>NW_023503608.1:2533750-3167187 GCF_014529535.1 Bradysia coprophila | reverse complement strand
ATAGATCAAAGTTTTATAAATCTGTCTATTTTTAGTGTACCATATCCTGATCAAGCCGAATTTATCCAAAAATAGACAGATATCTCAAAAATCTGTCTATTTTTATTGAACCATAAACTGACCCTACTGACTTATTCGAATAGATCGACGTTTATAAATCTGTCTTGTTTTTAGTAACCATATACCTGCCAAGCCAAATTTATCCAAAATAGACAGATTTTCAAAATCTGTCTATTTTTATGAACATAAACTGACCCTACAGAATACTATCGAAATAGATCCAAGTTTTATAAATCTGTCTATTTTAGTGTACCATATCCTGATCAAGCCGAATTTATCCAAAATAGACAGATTCTCAAAAATCTGTCTATTTTTAGTGAACCATAAAACTGACCCTACAGAACTTATTCGAAATAGTATCAATGTTTATAAATCTGTACTAGTTTTAGTGTACCATATCCTGATCAAGCCGAATTTATTCCAAATAGACAGATTCTCAAAAATCTGTCTTATTTTATTGAACCATAAACTGACCCTACAGAACTTATTCGAAACTAATCAAGTTTTATAAATCTGTCTATTATTTAGTGTACCATATTCCTGATCAGCCGAATTTATCCAAAATAGACAGATTCTCAAAAATCTGTCTATTTTTATTGAACCATAAAACTGACCCATAGACTTATTCGAAATAGATCAAGTTTTATAAATCTGTCTTGTTTTTAGTGAACCATATCCTGTCCCAAGCAATTTTATCCAAATAGACAGATTTTCGAAAATCTTCTATTTTTTAGTGAACCATAAACTGAGCCCTACAGAACTTATTCGAAATAGATCAGTTTTATAAATCTTCATTTTAGTGACCATATCCTGATCAAGCCGAATTTATCCAAAATAGACAGATTCTCAAAATCTGCTCTTTTTTAATGAACCATAAACTGACCCTACAGAACTTATTCGAAATAGATCCAATTTTATAAATCTGTCTATTTTAGTGTACATATCCTGATCAAGCCGAATTATCCAAATATACAGATTCTCAAAAATCTGTCTATTTTTTATTGAACCATAAAACTGACCCTACAGAACTTATTCGAAATAGATCACAAGTTTTATAAAATCTGTCTATTTTTAGTGTACCATATCCTGATCAAGCCGAATTTATCCAAAATAGACAGATCTCAAAAATCTGTCTATTTTTTAGTGAACCATAAACTGACCCTACAGAACTTTATTCGAAATAGATCAAGTTTTAAATCTGTCTATTTTTAGTGTACCATATCCTGATCAAGCGAATTTATCCAAAATAGACA
This sequence comes from Bradysia coprophila, assembly GCF_014529535.1. NCBI lineage: Eukaryota > Metazoa > Arthropoda > Insecta > Diptera > Sciaridae > Bradysia > Bradysia coprophila. Next base: position 3,165,874 of record NW_023503608.1, on the reverse strand, counting down.
GATTCATCAAAAATCTGTCATTTTTTATTGAACCATAAACTGACCTACAGAACTTATTCGAAATAGATCAAGTTTTATAATATCTGTCTAGCTTTAGTGTACATATCCTGTCACCGAATTTATCAAAATAGACAATTCTCAAAAATTCTGTTATTTTAGTGAACCATAAACTGACCCTACAGAACTTATTCGAAATAGATCAGTTTTATAAATCTGTCTAGTTTTAGTGTACCATATCCTGATGAAGCCGAATTTATCCAAAATCGAGATTCTCAAAAATTGTCTATTTTTATGAACATAAACTGACCCTAGAACTTATTCGAAATAGAATCAAGTTTTATAAATCTGTCTAGTTTTAGTGTTACCATATCATCTGATCAAGCGAATTATCCAAAATAGACAGATTCTCAAAAATCTGTCTATTTTTAGTGAAACATAAACTGACCCTAAGAACTTATTCGAAATAGATCAAGTTTTATAAATCTGTCTAGTTTTAGTGTACCATATCCTGATCAAGCCGAATTTATCCAAATAGACAGATTCTCAAAAATCTGATCCTTTTTATTGAAACCATAAACTGACACCTACAGTAACTTATTCACGAATAGAATCAAGTTTTATAAAATCTGTCTAGTTTTAGGTACCATATCCTGATCAAGCCGAATTTATCCAAAATAGACAGATTCTCAAAAATCGTCTATTTTTATTGAACCACTAAACTGACCCTACAGAACTTATTCGAAATAGATCAATTTTATAAATCTGTCTTAGTTTTAGTGTACCATATCCTGATCAAGCCGAATTTATCCAAAAATAGACAATTCTCAAAAATCTGTCTATTTTAGTGAACCATAAACTGACCCTACAGAACTTATTCCGAAATAGATCAAGTTTTTATAATCTGTCTATTTTAGGTACATATCCTGATACAGCCGAATTTATCCAAATTGCAATTCTCAAAAATCTGTCTATTTTTAGTGAACCATAAACTGACCCTATTGAACTATTCGAAATAGATCAAGTTTTATAAATCTGTCTAATTTTAGTGTACCATATCCTGATCAAGCCGAATTTATCCAAAATAGACAGATTCTCAAAAATCTGTCTATTTTTTTGAACCATAAACTGACCCTACAGAACTTATTCGAAATAGATCAAGTTTTATAAATCTGTTCTAGTTTTAGCTGTCATATCCTGATCCAACCGAATTTATCCAAAATAGACAGATTCTCAAAAATCTGTCTATTTTTAGTGAACCATAACTGAACCCTACAGAACTTATTCGAAATAGATCAAGTTTTATAAATCTGTCTAGTTTTAGTGTACCATTATCCTGATCAAGCCGAATTTATCCAAAATGACAGATCTCAAAAATCTGTCTATTTTTAGTGAACCATAAAACTGACCCTACAGAACTTATTCGAAATAGATCAAGTTTTATAAATCTGTCTATTTTTAGTGTACCATATCCTGATCAAGCCGAATTTTATACAAAATAGAAGATTCTCAAAAATCTGTCTATTTTTATTGAACCATAAACTGACCTACAGAACTTTGAGAATCTGTCTATTTTGGATAAATTCGCTTGATCAGGATATGGTACACAAACTAGACATTTATAAAACTTGATCTATTTCGAATAAGTTCTGTAGGGTCAGTTTATGGTTCAATAAAAATAGACAGATTTTTGAGAATCTGTCTATTTTGGATAAATTCGGCTTGATCAGGATATTACACTAAAAATAGACAGATTTATAAAACTTGATCTATTTCGAATAAGTTCTGTAGGGTCAGTTTATGGTTCAATAAAAATAGACAGATTTTTGAGAATCTGTCTATTTTGGATAAATTCGGCTTGATCAGGATATGGTACACTAAAAATAGACAGATTTATAAAACTTGATCTATTTCGAATAAGTTCTGTAGGGTCAGTTTATGGTTCACTAAAAATAGACAGATTTTCGAAAATCTGTCTATTTTGGATAAATTTGGCTTGGGCAGGTTATGGTTCACTAAAAACAAGACAGATTTATAAAAACTCGATCTATTTCGAATAAGTTCAGTAGGGTCAGTTTATGGTTCAATAAAAATAGACAGATTTTTGAGAATCTGCTATTTTGGATAAATTCGGCTTGATCAGGATATGGTACACTAAAACTAGACAGATTTATAAAACTTGATCCTATTTCGAATAAGTTCTGTAGGGTCAGTTTATGGTTCAATAAAAATAGACAGATTTTTGAGAATCTGTCTATTTTGGATAAATTCGGCTTGATCAGGATATGGTTACACTAAAACTAGACAGATTTATAAAACTTGATCTATTTCGAATAAGTTCTGTAGGGTCAGTTTATGGTTCAATAAAAATAGACAGATTTTTGAGAATCTGTCTATTTTGGATAAATTCGGCTTGATCAGGATATGGTACACTAAAATAGACAGATTTATAAAACTTGATCTATTTCGATATAAGTTCTGTGGGTCAGTTTATGGTTCACTAAAAATAGACAGATTTTCGAAAATCTGTCTATTTTGGATAAATTTGGCTTGGGCAGGTTATGGTTCACTAAAAACAAAGACAGATTTATAAAACTCGATCTATTTCGAATAAGTTCAGTAGGGTCAGTTTATGGTTCAATAAAAATAGACAGATTTTTGAGAATCTGTCTATTTTGGATAAATTCGGCTTGATCAGGATATGGTACACTAAAACTAGACAGATTTATAAAACTTGATCTATTTCGAATAAGTTCTGTAGGGTCAGTTTATGGTTCACTAAAAATAGACAGATTTTTGAAAATCTGTCTATTTTGGATAAATTCGGCTTGGTCAGGATATGGTACACTAAAATTAGACAGATTTTAGAAAATCTGTCTATTTTGGATAAATTCGGCTTGGTCAGGATATGGTACACTAAAATTAGACAGATTTTAGAAAATCTGTCTATTTTGGATACATTCGGCTTGGTCAGGATATGGTACACTAAAAATAGACAGATTTATGAAAATCTGCTATTTTTGAATAAATACAAACGTTTTGAAATTCACAAAACGAAAACCTTATTATATGAAAAAGTGATTTGAATTTCATTGAAAACATTTTATATGAAGCAATTTTTTTGAATGTTTTTATACATATTGAATTTTAGGTTTTTTTAGTTACAACTCACTTGTAAGGTTTTTTAGGTGTTGACTGTTAAAGACAATCAACCAACCGCAGTTGGATTATCAACCAGACAACTAGCAAGCAATCAAGCTGGTCGGCAGACCAGCAGGTCAGCAGACCAGCAGGTTAGCAAACCAGTTCGTGATCTGTTCTGAGCAGACCAGCTCGTGATCTAATCTGAGCAGTCCAGCTCTTGATCTGATCTGAGCAGACCAGCTCGTGATCTGATCTGAGCAGACCAGCTCGTAATATAATCTGAGCAGACAAGCTCGTGATCTGATCTGAGCAGACCAGCTCGTGATCTGATTGGGCTACCACACAGAACTAGTCTGCTTAGATCAGATCACGAACTGGTTTGCTAACCTGCTGGTCTGCTGACCTGCTGGTCTGCGACCAGCTTGATTGCTTGCTAGTTGTCTGGTTGATAATCCAACTGCGGTTGGTTGATTGTCTTTAACAGTCAACACCTAAAAAAACCTTACAAGTGAGTTGTAACTAAAAAAACCTAAAAATTCAATATGTATAAAAACATTCAAAAAAAATTGCTTCATATAAAATGTTTTCAATGAAATTCAAATCACTTTTTCATATAATAAGTTTTTCGTTTTGTGAATTTCAAACGTTTGTATTTATTCAAAAATAGCAGATTTTCATAAATCTGTCTATTTTTAGTGTACCATATCCTGACCAAGCCGAATGTATCCAAAATAGACAGATTTTCTAAAATCTGTCTAATTTTAGTGTACCATATCCTGACCAAGCCGAATTTATCCAAAATAGACAGATTTTCTAAAATCTGTCTAATTTTAGTGTACCATATCCTGACCAAGCCGAATTTATCCAAAATAGACAGATTTTCAAAAAATCTGTCTATTTTTAGTGAACCATAAACTGACCCTACAGAACTTATTCGAAATAGATCAAGTTTTATAAATCTGTCTATTTTTAGTTACCATATCCTGATCAAGCCGAATTTATCCAAAATAGACAGATTCTCAAAAATCTGTCTATTTTTATTGAACCATAAACTGACCCTACAGAACTTATTCGAAATAGATCAAGTTTTATAAATCTGTCTAGTTTTAGTGTACCATATCCTGATCAAGCCGAATTTATCCAAAATAGACAGATTCTCAAAAATCTGTCTATTTTTATTGAACCATAAACTGACCCTACTGAACTTATTCGAAATAGATCGAGTTTTATAAATCTGTCTTGTTTTTAGTGAACCATAACCTGCCCAAGCCAAATTTATCCAAAATAGACAGATTTTCGAAAATCTGTCTATTTTTAGTGAACCATAAACTGACCCTACAGAACTTATTCGAAATAGATCAAGTTTTATAAATCTGTCTATTTTTAGTGTACCATATCCTGATCAAGCCGAATTTATCCAAATAGACAGATTCTCAAAAATCTGTCTATTTTTATTGAACCATAAACTGACCCTACAGAACTTATTCGAAATAGATCAAGTTTTATAAATCTGTCTAGTTTTAGTGTACCATATCCTGATCAAGCCGAATTTATCCAAAATAGACAGATTCTCAAAAATCTGTCTATTTTATTGAACCATAAACTGACCCTACAGAACTTATTCGAAATAGATCAAGTTTTATAAATCTGTCTATTTTTAGTGTACCATATCCTGATCAAGCCGAATTTATCCAAAATAGACAGATTCTCAAAAATCTGTCTATTTTTATTGAACCATAAACTGACCCTACAGAACTTATTCGAAATAGATCAAGTTTTATAAATCTGTCTATTTTTAGTGTACCATATCCTGATCAAGCCGAATTTATCCAAAATAGACAGATTCTCAAAAATCTGTCTATTTTTATTGAACCATAAACTGACCCTACTGAACTTATTCGAAATAGATCGAGTTTTATAAATCTGTCTTGTTTTTAGTGAACCATAACCTGCCCAAGCCAAATTTATCCAAAATAGACAGATTTTCGAAAATCTGTCTATTTTTAGTGAACCATAAACTGACCCTACAGAACTTATTCGAAATAGATCAAGTTTTATAAATCTGTCTATTTTTAGTGTACCATATCCTGATCAAGCCGAATTTATCCAAAATAGACAGATTCTCAAAAATCTGTCTATTTTTATTGAACCATAAACTGACCCTACAGAACTTATTCGAAATAGATCAAGTTTTATAAATCTGTCTATTTTTAGTGTACCATATCCTGATCAAGCCGAATTTATCCAAAATAGACAGATTCTCAAAAATCTGTCTATTTTTATTGAACCATAAACTGACCCTACAGAACTTATTCGAAATAGATCAAGTTTTATAAATCTGTCTATTTTTAGTGTACCATATCCTGATCAAGCCGAATTTATCCAAAATAGCAGATTCTCAAAAATCTGTCTATTTTATTGAACCATAAACTGACCCTACTGAACTTATTCGAAATAGATCGAGTTTTATAAATCTGTCTTGTTTTTAGTGAACCATAACCTGCCCAAGCCAAATTTATCCAAAATAGACAGATTTTCGAAAATCTGTCTATTTTTAGTGAACCATAAACTGACCCTACAGAACTTATTCGAAATAGATCAAGTTTTATAAATCTGTCTATTTTTAGTGTACCATATCCTGATCAAGCCGAATTTATCCAAAATAGACAGATTCTCAAAAATCTGTCTATTTTTATTGAACCATAAACTGACCCTACAGAACTTATTCGAAATAGATCAAGTTTTATAAATCTGTCTATTTTTAGTGTACCATATCCTGATCAAGCCGAATTTATCCAAAATAGACAGATTCTCAAAAATCTGTCTATTTTTATTGAACCATAAACTGACCCTACAGAACTTATTCGAAATAGATCAAGTTTTATAAATCTGTCTATTTTTAGTGTACCATATCCTGATCAAGCCGAATTTATCCAAAATAGACAGATTCTCAAAAATCTGTCTATTTTTAGTGAACCATAAACTGACCCTACAGAACTTATTCGAAATAGATCAAGTTTTATAAATCTGTCTATTTTTAGTGTACCATATCCTGATCAAGCCGAATTTATCCAAAATAGACAGATTCTCAAAAATCTGTCTATTTTTATTGAACCATAAACTGACCCTACAGAACTTATTCGAAATAGATCAAGTTTTATATATCTGTCTAGTTTTAGTGTACCATATCCTGATCAAGCCGAATTTATCCAAAATAGACAGATTCTCAAAAATCTGTCTATTTTTAGTGAACCATAAACTGACCCTACAGAACTTATTCGAAATAGATCAAGTTTTATAAATCTGTCTAGTTTTAGTGTACCATATCCTGATGAAGCCGAATTTATCCAAAATAGCAGATTCTCAAAAATCTGTCTATTTTTAGTGAACCATAAACTGACCCTATTGAACTTATTCGAAATAGATCAAGTTTTATAAATCTGTCTAGTTTTAGTGTACCATATCCTGATCAAGCCGAATTTATCCAAAATAGACAGATTCTCAAAAATCTGTCTATTTTTAGTGAACCATAAACTGACCCTACAGAACTTATTCGAAATAGATCAAGTTTTATAAATCTGTCTATTTTTAGTGTACCATATCCTGATCAAGCCGAATTTATCCAAAATAGACAGATTCTCAAAAATCTGTCTATTTTTATTGAACCATAAACTGACCCTACATAACTTATTCGAAATAGATCAAGTTTTATAAATCTGTCTAGTTTTAGTGTACCATATCCTGATCAAGCCGAATTTATCCAAAATAGACAGATTCTCAAAAATCTGTCTATTTTTATTGAACCATAAACTGACCCTACAGAACTTATTCGAAATAGATCAAGTTTTATAAATCTGTCTAGTTTTAGTGTACCATATCCTGATCAAGCCGAATTTATCCAAAATAGACAGATTCTCAAAAATCTGTCTATTTTTAGTGAACCATAAACTGACCCTACAGAACTTATTCGAAATAGATCAAGTTTTATAAATCTGTCTAGTTTTAGTGTACCATATCCTGATCAAGCCGAATTTATCCAAAATAGCAGATTCTCAAAAATCTGTCTATTTTTAGTGAACCATAAACTGACCCTATTGAACTTATTCGAAATAGATCAAGTTTTATAAATCTGTCTAGTTTTAGTGTACCATATCCTGATCAAGCCGAATTTATCCAAAATAGACAGATTCTCAAAAATCTGTCTATTTTTATTGAACCATAAACTGACCCTACAGAACTTATTCGAAATAGATCAAGTTTTATAAATCTGTCTAGTTTTAGTGTACCATATCCTGATCAAGCCGAATTTATCCAAAATAGACAGATTCTCAAAAATCTGTCTATTTTTAGTGAACCATAAACTGACCCTACAGAACTTATTCGAAATAGATCAAGTTTTATAAATCTGTCTAGTTTTAGTGTACCATATCCTGATCAAGCCGAATTTATCCAAAATAGACAGATTCTCAAAAATCTGTCTATTTTTAGTGAACCATAAACTGACCCTACAGAACTTATTCGAAATAGATCAAGTTTTATAAATCTGTCTATTTTTAGTGTACCATATCCTGATCAAGCCGAATTTATACAAAATAGACAGATTCTCAAAAATCTGTCTATTTTTATTGAACCATAAACTGACCCTACAGAACTTATTCGAAATAGATCAAGTTTTATATATCTGTCTAGTTTTAGTGTACCATATCCTGATCAAGCCGAATTTATCCAAAATAGACAGATTCTCAAAAATCTGTCTATTTTTAGTGAACCATAAACTGACCCTACAGAACTTATTCGAAATAGATCAAGTTTTATAAATCTGTCTAGTTTTAGTGTACCATATCCTGATCAAGCCGAATTTATCCAAAATAGACAGATTCTCAAAAATCTGTCTATTTTTAGTGAACCATGAACTGACCCTAAAGAACTTATTCGAAATAGATCAAGTTTTATAAATCTGTCTAGTTTTAGTGTACCATATCCTGATCAAGCCGAATTTATCCAAAATAGCAGATTCTCAAAAATCTGTCTATTTTTATTGAACCATAAACTGACCCTATTGAACTTATTCGAAATAGATCAAGTTTTATAAATCTGTCTATTTTTAGTGTACCATATCCTGATCAAGCCGAATTTATCCAAAATAGACAGATTCTCAAAAATCTGTCTATTTTTAGTGAACCATAAACTGACCCTACAGAACTTATTCGAAATAGATCAAGTTTTATAAATCTGTCTAGTTTTAGTGTACCATATCCTGATCAAGCCGAATTTATCCAAAATAGACAGATTCTCAAAAATCTGTCTATTTTTATTGAACCATGAACTGACCCTAAAGAACTTATTCGAAATAGATCAAGTTTTATAAATCTGTCTAGTTTTAGTGTACCATATCCTGATCAAGCCGAATTTATCCAAAATAGCAGATTCTCAAAAATCTGTCTATTTTTATTGAACCATAAACTGACCCTATTGAACTTATTCGAAATAGATCAAGTTTTATAAATCTGTCTAGTTTTAGTGTACCATATCCTGATCAAGCCGAATTTATCCAAAATAGACAGATTCTCAAAAATCTGTCTATTTTTATTGAACCATAAACTGACCCTACAGAACTTATTCGAAATAGATCAAGTTTTATAAATCTGTCTAGTTTTAGTGTACCATATCCTGATCAAGCCGAATTTATCCAAAATAGACAGATTCTCAAAAATCTGTCTATTTTTATTGAACCATAAACTGACCCTACAGAACTTATTCGAAATAGATCAAGTTTTATAAATCTGTCTAGTTTTAGTGTACCATATCCTGATCAAGCCGAATTTATCCAAAATAGACAGATTCTCAAAAATCTGTCTATTTTTAGTGAACCATAAACTGACCCTACAGAACTTATTCGAAATAGATCAAGTTTTATAAATCTGTCTAGTTTTAGTGTACCATATCCTGATCAAGCCGAATTTATCCAAAATAGACAGATTCTCAAAAATCTGTCTATTTTTATTGAACCATAAACTGACCCTACAGAACTTATTCGAAATAGATCAAGTTTTATAAATCTGTCTAGTTTTAGTGTACCATATCCTGATCAAGCCGAATTTATCCAAAATAGCAGATTCTCAAAAATCTGTCTATTTTTATTGAACCATAAACTGACCCTATTGAACTTATTCGAAATAGATCAAGTTTTATAAATCTGTCTAGTTTTAGTGTACCATATCCTGATCAAGCCGAATTTATCCAAAATAGACAGATTCTCAAAAATCTGTCTATTTTTATTGAACCATAAACTGACCCTACAGAACTTATTCGAAATAGATCAAGTTTTATAAATCTGTCTAGTTTTAGTGTACCATATCCTGATCAAGCCGAATTTATCCAAAATAGACAGATTCTCAAAAATCTGTCTATTTTTATTGAACCATAAACTGACCCTACAGAACTTATTCGAAATAGATCAAGTTTTATAAATCTGTCTATTTTTAGTGTACCATATCCTGATCAAGCCGAATTTATCCAAAATAGACAGATTCTCAAAAATCTGTCTATTTTTAGTGAACCATAAACTGACCCTACAGAACTTATTCGAAATAGATCAAGTCTTATAAATCTGTCTAGTTTTAGTGTACCATATCCTGATCAAGCCGAATTTATCCAAAATAGACAGATTCTCAAAAATCTGTCTATTTTTAGTGAACCATAAACTGACCCTAAAGAACTTATTCGAAATAGATCGAGTTTTATAAATCTGTCTAGTTTTAGTGTACCATATCCTGATCAAGCCGAATTTATCCAAAATAGACAGATTCTCAAAAATCTGTCTATTTTTATTGAACCATAAACTGACCCTACAGAACTTATTCGAAATAGATCAAGTTTTATAAATCTGTCTAGTTTTAGTGTACCATATCCTGATCAAGCCGAATTTATCCAAAATAGACAGATTCTCAAAAATCTGTCTATTTTTAGTGAACCATAAACTGACCCTACAGAACTTATTCGAAATAGATCAAGTTTTATAAATCTGTCTAGTTTTAGTGTACCATATCCTGATCAAGCCGAATTTATCCAAAATAGACAGATTCTCAAAAATCTGTCTATTTTTATTGAACCATAAACTGACCCTACAGAACTTATTCGAAATAGATCAAGTTTTATAAATCTGTCTAGTTTTAGTGTACCATATCCTGATCAAGCCGAATTTATCCAAAATAGACAGATTCTCAAAAATCTGTCTATTTTTAGTGAACCATAAACTGACCCTATTGAACTTATCCGAAATAGATCGAGTTTTATAAATCTGTCTAGTTTTTAGTGAACCATAACCTGCCCAAGCCAAATTTATCCATATTGCTTAAAATAAATTTTTTTATATTGATAATAATAATATTCATTTTCTAGATTTGCTTAAAATAAATTTTTATATTAATAATATTCATTTTCTAGAGTTTTTTTATATCTCAATTTTCATGATTGCCTTAAGATTGGACTTGAGCTACCAGGAGACATTTTAGATTAAAAAAACTGAAAATATTTTTTTTCTTCATATAAAAAAAGTTTTACTTTTTCAAAAGTTTTACTTTTTCAACTTCCATACGTTTTCTCACCCAACTTCACACTACTGTCAAATAAAGCAAAAATTGAAAAATTTAAATTTTGCCTATCTCACGGAGTACTTTTTTGGTAAGAGGAAATCAAGCATTAGTTCCGCCTTTCAAAAGGAACAGATCGGTTTCGTGGCTCTCTTATAAATCGATTGACGCAGCGCAACGCACGGTAATCCAAGCACCAGAACAGACATAGTCTATTAGTTTTGCCTTTTATTTAGGAGCACGATGAATACAAAATTTAATTAACTTCAACAATTTGACTAAGAATACATGGCCAATGATCCACATCAAAAATAAATATGGCCCAGTTCTTTGTTGCTCTTGCAGATCTCAACCAGCATATCCACATCCTGCAGATTATCTTCCGGCGTATGTTTGTGTTTCAGGAAAACACCTTGAATCTGTGCAACACTTGGATTACATTTGAGTTTCGTTACAGCTTTGGCGAAAGTCTCCGCAACACCCTCACCGCAGTCCGGATAGAATCTGCGAAAGAACGCTATAATTTGATGCTCATCGGGGTAATCAATCAATTGTCTCATGTCAATCCGACCGGGGCGTATCAAGGCCGAGTCCAATTTCTCGATCTGATTTGTTGTCATGAACACAATGTAATCTTCTTCTGATGCCACTCCATCGATTGCATTTAACATGCCACTGAAACTTAGTAAACCTTTCGCTTCTCTGTACTTAAGTTTTCCAGAGAGTCCGTTGACATCTTCACTATTTGCCTCGTCCTGCACTCGCGGTACAAACACGGCATCAATATCCTCGAACAGTAAGATGGCATTTTTATTGATTGATGCCATCGCATCGTTCAAACTCTCATCGGTTAGCTGTTGATTCGAGAGCTGCACCTCGTAGATGTCGTAGCCGATTTGTCCGGCGATTGCCTTTACGAAACTGGTCTTACCTAACAAAGAAATTTCTCTGTGACGTTTTTGTTCTAATAACTGTAAAACATTAAAAGCTTACCGCATCCAGGAGGACCGTACAGCAAATAACCACGACGATACGGAATTCCCCTCTCTTTGTACCATTCTCTGCTTTCGATAAATTCGTTCAGATCCACTTGGATGACATCCGTAATTCCATCCTTTAGAACAATTGATGACAGGGGACGTGGTTGAAATCGTCGAACGTTTTGGAAGTTACGAATTCTCGAAGAATATTTGAAGTAATTGATTTGTTTCGACGGTTTCTTTTCAATGTTATTTCGTGCTTCGTCTAACATCTCAATCAACATTTGCTTGTTTCTCGTACCGTAAGCAGTGATTGTGTAGGTCTCAGTCGGTATGTGGAAGCTTTTAAGTTCTGGGATGATTTTGCGAGTGACACCAATCAAAGTTCTCTTGTAAAAAAAGAATACTCGCTGATTGTGTTGCAGCGGGTCGAGTTGTTTCTTGATATTGCATGTATTTTCTTCTACGTTTTCCAATCGATCCTCGTCCAACTCAAACATATCTTCAAAATCGAATCGCTCTATTCTATTAATCGATTTATTTAAAATGTCTCGTGCAATCCGAAAATGACATAAGTTCCGACCGCAATTATGTTTTATCAAATGATTCAGCCAATTTACCACATTCGTGTTCGTTCCAGCGCGGCTCTGTATCTGGATGCTTGTTGTAAACGATCTTGAGAAAATACGAACAACAACACCAGATATTTTGACCAAGAGATCTTTCAAGATAAATGCTATAACTACGCTGAGAGCCAGCGTCGTCGACCAGGCGAATAAATATGCTTTATCATCCATTTTTTCTCAGCGTTATCAATGATCTACTTTAATCGGAATATTTTCTGATTAATTTACGATCGTCCAGTGCCGAAAGACAGAACTGGTCCTAGTTTCAGTATGATATGAATGTGGATCGAAATATTAGTATTCACTGAAGTTAAATAAATCAAAATGCTGAACGAGCAATGAATGGCTGCGATGAACAAATATAAACTAAAGTGGCATTGTTAGCTTGGCGGCAGGATTTTTTCGCTTCTTCGTTGCTGTCCAAAGTGAAGTTGGCTCGAATCGAATTGATTTAGAGCGTTTAAAAGTAGGAACATTAACATTAGGTTGTTCACGGATATGGAGAACAAGTTAAATTTAACTGATCTTTTTGGGCCAAATAAACATTAAGAATAGTTCAGTTAATTCATATTTGTATACAATTCCGGTAATTTTGAATTTTGACCCAAAGATTAATCAAAACTAACAACTGGTCAGAAATCGCTCTCTTTGAACATTGTGCGGTGAGCCGCCAGCTGTTGATTCTATTTAACATTTTAGCTGCTAGACGAGCCAGACCATTTTTGTTATCGAGAGCCACCATAGAGATACCACTAAATATTTTGAGGGATTCTTTTGAAAATCCACCTATCAAAATCGGACCCATTTCGTCTGAAATGGATATATACATGGTTTGAAAGGTCTTTGCCAGTAGACCTCAAAACAGGCCTCACATGGTTGCTGGTGGAAGATGTCCGAATTAGGAAAAATAGTGTTTTTTATCCGAATTTTTTGGCCGTTATAAATGATTGTTCCGGGTGAGATTGGGCTCGTTGGAAAGCTGAGCTTAAGTACTTTCGGGTAATGCCTAGTTTGATTAGATTCATTGATATATGTTTGCAAAAATTTGCAAGAAAAATTTTCAAAATCTGTGTGAACTTTATACAGGTCTGGGTTGGTACTGATGACGCTTAATGTGAACCTAACACGCTAGTCGTAACATACATTGTCTAAGCTTTCCGTTGATACCTCATTTGTAGTGCTGGTGATTGCCGAAATAACAGAATATTTTGTTAGTACAACCGCTACTCGTAAAACTCGCCAGCAATCCCCAGCACTGCAAATGAGGTATCAATGGAAAGCTTAGACAATGCGTGTTACGACTAGCATGTTAGGTTCACATTAAGCGTCAGCAGTACCAGCCCAGACCTGTCTAAGGTTCACACAGATTTTGAAAATTTTTCTTGCAAATTTTTGGAAACATAAATCAATGAATCTAATCAAACTATGCATGACCCGAAAGTACTTAAGCTCAGCTTTCCAACGAGCCCAATCTCACCCGGAACGATCATTTATAACGGCCACAAAATTCGGATAAAAAACACTATTTTTCCAACTTCGGAGATCTTCCACCAGCAACCAGGTGTGGCTCGAGACTGTGTGAGGCCTGTTTTAAGGTCTACTGGCAAAGACCTTTCAAACCATGTATATATCAATCCCAGACGAAATGGGTCCGATTTTGATAGGTGGATTTTGAAAAGAATCCCTCTTTGTAATAGCAGAGATGACATCCTGTTTCGGACCATTTTATTTTGCAAAGGATGCCGAGTCGAAGGCAAGGTAAACATAAGTTATTTTATCACATACGCGCGGTGTTCGGATGTCAAAATTACTTAACTAGAAGAATAATTCAAAAATTACACTTCAGGTCTATGTTGTTGTCTCGTTTTCGCTTATGTGATAAAATAGAGTACACACTTGTCATTATCAGTCTCGGCAAGCCTCGACTTCACAGAAGGCTTAGTGAGTTAAAATAACTGGCTGAAACCCTTACACCTGCAAAAATAAGAAGCTTTAAACAAGGACGTAATCTACGACTGTTGAAAATATCTAGATGAGATTGTGTTGGTCGATATGATCAAGTGGGAGCAAACGGTTTTCCCAACTCTTGTCTCGTAGCAAATATTGGTCCGAATGAAAAACTAATTACTCTTCCGGCGTCCTGAGGACATTTGCTATACGCTAACACTTTATTTTACTAAAATCCTCCGAGAAAATTTTAATTATTTTCCTCTTGATATTACTAACATTGGATATCTTTTAACGACATATATTCGCGACATAGCGAAGCGTGTTTCTATTGAATAATAAAATAATAGTAGACGATAAAAAATGACTACCGTAGTAACGTTCCAGATGCTGTTCCAGCGGCCCTCAGAAAGAAGGAAAAAATCTATATTTTGGCAGCAACTTTTTTTCCAAGACTTCTGTAGGCTTGTAGCCCAGAAGTACTGGGCTCATTTATATGTGCAACGATAGTGGGTGAGACCAGATACAACACTCTATACTCAATTCCGCGGAACATCGATGCTGCAGAGAATCCAGACTCTCTGAACATTCACTATATTTTTAGTCAAAACTCTCGTGGATCTACTAGCACCAAGCGGTGCATATACTGTACCTGTAGGTCTTCCCAAGGCCGACATTCGTACAACATTACAACAATTTTTTTTTGAGCTATTGCCGAAAAACTGTTTTCCCCACCTTATGACATGTCTTTACTTTTGAGCGCTTTTCACAGAAAATAATTTTTTTTAGAAAAAGTGAAAGATATGTGTTTCATAGAATTGAAAGACGAATCCAACGAACTATCACTCATTAAAATCGGAGACCGCTTGTTCCCAAAGTTAAAAAAATCACCTGAAGATTTGGCGATATCACTCTTAAGTTTTGTAGGTCAGAACAAAGAAAAAAAACAAATGCCGACGAGCTTTTCAATAATTTATATTTATAAACGTCGATATTGCTAGGTCATCAAGATTTTAAAACATTTTTTCGTAATACAATTTTGAATAACATTTTTTCATTTAAATAAATTCAGTCGGAAATAATTCGACAAACAAACACGACACCGTGTATGACTAGGGCTGTCCAAATTCAATTCGGAAATTTTAGCTTTCAGTTTAAGCCCGTAGCAACGGTTAAATCATAATTTAATAGAACTCACCCGTTCCTATATCGGGGTCGTAGCTGAATGATATGTCTCCTTAGATTCTTGTGTTGATTTATCTAGGCCTGAAAGAATTTTCTGAAATTATATATGGGTTGTGAGCTCCATAATTTTGAAAGTTGTTTGGAGGAGTCATCGACTCAATTGTTGTAAATTGTTCAAGAAAACATTCCTCTAACGAGATCGAACAATGTATACAATCGTTGAGAAAATAATCTAACCGAACTTCCTTAGCAACTTTCAAGCCATTTATCAATTAGATTTTAATTGTACTCCGAGACGTATATCTTCGAGCTACGGCCCAGCACCGTTGGATACAGATGAGTTGTGTAAATTGTTTACAAATTAGTTTTGATGTAACAGTGAACTGATCACAGATAAGAACTCACTGAGAACGATTTATAATTCCAGTTACTTCCAAAGAAAAGATTAAAAAAAGTCACATTACACAATCACATTGCACGACTCGGATATTGCCCAGACGCGTTGTGTGAATAAACAAACAAAAAGTGAATGTATTGGACCAGACCCCACAAATCACACAAATACAAGTGGTTTTCACTGGACTCTAGTCAAAATCGATTTGTGAGTTGACTTCACTTGTGAATGTTAATGCACATGTATCCGATGTGGTGCAATTCAATCGCTTTCCTTCACACAGTCCATTGTGATAGCGCGTTATTAGACACATCAATTTTGTATTAGTAGACACACAGACGATTAATGAATTCACTCCGGACAGGATGTGAACATAAATTGTTGAAACGGCACATGTTTTGTGCACTGACACATACATTGTTGCCGAAAAATGAAACATATTTAACCCATGCACATATAAACGTTCCAAATAAGACTGTACAGTCCACCCGTTTCACTATATATACCGCTACGTAATGTACATTATACATTCAAAACAGCGAACATTTATGCATTTACAGTAATTATACAATTGCTATCTAAGCCTCAAAGCTTAGCATGTACTCCTTTAAGGGTCCTGGTAAATTCAATTTGTTTATGTTCAATGCCATTTTATGGTTCAGACTTTTGTACACTGATTGTCGACAGATCTGTTTCAATGTTCTGGGCTGTTTATACAAACTTGTTATCAACGATATCAGATTCTCCGTTGATTTGTTGGGCACCTGTGCCACATAGAAATTGTGTAAACTTTTCAGGCAGTTGTATAGCGGTTCATGGCACATGGAGTAGTAAAATAGATGAATGATGCGTGCGAATGCGCGATTCGGATCGGTGAGAAGGAATTCCTTTTTCGTGATCAGGATGATGTAGTAGAACAGGGTGTAACGTGAATTGGTGCGAAATGAGCCGCGGAAACCGGACGACGTGTCATTGCCGTCCGACGAGCAACCATAATTGACGTGCTGTCCGCGTAAGCTGTAATGGTCAACGATTGCATTCCGTACGATGGCACTGCCGGCGGTAACTTTGCCATTCAGCACATCATTTGGATCCGCTCCGTATAAAATCAGAATCTTTGCCAATTCGTACACACTCAACATGTCGTTGCAGTTGCGTAAATTTTGCACCATATCCATGACGGATTGAAGGACGTGCTGATATGTGATATTACAGTCTAGGCCATGCTGTAGTAGTAGTAGCAGAATGTTTTTGATGAAATCGAAATTGTTGAGCTTCTGTGTCTCACAGTGCAGGGTAAAATTTTCGCTGACAGTGAATATTAATACGTGCAGTGGCGTGAGATTGGATCGATATGAGCAATTGGGATTTGCACCATGCTGCAGCAGAATGCGTATGCAATTCAGGAAACAAACCTAAGAAGAGAGTCGATCATTTTGGTTCCAATGGATCGTATGCGATCGTCAGTCTACCTTTTTTGTGTGAGTAAAATGATGAAGCTGATCCTTGTTAATGAGTGGGACCAAGCAAATTATAATAGGAACGGATCCATCCCGACCAACAATATTCGGATCACCTAGAAGAAAAAAGTTCGTCGAAAATGCAAAATCAAATGGACGTAGAAACCGACTCACCATCTTCTTTTATCAACATGCTCAGTAGCTCGTAGCACACTTCCCAGTCTGTACGAACATGTCGAAACACACAGGCTAACGCACTATTTCCAGCTTGATTTATGGAGTTCTTAGCACCATTTTGCAACAGAAATCGTACCAAATGTAGCACATCCCATTTGTTCCACTTGTCGTAACCAAAACGTGCCTCTTCTAGTGCATACCGAACAATGAGTGCGTGCAGTGGAGTGTTACCCAGCGAATCTGGCTCATTAATTAGTTCTTTGCATCCCCGTTCTAGCAGTATTCGTAATGTAGAAAGTGTGTCTTCTGCCGATTTTCTGGCAGCAACAATCACTGGAAAATAAATTAAAAATTGTAGAACCACAGACCTGGGGATGCATTCAGTGTCTAGTACTCACCAACATGCAGCAATGTCATTTGCTGCGTACACGTTCTGACTGTAGTAATAGCTCCATGCTGAATGAGCAACTCCAAAAACCTTCCGTCATGCAAAACCGCTTGATGAATCGGGTAATACTCGTCCTTAATCAAATTTATCTCTTCCGATCGCGTAATCACCAACTGCTGAACGCATTTCCATGCACCACGTTCGCAGGCCAGGTGCAACAATGGCTTTTTCACTCGAAACGGTACCCAAGGTTCTTCCATTTTCTGCGACAATATGTTCAGCACACCGATTTGATCGCCATCGATCGCATAGCACACAGCATTTTGCAGTTTCGTATTGTACCGTTCATTGTTCGACGTCGATGGGATTTGTTGCAACAGTTTAGACATATCATCATCGTCGTGCACCGGAACCGGATGCCGACGGTGAACACTCGCCTCGCAATTGTTACAATGCGGACCGGGGAAACACATTCTTGCCTCTGTGTCGATGCGCGCTCCGTATTTCAACAACAACTCCACACATTCTTCGTTGCCCTTCAGACAGGCTATGTGAAGTGGCAGTGAGCATGGGCTGCGATTTACATCCGGCCGATGACGTTGCAATATCCAACGAAGTAATTCGACGTGATTTAAACCAACACTTTTTTGGAGAAGATTGTATCCGGACTCGTCGTGCACCGTTAGAATATTTTCGTACTGAAACGGGAAATTTCAATTTTTCTGAATTGAACTCTTTGAAACGTATGAAAGAATTGGATTGCTCGTCGACTGAAGGCTAACCGTAGCTTTATTTGAGATGATTTAAGCAACAGTCAGCCTTTAGTCTTCTCACGAGGTGGTAATGAAAAATTACTTGTACCGAAAAATTGAACGCATAGGATCTCGATTACAAATCGAACAAACAAGAATTTTTTCCCCTGTTGAACTCGTGACTTGTTTTCCTTGAAAAACTTTCAAAATTTTGATCTGATAGGGTCAACGGTCAACCACAATTTGAAAGTATAGTTTACATTGGTATCGTAAGCAGAGTTGAACTCATTTCTAAAAATGTCTTGCCTTCCGACCAGCATGCATACTTACTTTAGCTATTTGACATAGTAGACCCTCCAATGTTTGCATTGATATTTTCGGATTGGCTCGAAGTATTTCAAAAACTGTTTGAATTTTGTCGATAGACGTTTCCGACACTTTTCCATTATGATTCGATAGCAGTAGAGCGCTGCCCGAACGAAATACTTGACTTACTGATCCGCCCATCGTTCGTAGCCGAATAAATTGGAAAAAATCCTGCTTGGTGACGTTGTATCCGAAAAACGAATCTCAGGAGCACACAAAATATTATCTAAATTGGATCAACAGCTTCACATTCATCGTCGTCGTCGCACAACTTCGGGTGATTGTTCAATTGAAATGTTAACTCATATTTATCATCAGCCGTACTGAATTAGGTCAATCAGATCAATATACTGTTTCCGCTGAGATTTTTTCTCCTTTCAATTTATCTTATAGAAAGGTTGCTTCAATGCACAATTTACTTCCAGTGTTGAAATGTTGTATCCATTACGATAAACATTGGTGGAAGATTTTCTTAGTTTTTAGTCTTTACAAGTGATTTATCTGTAACTTGAATGAAAACGAGAATTTCGATTCTAACACAGAATTGATTCACATCATAACTACCGCTAGTAATGCGGACCATCAAACTTAGATTCGGATTCGGTGGTCTATCCACAAAAAAAAAATATTGGACTCGGATTCTGTATTTTTTAGTGCAACGCAATTTGTTAGAAATGATTATTGTTTTGAGACAAAAATTTTCACGATTGACGTATAGGCAGTCTTCTCTTCAATTTGATATTTTTGTTGTATACTATTTTGGTCCATATAGGCAAAGAAAACATTCAATTATTTATTACATATCCGTGTAGTCGTAATATTAGTTAACTATTTACGTATCTGTGAGGGCGATAAGCGAAAGTGCCAAAAATAAACCGTCCACAACAGATGAGTTGTGTATACAGCTTTTCATGCTGAGGGCCTAAATTACAAGTAAAATTCCGTAATATATGCCAGGCAAGAACATGTTACTTTCTGTTTCAAGAACATTTTAAATGAGAAATTTTCGTTTTTTCCACAAGGTGCATCAGAACGATATAGAATTGAAATGCCATAACCATATGTGAAATTTGCTTAATGTCAATTGGGAGCACTGGGAGCATCCCTAGATCCAAAGTGTTTATATTCTTTGGGGAACCCTAGGAACTCACGAAGTTTATTAAATGGTTCACAGAACATAGTGACAGATTTTTGGCCAAAACATTCTCCAAATCTATTTTTTAACATTTTTTTGTGCAAATGTAAAAGTCAAATTGATCTACATTTTTGTTAATAGATTTTCGTAAATTTTAATTACATTTCTAGTACATTTACACTAATGTCAGCGATCTATTTTTTTGAGAACTAACTTCACTGCTATGCCATTTCATCAGAGTGAAGTTATTTCACGTGAAAATAGAGCGCAAAGAATGAAGTATGTACTGAAAAAAAAATGTGGTGCCTCAACAGGTCAATCGACCTTTACTCGAACACACACGATGTCTAGTATGATAAAATAGATCATCTTTAAGTTGAAAATGATCTATACCTTCATACGATTCTTGTAACATAAAAAATATTTATTTTGCAATTTATGAATTCAACTTGAACGATGCAGCACTGAAGCTGCCAGTGTCTAAGAGTTAGTCATTAATCGATCCCAACAGAAGGAAGGTATGCCTATATCTGAGTCCGATTATTCTGATATTGAAAATCTTCGAGGTTTAACCATTAGGCATGGGCGATAATGAAAATGATTATCGATAATTATCAATTATCGATAATCGATAATTATCGACTTTTTTTATCGAAAATTATCAAAAAAAAATCGATAATCGATAATTATTGATATTTTGATAATTATCAAGATATCGATAATTCGATATATCGATATTTCGGTCCGAAAATCCGATATTTATCGATATATTCCGATATATCGGCATATTATCATGAATTTTCAGATAAATATCAAAATATCGATTTTTTGATAATTATCGAATTTCGATATTTTGATAATTATCGATAATTATTAAATTATCGATAACGATATGATTAATCGATTATCGATAATTTCTTTCGATTGATATTATCGATAATTTTGAACGCCTCCCATCTCTATTAACCATGCTGCCCTAAGTGTTTGAATACTTATTTTCATATCAACTAATGGAATATAATATAACAGACCCTTACACCGCGAGGGAGCATAAGTGGATTGTTATTGTTTACTAATTTCGCTATAATCTCTTTGAGATTCAATAATACTAATACTTAATACAACTGTTCCGAAAAATATATAGACTTTTTCAAAACTGAGGGCTTTTCTGTTTTTTCAGTGCTCAGTGGTAAACTGCGCCACAAACTGGAATACCTAAACGGAATATTTATAAGAATCCAGCTGTATCAGCACCTCTAGTTGACTTCATCGGAGCTAATTTCAGAAAGAAAAGAGGCGCTAAGAAAATGTAAGTTACCTGTTTGTTCGTTGATCCAAAACAAGCTTTTGACACGGTCGATCCGTACGATGTTTCGCCGAACTCGCTTCGCTCGTATCAGAACTCACGTCTAGTGCGCACAACAACCACATTCAGACATTTAGTAGGTAAATAGCTTTAAATCACTCTAGATGGAAACGTTTTACTCTATCTTGCAAGTGAAACCGTTCTACTGATATCTGATAACTCTGACGTCATTTTCTCAGCATGTAATAGCATTACGGTCACAATCTATAGATTACACGACGAAATAAGACACTCAATACCAAATGAAAGCCAATGACTTCGAATTGCCTTTAGTGCGAGTGAGATAACTCTCGTTAGAGCGAGAACGATTTACACGTTCCATGAATGGCACGTTTTACTTTACTGGGCTATAACACCTAAAATTCAAATGTAAATCACGAGTTTAAAAATTAAATGAATCAGCCAACCACAACAAATAATTCAACCCGAAATTAGTTTGCGATTGAAACGCATTCATCAATTTATCTGATACGAACCGAACATACCTAATTGTTACATCGCTCACCGAATACAAGGTCAGAGTGCTAATCTTATCGCAGCTAAAATTCAAGCCGTTAGTCGAGTAAGATGTGTAAAAATCATTGCTGTGTTAGTCATAAACATGATTTCAGTAATAATAGGAACTTAGACAGAAAAGAAGAAAATGATTAGGGGTCATTAAGCTGTAGGATTAACAGAAATTCAACAAATTACCTCCGATTCCCACACTTATACTCTTAGGGAACCCTCCAATTCTGACTTTCAGGGAATCTTATGAGATGTATATTACTCTGCTTCCGACGAGTATAGGCTTGTGTCGACTAACAAATGCAATTTACACTAAGCTAATGGTTTTCTTCTACTATGTATACAACTCGGTGTATTGTAAATCCACAACGATAAGCACCGAAAAAATGATTTAAAATCAAAACAAAAAATCTACGCAAAATGATAGTTGAATGGTTAGGCAATAAAATCAGTGGCGATAAAATCCGTATTCGAGTAAAATATAAATGCAATGAATTAGAAAGGGCACACAAAAATATTGACTGTGGTTGATGATGCGACAAATTTTCATTTTACGATTACGCTTTCTGATAAGAGCAAACACTGAACTATCTCTAGTCTCTCATAAACGAAAATAACACTAAAATACACAGTCGACCGATTCCATTTCAGTTTTGTAGTTCAGAATGCCTACGTTCGATAACAAAACGCACCGAATAGTATATCAATAGCACGACGACTCGTATCGAAATTATGAACATTTTGCAAAAGTTTTACACGTCGCTTCTCGATGCAGTGTCTAAAGTTATCCGTATCAATGAACCAGTGCCAATCAATTATGATGCAACGCGACAACAAATGCAAAAAATTCGCGAAGAACATGCACGGAACCAGGACTATGACTATTCACATATCTTCAGGTAAGAATTAGTACTCGTAAGCCATTCAACACCAATTAATGTGAGTTGAGGTAGTTTGAGTGCTTACAAATTTCGACTAGTGAAAAGTGTGTCAGTACAATTTCAGTGGTTCAAAAGTCGTGTAGTCTTTCCAAATCCTTTTATGGAATCCTTTTTAAACATAAATGAGTTATTGCTGTGGTATTGCTCCACATTAATGTGCCAATGAAAATCAGAAATGGTGTTTCAGTGATAATGTTAAATGGTTCACATATCCACGGTCATCGAATATAAAATTTTGTTGAAATTTAGCATTCTGCGCGATGCAAAAGACCTTTGCATTATAAAATTCCTCTGTTTTTGCATTCGTAGAAAAAAATCGCAAATGGATTTGATTCGAGTTTCATTCATTGTCGTTGGACTAGAATTCGCTTACGCTGCAGAAACAGCATTCACTTCACCAACACTTCTAGAAATCGGCGTCGAACATAAGGTACTCTACAAATAACATTTGAATGCAAATTCGCATTATTAATTAGTGATAATGGAATGTAGCACATGACATTCGTGTGGAGTCTATCACCGTTTCTGGCACTAGTTTTTTCCCCCATTTTGGCTACGATAAGCGATAAATGTCGTTTACATTACGGTCGTCGCCGACCGATGATATTAACGTTTACCGTGTTAATTATAACAGGTAAGACACGGTGATAATTCCGATCAAATTATTCAAAGAGAACGCAAGTCAATCTAAGTGATTCCCCAACTGTAGGTTTGCTACTATTCTGTTTCGGAAAGTCAATCGGAATAGCACTGGGCGATGAGTCGATCAACTCAGAATCTGTATCAGAAGACAATGTATACCACAGTCATTATTATAAATATGCAGCGATGGTTACGATTTGTGCAACGATATTGTTGGACTTTAGTGCTGACATCATCATATTTTGCGCTCGAATTTATTTGCTTGATGTATGCGTAATTGGTTGGTTCACTGGACTGAGATCAAAATGTATTGCAATGTATCGAGACGAGATGGGTTAGACGGTTGAGTTAAGGCCATGTGAAGGTGCTTACTATCGCAAAATTTGTAAACAAATTCACCTGGCCTTAAGTGTCTTTGTATAATTATCGAATACTATAAACAGCGATTCATAGCGATAACACAGTCGGGTTGGTAGAAAATCGCTCAATCTAATTCTAATGGTCCTACAAGCAATGTATTTTGGTCTCAATACGTCCAACACACTGAATTCATTTGTGTCCATCGTCTTAGATGTTCATTTCCATTTATTGGTATTGTAGATGATCATGCACGCGGTTTAAGTGTATTTTCTATGATGGCTGGAGTTGGTGGATTTTTTGGATACTCCAGTACGGGAATCGATTGGGAGAAAACGATGATTGGCAAACTGTTCGGTGGAAATGTTGAGACTGTTTTTGGCATTGTCATCATTTTGATTTCTCTCAGTTCAATCGTATCATTGACAAGTTTCCGAGAAATACCGTTACCTTTGATGGAAAAAGACGAGCTTCTAAGGCCGTTAACACATACTGCTGTAAAGCAGGAGGTCCATCGGAAGAGAAATACGATTGAGATTGTTCAAGAAGTAAGTGAAGAGTTTTTTTGAAGTTGAAATTTTTACTGATTTCCGGTTCTGCATTTAATGAGCCGAATGAGGTAGCGTCGTGTTGTTATGTTCAATTCTAATTGCTTGTTTCTTAAATCGAGAATCGAGTGCAATTATATAAACAACAACAATCCATTTCCATTCTACGTCTCAAGTATTCATAACTTTGAGTCCATCTTCTTCAACGAAAATGCAAGAAAATCTAAGAAAAAAAATTCTTTTAAGGTGCACGAGACCGAACACTACGAACAAAGGAACGGTGATGTGGAAATTCAGATTCCGTTGTTGAAAAGCGGAAATGATGAGAACACATCCCTAACGCAATATCTACGTAGCATTTTCATAATGCCACGATTAATGCAAATATTGTGCTTGACGAATCTCCTTTCTTGGATGGCATTTGTTAGTTATGCCCTGTATTTTACGGATTTCGTAGGCGAAGCCGTTTTTATGGGAGATCCAATGGTAAGAGAAATGAATCTATTCATAAATGATGTAACTCAAAATGTTGCATGAACCTTTTCTACCGTGCATGGGAGCGAAGTCCCTTGAAGAGCTACGTAATATGAACAATAAAAAAATAATAATTCGACGAGACTTCTCTACACACTTCATTGTGTCATAAATTTCTAGGCTCCACCAGATACAGAGAGTCTTACACTCTATCAAAGCGGGGTGCGTTTCGGATGTTTCGGTTTAGCAGTGTTCGCACTATCTTGTTCAATATACTCAATGTTTATCGAAGCATCGATGAATTTAGTTGGGTACGTGCACAACATTCCTGTTGAAGCTGCGAATCGCTTTTGTCATGGGAAATTGTTTTTTATTTTTCAGAGTTAAATTCATTTACGTGGGTAGCCTAACACTATTCGGCGTTAGTATGTTTTTGTTGGCTACATTTCCGACTCAATTGGGTGTTTTAGTCTTATCTGTACCTGCTGGTATTATTTACTCAACTATGTTAACAATACCATTTCTACTCATGACAAAATATCATGGAAGTGAGCTGGTAAGCTATTGGAATGCATTTAAATTTCACAATTTTGTTCCAACGATTAACTGCAGTTTTTGGGATCGCATGATCGAAATAAGGGGTCTTCGAACTGCCGAGGACTTGGAATGGATATGGCGGTGCTGAGCAGTTCTACTTGTATAAGTCAAGTAATTTATTTTCAAAAATCATTTGATGGTTTCAGATGCTGAGAGTTTGAACTTATCGAAGATTCAAGAGCTTTTGAGTCTCAAATTGAAACAACTGAAAAATTTCGACTCTCCGAATCTGAAGGTTCCGCAGGCTTTTAATTTATTTTGTGAATTTTGTGGCATTCTCAGGTCGTTGTCTCGTTAATAGCCGGTTCTGTGATTGAATGGATCGGTTCATCTAGTGCTACTATTTATTTGGCTGGTGTTCTGGGTTTAGTATCGGCGTTTTCAGCTTCAAAAATTTCCTATTTGGACATGGAATGATGAAACAAACAACCCAATGCACCCCTGCCACAATTAATTTATTTGTTTTTATTTTGCTACCAAATTTAATTAATAAAAACTTTTGTTGACAAAAAAAAATCTTTTACAGCTAGAGAACAGAGAACTTAATATTGTTTGTGTACTGGATATAAAAGAACCCCTATATGTACCACGATGTTGAAATAGTTCTCGTACTGTGATTACTCTTCTTTCTGGCTTTTTTGTGTGACCCGTAAAAATAAAGATTGAAAGTCAGGGACGGTTACAAAGAGTTTTCTGACCTGGGCGGTTCAAATTCAAAAATGCTATGACCCAAACGGTTTTTGATGAATTCATAAGGATCAAAAATCATAAAATTTAACGTCCTGACATAAGCGCTCCTGACTATTGAAAGTATAGACTACAATAAAGCAACTACTGCAACTTGTTTTCTGTACGCGATATGAACAGTCATACGAGACATGGCATGGGTAGAAATAGAAAGCGCCTTCGACACGGGCTGTACAACGCTCACAATCCTGTTACTTAAATAATTATTAGCTTAATGATAATGCTGTATCACAAAGGGGTTAGGGAACTGTATCAGAAAAGGTTTGGAAGAATTTAATGAATTTCATTTACGTTTCCAACTTCAATGTGTGATTTTTTCTCATGTGAATATCATCTCAAAACCGTCGAACAATTCAAATGATAATAAATTTATGGCCCAATGTTTACTAATCAACCGGTGAACACAGTTTCAATGCAGTGAAAATATTGTTGGACGATAATCAGCGATTTGAAATAATAGGTAATCAAACGTC
Source organism: Bradysia coprophila (assembly GCF_014529535.1). NCBI lineage: Eukaryota > Metazoa > Arthropoda > Insecta > Diptera > Sciaridae > Bradysia > Bradysia coprophila. The sequence continues at coordinate 3,139,079 of NW_023503608.1, read as the reverse complement.
GTCAAACTGATAAAGTGTATCGTTGGATGATTTAGTTCAAATTTATTGTTCAACATGGCAACATGTAGGAAAGGCAAGGTAGGTATCAAGTTATTAGTGCACGATTCAAAAATTTGATACTAAAATGGTCACCGCAATCAGTGTGCCATCTTGTGCTTGGTCTACCTTTCAATAGGCTGTATAACTGCAATACCTGTCAACACCAGGCAAAGCGACAAATTGCCGTTCGAATTCGACGACATTTTTCCCAGTCGTTTTTCTTTCCGCGGATTTAACGGTTCATGGATTTCAGGTAATGTAGCAATAGATCGTCAGTGTTGTAAGCAGCCATGTTAGACATATGAAAACCATAAAAAAATCTTATCGTTCAATGATGATTGGTTTATCAGCGATTTAATTGTTGTCCGCATCTTATCACTTCTCACAGATGATCAATTCATATTCCGAAGTGGGGATCTCCAGGCATATAACGTAACTGCCGAAAATGCTGAATTCTTTTTGGAAGCATCCGTTTTAGTAAGTTTATTAAATTTTGCTATAAAGCGAAGAGTGTATGGTGTGATTGAGCACAGCCACTGTAATGTCTCACTTAACATCTGAGACTATTTTCGGGAAATTATTTTCCAAATCTTTTTTTCTTTCAAATTTCCAAAAGGAAAAATTGGGAAAGTATTTTCTTAGAATAGTCCTTGCTAAACATTCACATTTTCATATAAAATTCTCATAAATCAATGGGGTCGGTTTTTCTAAGGTAGACATAATGGGAACTTTAATGCTATAAACACTATACCAATCTTATCTTTGTATCAGAAACACTTAAAATAAAAAAAATCATTTACGACGTCATATACATCTCTCCAACGCACTTCAAGCTTGAGTAGTACTGTAAATATAGTATTGAAACGGGACAGTGTATTAAATGAATTTTGGCTTTGTTAAAAATTTGGAAAAAAAATTCATAGAAAATAGTACTCTATTTGACAGCTGTCACTCGAAGCACTTTTGCTTGAAGTGCGTTGATCTCTCACATGAACATGCCTTATATTATTCTGAGGCAATCAAGCTTCTTAATTTTATTTTTATTTGCCTAGCATTAATTACGTTCACTCTTAATATAACAGAGTCGCTACCCCACCTATACGTTTTCGGCTGACTACAAGAAAATTCTAAACCGATATGATGTGACGAGTATCTTTAGACATTCGATTGTGGCACGATACAGAATTTATGATATTGAAAGCGGGTATGGTATATTATTCTTGAGACTAAATCATGACTAAAATGACTCTTTGTTGCTGTACAAAAGGGATATTTGTCGAAAGAAAAAGTTTGGAATGGTAAAGAATGGCTTCCTAACGCTTCTCTTGCCACCAAACATTTTATCTCGAATTATAATTCCTTAGACATAAAGTCATCATTGTACAAGTGATTCGGCAACCGGATGATAAAATGACTAATCAATTCATTCAACTATTCAGAAATGAATATAGCATAGGCAACGGTGAACTTTTAAACTTTTGTGTCTGGTCACCAAACGGAGAAGATGTCGCCTTCGTATTTAAGAACAACGTTTTCGTTCGTCGAGCATCCGGCGAAGAAATTCAACTGACATCAGATGGAGTTGATGGTGTCATCTATAATGGCGTTCCCGATTGGGTCTATGAAGGTCTACCCTCGTTTTTCATTGTTTTTTTTTAGCTTTATAGTCAACAATTTCGTTTAAAAACAGAGGAAGTGCTCGGCAGTGGTGGAGCATTATGGTTTTCGCCCAACGGACAGAAAATTGCCATTGGAAGCTTCGATGATACCGAAGTTGAGGAATTTACATACGTTTTGTATGAAGATCAGTATGAGAAAGAAGTTGCTCTTCGATACCCAAAGGTTTTCACAGACTGTACTTTCCATTTAAGGGCGTATCTAACGAACAGAAAAATGTTTATCTTTAGCCTGGACGAGTAAATCCAACCGTAGCCTTTAGATATATTGACCTAACGGACGATACTCTTACTTGGCATCAATTTCCAGCTCCAATTGAGAAAGTAAAGGAAGATCATATACTGTATTCTGTAAACTGGATTACTGATGATTTAGTAGGTGCATTTTGGCTGAATAGACGACAAAATGAAGGAAGCTATCAGATTTGTAGTACATCCGGCGATAGGAGTTGTTTTGAGGTAAAATGTGAATTTGGCGACTGTGAAATCACTCCACCATGTCTTCATTTTTTAAAAGGGTTTTGAGTTGCGTGAACCGGAAGGATGGGTTGAAATCAGTACCCCACGTTGCACTCCTTCGGGTGATCATTGCTTTTTCATTGGGTTCGGAAACGGTAATTGGCGAAATGTACATCGTTACACACTAAGTACACCAGGGGTCGCACCAATTCCAATGTTTCCTGATGAGTTTACCGTTCAGAGTATCAATGGATTCAGTGATGATGGAAATGACGTGTAATTTTGATTTTTTTTTGTTTTCGCAAACTTGAGTCCAGTTTTGCTTTCAATTAATTAGTTACTTCACTACTACACTGACCCATCAACCACATACCCGACATGTGTACAAAAATAACGAATGTTTAACTTGCGAAGTTACTGGATCGGAGGACGAGGTTTGCGAATATGCTAGCGCAAGTTTCAGTCAAGCCTTCACATATTTTGCATTGTCATGCTCTGGACCTAGACCTTCTTATACAAGAATTTATCGCACCGCCGATGTAAGTGGTGCTTGTGTATCTTCCGAAATGTATCAAAAATTGATCCAATTTTACAGAGACTTGAACTTATATCGTGGGAAGAAAATACAGCCAATCGTGAACGTTTGAACGATTACCAACGACCACTCGTCCACTTCGAAAATGTTCCGGTAGCCAATGGTTTCACAGCCGCTGTTAAGCTAACACTTCCACCGGAAATTGATTTAAATTCGTCAACCCAAAAGTACCCAATGGTAGTGGAAGTATACGGTGGACCAAATTCGGTTCGAGTGACAAACTCGTTTTCGATTGGGTTCAAAGACTATCAAGTCACGTCGCGCAAAATCATCCACTGTCAAATTGATGGACGCGGTTCCGGAAATAAGGGAAAACAGCTGCTCTTCACAATGAACAATCGAATGGGCACAGTCGAAATTGAAGATCAAATTGCGGTGACAAAATATCTTCAGCAAAAATATCGATTCATCGACGAGACTCGAACGGGAATTTGGGGCTGGAGTTATGGAGGCTATGCAACAGCAATGGCTTTATCCACAGACACCGAGCACATATTCAAATGCGGAGTATCGGTTGCACCGGTATCCGCATGGATTTATTACGATTCCATTTACACGGAACGGTATATGGGTTTGCCAACGGACGACGACAATATTGTGAATTACAATGCAACCGATGTCACTCAACACATTAACGAGCTAAAGAACCACGAGCTGTTATTGATGCACGGTAATGCTGACGACAATGTTCATTTCCAACAGGCGATGGTTCTAACTAAAGCGTTAGTTAACGCTGATGTACAGTTCGAACAAGCAGTAAGAATTTTACGATCTTTTCAAAGCAAGAAGTTTCTCATCACAGAAAATAAATTTTGTTTTTTAGAGCTACCCGAATGAGGCACATGGTCTATCTGGAGTTACCCGTCATGTGTATCATACAATTGATAAATTCTGGGGCAATTGTTTCAATCTTGATAGCTAGAAAAGTAAATTGTCCCTTTTTCAGATCAATTTAAACAATAAAATCAGTTGCCAGTGCTTGTGAATATTATTACGGTTCTGTGTGTACTGATATTGATTGAAGCGAAAAAGTTGTTGTTATCAACGGGACTGTTGAACAATTTCATGTAGATAGAAATTTTTTTAACTCCGAGCCCCAAGTAGCATTTCAGAAAAAATAACTTATTCGTTAAAATAACGTTGTAGCAACGTTGGCACAGCGGTTGTGCAACCGTTGTTGCCCGGTTATAGTTTAACCTAGGTCAATTAACCGTTGGATAACAGTTAATCAACGAAAAAGTTAAAAATTGAAGGTAGAGCAACTATAATTTTTAACTTTTTCGTTGTTTAACGGTTATCCAACGGTTAATTGACCTAGGTTGAACTATAACCGGGCAACAACGGTTGCACAACCGTTGTGGCAACGTTGCTACAACGTTAATTTAACGAATAAGTTATTTTTTCTGAAATGCTACTTGGGAGATCAGTATTCGGTCATCACTCATATCACTTTGAGCTAAAAATTACAATCAGTACAACACCGCACGGAGGAAAAAGTCGAAACAGACTTCTTTTGTGAAAAACGTTTTCTTTTGTGAAAAAAGATTTTCGTTTAACGCAAAAAAAAATTTTTGTATCAAAGGAAAATCTTCTCACAAAAATTCTTATTTGGACAAGTTCTGTTGCCCATTTTCTTTTGTGATAACCGCGAATTAACTTTTCTCACAAAACGACTACGTTTTGCTCACAACTTTAACACTTTTCAAATGTTAAGTAACACTTCGAGCGATTTTGGACACTCAATGAATTTAACTAGTCGGTATACGCAGTCGTATTGGGGTATCTAGATATTTTTGTAAATTCCAGAACATAAAATTTGCGTCATTTTAATTGAAAGCAGAACGACAATATTTGAGAAATAATCTTGAGCATTTATATGGACAATCTTCTGATATAGCCACCCCAATTATGAAATATAGATAGCCGGTGTCTCAAATTTAAGTTGAATTCCTTTCTTCTTTTTCGCTTTCGTTTTACATAAGACTAATGTGTTTAACTTTCAGTGTAAGTTTTTATTCTGAACTAAAGGCCTCATTGGTACACGGTGCTGCTGAATGAATTTTAACTGAGAATTTGGAAGCACTTTTGATATTTTTTTGATATTATTAGTCAGCTGGCCCTGATTAAGGTCTTACAAAAATATTTGATTTTTATCGATACCGTCGGTGACAGTGGTGCATAGCCCATCATGTCTACAGAGAGAGAGTGGTGGAACACTGGTTGTGGTTGCAATCGGCAGTGCTTGAATTTCTAATAACAGTTGTACAAAAATTTGGTACTATGAGTGCAAGGGAAGCCGGCAGATACTTGAGGGATGAAGCTAATAAATAGTTCTAGCAGTAGAGCAACATTTCCTCTATCAATGACCATAAAATTATTTTTGGAAACCGTCTACGTAAAGGCTGACAGTAGCTCAAAATTTTTCTTTCATATTTGGTAAAATTTGCGAGTTTCAGAGAAGAAAATTTTACAACATGAAATTTGCGTCACAAGTGACAGATGATTCTGTTTTCTTTCGTTTAAATTCTTTCAGTACATTTTTCAACCATTTTCCTAACAATACGTTCCTCAACATCTGCCACTTGTGACGCAAATTTCTTGTTGTAAAATTTTCTTTCACAAAGTCAATTTGTCAAGTTGAGTCAATTTTTTGTTGATAAAACTTTTGCGTGCGACGCACAATGCGTCACCCTCAGCGATATCAGTTATTTTGTAAGTAAGATAAAGGACTTGCGTCACATTTACCCTTTAAGGGTTTTTTGACTGATATCACCACTTTTGTAAGTGTGTCATTTCGACAACATCAAAAAACCTTATGGAAATTAAAAAATGCTAGAGAAATCAGTCTGAATCACAAAATCTAGAAACCAATAGCCACATTATTTTTTCCGTGTAGTTGACGTAGATTGAAATACATCGAAAAATCCGATGGAAGTTAGGAAGTGCTAGAGGAATCATCTGTCATCCCAAAATTTAGGAACCAACCTTGGAACACCTCAGTCATGTCGAAAATAACCCAAATTCATCAAAAAATCCGATGGAAGTTAGGAAGTACCAGACGAATCATCTGTAATCCCAAAATTTATAGAACCAACCTTGAAACACTTCACTAATGTCGAATATAACTCAGATCATTAAGAAATCCGATGGAAGTAAGGAAGTGCCAGAGGAATCATCTGTCATCCCAAAATTTAGGAACCAACCTTGGAACATCTCACTCATGTCGAAAATAACCCAATAGTGCCAGAGGAAGTTAATACCTAATGATTTCTCTCCGTGCGGTAAGTGGGTCGTAAGATAGTGTTAATCTTGTGCAGTCGTATATGGCATCTCTTAACAACTTGAATACTGTTCGACAGTCTGGAATCCTCATTACTTAAATGCCAACGACCAGATTGAAAGGGTACAGAGGAAATTTAGTAGGCTAATGTATTTTAAATTTCAGATTGCTAATCCGCGGCCTGAGTATCCTATACGATTGAAGTATCTGAAGATGCACTCACTTGAATCGAGGCGTTTGGAGAACGATGAGATTATGCTCTACAAGATCGTCCACAATCATGTTGACACATCGCTAAGACTCTCGTATCGTGAACCAGTGAGAACGACAAGACAAAACGCGATCTTTTACCTGCCGAAAATGACTACGAATTATCAAAGAAACTCGCCACTCAACAGAATACAATTAAATCACGATCTTTATTTTGGCAGTCTAAATGTTGTTGGGTCCACCATAAATAAGTATAAAGAGTTGGTGAGAAACTATTTCGACTGGTGAGCACCTGGATGATTTGGTTTACTCGAATGGACACGGACTTGACTAGATGATTTTTTCTGTTTGATTTTCTGATTTTATGTTTGATTTTCTATTCTAAACTTATTGTGATTTTCCCTTTGTTATCATTATTTTCATTTGTATGGACTGACTTGTCATTGGGCCTCGTCCTGTTAGTTGGTCGGTAAACGATAAAAAATAAAATAAAATAAAAAAATAAAATAAATAAAACAGAGACAATATAAATAGGAATTTGTACCGTGGGCTTTCACAGCAAAATGTAAATGTTAAAGTTAATGAAGTAAAAGATTTTGCATCAATCTAAAATTCTTCGATCGAAAGAAATAAAAGACTTATTTAATTAGCAATAGTGATATGCTTGCCATCTGTGGTATGTAACAATTACGCATCAGAAACTGGTTTCGCTGAATTATCAATTCGAAAGACTACGGACGTACATTTTTTGCATTGAACTTATTTGCGTTGCGAGGACGGCAAGTAATTTTTTTTTTCTTTTAATTTGTGTACACTCTTTGCACATTCTCACAATAACTTTTCGAAAATTATGCAATTATTAGGTGTGGTGTGCAAATGCATCACAAGATTTTAAGATATGTTTCGATATTGAGAGACCGTTCATAGCTTGCATTAGTTGTCTTATTCATAAGTTATAATGCATTTGCGCAACCTTTCTACTGTTTATAAAGAGTTGAGCTTTTATTAAAACGAAACGAAACTGTAGAGGCAACGTGCTACTGTAGAAGTAAACATCGTTCTTGCCCAGTCAATGCATACCTATATTAAAAATTCATTGAATATTTTAACGGTTACAGCTGAGAGTATACTTTCGTGGAGATAAGCCAGTCGCTTAATTAATTTTGAACAATAAAAATGCAAAATATTCACGACATCGGTCGCGAACCCTACGTTCCAGCTGAACCAATAAAGAATCGGACATTTTTGGAGTGTTTTTGTTTTGTGTTTGTTTTATTCGTCGACATAATCAAAGTGGTTCTGCTAAGTATACCACACTTTTTCAATGCTTTATATCAAGTGGTAGTGAAACCGGCAAAGAAATCCGTTTTTGGACAGACTGTATTGGTTGGTATTATACGATGCATGATATTGTTGTTGTGATTATAACTATGCTATACCCAACAAACACAGGTTACGGGTGGTGGAAATGGCATTGGTAAAGAGATTGCTATTCAATTTGCTGCCAAAGGATGTAACATCGCCATTGCAGACATGGATGTCACGGCGGCTGAACAAACTGTCATGCAACTGAATAAGATGAATGTGGTTGCTCGAGCCTACCATGTGATGTCTTTTCCGTTGAATCGCATAAAAACGCAGATTCTAATTTTCTATTCATTCAGGTGGATATAACAAGCACCGAGCAGATTAAGAAATTGAAAATTGATATTGAGAAGGACATGGCACCCGTGGACATTCTAATTAATAATGCCGCAATCGTCCCATTGCTATCATTGCGAGAAGACACAGGCGATGATGTTGAACGAATAATCAACGTAAATATTACCGCACAGATTCATGTAAGTTGTAAGTGTACCAATGGATATGCCGGAAGTCTATTTTTTTCATTAATTCATCAGGTGACGAGAGCATTTTTACCAGGAATGATCAAACGGAAACGTGGTCACATTGTCGGAATAGCTTCATTGAGCGGTAAAAATGCAGATCTCCTGACTCTTTACTTTATTCAATTTTATTGAAACATTTAGCCGTACATCCGACGGGTGGTGCAGTAATTTACTCGGCGACCAAAGGAGCAATGCAAAATTTTATAGTTGCCCTCAACGAAGAATTACGCCAAGAAGGCAACGACTGTATCAAATGTACATCGATTCTTCCGTTCATGGCTGCAACGCGAAAGGATATCATTGATGCTGCGCACGTCCGATTTCCGATCATATCACCCACATACGTGGCTAGAGTAGCTGTTAATGCAATACTTCGCAATCAGTTGATGGTGTCTGTGCCGAGAAGTTATTTATGGATGATCCAATGGATGAATTTACTTCCATTTCCCATTCAAATGTTGGTTAGAGATATTGTGATGAAAGAGAAAGGGATGAAGTTACTGTCGGAAGACAATAAACGGAAATAGAATTCATTTACATGAGTGATTGAGAGTAATAGACACTTTAGAGTTACAAATCCTCTACAGTTAAGGAGTGGGAAACCTAAGGAGTTACGAAAGTTGTAATATCATCAATCCTCAAGGGTTACGCATACTTGCGATGTGACGTCATTCCTCATTTGGCTCTCAAACGATGAACGACAACTTTCTTACACCAGCACATTGGTTTATTTTAGTATCAAATCGTATCAAGCAAAGACAAAATACACAATCACACTGACTACAGCTAAAACAACCGGAATACCAATCCAAATCATCCAGACTTTACTCTCGGTTTCCTCAACCACGCTCCGTTTTCGTTCCTTGAACTTCTTCTTGCCGAATTTCTTCTCGAAGTCCAACATTTCCAAGCGATTCTTTTCGTCTTCGATCTCTTTTTGCTTCCGGTCTTGCTCTTCGGCAGCCAGACGCATTTCCTCGCGGCGAACCTTACACGTATCGTCGCATGTCAATTGAAAACCAGCACGAATTTTGTCACAAGTTGCATCGACTTTTCGCGTTTTACATTCGCAGTAGACTTTTGACTGAAATTGGCGTGAGGGAGTGTGCATTAGGAAAGCGTTAGATTGAAGTAATGTAATACGGATACGCAATACCTTCTTCTTGCATGCTTCGGAATTCAGACACTTTCCTGAATGGCAAACATCTATGCAACGATGTCCACAGTTGTACTAAACGAAAAGAAATGTAAATCGGTTGGAACACACATCATCTTTAGCGGAAAGCTTACATTTTTGATGCATCGATTGCCACAACTTTTCATTTTCTCACGATCTGCCGCCAAAGCACTTTCATCGGATTCATGCCGGAAATAGTCTCCGCATTTGTAGTAGACCTGCGTTAGTCCACAGTGACAAACCGTTTTGATGTTAGCAACGCATAAATCGCATTCGCCAGTGTGACAAGGTTTTTCACAGGGATGGATGCATCCGTTTGATCGTTCAAAGATACAATCCTCCTGACACGGACCGCATAAATCGTCTTGCTTTTTGGAATTCATGTCAGTCACACTGTGACACTGATTCTGACAAAAGTGATTGCCACAAAACAGCTGCCGGCCACATTTTCTACCACACGATGACGGTTGCGAATTCCAGCAGGGCCATAGAACTTTTTCGTGACCACCAATACAAACTACTGGAACTTCGACATTGCATGGTGGATGTGGCAGTTTTTGTATTTCGATCTGTGAATGGAAACGTGTAATGGACAAAAAGCTAGACAGAGGTGCAGATCAGTCTCACCCGTTCAACTTGTTTTTCCCATGGACCGGCCGGTTTGAAATTTTTGTCGATGAATGACACCTTAACGGAATCGTGACACTTCACCTGACAAAGGTGATCGCAATTGGTTGTATCGTTGGCCAATAAACACAATTGAGTGCACGGTGGACATTCATATTGATGGCAGTTGTGCGGATTGTCGTGATGACACTTGGATGGGATGCTAATCAAACGGGATTATTATGATAAAAATTGCCTCAAAGACCGAACAGTTAACTCAAATTACCGGCATGGTTGCAAACACTTTGGTGGTTTTGTCTTCTTCTCTCGGCCGCAAGCCACATTGATGACCGTTTTGCCACAACTGAAGGAAACGGGATTAGTCTCAACACGAAAACAAAATTTCTGGTTATCTCGCAAGTCTACGAACCGGCATTTCACTGGTGCCTTTGCCGTGCAAGGATAACACGGTCCATGGTGACACAACGATGTGCATTTATGCTTTCCGCAAGACAGAGTTTTTCCGCATACTTTATCGCACGGCGGACACTGGTTGTCACAACATTTTCTACTGCATGCATGCTTGTTACAATCTCTCATCTGTTTGCACTTCGTGTCGCAAAGAAACGATTTGGAGCACGGCAGCTCTTTGGAATGTTGACCGCACCGACATTGTTTCCGAATTATTTCGATGCACTGAAGATGAATAAGCAATAGATGGAAATGTCATTTTTATAGTTTTGGATGGTTCGGTGGCTTACCGGAGAGCAATTTCCCTTATGACATCGTTCGACGCAGATATGCTGTTCACATTCCAACATTTTCTGACAAGTGTCACCACAGGGACCAATTTCTTCGGAACATGGCGCTTTCGTTTTCTGTAAAAACAATAGTCTTAGGTCAGTGCCTCATCAAACATTGTCAGCGACATCGAAAATAGTCTTCCTCTCTCACTCTCATTAAGTCGATTCAGACCTCCTCCTATAACTTTTGAGGCAAGTAGCCCAGCTTCCAGTCACTGGACTGATTGCAGCTAGTATCTCCTACACTGAACTGAACCGACTTTCATGTCCGCATCATTTCCGTTTCGCTGATTGGTTTCATCTGATTCTTTCGTCCGCTTAGTTGGAGTTTTTACATAGCCGTAAATATACCCAAAAGGGGCCATTCAAATCCCCTCTAACCGCGGACGTCATTTATGAACGGTCCCAAAATGTCCCTACCTCAGCACTAGCTTTTCATATTCCAATTTGGATTTTCTTAACCACACACGCACAGATACAGGCGGAATAGTAAGCCTAATGCCCTACTGATAAAACGGCCATGTGAACATTTACCTGCTTTCCGCAAGGACATTCTCTCGGTCTTCCCAGTGGACAATCACCACAATCGCCGATATGACATTTTTGCTGGCAGCTGTGTATTCCACACTGATACAATTTATTGCATTTCTTATCGCATTGCCACACCAGGTCGTCGCAATTGCGTTCTTGCGTACTGTTGCCACACAAACAGGACTGCTTGCTTTTCTTCGAACATGGCGGACATTTGCTTCGGTCATGACAAATCACTCCGCACACATGAATTCCACACTTGAGCTTCAACTTGCACTATAAACCAAATTATTGTTTGCACCAACGACCGCTCAAAGTTCATTATTATCGAGATACTAACCTTGGCCACGCATTTCCAAGACTTTTGTGCGCAACGCATCGATTTCGGATTGGATGTACCGCATAGACAAGATGTCATTACAACTTGTGGACAGGGTGGACAGGGACCGGGATGGCATAGCAGAACACATTTATGTCCACAATCTGGCTTCAGGGCCTTTCCACACGAATCACCGCAAGAGTGTGGGATCAACCATGGATGATTTTGTGGGTTCAATTCTTTTTCACAAAAACATGTGTAGTGCTTTGGTATCTGCAAGAGTGTTGTGTGTTTAGCAAGTGTATTGGCACGGGAATAGATGAAGTCATTGACACACCTCGCTGAAATTGTAATCCTTGCGACACTTTGGACAGTCCCATTTCACAACTTTCTTCTGTCGAACGATCAATTCGCCACGGTTGTTATAGTAGTCAACTTCCGACTCGTACTGGAGTTTCTTCAGTGACGTCGAATCATTCGCCCAACGTTGTATGCACGCCAAGTGAAAGAAACAGAAACAATGCTCGCAAGACCATATCTATGAGTATTCAACGTGTCAGAAAGAAAAATATCACAACAAACCGATAAGAACTCACAGCCTCGGTACGTTTAACTGTTGCGATGCAGATTAGGCAAGTCGCAGAACCTGACTGAAAAACATTTTCCAAAAAGTCCTGTGTACGCTGAAGTTCTGCGTTGTCTCCGGCATAGTTCTTGAATACGGATTCTGTAACGCGAGCACGAAATCCATTGCATTTATTGCAAATCGAATGAATGATCAGTACAATTACCGAGCATAGATCCCGTTTCCAGGTCTTCGTCAGAACTTGAGTCATAGTCCAAAATGTTGTGTTTTTTGGCATATTCCTCATGTTTCTCCCTTGCCTCTTTAAACTTTTGATCTGCTTGCTTGTTCTTCGGTTTCGTATTTGCGGATCCTTTATTCGATTTTGCATTCGCCGGATTGCCAGACGATGGTTTATTATTCCATGGATTGTTTACATCGCGTTTGGTGGTCATTTTATTTTAATTTTAGATGTCTTCACTCAACGCTCATCAATTCGTACAACATCGCATTTCCAGCATTACGCTGAATTTTTAAAATAAGCAAAACTGCCACGAATTCCACGAAGTCGAAGTTTGAATGAAAAATGTCTCGTCTCGTAATCAAAGTTGACACTTTGCAATAAATTCTTCTTTGACTGTCTGATTTGATATGCTCCGAACGTTGTTGCCATACAAACTGTATCGGAAAACGTTTTATCTGTGCTTATGAGAAGCATTTTTATAACATAAAATCAAATGCGGGAAATGGTGCGTCCATGGCTTCCGGAAAAATTTAACACAATCTGTAATGCATTTAACAAATTTTTGTGCAACTGGCCTTCTTGTGACAGTGACATACATGTCACAGGTAGACAATGCATTCTTCGTGAGTGTCTGAAATATTGTTCTTTCAGAACATAAGACATTCTCGTCAAGGGCAACGGTTCATTGGTAGTATCACATATTATTTGCAAAGAATTATGGGCTACATTTCATGTACTAGTCTAACCTTTCGCGGAATGATCATCTGTTGTCAACTCAACAGCGAAGACCAGAATTGAATAACCGACGAACTGGTTCTAATTCTACAGTTAATTCCACTGAAGCTGTAGCTCGAGTGTGGGTCGAGCTTATTAATTGCAATGAAAGTATACTCTATATGTGTATGATCTAATGACAAAATTTGCAATGAAAGTACAAGCCAGGTATGGTCTGTCCATACAAATCGGAGGAAATAGCGATTTCATATAAAAAACTCACTTTTCAATGATTTTTATTGAGAGGTGAGTTTTTTATATGAAATCGCTATATCCTCCGGTTCCTATAGAGTATACGTTCATTAAAAATTTGTATGGAGTGGAGGAAATAACGATTTCATATAAACAAACTCACCGCTCAATGAAAAATCTGGCTTGTATGGATGTACCATACCTGGTTTGTACTTTTATTGACTAAATACATTCACCACTTGCTATGACAATAGTTTTGTATTGTATACTTACTCACAATACTGAGAACACGCATTTAACTCTATATCCGCAAATATCAGGTGAAGTGTCCGTCTCTAGCAGTCTACCTATAATTTCAAATTATCAGGGATTATTTTTATGAAAATATTTTTCCGGATTTTCTCACATTTTCCACATTTTTCATAGTTCCCTTACAGCCTTCGACATTTCAAATTTTTCTGAGAATTTCATTGTGTCATTGCGAATTCACAATGACATTCTTTGAAAAAAATGACAGTGAGACATTTGAAATGTTAAAGCCTGTAATCTTTTCAAAAATTATTTTTGGGGAAATTTCTAAAAACATATGCGGAAATGTCTTCACAAAGTTTCTGTTTCAACTTTAACATTTACAAAGTGCTTTTACTTCCTATATAAAATTCATTTTTCGCAGGGAGCATGGCAAAAGAAAAATCCCCGTTGGCGCTCTTCAGATGTAAAATAAACTACATAATTGTGCGGAAATCGTTATTTTGAGTCGTGTGGTTGTATGCTGAGCCGAAGACTCCATACTCTTCAAAACAACTATTTTCCGCACTATTTTCTGAAATAAACTGTTCAATTGAAAAATAAATCACATATTAAAATACTGACGTAGATATGAGTGGGCACTACACATTTTTGTCCCACAGTACAGCCCAGTTTGCAGAAAGTAGAAAAAAAATCCCGCCCATTGTCCAGAAACGTTTATTTCGTAAGTTTACACCATTAAAAGCCCACTAAATAGGCAGTTACACTCGACCATCGTTTGGTGTTAAAATGTGTTAGCTTTCAGTAAAAATTTAAATGATTGTGGTGATGTAATCTCAGTCTGATAAAACTCAATATTTCACGAAAATTGACACATATTTTGAGTTTTCTCGGATTTAGGTCGCATCACCACAAAAATTTAAACTTTTGCTGAAAACTAACACATTTTAACACCAAACGATGGTCGCACTTTTTCGAAAAAGGATGCGAGTCCAAAATTATCATCAAAATAATAATAACTTTGCCCCGAAATGTAGTCTACAATTCAGCCTAGTGTAGATTCGTCTTAAGTTCTTTGTAGATTTCACGAAAAATTAATAAACTTCTTCATATTCACAAGAGGTCAGTCGATGATGTCTCAATAAAAAGCTTTATAGGGTAATAAAATCTCAATAGTAGAGTGGAGAGAAATTTTCCATCATGATGTCTTCATCCATTTAAATAGGAAAAATCGCTCCAAAAAATTGATCATTGAAATTGAAAAGTAGCAACGCCAATTAGGAATCAGATATTTGTCGTACGAATCAGTTTAGCCATAGCACTCTAATAGACAGTGCTATGGTTTAGCCAAAATTGAGTTATCCGTTTCATCAGGTTCCAGGCAATATACTTAATATATGTGTCTCAAGTGCTTGAACTTTCAGTTTCATAGCAAAAGTTCGTTTTGTCGAAAATTACAGATAGTCGATGACCACCCAACCGATAAAACAACAAACATTGTAGTCCATTTATGCTGACTTTTATTTTACGAAAACCACCAAAGTTATTAGTTTAAAAGTGATAAATAATTTCTTCTTTCAATTTTTGTAAAAAATATTTTTTTTATTCCTTTAGTCCCTAACGTTATACTGATTTTGGTTCGAAATTCATTCTGTGTCTCGTTTGCCAATTTGATAAACAAAAAATTTAGTTTAATTAATTTTTGACGATAGTTTTCAAGAAAAAAAAGAGTGAGAACACATTCTTAACAATAATAGATATTCAGATTTTGATAAACAGCGAAAAAAAATAAAATTCGATAAAAAAACAATTTTCACTCATAGATCCCGCAACCCAATGTTCTCCTGTCGTGTAACGTTTAAATTTATGAATCAATCAATTTAATAAACTCGTCGCTTAGACTATTACACAGGCCACTATCATCGGCTACGTTATGCTGTTCAGACAATTTTCCACTGAGATCCGTATCGTTCGAGACAGATAGGTCGACATCTTGTGGACCAGCATCTTCGACGATATGAATCAAAATATCCAGATTTTCCAAGATAGAATCCATCACTGCATGAAATTCGGCCACATCATGTACAGTGTGATTGCCTATTCGAGCAGCATGAAAGTAAAGTTTTGAGACTCAAGATTAACTGTTCATTGATTTGTGTGTAAGTTTGTAATACCTTCGCCGTCAGCCAATAGGAAATCAATTTCGTTTTCACTTTCATTTTGCATCTCGTTAAAATCAATTGCTAATGTCGGAAGCTGTATCGGCGATTCTGGTCCCTGTAAATATTTTGTGGTTTTTTTTAACGAAAATTGAAAGAGGACGATGACGACATCAACAGCACAAGAGACAAAAAAAAATACGAAATACTATAAAAAATGAAAAATGATGAAAGTCTTCGAATGAAATAATGGTAAAAATGACGAAGACGACAAAAATTGAATTTTTGCTTGATTAGGACGTTTTTTACGTTTATTGAATAATAATCCTGAAGGCGCAGCCATTGTTATCAGAACATATTAGCGCGATGTGACACTGTGGTTGACCGACGCTTGATGTTCATGTTAGACAAAATTTTCTTGATCGCATTCTACTTACACAATCCAATTTCTGGAAAACAACGGGATTTAGCGGAATTTTCTCGTTTTCCATTTGGTATACAAAAATAAACAATGTACAAAAATAAAAATTTGATTTTACAATTATAATATTTTTCCGTTGACGTATAATGCTCATGGGACAATAATTAACTTTTGAAAAGAAATTGTGAACAAAAGAATGAACCGAAATGATTTGCTTCTATCAAAAGGCGCGTAACATTTTACACAACACAACCGTCGAAATTTCGTAGCCATGTTCTGAAGGTAATTTGAATATCGCATAGGTTATTATCAGAGACTGATGAGAGTCTATTAGATCAAATCAAGTGGCAAATTCGATAACGATCATAATCTGATATAATGTCTATGAAAGAGGTTAACTAAGTGAATTATGCGGGAAGGTACGTACCTGCAAAGTTGCAGGAAAATTTGCTTACTGACGATGGGAAGCCGAAGGCGAGGGATATCATCTCCAGAGTGAGTAAGCAAATTTTCCCGCAGGTACGTTTTATATTTTATTCAAAAACATGAGGTAAAATTAACATTATTTCACGGAACCAAAACTTTACCTAAAGTTTTTGTATAAAATTCGGCTACGCTTCGATCGTTAGATTTCACACAAGAAATACCATCTCCACCATTTGCCCCATTGGTAAGTAACATACTATTACATGCTTGGGGCCGGTAAGCACTTTTTCACAGTAACAAACAGTGATGCAAAGTGTACTTTGTCGCGTGCTGTCATGTAAATGAATTTGAGATGGAAGGAATAAATGAAGAGTATCGACAACAAAAATCATGACCAATTGAAGGGAAAAAGTATTGTTGATCATAGCGCACACATGTAATAGTTATTTGTTTATCAAGTGGAGAAAATAGGAAATTCCTACAATAGCGAAAGTAGGAATTTCCTATTCTTCCCCAAGGGGAACACATAATTTTACATGCTTTTGTTTTCCCTAGGGTCGAAATTGGCTTATTGCACACCTAGGGAAAACAAGAAATTTGGTTTAGGTTTCAAAAGCAGGTAAAATCCATTATCACATACGCGCGGTGTTCGGATATCAAAATTACTTAACTAGAAGAATAATTCAAAAATTACACTTCCGGTCTGAATTGTTGTCTCGTTTTCACTTATGTAATAAAACAGAGTACACACTTGTCACTATCAGTCTCGGCAAGAATCGACTTCTTCGTGACGAGTGTGTAATATCTATAATATAACTCGGTATAAAAGTTGAAAAGAATCGTTTTCATGTGTTAATTGACCTCGGATCAACAAAATTCACACGAAAACTCTACTTTTCAGCTTTTTATCACTTGTTATGTAATAGTTATTTACGTATGGATTGAGTAGGCCGAAAGAGTTACGTATTAAGTTTTGTATGCTTGCTAAGAGGACCGAAAGTAAAGAAAGTAAAGAATTCGCCCCACGAATTGACAGCTTTACTTTTGGTCCTCTTAGCAAGCATACAAATAACTATTTCATGTGTCAGGGCCGAAAATGAGGGAGTTTCGATATTTTTCTCAGGTTTTCGACCCCTTACATGAAAAATTTTTTGAGTATCTGTTTTGGACGATTGATTTTAGGCACTTTCGCATGTAGCCCTCACTTCGTTCGGGCTACAACAAGCGAAATTGCCTAAAAACAATCGTCCAAAACAGATACACAAATAACTATTTCATCCGTGCGTGGCGTGAATAACCGTTTTTATACACGAAGCAACACATCAATTTGTTTCACAATTTTTCACAAAATGACAGCTACAAAGAGAAAAAAAATCAACTCGCCCCATGAGAAAAACAAGAGTTGATTAAATAAAAAATTTCATGCTTCGGGGCCGAAAATGAGGGCAATTTTTCAAATTTTCTCGGGTTTTCTGCCCTTTGCATGGAAATTCACATGTATACCTGTTTGGGACGTTTGATTTAAGGAAATTTAATTTTAGGTGTTACCCACAGCATTGAGCACCGAGTTGTGGGTGGAATATTTGGAAGAAATTTAAGAGTCGCAGTAGACAATAACAATTTAAACAAATTTCTGATTGAAGATCTTTTTCTGAGCAGCAAGTCTTTAGGTTTTGAGTAGCTGAACAATATTTTTAAAATAGATCGGAACATTTAGACTCACAGGATTAGATCGACTAACAGGTCAGAGCCCATTAAGACGCCAGTCTAATAGAAACTTGACCAGAATTGACATGAAACTTTTGAATGTATAAGACAGGCCTCAGATATTCTTTTTTTAAATTTTCTTCCATATTATCGGTCTTATATGTCGTACTTAGGATCAGGTCGTATCTGAAAATTTCAAGCTACCTGAAACTTCCCTACAGATTGCAGTAAACCCAGGTATGGGATTGCAGGTTCCAGAGAAAGAACATCATTGAAAATAACGTGACATGACTTTGACTGATTTTTGACTACGATTGACCTTTACCGAGCCTTAGTTAAAGTTACTTAGGACACAAAATTCTTTTTGAATTCTTAGAATCCAAATATGATGACAAGCTGATATATTTAGTGAAAATATTGAATATAAGGAGATATTTCACGAAAATGGAGTAACATGATTATGATGTGATACGCTTGTCGTTTTTAAAAGGTTGAAAGTGAATATTTGGAATAATGCCTTTGATTCGACTTAGATCAGTTGGGATTCAGTTGTTTTTAAAGATTATGTACGATAACTGAACTGATTATAAACTGTGTGATGTGGACGGTTTGGTTAACGCTACGACAAATGAAAGAAAAACGTCACCGGAGTATGCAAGAACTATGGTAAAATACCAAACTTTTATTCCACTATTCTGTAACAATCATCAATAATCCA
Organism: Bradysia coprophila; assembly: GCF_014529535.1. Taxonomy (NCBI): domain Eukaryota; kingdom Metazoa; phylum Arthropoda; class Insecta; order Diptera; family Sciaridae; genus Bradysia; species Bradysia coprophila. The sequence continues at coordinate 3,120,040 of NW_023503608.1, read as the reverse complement.
ATACCACCTACAATATTTCACTTAATATACTCAACATAAAATGTACATCGTTAAACCATCGAGGATAGTAGAAAATATAAACTAAACAACATCAGGACAATCATGAGTGACTCGGTTAATTCATTCAATTCACAACTTGTCCCATCATTCTGATTCTTCGAGACGGCAGAGGTAATATTTTCACCTTCAGCTTCTGTTTGACAACCAACGGTATGATTATTTTGGGAATTCTCTTTTGCAATGATAGCATCACCCAAGGCAACTGTCTCATTTTGACCCTTCGGGTCAGATAAAACGTAATAACCACTGTTGTCATCTTCATCGACGTCTGCATCTAAAATGGTAATCGTTTCATCGAGAATTTCCAGGAGCTTGTCCATCATCTCATCCATTTTTGACTCAGTTGCATCTTCTCGTCGAAGAATTACGTTAAGCGACCCATCATCTGTACATGATAGCCTAATTTACACAATGGACTAATTTGAATTTTTGGAGTCAACAATCATTTTACCTTCCATATCAGACATGTTCTCAAGCATCGTCGGCGATTTAGCATCATGATTTAATGGACTTGAGACCTGAAGAACGATTAGAAAGGTTTTAACAAAAATGAAAGTTTGGCGATTCTTTCGCTGACTCGCAGACGGCGAAGTATAAGCGATCATGTTTGAATTCTTAGATCGGAAAAAATAAAAGATTCGATAATTGGACAAATGACAAACTCTTGTCTTACCGTCAGTGAAGCGAAATAATAGCAAAATGTAGCTGTTCACAACTACGAAAAGTTTATTGTTGAATTCAAAACCATGGTCGTGCATTCAACTACACGTGTTTCAAAAACTTTATTTTCCAGTTTACGTGTACTTACACAATTCAATTCTTTGTCATTGCAAGATACTGGAGTCGTTAAATGTACTTGATTCTGGTCAGATTCCATTGTATATATTTGACAAATACACAAATTTCTTAAATACGAATGTCCTGACGAAGAAACGTTTATCCACACTGATACGGGCTGATTGTACAATTGACGTACTCACCTCAAAAGCATGACGGAACACCATGCAAAATATGAGCACTTTTAAAGATCGATGCTGCGCCGTCGAGAGTTTAAGCCAAGAACACAAGAATTCGCTATGATTTCTGTCGACCGTTCTCTCAAGTATCAGAATTTAATTATTAAGGATTGGCAGAGGAAACTATTTTAATTTGCATCAAACAAACGATTCTTTACTATTTGTAAAAGGTTAAGGACTGAATCAAAGCTTATTACATTGCGTTGATTTGATGATTCACTGGCAATCGTTTGAATTCAAAGAAATATTTCTTGGTATTTTTAGACTGATGCCTTAACCTACTACAGGCGGCAAGTATATGACCAGTATTATTATCGGGTCTATTACTTCCATCGATCAAAATATTTGTAATCTGCTGATTTCAAATCTTGTACTTCAATTTTTTTAAACATGCATTTTACCATATAAATGACAAGAGAGCTTGTCATTACAGTATGTGACACGTGACAGGTTAATGGTTTGACTATATGTATGATATTGAAATGATCTGTCTCGACAGTTGACACAAATTTTATGTGGTCCTTTATTTTGTTAAAATGTTAAAAAATTGAAGTAAAAGATTTTGGATGATTTTTTGAAGTAGCAGTTTTGGATTGAAACTGTATCTAACTGGGTCATATCTACGCTTCTAATTTTTTCTACATCAATGACCAAAATTAGTACGGAGGTCTGCTAGTATTCTCTTGATTAAAAATATTTTTTACGAAACTAACAAATTAAGAAACTTAAAATTAAAGCAACGGAAATCTTAATAAAACAGAATGTTTTTTTTGTAACTTTAGCTCACGAGAGGTCACTCCTAGAGTCACCACATTTCAACATGCAAGGCTATTTTACTATTAGCTATGGTCTCATAAATCGATATTTGATAGTGTGATGTGAGCTCAACACTGAACATTTAATCATTTCGTGCAAGTCATACGTCACGGTCCATATTTTTGTGCATCAGATCCATTTTTCGGACACGTCAATAAATTACTTGTGTGGAACCTTGTAAATTGGTAACTCTACCATCCCCCCGGCTTTTTATACAATATTTTAAATTAATTTTGTTGATTTCATCTACTCATGATGCGCGACTAATTATATTTTTTTTGAATCGATTTTGTTGTGTGGTTGTGTCGGACTGATTTTAGATCAGTGATAAATCGATTTTTTCACCGACACTTCCCGAGTTGCAGTTATACAGGAATATTCTAAGAAAAGTTCTAATAAGCTTGTTTTCTCTTAATTTTTTAGATTGTTTTGTCCTCAAACTATGAATGATAACTCGAATTTCTGTTCTAAATTGGAGAATCTGAAAGGATCGGTGACTTACAAATGCTTGGAACAGTCAAATGGTCGATTTACAGTAACTGTCGCCGTAAGTTACTTGCTTATTATGAATTGAATTGAATTGAACCCTTGTGAACAACGTAGTATAGTTGTTCGAGTGGGATGTTCTATTTATTTGTTGCATACTACGAAAGTAGGGTCTCAAATTATTACCCATTTGGTTTTCTACAAGAAAAGAAAACATTTGGCTGTACAATATGTAACGCCATATTTTTTCAGTGGTGGTGATATAATGGGTTCGATTGGGCTCAATATTCAGAGTATGATGAAACACTACTTCCCTGGTCCCAATAACCGCTGGGCTCTTCAGGAACACTCGACAAAAATTGTTCTTGTATGCGTGTCTTCCCTGATATTGAACTATGAATAGGTGATGGAGACCCACAACGTTCTGCTTTGATACCACGCAACGCATTTCAAGCAAAAGTGATCATAGTGTTATATGACACACTGTCAAGTTTCAGTACCCTATTTAGAGTAATGCTCATGTTTGAAGGAGTGCGTTGTCTCTCGTCATCCAGGTGACCTAAAGCACTGACAACCATGCAATTCCTATTCTTTTTAAACGGTTTAACAGAATTGAGACCTCCGGTGATTCGCACTCATAGCACCGAGCTCGTTCTAACTCACTGAATCACCGTCAGTGAAAATTCAAGGAGTTTAAAAAAGTTACCTACTGAATAGCTACAATTGGAAGAATGTTCTGTAAAAACTTTTCAGAAATTATCTTGAAGAAAAATATCACAGAAAGTACCTAGAACTTATTTGAATCAATTTGTTGATTCAGCTTCGATCAAAAGCAGATACTGATGGAACTAAAATTAATATACCGTTGGTGACACCCTTCGTCTCTGCTAAACTTAATTCGAAAAACTCTCACTCGATGCACACTAAATCTCCTTGCTTAAATTATTCAACTTTCTCTGCCAAAGGTCGACGATGACTTGCATTTCGGATATGGATTTTCGTTAGAGACCGCAAAAAATCAAGCCGCAGCTAGCGCCTTACTGAATCTGAACACCGACAAGAAAATTGGCGAAAATCGGAATGCATTTTATTTGCTGAAAGAAAAACGAAGAGGACTCATTTTTCAGTCGATCCGAAAGAATAAGGGATTATTTGACGTGTCTGTTCAGGTAGAATAAATATTGATTTGCACAGACATACACCTTCACACATCAATTCGTAGAGGATCTTTCATGATTTTTTTTTTCGTTTCGGTTTGCTCAGGTGGACTTTGTCAAATACTTTGGAAGAGGTGAAACGCAATCGAAAGCAAACAATGTGTGTGCAACGAAGGTGCTAGCTGCTTTTGAGTCCGGTGACCATGAGAGAAGCACACAAACATTATACAAAAATGCGTTCAAAAAACTCAGTGAGATGTACGGTAATTTACTGTACCGTACCCTTAGCACTGATGACACTGATGGAGAAGATAAATGTGAAGTTCATGTGAATGTAGGTGTAGCATTGTTAAATTAACGGCCCTATTCCTGTAGTTAACGTACGTTAAATTTCTCCATCAGATCGATGGTATTGACTACTTTGGCGAAGGAGAAAGTATAAGTGAAGCGAAAAATGACGCTGCCTGGGCAGTTTTGAAAAGTGTTTGGAGCGGAGATCATAAGAAACAACTGAACGAAATTGACGAGTATTGGTACGACGATGACGATTACTCGTCGTCTGTATCTTCAGAATATAATTCATGTGATTGTTGCTGTCATTCGTGTGGATGTTGTTGAAGAGTGATCATGGATTTTCAAGTCAATTTGATTCTTAAAGTCGATTTATTTTTCTCGTGTTTTCACTTTTATTTTTTGTAAACTTTATACTTCAATTAATGTAAAACGGCGTAACAACCAAAATTTATTATGTAAATAGAATTATGTTCCACACAATATTGTCTAACGATTCTTATTACGGTTGCTTCATCCCAGAAAATTTTGTGTCTCTTAACGAGAGACATTGTGTCTATGGAGATAAACATCGAAGGGGATCAGGTCAAAGATTTAGGGCGCACGCCTTGTCTTAATTTTAAAGTTTTATTTTGAAAATTAAAATGTTTTTTTAAAAGCGACTTAAGAGGCATCGACGCTTCGCTGGACATCGACGCATTACAGCGTTTTTTTAAACGAAGTGACTATTTACAGGCGCCTGTGAATAGTCTTTACATTCTAGAAAATGCTATTCGTAGGCACCGGCGAATAGTCAAATTAGTATTGAAAATGCTATTCGCAGGCGCCGGCGAATAGTCAAATTAGTATTGAAAATGCTATTCGCAGGCGCTGGCGAATAGTCAAAGTATTATTGAAAATGCTATTCGCAGGCACCATCACATCGTAGTTCATAGAAACAATTGCTGCGAGATTGGTTATGAGCGCAAATGATAGGGGGTGGTGAACTGATGTCATTATAGAACCAATCAGCCGACGCGGACCACCTTCACTAGCAAGCTGTGACAAACTATTAAAAAAAATATTTTTCGTAGAAATGCCCATTGACCATTTTTCGAACGACCGTACGTGGGTGAACAAACGAGCCCGCAGGCAACTTTCACTGATCTAAAACAAATATTTTTAATATAAATGTAATTAGAATTTTCGGTATTTTTATCGTTGCGCTTTAGCAACGGACTATAGCAGTACGTATGAGGAAAGTCTTCTAATGTGCGAAATTCTGAGTGTTAAGATGTAAATTTGGAATGTAGAGTGATTTTGAAGGTGAAATTTGAAATGAAAAATTGGTGCCAGGGTTTCTAAAAAATTCTAACAATAGACCGTGTGAAGTGTAATAGTCATTTGTGTAACTGTTTTGGACGATTGATTTTAGGCAATTTCGCGGATTGTAGGCCGAACGAAGTGAGGGCTACATGCGACAGTGCCTTATATCAACCGTCCCAAACAGGTACACATGTGAATATTCATGCAAAGAGCCGAAAATCCAAGAAAATTTGAAAAATTCCCCCCATTTTCGGCCCGAAGCATGAAAATAACTTATTTTTAATTGATGTAGATTATTATTCTGCAGAACAAAAGTGTGAACAGAAAAACAACTGGATTTACTTGGACATAATGGTCACAAAGCACTGTAGCTGTTGAAGCGATTGAATTTTCCTGATACATAATTTCCACAAAGTGGCTATCAAAAGAAATGGATTTTCCTTGTACACACATCACGGCACTTTGGCAAATAAAACAACTGGATTTCCTTATATAGACAGAATTACTACAAAGTATTGTAGCTATCAAAATGGCTTCAATTTCCTTGTACAGAATGGCCACAAAGTCTGACCTGATGTGAAATTTTTTAGCCTAAACTGAATTTACTGAAATCTTAAAATCTGAATTTTTAGGAAAGTTTCAATTAAAATTTTTAGTTAAAAAGATCACTTCAGATTTTAGCTCAAACTGAATCTGAAAAATCCGATCTAAAATTATCAGATTCGGAACAAATTCAGTTGACTGATTTAATATCCACTTTTTTCAGATCAGATCAATCCAGAAACAATCTGTTTCAAGTCTTATCAGTCAAGCCAGATGAGACGTGAGCACATGTCATCATATTTAGACTCATATGAAAAAATATTTTTAATCAATCGGTCAGGCGTGGTCAAGGAAGGTGACCCGCGGGCTGTTTCGTTCAACAATGATTTCAGCTCCCGACCATGTATCATTTGCACTTACAACCGATCACAAAAGAACTGCTTATATTACTGTATTCTTGCCATAAACAATTATGTTAGAATAGCTCCATTATTATAAAGACGCTATTCGCAGGCACACAAGTATCGAATGGCCAAGAATACTAGATGTGATGGCGCGGCGAAGTGATCATATAGGTGAAACAGTAACAATAGTAGTGATAAGCCATATTGTCAAAAACTGAAACTATTTTCATTGTAAAAAGTGTGATATTCCTTATACAAAATGCTACAGAAAGCCATAGGAACATCTACTTTTTACGAAATAGAACATCTTTCATTTACAAAAAAAATGTAACTTTCGCTAAGAAAGTTGGTGGATGAAAACTTTGGCCGATTTTTTTGACGATACTTCACGGTTACAAAAACAGCTGCAGCAAATTCATATCTAATTTTCACTGATTTGGATCATTGGTGTCGTCAAAGTCGAATAACCGAATTCTAAAAGATTAATCAGTCGAAATTGTTTTAGCTGGAGAATTTTGATTGAAAGTTTTCTCCCCACAACAACATTGAAAGTGCTAAACACATTACGGTCATGTATTTCCGATAGAGTTCATTACACTTAAGTGGGTGCGAATGGTTTTATTATTTATGACGAAAATACAATTACATTTTCTCCATCGTCAGTATTAAAACGGACATCGCAAAGAAAGGAAAAAAACGACGAAAACAAAATAAAATGTCTCCACAAAATTATTAATATTTTATCATTTCCATACGATCATCATAAATAATACAAATAACGAAATCGCTTTTATATGTGACTCGTAAATAATTTTTATTTTATTTTTTTTTCTCGTCTCTAATAATTCGCATTCGTGCCAAAAATTCATTTCAACTTTCAATAAAAGTTCACTCATATATCCCAACCCCATAAAACTTTTATAACAGATGATGTACCAATCGGATTAACTCTATGACACTCGTGACTTGGCTGAAAATGTGTGCATTTGATATACGAATGATTTTATATAACTCAACTATATACACAACACACAGAACCAGAACAAACAAAAAAAAACAACAAATTGCATGGAGCTATACCGGCTCCATTTGTTCATCCACCGCTCTATATAGGTATATATTTTACTTTACCCGCTCTATATAACTTCATTTCATATTCAATATATATAAAAGCAAAGCACAGTGAATGTCATATAGATGTATATATAGTGATATGTCGGGAGTTGTGTAGTTTGATACAAATCATGGCAGTGGGGACACAACACAAGTGAGGAGTATCTCCACTCCACCCATTTTTATACGATCATACTCATCTAATATACGTACACACAACAGTGTACTATCATGAAAATGGTAAAATCGATTTTATTTTCAGTGACGAGCAGAACAAAAAAAAAGTTGTTGTTTTTATGTTGGGTTATAGATAAACTGTATATGACACATAGAGTCATATTATAGCCCGTGTATAGTCATTTTACTTTTGATAATGGCTGCGGCATTGCTTCGTCTAAAAGTTATATTTTAAACGGCTGTTCAAACATTAGAAGAGAGATGGGCGGACTTAATCACAAAATCTAATTACTTAGTGCTGCTTCTCGTATCGGCAATATATTGAGTATATTATGTTATCGAGTTGAAAAAACCTTCTCTCAAATTTTATCAGTCAAAGCATGTTAAAGATGAGGTACGTGCTGTGGTGGATTATAGATGATGTTCGTGTATTATTTATCGATTTACCGGTGTTAATAGACTGGAAGGCAAATTTGGATGTGGTTGTTTTAAAGGTTTTTGGTTTGGAAATTCGATGCTGCGGAGAAAATTGCTCGATATTAACCGTTGTGTACAAGGCCTATGTCATTATTTTCTTTTACTTTTCTATTATTACCACGATAATTGATGACTCAAAACCTTAGAGTATAAATACTCTAAGCTCAAAACCAAGTGTGTGACACTATTCACGCTATTCACATATATATTTTGTGTCGAAGTGTCTTATGGGTGCCCCTAAAATTCACAGATTTCCATGAAATTCTCATAAACAAACCGCACCTACTAGGGAACAAATCCGAATCTGCACTTCGCCAATATTGCTGAAAAAATATGTTTGTTATATATGTCGATTCTAAGGTTTCAAAAACAATTAAGGAGTCAGCTCACAGTCACAATTACAAGTAATTTCAATAACGATTTCCATTGTGGTTATCAGTTCCCAATCCATACTTCAGCTTAATAAAGACATACGAAATCGAAAATAAATAGTGTACATCAAAACGAAAGCAAAACAACCTACCAGAAGGTTCTTTCACACCGAATTAAGACTTGGAACAGGTCAGGTATCCCTTGATCTGAACCTGAAATTCAGGTCCACTTAAAAATATTTGAGTCTGACCTGAATTTACATGAAATATGAAATCAAAAAGAATTCGGGTAAATCAGGTAAGTTTTCAGGTATACCTGAAAAAACCGTTAATTTACCTGATATCTGACCTAATTTATCTGAATTTTTATTGGTCTTAAGATCTAGTGTAAATTCAGGTCAGGTAAAAATTTGCAATTCGGGTTCAATTTTAATCAAATTCAGGTAATCTTAGCTTCAGGTTTTATGTTGACCATACCTGTTCCGAGCCTAATACCGAATGATGTGGCTTTTCGACTGGATCTGATCGAACTTTTCAGCTATTAGAACAAGCCAGTGCCTATATTCACGAAAATATTTTCACGAATTTTCTCAAATTTTCACAAATTTCTCAAATTTTCGTAAATTTTCGCAAAAGTTGTTTTGTGAAGATTTGAGAAAATCTCGAAAATTTGAGAAAATTTGTGAAAATATTTTCGCGAATATAGGCACTGGAACAAGCGAGTGTCATTTGCTATCGACAACCACTGCTATTGAAATTTTATTAAAAGAAGCAATAGATTAAATCGCTGTATACCGTGATGCGTTTGGAAGGCACGGTCAAGGTAAATATAGTGAGGAGGTAATGCCATTCAGACGCGCGGCCTAGAACATAAGTTCGATGCCAGTGATATTTCTTTTTAAACGACTACGATGTACTTGTATTTCACAAAATATTTTCACTATCTCACAACAGATGGCCCGTCTTTCTAATCCATTTTTTGCTTTTAACGAAGGGGTGAGATGGCGTTTGTATCGAACTTTCGTGCCACCACGAAACGAGATACAACATTCATATTTAAACGTGTTTAACCGATATATGGCAAAAATTACGTTTTCCGGTCCATAATCATCACCTTTCCATGCATCCATTTAATGTCGTTTTGAAGGTATTTATTTCACTGTATTTCTGGACACAGTGCGAAATAAACTTTTTCATCGGCTTCGCCTCGGGTCGACAATCGACATCTAGTGCGAAAAAATACCTTCATACCTACCTTGGTAGCTATTATGCCATTCGGCATCATAATATTCAAAATTTGCAAACTTTAGATGCCTCTGTGTTATAATAGTTATTTATCTACCAAGGTAGGTATGAAGGTATTTTTTCGCACTAGATGTCGTTGCCAAAAGACGCAAATGGAATTAAGTGGGACAAGATCTGCTCGCATATTTTCTCCTCGCCAGTAATTCGACAATTATTTATCTATACGTCGCGACGAAAGTTGTCGAAAGTCGAGGCTTGCCGAGACTGATAGTGACAAGTGTGCACTCTATTTTATCACATAAGCGAAAACGAGACAACAACATAGACCTGAACTGTAATTTTTGAATTAAACTTCTAGTGAAGTAACTTTGACATCCGAACACCGCGCGTATGTGGTACTAGAACTTTAAGTAGTTGCGTTTTTGTCAAATTTAAATCACTCACTGCCAAGCGTAAGACAACTGAATTATTCGGCTGTTTCTTATATCAATGTTCTTTGCACACAACATGTGACTGTGCCTCTGCACTTCTATTCTTACAATACGCTAAATTCCCTTCAAAGACATTAAGTCTTCCATTACGTACTACATATTACATCAATTTATCATTGATACAAAATCTACAATAATTCTATTGACTTTATTAAATTGAATAACCCGACAAACAAAAGAAAAATTGATGTAACTGTCAAAACATTATTAAGCCCGAACAAAACAAAAAAAGGGATTCGATAGTGCGTGAATGGAATTACAATACAAAATTGAAATTGAACACACAGAGACCATAGCATAGCATGTAATAATAATATGATTGAATATTTGAAAATGTATAAAAATGAACCAACACGTTACAGATTCCACAGACAAAACGTATGCTGTGAAGGGGTGGGCGGTTGTGCCATCAAGTCAAGTTGTCAAGAACAGTGAAATAATTCTATTTTATTTGAATAAAAAAAAGATGAGAACATTCAACAAAAATAATAACTCGAAAGCATAAGTTTGCTTAGGACGTACTTCTGTTTGGCAGCGAGTTTATTTTTTATTGAATTTACTTAACCACCCGCCACTAATTCGAGATGAAAGGTAGGTACAAGAACGTAATGAATAAATATTTTTATGATAGGAGGATATCTGTTATTTGTTTGAACAGGAGTTCTATTTTATTGTTTTTGGTCGTTCGTTCCATACAACAATTTTCGATTTGCTATCAAATTATGATTTAGAAGATGAATGTCATACACACAAGTTTTGTGGGATAAATGATGGAATTTAGTCACAATTCGTCTTTCAGTTCGGATGTAAACTTTTTACACAAAGATCATTATTACTCCGAAAAGATATTTTGCCTATGTATAACCTCTTACTAGCCAGAAGCGTCTACTAATTTTTACTTACTGTAGTGTACGAGACATTCTATCATACATTCTGTCAAAAAATTTAAAACTTTTTATTTTGCCAGGTGACAGTCTCAGCCCAAGCAATAAATGATGACATTTCACTCTGATGTCAATAAAGTAATGACTTATTTTCCGGGGGTGTAGTGTGTAATATGTCTTAAGTTTCTGACTTCGGCCCAGGATACAACCTTCCCCAAATCCTCCCTCAGATGTTAATGTAAACCAAAATTTGTATCACAGTACGATACGCACACCAAGACAACATTGTTACCAATGAACAAACAAATTGCGAAAATGCACAAACAGACAACTCTTCAAATTTCGACACCGATACAATATAAAACCTTTCAAATTACTTACAAATTTCCTCAAATTGAAAGACAGTTAAAAATCCGGAGATTTCTCTTGAATTCTCCTTTTAAATTTATATACAAGCAACGCACGTCAAGCATGAGTGGTACTCTAAATGGACAGTGTACCAAACACATTTTGGCACTGTAAAAAAATCTGGGAACGTTTTTAATACAAAAAACTCTATTTGGCGCTGTCACTCGAAGCACTTATACTTGAAGTACGTTGATACAAGCGACAAAAGTTCCTAATTTATAGATAGAATGGTTTTTCAGGCATAGACCCGAAATTGCTTGATTGACCCGGACTGCAATAACCATTTAAAATGTATCTTTCATTGCCTAGTTGGAGATTGCGCTTTCATACGATACAAATTCTCAGACGTAACTATCAATACCTGATAGTTCAGTATTATAAATGCAAGGACGACAGCGTAGCTGAAAAAAATTATTGCCTATGTGAAATGTCAGGACACACCCAATTAGTTAAACTTTAGAGATTAAGAGTATTCGTCGGTGAAAAGCACCTGATCTGATACGAAAAATTTAACGATATTAAGTTTTGTAAGTGACCGACGCTATATTGTAATGCATTGATTATGAACGTTATGACTGTTAAAAATAGGTTAAAAATAGCAGCACAATATAGGGCTAAAAAAATCTTCATACAGACGCTTCGTTGTAAAACCATTATACCTAGCTAAATATACTTACAAAGCTTAATTTTTGAGAAATGGTAGCACCATAATACATTAACCTTTATACAAAGCCGTTTTTGGAAAAAAAAACAAGAAGAAATAGTTTATCAATAGAAGTAACAGATTATAACGAGCATTCCCTGGCACGCTCTCCTGTTTCTAAAAGATTCAATGTTTCTCATTCGTTGAAAACGTTGCTGTGTAACTTGTTTTTTGTCGCTTGATTTCCTTTTCAAATTTCCGAAAAGTTATAACAACTGCAACTATAAATTTTATTTTTATAAAAACATCTGATCAATTATTGTCAGCATTATCATGTGACGACCTTTAAAAAGTGTCTATTTATAAAAAAAAATATTTTTTTTGCCAAAGCTTAGGCCGTGTGCGCAAATATCGAATTGTTTAACGAGAAATACAAATACGGTGAAATTCTGTTTGGTGCGGATGTTATCTGAACATTTTTTGTTTCATTTTTACTTACAGAATTCGTTTTCCGATATTTTTAATTTCATTTGACCATTATAGAAATGGAAAATCTATCGCGTTGTAATTATTTGATCTGCTACTTCATTTGTTTAAAGTATGGCCTCATGTCTAACACAAAATCTTTTACTTCATTTGTCTAACAATTAACGCTCCTGTCGATAACAAATAATTAGTCTTTTCTGTATAATAAAGTGAATTTTCCTTGAATTGTGAGAATGTTCTTGACAACGTCAAATTCCTATCCAAGAATTCAAAATATTTTACCAAAATCATTAAATCTTCATCCAAATACTCCGAGTCATTGAACTTGAGCATTTTGTTTTCTAAAAGATTAAATTATCTCAAAATTAAAATTCAAAGAAAATTCCGAATTAATGCAAATCCATTTTAACTTTACTTTTTCGAAATTATTTCCCTAAAAGACAACGGTATATATCCCTACACACAAATGGTGTACACTTAGTCTTATTAAACTGAATCCAGCGAGGAAGAAGATTTTTGATTACAACAAAGTAGATTTTCCGTATACTTTTCCATAAATTTTATATAATCACCAAGGGGGCATAAAGCACATCCAAGAGTATTGCTAGTACATAAGGGCACAGACAGTTTATGTATTAAATACATCACAGCATCATACCTTCTTTAGTCTACTTTAACTTCAACATCAACCCATTCCACATCACAACGCCGAATACATATAGCAATAGGTATATATTTATGTAGTGTGCAGAGCAACGGTATAAACACAACAAGTACATAAACCGATCATTAACAAAGAGACTTATAAGATAGCAAAAGCAAAAGGATTTTTTTTCTATTTATCTTCATAAGGTTAAAGTTATTCAGATATCAAACTCCATTTGACATTTTCTATGGTATAAAAATGTCTTGCACCAGATATATGGTGGCTCCACCCGAGGAAGGCGTGGTTCAAACATTAACATCGAATCATGAAAGTCGAGGGGTATCAGAGTTCAGTTGTTTCACTAATACATTCTGGAACATTAAATAAATTTCATCTTTTTTACACTGCTACGAATGTTTTAACAGTGGCCAGTCATTTCTCTTAGATAATGGCAAAAATACAAAGCGATGAACGCTGGCTAGGGTTCTCTTTTAATAGCTAAATGTTAAAACCAATGAATTAAAAGATTGTGTGGTAAATGTTTTTAACAAATGAAGTAAACGACTTGATGATTGCACCGCGATTTTTGTTTATAAAAAGTTTTAATTTTAGAACAAATGAAATGCAAGATGAAGAATTAGCAAAGCGACTCTTCAGCTAACTATAGAAACAACCGAGTAAAAAACCAAATCAACTTGGCAAGCTAAAATGTTTTTACCACAATACCGAACAGTGTACCGGAAAACTTCTACTCTACGATTTCCAACGTATGTAGTGCCATATACAACGCAATCTGCCACACGATTCCCTATCCCCTATATACCCGAAGCGCACATATATATAGTTTATATGTTTACATTACAATTGTACCGAAACCTATATATCGACACAAGAAAAATACAATATCAAATCATCTGCTGTCGGATGCTGTTCTGTCATGGGTGTTTATGGAGGTTGTGGCTTATGGCAAAAGTAAAGTTGGAAAATTTGAAATCAAGTAGAACGAATCATATAGGCAAAGGCGGTGAACTTCGGCTCGTCGGCTGTTGTATTTCTGTGTGTGGGATTATACAATTTTTGTTTGGAGTTTTTGGTTCGAATGATATCTGAAGTGAACTTTTTTTTGGCGAAATAAAAACAACAAAAATTACATTTTCTATTCGAAATTGACGGTAAAACTTATATGTTCAAATGTTATGTGGAGTAGTTGGTACAGTTTTTAAGTCTATAAAAACGTTAATTGATATTAAATCGTGAGTGCTTTAAGACAAACAAGAAAACTATAATTGCAATTGGACAGTGAACGATATACAGGATCATGTCGAAATTGTTAGTGAAATTGGTTTATTTTCGTGATTAAACCTAGTAACACCCGTTGAAGAAAAAAAGAATTCTACGGAAATTTAAGCAAATTACGGTTGTAGAAAAAAAAATTCATGATAATGGAACCACCAAATACTTTACTCTCGGAAAATAATAACTCAGGTAAGTCTAGCAGCTTTAAGTCTACCGTGCAAAAACCGTGAATTAAATTTGATGTGATACAAGCTGAGCTTTTAATCTAATCTAAAAATTAGATTCTTCTGCATTAACTTTGTGTGTTGAGATTAACGTAGTTTCTTTCCGCAATTCTTTCTTAACATTCTTTTAATTTATTTTTGTTCCTGTTGTTGCGTTAAATTTAAATTCTATAACCGTTCACAGACGGCAAGCATATTTGCAGTTCTATTATCAGATCAATTACTTTATTTGATTTAACTATTTTCAATAAATTATTTTACGTGTTATGGCATGTTTCATTTTCATTTACATTGCCTAATCACGTAAAGCATTGTACTTACGAGGTTAGTTTAGTTTATTTATTTATGTCATAATATGAGTAAGGCCACCCCACTTATCAAATACACAACTTGGAACCTCGGAAGTAATATACTATTAAATCTTTTACTTCATTTCGTTGAACATGCTTTTTGCATGCGTCCAGACTAGTTACAGCTTGTCGCTTATTTATTAAGAAGTAATTTAAAATTGCAAATACGTTGATCGTCTTGTTTAATATAGCATTCCTAACTTGCAATAACTGTTGTACCAAAACATCAACAACCACTGCTAGATACTAAGTCTTGACATTCGACAAAGTCCATGTGATGGATCCAAGCTGATGGTCTTAAAAAAACTCTACTAGTGATGTGTAGGTTATCTTTTCGTGTTATATTTGTCACGAAGAATTTACTTCCCCACAAAGGATTTGATTATCCGACAATTTCTTTTCTTTCACCCCAAAGGCCGAAAGAAAAATAAAAGTAATTTAGAAGATGCCAATTTCCATGGCAGAGTTAAGTAAACCAAGCAGGAGCGCTTGACCTGAATTGTCCGTGTTCATTTTCATACAGTCACTTATTTGACTTTTCAAAAATGAAACCCTTATGCCTGGTTTTTTTTTACTCTGCAGTGCCATTTCACAAATGCAAAAAACGTTTGTATAACAGAGCCAACTCAAATCGTAAAAAGGAAAAGAAATTTCTAGATCATCAGACCATTCTTGAAATACAAGAGCCAGCTACTTTCAGTAAGATATGTTGCTAATTTTAATCGTAATAAATGTCTAAATGCTTACATTTCCATGGAAAGCCTCTTAGCCTTGCTGCCACAATCCGGTAAGGTTGTTAAGACGGCTTACATGGCAAAATATTTACATTTCCATGTAAAGTGTTGGTTTTCCAGGATTGGGGAAGCTACTGAAGTATCCGAAAGAAATAATTTAGAGACAAACACGTCTGTTCCGAAAGACAATTTAATTTAGAATGAATTCTTATAAACATTGATCACTAGATTACCTCCGTATTCTCAAGCAATAGTCGGTGACTATGATTACATCAAATTGATAAGTTAAAGTTAACATAAAGTGCCTTAACATGGCCTTATTCTGAGTTTGTTGAGGCCTTAACTCAGAAAAGAATAAATAATTTAAAGTGATTCACGTTGGACTTCATTCGACTTCATTCCGTATTTAAATAAAATTGGAGAGTAACTTTGCCTTAGAAATAGCTTTTTTCTGGTCTTTTCTATGTGAGTTGTAAATTTTTTGATATTGTGTAGAGAGACTGTGTATCATTTCGGACCTCTATGTTTGATGATTCTGCTTAATTCGCTCAGTATATTTGTGATGCGTAAAAATGTGTTGCTATTTATAATCGAATGAATTTTCGAAGGAAACAAAATAAATCTTCCATTCTAGAAAAGGGCTCAGAAAATACATTTTCCTGATTAAAATAAATTATTTGATTTATGTAGACACGTTAATAGCTTTATATTGCCTATAAAAAAATAATTCAACGAAGATATACGACACGCAATTATTGTTTCCCTAATGTTTCGCCACAAAATTTACGTCTTTACCTGCAAGCACCAATTTCGTCTTAGCGTAAATGTACACGTATGCGGCAAATAAGTTTTTTTTTTTGTTAAAAGCAACTGTGAACTAAATAAAAAGCACAAATTAATTCGTATTCGGTTGACTTTTACATTCAAACTGGGAAAATTCATCAAATAAGCTCTAATCCAATGAATATCAACATTTTAGACAAAACGTCTACTTTTTCACGCCCAATTGTTTGGTGGTATTAGTCGACCTTCTTCAAGTGAGCACTGTGAGCAGACGCTTGTTTGTAAAATTTTTGAGTACACATTTAAAGTAAATGTTACCGTGTTGTAAGGTAGCATAGATTCAACTGAGTAAATAATCGGAATGAATTTTAAGGTGCAAGACATTTAAGATGTCATGTGTGGAATATAACGTATGTATTTTGGAAGAATTACGTAAAGCGGTAACAATATACAGATACGGTACACACTTTATTTTACGGCTAAACTCCGTTTTACCGTTTTATTTTTTTCAATTTGTTCAGCAGCAATTAAACTGTTAAAATTGTTACCACAATTTAAACTTTAAGCTTATTGCACAACTGAAGTGTACAAAATTTACCAACGGTAACGAGTGTTGTCTTCACAATTTTTCAGAAATAAATCCAAACCTTATTCAGGTCGATTTTAATACAAGCGACTGCTACAGTGTATCTTGACATAATCTGTTACTTCTTATATTAAAGGTATCTGTTAGCGTTTCATAGATAATCTTTTACTTCATTAGTTGTAACATACATTCTCTATTAGCCAGAGATCATCACTTATACTTTTGCCTTCGTTGTCAATAACAGATGATAGTTGTTTCTGAAAAGCTGTTCTTGAGAATCTAGTACTGATTCATGAGACTTGAACAATATGTCCTCATATTGTTTTCCCACGAAAAATTCCCATTTAAAGGAGAGTAAAAACACCTCGACCATAAGACCTTTGGGCTTGATGTCTTCCATGTATTATGAGCACCGAGTATATTGAAGGTAAATAGTGCTCAAGTCATACCTATATTTACCTTCTGTTAAATGTAAATAAGTTGATTAAGTTGGTCACTCATTTTCCGATTCTAATATCCCAGAATAGGAAAATTTAGTTCTAAATTTAACCTACTAAGATTTTAGCCTTTCCCTGGTAACAAATGAAACAAAAACTATCAGGCTGAATCATAAATAAAGGCTTCTGAGTGTATTTATAGCTCTGGAAATCATATTTTGTGTTGAAAAACTTTTTGACACATCTCTCAATAGACCAACTGTCCAAACATACATTCTTATTAAACACCATTTCAATATACGTCTGTTATCTTCCCAATGTACATCAGATGCGATGATACGATGAACGAACATCCACAGTAATTTTTTTTTTCGGCAAATATGCCATTTAAAAAATTTGTATCGTACATCGTTAATTACACAAGAAAATGATCCAAGGTGATGATAATAACAGGCTTGGAGTTAGTTATACAATGTGTTTGATATTTAGTGTGTGATACAATTTCGATGAGATCGAAAGTGCTTTCAATTTTGGAATGTTATGATAAAGTTCTGGTTGAAGTTCTTGTGAATTTGTTAATTCTATACGAAAAAAGCGAATAATTTCAAATATTCAGTTTGTTACAAAGTATGAAACTGTTTGGTGAGTGATTAACTGACAAAGAGCGAGGAAATTAAATAAATTCTGGATAACAGTTAAAATAAAACGCAGAAGTGAAGAGTTATAAACGAAAATAAGATACTTGCAGCTTGAAAGCTTTGCTCGTGATATTTTACATACAAAATGAATGTCTTCCTTTTTGCTTTAAGCTTTCTGATGCAAACGTGTGCCGACGGTAAATCCCACTGTGTTTTCAACTCCTTGTCCGTACTCTTTCGTTCTAAATAAATTTCAGGACGAGGTAATAGTTTCAAACTTGAACAATTCGAGGTTTTGTGTATAAACTTCCACTTAAAAAAAGTTCTAAAAATCCTGAGAATTAAATACCACAAATGGTTTTATACGCTCACCTTTGTTATCTGTGTGCAGTGCGATACAAAACGTGCGTTGTGCTGCAGATCTACTGTTGGAATTTTTTTGTAATAAAATTGGTGAAGAAGACGTAGCCCACGTATGGTGTTACTGGCTATTTCTATAGTTTTTTAGACAAACTAAAAGAATCCATTTCTGGGTAACTTATGAGTACCAAGTTTGGAACGTGATGTTTTAGTGATATAGCTTTTCTAATTTCGTTGAGTTTCACCAATTTAAATTTCGTTATCTTTGGTAGATTTCTTAGAAATGTAGAAAAATCTGTCATAATTTAAATAGGTTCAGTAAGAATTAGATTTTAAAAAAATGGATCAAAAGTAGAATCTGTAAAAATGTCAACAATTTAAGAAAACAGTATAACAAACTTCTCAAAATTGGTGCAATTTAGCGAAACTCCATGTAAAAAGATTCACTAAGTTTCTCTGAATTTTTCCAAAGGTTGTCTAAATAAGCTCTGATCACTCAATAAATAAATAAAGTACCAGAACCTATTATTGGTTAATTCATTAATTCATTTACAGAATTTATTGAAATTTACCAAGATTTATCGAAATTTACAGCGAATTATCGAACTAGATTTTCGTTAAATTTTCAGTAAATCTCGGTAAATTTAGGTAATATTCATCCTTAGAGAATGCATCATTCATAAGATCAAGGTAAATATAGTGTGGATCATTAAAATCACATGGCATTGGCATCGAACTTATGCGCTAAGCCGCGAGTCTCAATAGCATTACCTCCATACTATGAGTAGATAATATGCATGAACCGAAAAATGTCTATTTGGGAAATGTCTTTTTGTGATGGTTAGTGCATAACTCTCCTCATATCTACTCTGCCAACGCACTTCAAGCATAAGCGGTACCTTAAATCAAGTACTGAAACTGGACAGTGTATCAAACAATTTTTGGAAATGTAAAAAACGTTTGAAAGATTTTTCATACAAAATAGTACTCTATTTGGCATCTGTCACTCGAAGGAAACCTTCGTCGGACTGAAGATGCGCCACAATTTTTTTTTCACTACTTTATTATTTGAGATCTATTTTCTTGTTAAATAACTTCTCTCTGTTCATGAAATATCATAACAGTGAAGTTAGTTCACAACAAAATAGAGCACTGACATTAGTAATTAAATAGCAGTTATGACGAGGTGTACTAGAAATGTAATATAAGCAAAAATCTAGTACATTTGAGCTTTAGTTTCCAAACACCATTTCCCTGCAGACATCAATGGTTAAAAATGCAATATCACATAGATCCGTTTAGCGATTTTTCTGTGTCGATCATTTAAACGGTGGAGAATATCACAGGGACAATTATATTTGATTTCTATTTTTTACAAATATATTGAATTTTTAAATTCATGAAATTAGTGCCAATTCGATTTAAAATCGCATCCGTTTTTGACGTAGATTTTCAAGGTGTAGAAAATGTTCATTAAATATTTAACAAAAGAGGTAACAGATTTCATCGTAATGTATCGTTGGGGGTGAGTTATAGTGGAAAGAATGATGTTCGTTTTTTTATGTATTTCTCTCAAATGTGTTAACGAAAAAATCTTAAAAAATTCTCAAAATATATCTGTAAGGATGGTAACATCTGAGATTTTTTTCATATTTTTTTGACCCCTAATTAAGGATGAAAAAATTCAAAGAAAAATTCAATGATGTTTTTCCACATGTTAGAAAAAAAGTGCTACCACCATTTTTGGGTCATTCATTTGGCTTTAGGGGATGTACATAATGTACACACACGGAATTTTGAAGACCGACACATTTCCTGTTTCTGTGTTTTTCTATAGTTTCTGATTTCTCCATATAAAAATACATGCAAAATTCACAAAAAACCAGTAAACCACGAAACAGAAAATGTGTCGGTTTTCAAAATTCCGTGAGTGTAATTTTCTCTGATTTAAAAAAATAGTGGAACACATCCTAATTTACCTAAAAATATTTGAATGAATTTTTTCACCCCTAGGGAGGGTGCGAAATTCTGATAAAAATCACAGATGTTACTCTACATACAGTCATTTTTTTGAGAATTTGTCCAGAATTTTCAGTTGCAGTCATCGAGAGACTTTTCACATGATAACCCTGCTATGCCGCTTTTGTTGATGTAACTCCGTCTCAAATTGACGCCGTAAGTGCTGTCGAATTTCAAAATGTAAAATGCGTAAAACTTTCTAACGCAGCTTCGTTTTTATACAAGGAAGCGTTGAAATTTATTTTTCGGTTCACTTTTTCATCGAATCGTTCACTTGAAATTCAAATTTGTAAATAGAAGTTTTTCTGTGATTGTAACAAAAAACATCGTAAGTGAAATCAGAACGCAGCTAAATGAACGAAGTTTCATTTTTGTTATGACTCGCTAATGTGGCATGTCTAGATTCTGAATTTAACTAACGACACAAACCCATTGAAGTGAAAATACTGGAGTTGATGTATTTCGTATAGAAAAATGTCACTTTGTGAGTATTTGTCCAAGGTAAATATAGAGAGGAGGTAATGCCATTCAGTCGCGCGGCCTAGCACATAAGTTCGATGCCAATGACATCTTTTTTTTTTAAATCGTTGACTACGATTTACTTGTATTTCACAAAAATATTTTCACTATCTCACAACAGATGACCCGACTTTCTATTCCATTTTTTGTTTTCAACGAAGGGATGAGATGGCGTTTGTATAGAACTTTCGTGCCACCGCACATCTGATTCGGTTATATATGACATTACTTCCTCACTATATTTACCTTGTATTTGTCAATCACGCCGGCATGAGTTTCCTAATCACCTTTCAGTTTCGTTGGACCTTGGGTTACCTAGTTTCGAAAATTTAATTCAGGCTGCGTTCGGATCGGGTTTCAAAGATCTCTGACCCTTTCATCACTAGTTACTCTCCGCAGTTTGACTATTTATTTTAGGAGATCGTATTTTTAACAAATGCCGTTAATTACGCTAATGCTGGGCGGCTGCACCGAGTCATTCAATTCATTCTCCTGATCAATGGTCAAATAAATCATTTTCCTGTGGTGTAGTGTTTGAGAGTAAGGGTTGTTATTGCTTCGTTTTGTAGCATATCTACATCATTATGAGGTCACCATTGCCACAATCCAAATATTTCAATAGCGATAATCGATCATTTTTATAGATCATGAGTTTCAAGAATTTAACCCATTTACTTATTGTGTTAACAAATTCATTATAGGCTCAATCCATGCATTACTTAGCATCATCTTTGTTCGTAACATTGTCAAGTGCAGCCACATACAATGCCGTTACATTAAAAAACACTTGTTCTATTCATCAATTCTGTTCGTAAAACCATTCCATTATGATATATGCTTTCATGTTAAAACGTGTAAAGAAAAGGCATAGATTACATAAATATTATACCTAACATTTGATGCGCATAAATTAACTTGAATGGAAACCCAGACAGTCGTTATCATCATTTACATATTTGACTGATTCGACCATAAATTGAAAAACAAAATTTTATTTGAGTGAGGCGCCTTTGTGGAAAAACACCTTTTCTGATCCAAAACACACAGCTCTGTTCTAAGATGATATGGTTCTTAGTATGATGATACATTTAAAACGAATAAAACACTTTATCTTCCATGTGTGACTATTTCATACATTACTCGTTTCTGTATATAAACTCTAAGACATACGTTAATTCTGGTTTTCTAGGGATATAATTCTATTATTACTCTTCTAGGGTAAATTTTATTTCCGTTTTTTTATTTTGAAGAAAAAAACCAGTGACCCGACGGAGATTCGAACACGGAACCTCCGACTTATGAACAAACTACGCTAACCATCTGACCACAGAGTCTTCGGGTATATCAGATATACATACCCTCATGATTGTCTTATGCCGCATTGTGCGACTCAATTTATAAAGTATATAAGCAACATGTACTGCAAAATGTGTCGCGTGTATGTGTGAATGCCATGTTTGGTTTCGGTTAGAACGGAAAATAATCAAATTTTGATGAAACGGATACTCTTCATTCAAAATTTCTTTTTTTTTTTTGTTTTACCTCAAGATTTCTGTAAATTATTTATATC
Source organism: Bradysia coprophila (assembly GCF_014529535.1). Taxonomy (NCBI): domain Eukaryota; kingdom Metazoa; phylum Arthropoda; class Insecta; order Diptera; family Sciaridae; genus Bradysia; species Bradysia coprophila. Next base: position 3,097,505 of record NW_023503608.1, on the reverse strand, counting down.
ATATATGCCGAGAAATATGCCATCGCAAATGTGGTGTAAAAATGTGTAAAAAAGCGCAGGGACTCAGTGCTCAGCAGAAATTCGTACGAATGAAAATCAACTTACGATAAAGAGATGAGCATAGTTTATTTGCAATTTATTTTGATAAAATGAATAAAAAAAAATAAAAAAATGTTTGGTGCGGGAAGAGAACTCACGACCTCATGCATAAAAAGTTCACGCTCCAGCCAATTCGGCCACTGAGATTGATGATTCCACTTAGATTTGTTGTCATGAAACCCCACATGTATGTAGAACATAAAAGCAATGAACATAGATGCTCGCATAGATGTGTTAGTAAGTCTGTCGCAGGTAGTCCGATCAATTTAAAAAGTGCATGCATGAATGTCGCGTGTGTATGTTTAGAACGAAAAATAATCAAATTTTGACTAAACGGATTCTCGTTATTCAAAATTACGTTGTGTAGTGTTTTATATCAGGATTTCTGTAGCGTTATTAGTTTTTCGATTGTACAAATATCTGCCGAGAAATGTGTCATTGCAAATCAATATGACAAAAAGGCTAAGGTCTCGGTTTACAACAGATATTCCTTCGATTGAAAATCTACCTACGATACCGGAGATCAGTTTATTTACAATTTTTTGATAGAAGATTGAAAAAAAAAAACAAAAAAAATGTTCGTTGTGAGAATAGAACTCACGATCATGTGCATAAAATTGACGCGCTCTAGCCGATTCGGCCACCGAGACTTACGATTACATCTCGATATGTTGCCATAATTTGCTTGATTGTCACACATGATGCTTGTGTACTAGATACACCAAATATTTCAGTGGTGTTTGTATGCCTTCGAGTTTATATACAGAAACGCTGAATGTATGAAATAGTCACACATGGAAGATAAAGCATTGTATTGGTAGGCGAGAAAAATTCTCGAATCACTTCTTATGTACATATTGTATACACACGCGTTCGCTACGCTCACTTGTTATATACAATATGTACATACGAAGTAATTCTCGAATTTGTCTCGCCTACCAATAAAGTACTATTACTTTACCTACTAAAGTAAATGATTCAATAAAAAAGAAAATGTTCCGAAACGAACAAATTGTTGGGAAGCCATCAGTTTGTAAAGAACGATTATAAAAGTTTGCATATGATCCGTTACTATCAAAGAACAATTGGATTTCTATGACAATTCAGGGGCTATTCAAATATTGTCTACGTCGAAAAAGTTCTGACGGAACTTCTAAGGAAAAAATCAAAATGTCAGTAGAGCATACATTATTATCCGACCCCCTCCTGTCTAAAGAGCGTGGCGTCAATGATTTTTCTGATTTAGGTTTTCTTGCAGTCGCCAATACTTTTCAGATGTTATTCTTGCGACACAAAAACAGGAAGCAACTTACCATGCCCTCCTTCGGCATATGAGATCGAATAATATTTTTCCATACAGAAAAGTGTCTTTGGATACAAGAATTTGTCATTGATTAAATAAAAGAGAACTTCAAACAAAACGAATAAAAATTCATTTTAATTCAAACAGAATAGGTACTGCTACTACATAAATAAGAAATATATTAATTTTTACTTTTTAGTTGGAATCGGCAATTGTGTAAACATTGGTGAATAAAATGTTTTTCAGTTTGCTGCTTCGTAATTTAGTCTTGATAAAAATTTAAAAAAAAACTTTTGAAAACGAAAACCCAAAACGAAATTTTCTGTACACCAATTTTGTACTGTTCGAACATGGACCTCATTGTAGTGGGTCATCTATTTTTTCATTTTGAAAACTAGATCTGTTTCTGTAACACTTAATTGTTTGTCCCGAAATGAAAATTTTTCAGAAGTAGATATTCATAAATCGTTCTATGAATCTCGGTGCAAATTATACTTTATTAGGCTCACGATGTGTATTATGACACACAGCCTGCGGCTGCACATATATAGCCTAATAAAGTACTTTGCTCGATGTCATAAATAATCCACGGTGGGGCTCAACGCACTTTAAATAAAAGTGTAAGTTAACATCGCGGGTTTTTTCATAAGTGAGTTGGGGGAGGGAAGTGCTATTCAAGTAAACAAGTTTTAGCAAAATCCCCTGAGCTGTATCTAAGAACCAGCATCAGCGCCAGCCAGGGCCTGTGAAACACTGAGGACTTAAGACTGACATTGGAATTGATAGAGGGACAAATTGTAAGACTTACATCGTAAAAATTGTTGCTCTCGACATTTTCTTCATAGAGCAATAGCATAGAGCATAGAGCAATATTGAAAGACTGATATCTCCCTTACGAAGCAACTGAGGAAGCCTCTAAATGGTCATCCCAGACTATAGTTTTGCAAACCCTTTAGAAAAGCAAAACAAAATGTTTTTAAATATTTACGCACTAAATGCGTAAAAGTGACGTTTCCAGCTCATAGCCCCTGAGTGAAATAATTTCAAGAATTTCATTGAAAACTGAGTTTGAAAATAGTGAAACTTTTGTTGAAATAGGTGAAATTTTTGTTGATATAAGAATCATAACACTTAGTGATATATTTCTGGCCAAGACATTCTTCAAATCGATTTTTTACCATGAAGATGAAGCCATGATGGCTCATTTTTGGCCAAATGGAGAAAAATGTAGATCTGGTCGTGTTCTACATTTTTCTCCATTTGGCCAGAAATATGTCACTAAGTTTTATGATTCTTTCACTAAAATAGCCCCTGTTCTGACGTGTACCTTAACTCCATTTTCATATCTAATGCGCACAATATCCATTAAGCCTCATGTTACAAAAATAGTCCCAGACATACTAGACTAGTATTACTAGTACTGGTACTTTCAATTTGTTAGTAGCAGTACTAAACTTAATTCAAAATAAGTTTTTACTTTTCGTGGGTTTTGATTGCTTCCATTTTATTCGTTCCACTTGCATTCCATGACATAACAGTAGCCGTCTCTCTTTTCATCTCTTTCATTCCATACGTACGAGTGAGTGGAAAAACTCTATTTACGTTTCTCCTGCTGAAAGCATAGAAAACGATGTGGAACGAAGAAAGCTGCAGAACGATAAGCAAGTAAAAACTTTCGTGAATCTTCTGTTCCATCTGTTTCTATCCAACAATTTTTTCGATCGAAACATTTCTGCAACATCCATTTGGATAATGTTTACAATTTCATCTTTTATTCCCACCTATACCTATTCAATTTAAAGCAAAATAAAGTTAAAAAAAAAACTTTCTGTGATTTGCCATAATTTGATTCAATTCTTTATATACCTTCCAATAATTGAATTTGCGAGCTTCGAAGTGTCGAGTTGTTGTAACTTTTTGCTTCAATTGCAAGAGAAGATCCACTTTGATTTATTTGTGTATATGTACGTCGTATATTTTGGAGTAACATTTTCACTGTAAATGTTTTATTAGATTTCACGCTTCGCAGATTAATCATCATAAATAAAATCAAACTAATGAATGCCAAGTGGATTGACGAAGGAGAATGTTAAGAATTAACAGTTGTTTAGGCGAAGAGGATCGTATATATAAATATATAGTTATACCGACCCAACACAGTGGTGTACGCACACTCCACAACGCAAATACTCGCAGACTTATCAGCCTATAAAATTCTGGCTGCTTTTTACCGTATTTGTGAGTATTTCACTCGCTTTGTTCATAAAAACGGAAATAGATTTTTTTATGGAAAATTACGCATTAGTATTCAAAAAGAGCAACATCAAGTGCTTTAGCTGTCAAATTAACGGCAGTACGAGAAATGCTTTTATTTCCTAGGCTGGAGAGTAGGATTTGATATTTTTGAAAATGGAATTTATATGTAAAAAGGTTGACTATATACCGTGGAAACATGACAAAAATAATCGTTGAGCTTACCGGCGGACGTGTTTCTGGCTCGTTTACAACAACAATTTTCTGTTCAGCAATTAGCTGTTCGTTCATTCTTTTCCGGTTTTGAAGAGAACAACAAAACTTGAATTTCGTCCGTAAATAACAAGAACAGTAACAAGTATTTGCTCTGCTTGTAAATTAGAATTAATAAGCGTATCACGCTAATCGAATAGAAACATATGATTTAATCGTTCCACGTCTACCCTCTTCTTCACAGTTTATTTTGTAAATTTTTTTTATTTGATTTGCCCCTTATAACAAATAAATTTGTGTGTACTTACTTGCCAATGCATATCGTTGTACCGTTTGTTGAATGAAAGGAAAACGAAGTGCATCAAAAATTCACTAACATCAAATTAGGGGTGATTGCTAAACAATTGTCCCGAGGGTGAAATTTCGGCATTTTAACCCCAAATATCTAAGTAAATTTATGCATTATGTTGCGCTGAATACATTGCATTATACAAATTTAGACACCCACCCTTGCACATGACAAATAAAAAATCGGAAAAAAGATAATTCTTGGATGCATTATTTGGGACACTCACATAATACCGAAACCTGATTACAGCATCGAATGTGCTGTGCTCTTAAGCCATCATATTTGCATAAAATGCATAACGACAAATTGATTTACCATTTCGTAAACATCCACAGATCAACGGTCGTCACCTGTATCCTGCTATTCACCGCAAAATCGATTAATTCCATGGCCAACACAAAATATGTCGTCCAATAATGGCAACAACAACGAGTGCACTACATTAAGTTCGATGACCAATGGCAATAAGAAAGTTCAACATTTGGGGCTGATATGTGTGGTGTGCGGCGATACCAGTTCGGGAAAGCACTATGGCATATTGGCTTGCAATGGGTGTTCGGGATTTTTCAAGCGAAGCGTGAGGCGAAAATTGATTTACAGGTAAGGCGACAGAAAGACGATTAGTTTAGCTAAAATTTGCTTATCATAGCAAATAAGCAAAATAGGTGATAAAATAGTTAAGTACAAGATTTTGCATCAAACTATTGAAGACATTTAGATCGAAAAGGAAGTAGAATTAACAGTGTTGAAACAGTGAGAAAAGATAGGGTAATCGAAAAGGTAACCTGAGGTCTAGCTAACATGCAATGAGAGTAGGAGTGTTCAGCTACAACGCCATATAGTCGGTTCCGCGGATAGGATCTATTACAGGGCAACAGTACTTTTAGAAAATTTACATTACTTCCACAAATAACTCTCGAATGTGCAGCGGCTCTACATCTACATTAATGGCAGGTTTTTCAGTGGTCTATATTCGGACAATATTTCAAGTTTTAAAAATACGAGTTACTGCAAAAAAAATGTGTTTTCACGACGCTCTGACATTCCCTCACTTTTGACCTGTTGGCACATGGATAGTCGAAAAAATCGGAGATATGTAGTGGAAATGAAAGACAGTCCATGAAAGCAGTCTTTCAATTTCTTCAAAATTGGTCGAAGTTTTTGCGATATCACTCTTAACGAATTTTTTCGGTCCTTGGGAAACCTGAAAATTGTATAATTTAACGGAGGAGTGGGTCTCGAGACTGTAAGATTCACAACAATTTTAGATTCCAACCAACGACAGGCAAGATTGTTTGCTTTTAATCTGTATTTGCTTTTGCGAAGAATCTCCTTTATTTGCCTTTTTCTCTGTGTGCACCGAGCAACAGCTTACGTGCACAATAAATATGTGTACGAAATTCTTATTATTTTTAAAATAACACAAGTGCACTGTGCTCAATTGCTCCATGTTTATCTGTTTGTATTCCATCTATTTTTTTCACCTGGTATTACACGGAAAATACTGACAGATCAAATTGATTTAATTTTGGAAATTGCAAATACTAAAAACATTCAACCGATCAACAATAAATATTTTTTGTTGAATCATCCCGCCACATTTTTTGAAAACAATTCAGTGAATCAACTCACGGTTGAACAGCCACAAGAGGACGTTTGTGTTTTTACCAGCGCTATTGCAAAAGAGTCATAAATTCCATCAATCGAATTCATTCCACAAGCGATGTCGACGTTTCCATTGTATACTAGTATGATAATATTGATATTGGCAGAACATTGTGAAATAAGTTATGTCTCAAATTACATACAACGATTGATTCTAGCTACTAGAGTTTCTTCGGCTAACATTGAGGATTATCGAAAGCTATGTGCTATAACCGAGCAAGTGCGATTGCTGATTGTGGGTTCGAAACTCAACCGCACCACTCAGTTTTTGTCCACAATAATGACACATGACTAAATCGGCTATTAGGTTGCGTCTTGGATAATATCCAATGGATATAGTACCCATAACGTCTCTTTGTGTTACATGTAATTGTTCGTTGGTAATGTCATTTAGTCAATTAGCCCTTTGATGTTGTGTGTTGTCTTTTATTATGCTTAAGAAATCATATGTTCTTGTTCTCAGTGGAAAGGACGGAAAAGTTTCCTGATCTTATCTGTTGACTGTAATTTTCAAAATCCTGTAAATTCAAAGAATAACCAAATCTAACCCGATTCAAGCTCCTAAGAAGACATGCTGTTAGATATAAGCAGGCACTCATCTCCGATTTTGAAATCAATTTACTTTCATTGAAGTCATGTGTGGTAATCTCTTCAATTTTCGTGAGTAATTTTTTTTTCTCGAAAATATGCTGACATGTGCGTCAAGTAAGATCAAAATAATTACAATCCCACTGAATGCGACGAACGAATTAGATTGACTGTGCAGAGCATTTTCAATACCGAATAAAATAAAATCCGCCGTGTATCACGCACTCATTTCCCTCAACAGACTCAACAACCGACAACACATTTGTTAATGCGGATCATCCTTGCATTTTGGTTCGTACTCGTCGATTGTATTTTTGTACTTGCTACACCAGCCGTAATTCGTCCATTCATTGATGATAAATCAACCCTTATATTCAATTGGATTAGTGATATGATAGTAATTGAAATTGAAGTGCACCATACTTTGATTGAAATTTTATTATCTCGGTGTATCTCATTATTTGATGGGTCTGATGAGAGGTCAGAAGGTGCGTCAATATGGCGAATATTTAAATCACAAATTTTGTGTAACAGACTGGCAAGTGGATCTTAATGAAAACTACTTTTCGATGAATGGATGTATTCGATTTTATCGTTAATTTGCGTACAATCGTGCATGAACGGTGCCTGGCACATGAATTTAAATTCGAATCAGATTGGGATTTATTTTTTACAAATTATGTTTTCATAAACCTTTACACATCTGAATTTGATAAATATTTATAAACAAAGTATTGCACTTCCTCCCTCAATATAGACCAGTATTTCATAACTACACAGCATAAAACCATGCCCCCCGTACCATTTATGACTGATATGGTCACATTTGGCCAAGTATATCCTAGTTGAATCCTTATCGATCCCATGGGATGCTAAAGATATACCTTTCGCTCTGCGATGTATATAATACGCTATGTTACTGTTGAGTGTTTTCCGTCTGTTGTTGTATTTATTCCATGTTGTAATACGATGGCAGTAGAGAATGTAGATGAATGTCGTTCTATTATATTTGGCTTTGCGTGGTAATACTTTTGAACTGATTTCCTATGTCCAAATATCAAAATATTGAATCAAAACTGTTCGGAAACGTAGAAAATATTGAATGGAGGGATTAAACGAATTTATATCCAGAATTATATTTATTTAGGTTGTGGTTGGCTGGTAGCAGGAAGAATATCAATAAAGTATTAAACGTTTGAGAAAATGTTTTGCGATGAATTAGTGAATATCGTGTGTTCGATATAGCGATTACGAGATTCGATGGTGAAATTATGGATATTTTAACAAAAATTCGAGATTAAAAAGTTTCCACTTAATGTGAGTGGTGTTGGATATGGATACCGGTTTAGTAGATTGATATGTTAATTTTTCAATTCATTTTGGGACGACCAAAGTTGTAGTATAATTGAATGTATTGAACGGAATATATTTTGTGGTACAGACGCTACATAGCAATTTAAATTTCAATATTGCAATGTCAACGATTCGAATTGCCTGTATTTAAACAAGTTTGATGTAGGACAAAGGGTTTTATTAATTTTTAATTACTGTAGATTGGTATGAATGGCATGTGAATCGATTGGAAATTGGGATTATTTGGTTTTTTGTTAAGTAAATCATCGATACTGTTGTAAATAATGACTCATGTTTTTTTTAACATGCTCCGTCCAGCGTACTGTTGACTTAATGTTCGTAAATTTTCAGCATCATTACGGGTAAAATTGTGTGAAGCATTTTCCTAAAATGTTTCCTCAAATTCGAACCGCATTTTTTGTCCTACAATTTGAGACATACAGGGAAATTCGATACGCTTTATGTTTTGGGAGCTGTTGCCATTTGTAAATTATTCCATCAAAATAAAATACAAATGAAAATCTAGATTTTTTTTTTTGTATTTCATTCTTGTTGCTAGAGGACATCTAGTTAAATAAAATTCAGAAAATAAAAATCTAGATTTTCAATTGTTCAACGATATTCTTGTGGAATTAATTACAAACCACGACATTTCTTAAGTTAGAAAACATGTCAAAGATACGATTATAAGCGGCTCTTTCGATTGTAAACCTTTAAGGAACGGATGACAGTTGACATTCATTTACGATGGTCACGGTTTTTCTTGTAGTGATAGAAAATTGATACATAAGTATCGTTGTAATGAGTTTTGTTCGTATTTTATAAATGTAAAGTACTAATGAAAGTTCGGTGTTTCCAAATCAATTGGAGTTTCAACAAGCGGAGCAAAATTTAATCGAATTTATCGCTATCGCGATCGGAACAAAGAAACATAACCTCAATCACTACATAGAGCACACCTTCGACTGTCCAAAAACTCCACTGGAAAGTGTCATTTCGTACGATGGATGATGTTAGCTTGAAGAAAGCCCATCGTTTAAGCTATGCTTAATTAATCAACATCACCTGGCTGCCGAACTCCTCACGGACATCCCGGCAAATCAACTAAGACCGAACAATTGGAGTTTGGAATTTGGACCGGAAAATGACAAAGAATTGCATACAATGGAAACAGTGTTACAACGCGAAAATGGCCGAATGTTTGAAATTGATGATTGATCGACAAATGCACCAGTTGTTAGCTGCTGAACTCCGTAAGGACATCCCGGGCTTTGGTGTAGTCGTAACTATCAGACAATCGTTCATTCATTAGTTGCTGAACTCCGTTAGGACATCCCGGACTACATGGTGTGTTCGAATCAATTATTCGATAGTCGAAACAAGTGATCAATGTTATTGTTGGTTTTCATGCAATGTTTTGTTTTTTTTTATGAGTTTTTAGTTGATAAAGTCATACGATAAATAAATAAGGAACGGAAAGTGTATCGAGGTACAATCTTCAACTCTCGTACTTCATTTGTTGATACAGCGGTTGATACAAAATCTTTTACTTCATTTGTATTCACAATGTGAATTTCACATACTTTCTTTTAATATCCTTATAATACGAGACAATGAATCTATTCGTTCGTTTATCAGTAGATTATTGACATATGAGGGGAAACATCGTGAAAAAGAGAAAAGAGGCGTAGGGGAACGATAATTCCCCCTGTCAATTTCAAATAATGTCTGTTTATAAGTGCTAGGACAACAACAATTTGGAGAAACATCCCGCATATGCAATAAAATTTTATTAAATTGTTATTACGTAAATACTGCCATTGGTATAATGTTTCAACGTCAATCCACGGACAACAAATATAATAGCTCCTTAGAATTGTAACGCATACTGGAGCTACGCGGTGCGATTAACGTAAGAAATTTGTTTTTGGAAATAAATGAAATGAAATGAAATATTTATTTATTCAAAAACGTTAGGTAAAGTTAACTTTACTGCACGGATCCAAAACTTTACCTCAAGTTTTTGAATAAAATACCTTACTTACCAATGGGGCAAATGTTGGAAATGGTACTTCTTGTGTGTTTACCGACCTCAGCAAAATTCACACAAGAAGTACCATTTCCATCATTTGCCCCATTGGTAAGTAATGTATATTAAAATGTGACTTTTCAACTTTTTAGTCCCTAGTGAGTGATGTAATTCGCCACTTTCGACTCTAGGGAAAACAAAAGTATATAAATTATATAGAAAAGCGCATTTCAGGATTGCTTTGAAATTACTAGAACTCCCATTTCTTTGACTACTGGTGGTTGTTTTCTTCCATCGATTAAGTTACAGGTTCTGATTAACATTAAATATAACTGAGACTACCAAAACACGGTCTTTCTGATATTTTAGACCTTTTTTACGTTTACCTCTGCTGTACTCTTGAAGTCCTGTTAAAGTTGACAAACTGACAAGGGCATATTTTTGGAAAATAAATTTGCTACAACATTCCAAAGATTACTAAGCTTTTCCAAAATAAAAATAAACAAATTTTAGGAGTTTTTAACAAGTTTTAGGAAATTTTAACAAATTTAGCAAATAGTCAAAAATAGTCCCTGAACTGACATCGTGTCTGCAATTCAGAACTCAGGGCTTAACACTCGTATCCTTCGGAAAAATAATTCACGCTATCAAAAACCGCACGAATGACTATTCCACATACAAAATACTTTACCGACGGGAAAGGGAATTATTGATTTTTATCTCATTTAATTTTCACTTTACTAAAAATCAGTGTACATCTGATACCACTCAAACTAAATGACTTACGGGATTTCTTGTATGTTATCCGACTTTATGCTCTGAACACCATTTTATACCGTCTGGCTGTGGACTGGTATATATATATATCGTTTACAGAGGATATTTGCGTTTTTACATTAAATGTACCATGCGTACGTGTTTGTTTGTGAAAACAAATTTTCTATTCTACGATGCCATACGATGGATTTAGTAGTATAGAGACGTAAATAATTGTTTGATATAAAAATGTTGAATTTTAATAGTGCGATGTAGATAGGTTAAGGGGGTGATTTTTCCCGTTCTGCTAAATGCACGGACTTTATTTGCCAGTAGGTGTATTTTACTGGTGGTAACTAATACGATCGACATTAATTTGCATGACAATAGGCCAAAGAGTGGTGTAAATAAATGAAATTCAATTTAATAAATTAAATGCAGAATTAAGTGCATTAAGTGAGTTTATCTCTTCATACATAAAAAAGATTAGCCATCGCGCTAACTCGATATTGAAGGGAAATTAATGTTATGAATTTTACTCCGATTAATTTCTCGTGTTGATTCTACAATTTCGTGCGTTTAGATGGTTGTATCAAAACTATAATTCTTGTACCGTTTTATTGCAGATGTCAAGCTGGTACTGGACGATGTATTGTTGATAAGGCCCATCGAAATCAGTGTCAGGCTTGTCGACTGAAAAAGTGTCTACAGATGGGCATGAATAAAGATGGTAAGTTATAGTAAAATTATTGTTGTCTCGTCAATATGTGTGATCGTTTGTATCAATTTTCTTACGTTTAAAATGTTGTTTTCGATGAAAAAACCACAAAAAATAGGCGATCTTAAATAGTAAATCGCTCTGCAAATATAGCTCTGAAAACTTTCTACTATACTGTTCGCATCGGCTATGAGGAGTCAATAGATTCGTCAGTAAATTTTAATTTTAGAGTTCTCTCTGGGGGTTTTCAACTTATTCATAAACTTTTTGATGGAATTTCATTCCTTTGTATAAAGCATAAATATCTGTTAAGGTGTTAACATTTGGGCGCGTATTTACAACAAAAATTTTATCTCCAAATTTCGATTTGATTTCTCATACCTTGCATTCTTCATTTGCAAAAAATAGTCTCACGATCGGTGTGTACGAAGCAATAAAACTAGGAAAACAAGTAAATATGAGATTGTTGCTATCGGTAACAGAGACAACGGCGGCAATATTAAATGAAGACCTCTATCTAGCTATTTTTTTTCTTGTACAGAAAAATAAATGCAAAACCATGGAAGTATGTAACAGAATGTTTATGTCAAATTTTTGACGATAAACAAAAGAAGTACTAGATTTAGTGGGTTCATTATTCTCTCTTTCTTAGTGCACAATGTGCACTGCACATATGCTTAAACCAGGGTGGTGGTGGAGATTTTAGGCCTAACATTTGAGTTTCCTTCGGACGTGCAAATTGAAATCCGGCAGGTCTGAGTGAAACGATGTGTAACGGTGTAGAAGCCTATGCACATTAAGTAACGAAAAAATATAGCAGCAATTTCGTTCATTCTAGTAAGAAACGTCTGTTTTAATTGAATATTTTGAAATCTTCCATGGACTTGACTGGAATTGAAAACTCAGGAGATCTCAGGTATTCTGACGACGAAATAGTATTGAACTTTGTAGCTTAATGAAATTCAATGAGCTTCTTAAATTCAATATGCCGTAGTTTTGCGCTACTAATTCTAATAACTATTAAACGTCTACTGTCAGGTCTCCCAATACAGTTGAATCGGGTGTGAACGAAACTGAGACAAACATCTTAATCGTTCTGTTACGTGCTCTGCCAAATGTTTACAGCTTACGAAATATAAATAAAAGTCTATCCGCTTTACGCTTAAATAATTGTCCAATGTCCCCAAACACATTCATAGCATATGAACAGCGGGCGCATAAAGTACGTCAAGTATTTGTTTTGCACATATTCATCTCATTAAATTCATTTCAAATCAATTGATACATTGAAATTGTGTATTTCATTTATGCAAATCGCTCATTTAGCGAAACATGTTTGTGAAATCTTTTTGATTCCGGATAATTACTTTCGGTAACAATGTTGTCGCGTAATGTAAAATGCTGCGTGCACGTGACCGATATGTGTCAAGTCTGTTCGTATGAATATTAAAGTAGATATGAGCAAGGGTTAAAATGTGTGAAAACGCATAAACCAGAAAGTAAAATTTTTTTACACCTAATATGCATACACCACAGAGAGTTTAACCATTTACGAATATAAAGTGGGCTGGAGGAAGTGAGCTATTTTTCTGCAATTATTTTAACAGTCGCGTGCGTTTATTTATGCGGTGTTTGAGGATTACACTATAGTCAATGACGGAACGTTTGAGTGAACCACATTTACGGTAATTGAATAAAACAAATTAACGTCTGCAAATGGGCTCTTTATCTCCTTCAGTTGCTTTTAAATAAACGAATTCAAATTCAACGGTGTTTCGAATGTAAGAAAATCCAATAAATTTCCCTTCTTCACCGAAAACAACGTTAGAGTTTTTGCCGGCAAAATGTTACGGTTACTCACCTGCTCTTACATCTCTCGCATTTGAATTATTGTTCGCATTTTAGCAATCCCTGCGATTCGAGTCTCTAAAATTTGTTCATGTGAAATCACTCGAAATAAAGATGTTGCGACGAGACCGTAGAAACGATGACAACGGAAAAATTGAATAGCTTATGGAATGCAAAATGTTTATTATTTTCCTTGTTCAACTTTCATTGCACGTATAGTCTGCCGAGGAAGAAAACCGTTGTGCTTGTTTTGATATAATGCACATTGCTGTGCATTACAGTGAGGCTTTTTTGGGGATTTTAATTCTGAAAAATTCCGCGAATTCCGGAAAATTACCCAAAATTTGCCCTGAATAGAGACAACTAAATAAATTCTGATTGTTCCAAAGATCCAAGGGCTCCAAGGGATATCTAGAATCAGTATTTTATCATCTGCCGAAAAACTGATATCATTCAAATTGGGTCACATTGAAAATAACTCATTCATGAAAATCCAAACGAAGCGTTTACCAAAAAAATTGTCTCATCGACCCCGTATACTTATATACCATCCCATACATCATCCATCTAACTCTACCATTTTGTGTGAGTATACCGAAAAGCTCGGTTTCCATAGAAATGCTCAATTAATGAAATACAAATTACCCAATAAATGTCAAATAATATTTATTCATCCCTCTGCCACATCTCACACATGCTGAACGAAACAGTCTAACATTTCACTAAATACACAATTCTTCTTTCATACTGCTTTTTGTCTTTTTGCCCGCAAACGACGACACGGTGACAAATATTTTGAAAGGGTAGAGAGGATATGCGTTGTTCTACATAATATAATATTTAGAAAACTGGAAAACTGCAAAGCACCATAGGTGGTGCATTTACCACATAAGATTGATATTCATTTTTAGGGACAACGCACGTGCCTTTTTAATGTTAATTCTGGTTTTGTACGTACCAATTTCAAAGTGAGAATACCTTCTGGGCTTTTAGTTGAATTATGAGGTGTTGTTCTGGGTTGGGGGGGCCATCTCTATAATGTATTTCATTCTATGAGTATTGACAATATGTCTCTGTTGTTGCAATAATGTTGCATAAAGGCATGCGTTACATATATATCTGTACATTACGATTTTAATTGACATAGCACTGTACGAACTCAAAGAGATAATGATTTTGTTATATGATTGCGTTTGTTTCTGGCAATGCAACAATTAAAATTAAAATGAAGGATAATGTGTACGACGTGGAAATTGATTGTTCTTTGCGACAAAGGCAAATATGAAAATTTATTGGCAATTAATTTTGGTCAATAAGACTACAACGATTTTTAAATTACGAATATGCTATTGGCACCGGGTGCCAACAGTCTCTTTATTATACTGCGACTAATGGCACCAGCTGTCAATAGTCTCTTTATTATACTGTGACTAATGGCACCAGCTGTCAATAGTCTCTTTATTATACTGATGCTAATCGCACCCGTTGCCATTAGCCACAGTATTATAAAGAGACTATTGGCACCAGGAAAAATTAAAATTTGAATAAGAAATCCGGATATTTTGAAAATTAAACTTGTTTTATACACAATCTTAGGGAATCCATCTTGTTTGTTACGAAATGTAACGTAAAGGTGGATTTTTCGATCTTGAGGAATTCATCCTTTTACGAAATGTAACGTAAATATAGTTTGTTCGATCGTAGAGAATTCGTCCTTTGACGAAATGTAACGTAAAGACGGGTTGTTCGATACTAGGGAGTTAATCCTTTTACGAAATATAACGGAAATGCGTCTTGTAGAATACTAGGGAATTCGTCCTTTTACGAAATTTAACGTAAAGGTAGTTGGTTCGATATTAGGGAATTCGTCCTTTTACGAAATTTAAGGTAATGGCGGATTGTTCGATATATTTACGTTACATTTCGTCTCAGGATCCAACAAAACGGCTAAACGTTTCATTTCGTAGAAGGATGAATTCCCTAGTATTCTATAAAACGCATTTACGTTATATTTCGTAAAGGGATTAATTCAAAGGTATCGAACAACCCGTCTTCACGTTATATTTCGCAAAAGAACCAATTCCCTAAGAACGAACAAACACCCGGTGCCAATAATCTCTTCCTTTAAATTATTGAAAGCTTTGAACAAATTGCGTCTCCGATTGTATTTTTACGTTTCAATGCTGTAAATACAAGGACATAATTAGATTACATTGGTTGGACGCTGCGAAAGTAATTCATTACGTGAGCTAACAATTTTGTGATAAAACCAAACTCACAAGTGCCACAACTATTTACTCACACAATATCTGGATTCTGGATAGTGCCTGTAGACGTAGTTTGTACAGTATAGCCTAAACAATATTTTCGATGATAGTTAAGATGTTGTTTCGTCTATTTAATCCTCAGAAATATAAAATGGTTCGGTGGTTTTGTTCGGTTCGCAGACAACATCTGATACGCTGGTCTATCTCTCCATTTAAAATTTGAATAATTTTCATCTCGCTCGCATCGCGTACCTATAACTTGCACTCGTTTGAAAATTGTTTTGTACGTCGGATAAAAAGTTTTACAACATCCATGTAGTAACATACGTTAAATGTGTTTGCCGTCGGTATGTGCAAAAACAACGAAAATAGAAATAAAAACTTTCAAAAGTAATTTAAGTTTTTTTTTCACCCTGGAAACGGGTAACTGATGCGCTTTTCATTAGTAAGATGGTTTTTCGCGAATAAAAATAAAAACTTTGTTTAGCGAATAAATAAATTTGGTGTGTCACGGATATCGTATTTCAGCTTCGATTTGTGCGAAAGTCAATTTAACAATTTACGAAGTGGATCAGTTAAAGCTAACAGCCAAACAAAAGTTTAGAGAGTGAATTCGGTGTATTGAAATTGATGGATGTATGATACGATAAGATAGTTAAATATAGCTGAAACGGATGAACGTTCTAACAAGTTTAAATTCTAATTCATCGGTAATGCTTCATTAAAATTTGATTTATTTTTGCAGCCGTTCAAAATGAACGCCAACCACGAAATACAGCCACTATTCGTCCGGAAGCGTTTCGTGATATGGAACAGGGACGAGCCCTGCGAGAAGCTGCTGTTGCCGTCGGTGTATTCGGGTAAGTACATAATATAAGTCCACCCGACGCATATAATGCGATGTTTGCGGTCTCCTATATTTAGCCCACCAATGTTAATGTCACCATCCAGGTACGGTCCCGGTTTACTAACACCACCGTCAATGTCGTCTCTACCCACAAACCAATTGCTACATCATAGTCAAATAACGTCGTTGACAAACAGTATGGTTCATCATCATACCGCTATGACGAATGGTCTGAACGGGTTGACGAACAACAACTCATTGAACACTAACAACAATCACCATGGCGACATACACATGAGTAACAACAACGTCAAATCTATGGTATCGTCGAATAATTCGTCAAGTGGTTCGATTCCACCCAGTTCACCAAACAATATGACGCGATCGTTAACACCCGGTAAGAAATTGAATTTTGCTTTATGGTGAAGTCCCTACTGAAAGCGTGCGTTTTCTAATTGCTTCAGTTCCGAATCCAAACCAAGAACAATCGGGTAATGCACGAGGAAGTCTCAGTTCAGTTGGTTCAGCGAGTCCGAATCAATGTATCGATAATGATGGTAAGTCTTATGTTTCTTTTGTTGAGTTGGAAAATTATTTCTTGAATATTTTGATGAATGCAAGATACGTGTTAGGCACGTATGGGTCGCCTCCTAAGCGTAGAACTAAAGTGTAGAGGTCTGGGCAGGAAACAGCGATTTTGGATTTATTAAATATGTGTCTTCTTTTGTTTAAAGTATAGCACATAATCTTTTACTTCATTTGTTTAACCCTTCATTTTACTACATAAACAATGCAAGCCAGAGCTCATTAATTATTTTTGTCATCGTTGTCGATAACAGATTTCTAAACAAAATTTCAACTTTACATCAGCTTGATCGATAAATGCCGAATGCTCCCTCCTCGAATTATTTAATTTGCTTGTAGGGGTAACATTCAGCAGAGCATTCAGACTAAAAATGTCTAGACAAAATAGGTCTGGAAAAAACCCCTTTGGACAAAAGTGTAGCGTAAAACATGAGACAAAAAATTTGTTTCAAATGTGATTCCGATGTTTTGTCTCATGATTTCACGTGGCATACAGCGTTTATTTACAGATCTTCGGTTTTTGCTTGGCATACAGCGTTTTTTGACTCCAGGATGCATTGTGTGCGAGGAAGAAACTACGCGAGAAAACTCTATCCCATCTACTTCTATTGGCTTACTGTTTCCTTCTATTGGCGTACTATTTCTTTCCATTGACGTACTATTTCCTTCTATTGGTCACCAATATCAAATAGCAACTGTCCCAGTATTTGCTCGCGTAGTTTCCCGAATTTCCGAATTTTAAAGATCAATTGATTAGCATGTCACAATACGGCTATTCATCTGTTATCGATAACTACGAGAAAAATAATGACAATCTCTGGGTAATATTGTCCTTCATATAGTAAAATACATGTTAAAAAAGTTGAAGTAGAAGATTTGAAATCAGCAGATTAAAAATACGTTGGTCGATGGAAGTAATAGACCCGATAATAATACTGGTCATATGCTTGCCGTCAGTAACAGGCTAAGCAGCCAACTGAATCAATCTTACAGCAAAGGCTTCTAATGTGATAGTCATATAATGTAGTCGTTCTAGTTCAACATATTTTTTCCGTACTCTTATTCTTAAATCACATCAAAAAACCGTCCACCGAAAAGGTTTCTTTTTTGAATTAAATTCACCGCTTCTCTAAACCCATATAGATACCGTAGAACGTTTTTTTTTTACTTTAAATGCAAATCAAAGGGATTTATTATGAAAATGAAAAATAAAAATTCAATCAAACAAATAGCTTTGCAGAGGATTTTAAATCAAAAAATACGACAAAGTGGGATCAAGTGGTTTTTTTTCACTCCCGTTTTTTTTTACTCTGCACAGAGTATAAAATGATATGTATACGTCCTCCACCATTTATAATATACACGATGTGTATCTTTCTTTTTTTTTACTTTTCATTTGATGCCAATACACAGAAGTGTTTCGTAAAATGTCGCCGATTTTCTCCTATTGATTTTGCTTCGTAAAATTATTGTAATAAAGGATAACAACGATGTTATAAATGATGATTTTATTCATGCTGTTATTGAATGGTAATGTATTTTAACTTGTGAGTAACGTCACCCGCCAGTTGGTATACGGTTTATTTAATCGTAAAATATGATTAATTTTAGCGTATAAAGTGATTGGAAGGCAAGAGCATGGAAATTCCTCGGTGGAATGAGTAGGGTCAATTGAAGTGCGACAATTTTTTTCCCAAGAATCGTATGGAGGTATATTATCGCACTAGATGTCAGATTGCCAATCCGAGGCGAAGCCGAGATTGGCAAGACGTCGTGTGCGATAATATACCAGCATACGATTCGTGTTGCATACCGAAGATAAGCCCCTTACAAATCCTTTATCGCACTAGTGCGATAAAATACGTTCACACGACATTGATCACAGGCTGCGTAAATTACATATCATCACTAAATTGCATAAAAATCGAAAGAGTTCACAAATGTTCGTGGGAATTTTATTGATCCGAGACGAAACCGAGCGTTTGACTCCTAAGAAATTTTCTTGTTTTCCCCAGGGTTGTAATAAGTCACTTTCGACCCTAAGGAAAACAAAACATTGTAAAAAAGTAATATCCATAGCAGAAACAATCAAAAGAACAATGCTGCCGTACAGCAGAAAATCACTCTTTTTGTTAGCATACTTACGAACTCTCTAGATTTAATTGGGCTGTTGCTTTGGATGTGAGTCAGAAAACTATATTTGAATCAGCGAATTATCAAAGTCGTTAGAGCTAGAAGTATATGAAACGTTATTACAAATGCGAGCAAGACAACTATATTTATAAGTCGTCAGAGGGAGAAAGATATAAACGTAAGGGTATGTTTCAATATACTCGATTTATTTGATTTGAACCAGATGCATATCAATTGATGATTCAAAGTAAGTGCAGGTCTGAATTCGATAATCCTCCCCCATAACTTAACTTGTTACATATACGGTAAGCGCTACATATTCTCTCAGTTTGTTGAAAAGGACTATCTGCGGATTCATATTGTGATAGTGTTACTGGTTCTCTGGTACATCAAATTTAGCACCACCTTTATGTGAAACATTTTTTTTTTCCTGAAAGTTGATTGATTGACTGTTCTCCGCTATTTTCACAAGACCTGTCCAGGAATCGAACTATCGAATTAGGAGCATTTATCGATTTCAGACGATTCCATCGATGTCACAAACGACGAAGAGCCCAGTTCGCATGACGTACCTCTGCCAGTTCCTAATTTCGTTACACCATCGCTTTACGCCCATACCCAAGAAACAGTTTACGAAACTAGTGCTCGGCTACTTTTTATGGCAGTTAAATGGGCGAAAAATCTACCAAGTTTTGCTAGTTTGACATTCCGGGATCAGGTAAAAGATACGAATTCCTCTCCGGTGACTAAAGACAATTCATGAATTTTGTTCGTAATTCGTTACAGGTGATTTTATTAGAAGAATCGTGGGCTGAGCTATTTCTTCTAAATGCCATACAATGGTGTATGCCTCTTGATCCCACGAATTGTGCTCTTTTCTCGGTGTCGGAACATTGCAACAATGTTATTGGAAACGGATTAAACAAACAGGTGAGTGAAAAAATGATACTCGAAACAGAAATATAGCAGATTTTAATGACTCAAGTCAATTTCTCAGATTGCATTGGATATTCGTTCATTGCACGATACGCTCTGTCGCTTCAAATCCGTCTTAGTCGATCCAGCCGAATTCGCGTGCTTAAAGGCGATAGTCCTATTTCGTTCGGAAACTCGGGGTCTCAAGGATCCAGCACAGATAGAAAATCTCCAAGACCAGGCACAGGTAATGTTGAAAAAGCCATTAATGAGTTAGTAGTCACTCTTAATTAACCGGACTTTCGATTTTATAAAGGTCATGCTATCACAACATTGTCGCGGTCAATTTCCAGCTCAAATAGCTCGATTTGGAAGGTTGCTGTTGATGTTGCCGCTGTTGCGCATCGTGAATTCGCATAAAATTGAATCGATCTACTTTCAACGGACTATTGGGAACACACCAATGGAAAAAGTATTATGTGATATGTATAAAAACTAGTCAAACAAACAAAAGATGAAGTGAAAAAAGTGAAAAAAATTTAATTTTTATTTAAAAAAAAGATGAAAGTCCTCTCGAAATATATACCAATTACGACTCAACAAGCGAATAATTATAATAATTAATTCAAATAAGGATTATGTTGTGGGAATAAAAATACACTTAATATATTCAAATAAAAGGAAAATCCTAACTAACAAATCGAATTTTGTGAGCCTTAAGAAAAAATTTTTGAAGAGAAAGTAAGGAAGAACGGTTTCGATTCTTTACCCCAGTGATCCAGCACCAGCTAAGCGAATCAGGTAAGTGAAAGGACTAATCTGATGAGATTGACCTGTCTCATACGGCTATTCATCATCTGTTATCGATAACAACGACAAAAATAATGACAAAGTCTGGGTAATATGGTCGGTCATTTATATAGTAAAATGCATGTTAAACCAATTGAAGTGAGGGATTCTTTTGAAAAACAGCCTACCGAAATCGGACGCATTTTCCAGTGGACTTTTTTATATGTGCCTAGAAAGGTATTCGACCCCAGAAGCCAAAACCACTTTCAAAAAAATTCTTCGAAGTTTGTGTGGCTGGTGAAAGGAGATCAAAAACCCAAAAATTGCACTTTTCTTACAAAAATTTCTCCAGTTACACGAGCCGTACAGGGTCGTGTGGGGTGTCATTAGAAAGGTAATCACATATACTATTAAGCCGAATAGTCACTTATGGGGTTTGAAATTCATCGACACTGAAATATGTGCAGTTGAAGTTTTCAACCGAAGACTTACACTGTTCTTACTGAAATTGCTCGAGGTAAGTGTAAGTCTTCGGTCTTCTAGGTCTTCTAGTCTTCTAGGCACATATAAAAGTCCACTGGAAAATGCGTCCGATTTCGGTAGGCTGTTTTTCAAAAGAACCCTCAGTACGAGATTTGAAATCAACCGATTCGATCGATGGAAGTAATAGACCCGATAATAATACTGGTCATATACTTGCCGTAACAGGTTAAATCGCCGTTTATAGGCTCTCCCTAGAAATTACTTGTATTGTACCGTCAATACAATAATCTGATACTGAGTACAGACTACAGACCTTGTAAGAGTTTATTATTTCATTGCCTTCACTATTGAAATACCTTACACGTTAGAGCGATCGTGAGCGTTGACCATTCTTGAAAATGGAACTTCAACGAAACCTGAAACCATACCAATGTTTCAAGTTTATGTTTTATTTTTTAATTTGACATTGTAGATTAACTGCATGTTGAATTCAGTGGATTTTTTACTAGTCCTACTATGCAGCTCTCTAGGAAAACTCGAAACGTTTTAGAAAATCTAGGTGAGCAACACATGCAAGAAATGAGAAATCAGCGAACTGAATTGTGCCGAAGTTGCTTATGCAACAAACGAACTCGGCAATCTTTTATACGCAAAGAATATTATCGGCATAAATGACACGTATAATTACTTCATGGAATCACGGTGGTTCCAAACTCTTTTAAATATTAAGATAGATCAAAAGAAAGAAGTTACATAAAAACAGAATCCAATACAGAAACTGCCCTAGGTTTTTGTTCTTAGTATAATTCGAAGTTTAATTACAATACTTGTAAATATTTGTTGGACAGACTACGGGACCAGCATTTGATTCAACAGATTAAAGGAGGTTGGAATATGATAAAAACGTTTCTGTTGTGGACTGTTGATTTTAGCATGGAACTGCTTCTAAGCATTAACGCTCGTATTTTCGTCGAAAAACCTCCAAATACACACAACTAGAAGCTATAAGCCATGATTTTAGGCAATTTGCTGGGCTTTGCTGAGAAGCAAATATAGAGAAAAAAAATCAGAGATTCCCTTATCTCATTTTCGTTTGTGATTATTTTACTTATATTTGGTGCAAGATTTATATATCCCAGTCTTCTAATTTGCCTGTAAACGTACAGTGACAGTAGCCTTTATACTTAATCAAATTCAAATTTGTTAACGAAAAAATCTAAAGTCGGTAATGGAAATTTTAATAAATTCATGCCAGATGGCTCTGTCGTCGAACTTTTAATTTGACAACTCCGTCAAAAAAGGTAAACAGAATCGCACGTTTTGTATTCAAAGTTCTTTTTGAATTTTGCGTGAATTTCAACAAAAATTAAATGGCATCGTCTACGGTTACCGTCAGTAGCGATATAGATTTGGGATTTGCTGAGGAATGCGAAGAATGGCTGTTGACCAACACTTATTTTCCCAGCAAAATAGGAGGACGGCCTGCATGGTTGGATTTAGAAAATCTTCCCATGCCAGATGAAATCAAATGCGTGAAGTGCGGCGAATGTCTGGTGTTCCTTTGCCAGGTATGTCAACTTGTTTCATAAAAATAGAACGCAGAAGATTAGGTTTTCCATTCCAACATTTAGGTATATGCATCGCTGGAATTGAGTGACGACTGCTTTCATCGAACAATTTATGTGTTTGTCTGTAAAAGCAGTGCCTGTTGGGAAGTCAACTGTTCCAAGTATGTATCTCTCGATACTGATCTCAAACCGTTCACGACATTTACGCATAGTCTTACAATTTCAGAAATGTGATAGCGTTCCGGTGTCAACTTCCTCGCGTAAATAAATTTTATCCCTTCGAGCCACCGGCTGACGATAAACATTTGGTTAGTATAAATGATATACAGTTGTGTCAGCGCTCGTAAATCACATGCTTTTAATCTGTTAGCTCGAAACAAAAGCCATTGTCAATTTATGCGCAACGTGTGGATGTCGTGGCCCGTTCGCATGTTCGAAATGCAAAGGTGTATTCTACTGTGGTGCTAGTCATCAGAGGCTTGACTGGAAAAACGGACATAAACAGCAATGCATGACCGGAAATGATTGTGTAAGTCATACATTCACGCCTCCGTTTTCCGTGTTTCAATTTCGGTAAATTTTTTTAGCCTAAGTCTTCATCGACACATCTGTTCCCTGAATTTGAATTGGTTCTAGAATCGGAAGAGAGTGTTGAACCAGTCAAGGAAACCGTGGAGCAATCCGAGTCACGTCGAATGAAAGAATACCAGGAATTGATGCAATCCGGAACGGTAAACGATATGCCAGATGTAACTGAAGGCGATCTGATGCCGTACGCACAAAATGTTGAAGATGAAGCATTCGGCAAATTCAAAAAACGAATCGCTTGGAACAACGATCAAGTGCTGAGATACAATCGAGCCGGTGAACCATTGTGGATATCGTCGAAAAATACGTTAAGCAATGAACAGGTGCCGTCATGCGAGCAATGCCAGTCGAAGCGAGTATTTGAATTTCAGGTAAAAAAAAATTCGCTTTTTAATCAGGGACTCATGCTAATGTTACTCTTTCATTCAATAGATAATGCCTCAAATGCTGAATCACTTGAAAGACATTGGGTTGGATTGGGGAGTAATAAATGTGTACACATGCGAGAAGAGTTGTTCGTCAGCGGGCTACATTCGTGAATTTGTATATAAACAAGACATTGTCCAAGAAAGTCAATAAAACTGCGTGTTGACCGAATAATTGCGGTTCGTTTAATATTCAAAAAAATTGTGAAGATGAAAAATTCGTCGAATCCTGACTGGCCATCAAAATCATTCAACTTTCTGTGAGTCCACAAGAAAGTGAATTACCATTGGTTGTAAGAGGTGTGATATGTAAACTCAAGTGAGCTTGATTTCCCCTTACCAAAAAAGTACTCCGTGTGAGAGACAAAATTTTTCTTTTTTCAATTTTTGCTTTGTTTGCTTGACAGCTTGCTCTCTCACGAATCTCGTAGGGAGTAATTTTTGTTGAGTGGAAACATAGGGCTAACTTTACTCTGTCATGGTAGTATTCATTTCACTGTCACATTGTTGTTCTTATGTCTGGCGAATCGAATATTAAATACGAATTGCCATTCGTTATCACAATGCGATAGATGTTTCCTGTCGATACGATTTAGATGCACAAGTAACATTTTACCGATTTCGATGACCACTTGAAACACCTTACAAATTTCATAGCCTGTCCAGCCTGTCTCATGATAAGCGAAATTTCGTTTTGAAAAAGCTCGAAATATAATATTCTTACGGCAAACTTCATGGAATTTTGTCTCATCCAATAACCAACCGAATTCAAAAGAAACCAAGAGGCTCTAAAAAACGTAATAGATTTCGAGCTATTTTGGTTTGAAACGTTAGTCACGGCACAGGTGGATGCTCTGCTCAGGTCAACAAAATTCGAAAAATTCGAATCTATATCAATATATCATCAGAATCAGCCTTGTAGAGGAGGCCTAGGTTGGACTGTCGAGGCGCCACGATTTGAACATCGTTCTTTCCGCAGAGAGATGCTAATATGACGACAGGGTCGTTGTTTCGATGGAAAATATTCACTCTATCCGTCGAAGCGACGCCCCAGTCGTCATATTAGCATCTCTCTGTTTGTCTAATGTAAAATGAGATTTTTGGAATAGAGTGTGGAAATCGTTCTCGTCCTCACGCAAAAATCAGCGATGGCACTGCAGTCGTTTCGGTCTTTCGAGTTGCGACATTTAAAAAACAAAAAAAAAACTTTAAATTTTTGTTATCCATGAAAATACTGTTTGTCTGAAGTGACAGAATACCCACATGCTGACAGCGTCAATCTTGTGAAGTAGAGCTTAAATCTATACAAACTGTTTGAGGCCTCTCTTTTTTTAAATTTTGCATACAAAAAGGATCTCTATTTGAAATAATTCTAGCCTTGTGTTGATGCCAGTGAACTGGTACCAAGGTTCTGAACCTTGGCTGCTACGGCTTATATCATTTTTAAACCATTTTTGTGGGGTGTGTCTTTTAGCATAGTCGGCCGCCATAATCGTAAATGACACAATCATTTGTCTACGAAAATATTTAACGAAGGTAATGCAAGTGAATTTTTAAATATTTACTTTTTTCTGCTATCGACTCGTGTTTGTTCATACAATCAAAATTTTTTCGTTTCCTGACCAGTGAAGATAAGATGCAACACAACCAAGAGCGTCGTATTTTAAAGTACTACTTGGATAACCTTTGGAGAGATAAAACGTTCAGACTTCTGAAGAATATTGGCTTTGTCGATATTTTAGCAGACCGTGCTTTGGGTGCCAATGCCAATTTCGACACATTTTTGGCCGAAATCGATAGGGCGGCGAAGGATCAAAAATATCGACGTAATTAATCTTACCACTGACTAGCTGCTACATGCGCTACATCTAACAATTTGCAATTCTTTTATTTGGCTATTATAGGCAATTCGATTGAATACGAAACCGTTTTGGAGTTGAAGGACGATTGGGCTAGAGAAATTGTGACTATCCGGCCGTGTATCGATTGTTACGAACTGTGGACGACGCATGAAACTAACAAGGACTACTTCACTTCAGCATGCGCCACCCCACATCTGCTGGTCCACACCAGAGACCGTTGGTCTACGAATAGCGACGATCCACGAATGTGGCCAGCCAAAGTTATTTCAGTTTACAATTGCGCCAACAACATGGTGATCATTGACTTCTTTGGCGATCATTTGAGAGCGGAATATCCATTTGAGGAGTGCTTCCTGTATTCGAGCGCAGAGGAATGCGCTCAGAAAGAGGCGAATGCCCAGCATGCATTTGATCCAACGATTAAAAAGCAAAACGAATATACGCGTAGCTTTGAGGTAGGTTAACGGTGAATGTTAAATGTTCTTTATGTGAAAATGCTCAATGCTTTTTTCGTGTCACACCTTTCCATTGACAGGAAGTTGAGAAATATATCCGAAACATGAAGCAAAAGTTCGGGTTCGTTCCAGCTGCCACGAAAGTAGCGATAACCGATATCCGCCAACATCTGATCGATATGTTTCCGAGTGCTTTCAAACAAAGCCCAGCAGACATCTTCGAGCGACAAACAAAAACAACTACTGCAGAAGCCAACAATACTGTGGAAGAATTGCATGCTGGACAAGCAACAATCCATTGTGACAATAGATTTGTGCATCGTATGGTCTCACCACCATTAGCGCAATGTTACGTTTCTCGTGCTTCATTAGCCTGCGAGTCGGATGAAACAAGCACGAACTTGGACGAAAATTTTGTTGATCAAAATCGGATAGAACGGACTCCAATCGATATCAAAACTGAAATCGCCGAAAATGTTCCCCAATGCAGTGTCGACGCGAACAACGTATCTCCGTCGGGTACAACTGATGGAGGTGATTTAATCAAAGATGAAATACTCAATAGACCCGTGATCGACATTGCGGCAGGATATAATGAAAATGGAAAACGAACTGCCGATACAATGATAGATCTTGTAGTCAACACCGCAGGTGATGATGACAATGGGAGTGGAGCAATTCCAACATCACAAGAAAATGTGAATGAATGGGTCACTATGAACAGAGGAAATTTCGATGCGTTGCTTGACGAATTCGCCGAAGTTAAGGCTAAGATTTGGAAGAACGAAGAACATCAGAAAAAGCTGGAGACTGAACTGATAAGACTGAAGCAAGAGGAGGAAAACGTCAAAGCAATGATTTGCAATTTGACGAAATGAAAAGTTCCTACACCATTTTGGCCCGATCTGATGTACTGAATTAAGATTTTTTTAAAACTTTTTTTTGTCTATCCACCTGAGTGGAAACGACTTTTATTTGTGAGGAAAGGGATTGAAATGTTAAATTTAGAAATATATGAACTCACCGACATTGATCTACAAAACAGATGTATCTCGAAGCTTAATTTGTTATCGCAACAAGTACTTACTTAAGGAAATAAATATTTTGCTGTTGAAATATTTCGTGGCTCTTGATTAAATGATGCATATTCCCCTATTGTCACGTGCGCTTCTCAATTCCTTTGGTCCCCATGAAATGCCGTAATCTTACTTTAGAAAATTTGGATTTTACCTTCCGTTGTAAAGCATTCTTCTTTCGAAATGCACCCATTCTTCGGTCTCGTTTTATATCCACGCGCGGAATTTTGAAAACCGGCACACAAAAAAATCACAAAAAACCAGTAAACCACAAAACAGAAAACGTGTCGTTTTTCAAAATTCCGCGTGTGTAATGTCAAAGCACCTAGCACCTCTATTACCCTGCTAGGTGCTTTGTTAATGTCTTACATTTTTAAGTACATGGTTTCCACTATCAACTAAAATTACTCCGTCTTTCACACGGATCACTTTTTTGGCGGAAATGAATTCTTAAAGAAACAATGATTTAAGTCCTATTGTCTGCTATAAAGGGCGTTTGGTTTAAAATATTTCTTGCTTATGTCTTGAACAAAAATTAAACTCGCTTCGCTCTGGCCGCAAATTTCACACTCATTTAGTTTTTTCTGTAAACAACTACCAAGAAATCATCCAAAATATCCTTTTCGAAATAACTCCTACATTATTACTCCGATACTTTCCATTCCCATAGCTTCAGAAATTTCATTCCTCGTCGAATAAAAAAATGTTTTTAGAAATCCGTTAAAATTACTCGAGTTATCAAGTGACTGGACAATCTAGACTTTTGGTCAAGGGAACAATACTTCATTTTCATATCCCACTATATCTCACTCTTAGTAAATACATCCAAAAGGAACATAAAAATTGGTTCAAAATTCACCTGCAGTTAATTTCTCTTAATTATTGGTTCAAACGAACAATGCAGTCGTCCGTTTGTGTTTTGAAGTACAATAACCAAATCCGATAGAGTCTAAGACATCGAAATTTTGGTTTGTATGAACTCCTATTCGGTCAGCTCAAGTACGAAGAGTGTGTGAGAAACTTCTGATAATCTAGAATCATTAAATCTTTTTCGCATTTTACAGAGGTCGGGTTCATTTATGACGATTCTTCTTCTTCAAAGTCAAAGAAATAATTTCTTAAAATGAAACATTCGTTTAATTAGAAAATGTTTTTAAGAATTACACGTCTAATATTATAATGGTTTTGCTTTCAATGAAAATGGTTCATTCAAGGAATAATAAAAATTTCAAAAAAAATTAGTCATCAAATTTGGTGACTTTATTGCCAGCAGGAGAAGCGCTAGCACCAAATTTGTTTCCACCAAATCCACCACCTCTACTGTTAAATCCTCCACCACCACGATTGAATCCACCGCCGCCTCCTCGACCACGTCCTCCACCACCTCGAGGACCACCACGTCCACCACCACCACCACGACCGCCACGTCCAAAACCGCCACGTGAGTTGCCTCCTTGACGTTGTGGACACTGATTCGAAATGTGTCCCTACGGAAATAAAAGCAAAGAATTAGAAAAATTGAAGCCGCACACCGGCAGACATTCGATATTTACCTTCTCTTTGCATACGAAGCATTCGGCATGTGCAAAACTATCGCCCTCTTGTGTACAATCTCTGTACATGTGATCGTTGGAGCCGCATTTTAAGCATCCCTTATTTTTGCTGCCAGTTGGACAATCCCGAGACATGTGTCCATCCTCTTGACAATTGTAACATTTAAGTGCTTTTTTCGTGGGACATTCACGTGAAAAATGACCGGTTTCGTTGCAGTTATAGCATACGCTGTTGCCGCCACCACCACCGCCTCCTCCGAATTGTTTCTTCGATGGACATTCGCGGGACATATGACCAGTTTCGTTGCAATTGTAGCAAGTGCTATTGCTGTTACCGCCAAACTGTTTTTTCTGTGGGCATTCGCGAGACATGTGTCCGGTTTCGTTGCAATTGTAACAAGTTGATCCGGAATTCTTTGTTGGACATTCACGCGACATGTGACCGGTTTCGTTGCAATTGTAACAGGTCATGCCTCCACCTTCTCCACCATTCGATTGACGACCTCCATCGAATTTTTTGCTAAACTTAGCACTTGGTGTACTGTCTTCATCGTTTGCCTTTCGTTTTCCATGTTGGAATTGATTGTTGTCAGGAGTTTTGGCGATCGGTTTCTGTTCGACCTCATCCTCTTCATCATCGTCATCATCTTCACTGCTTTCGGAACCAGATTCTTTTTTCGGCTGAGGTTTAGTCACTGTTTTAGCAGCTGGTGTTTCTTCGTCGCTCTCTTCTTCACTACTTTCGTCCTCGTCAGAGGACTCCTTCTTCTTCTGAACTACTGCAGCAGCTTTTGCTTGAGGCTTTGCAACAGTTTTGTTGACAACTGGCTTCACCGGTGTTTCTTCTTCGCTCTCTTCTTCACTACTTTCTTCTTCGTCAGAACTTTCTTTTTTCTTTTGTACCGCCACAGGCTTCGCAACTGTAGGTTTCGCGTCCTCTTCCTCATCAGAATCTTCCTCCTCGCTGCTACTTTCGTCTTTCTTAGCGACTGGTTTTTTTGCTACTGGAGTCACAGCTTTCTGTAGAGTTGGTTTTGCGACGGCCTTAGGTGCCTCTTCCATTTCCTCGTCAGAATCTTCTTCCTCGCTACTACTTTCGGCTTTCTTAGCGACTGGTTTCTTTGCTGCTGGAGTTACAGCTTTCTGTACAGTTGGTTTTGCCACGGCCTTAGGTGCCTCTTCCATTTCTTCGTCAGAATCTTCTTCCTCGCTACTACTTTCGGCTTTCTTAGCGACTGGTTTCTTTGCTGCTGGAGTCACTGCTTTCTTTGTAGTTGCGGCAGCATTCGGTTTTGCTGTTTCCTCATCGTCGTCTAACAGGAAGATGAAAAATGTTTTTTGTTAACGAATCAAAACGTACAAATAACGTTCGCGTATTCATTGGCGTGAAGTGAATGGACAACAAAACTATTTATGAAATTACCTGAATCACTCTCGTCCTCAGATTCCTCATCGCTCTCTGCTGCTTTCTTTACAGCTCCGTTTGTCTTGGCTGCCGTACCATTTGCTGTTGCTTTTCCATTTACTTTTGCTGGAGCTTCGGCCTCACTTTCATCGCTATCGTCGCTGTCGTCTTCACTACTTTCTGCCTTCTTTGGCGCAGCCTTAGCTTTGCCTTTTCCATTTGCAACAGCGACTTTAGCAACTGGAACTGGTTTCATTGGTTCGTCTTCCTCACTATCACTCTCTTCGCTGCTTTCAGCTGGTTTTACTGGAGGTGGTGGCGCAACCGGAACTTGATTCTTCTTTTTGTCCTGATAACAATCAACATTGTAATGTCAATACGACGATCTAGAAAATTGTCGTGATAATTCCAGCGACTTTACCTTTTTGCCTGGTTTCTCTTTCAATTTTGGCTGAGCTTTAACCACAACTGCAACTTTTTGTTCTACAGCTTCCTGTGCGGCCGCATTTTGTTTTTTTACTTTCTGTTTGCTTCCCATTGTTTTCTGCTGTGATACACAAATGGTGAGTAAAGACAATAAGGAAATGAAGAAGAAAATGATTAAACTCACATTTAACACTTGAGGTTATGTTGGCAGAGGAAAAAAATGCAATTATTTGGGGAAAAAACACACGGATTTAACAATTTGACGACTTCTTTGAACACAAACTACTGACAACGTTCTTTGCGTCTCGATATAATTTTCAGTAATCACTACGATATAATAAAACTTTAATTAAACGAGTCGACTGTAAATCACCATGTCAATGCCTTGCAAATCGGAAACTTAAAGAACTACCGCATGGTTTTCATGTTTTCAACTTGAGAAAGAAAAATACAGCAGAACCTATGGTATAAACGTAAACACACACGAGGTTTGACGGTTGAATGCTGTCCATCTCATTCTATCCAGTGTGACTGTTGTAATGTAGAACAGAGATAGATGGTCGTCGCAAGAGCACGTGTTCGTTATCACTTTCGGATATTTTCATTGTAGTGGTAAGGTGTGTGTAAAAACATGTTTGTCAGTGTTCACATAAACTTGGTTGGATTTTTGACAGTTGTTCTGAGCGACCCCTTACATTTAAGTGATTACATTAATTTGAGCGCATGTTTTTAATTTAGATAATTTTTGATTAAAAAGACTTATAAGATTCGCTCGAGATTCGAGTAAGATAAGCAAGCTATACGATTATATTATTCAGCTTTGTGTTATGAAACGATAAAAGTAATCTTTGCGGTTCCATCTACTCAGTTTTGTGATACGAAAGTTTATGATTCGCCAGATATGCACATGTAATGCCCTAATAAATAACATCTCTTTGCAACTTTGTCATGATCTGACGAGATGTGTCTTTTTTTAAACTTTTTAATTATTTCTAAAACGAATGAAACCTGTGAACTTTTTTTTATGTAAAATCATCAGACGTGGTGTGTTGCCGCGTATCTAATAAAATGGCAGTCTGCTGCGTGACCTTCCCAACGTTTACAGCCTTGAAACTTCCTTGCAGTTTTACTTATATGTCGAATAAGTCAAGGTTCTGAACGACTTTGGAATAAGTTACATCCTTTATTAACCTGTCACCGTCGGCTGTCATCTGTTTTCGACAACGACAACAATAATAAACGACAAGATCTGACTAATGACGTTTTATATAGGAAAAAGCATGTTATTGTTAAACACAATAGTTATTTGTGTATCTGTTTTGAACGTTTGATTTTAGGCAATTTCGCCTCAGATACTCAAAAAAAATTTCATGTAAGGGGTCGAAAACCCGAGAAAAATCTCGAAACTCCCTCATTTTCGGCCCCGACACATGAAAATGAAGTAAAAGATTTCTGAAATCAATCTCTGAAAATCTTCGATCAAAAATAAAGTAATAGTTTCAATAGTGAAAGGGGATTTTGGGAAAATGTTTCCTATTTTTTCCACAAGTTTTTCTCAAAAGTTAAATTTCAGCCACCACCACACTCGTGCGTGATGCAGCTTTAACCGTATAAACAAGTACAAACAGTTTTGATTGTATGTGTGGGATCATCTGAAAATCAGCTGAAGCAAATTTATGCTGAAATTTCACTGCCTCCGACTGTATTTAAAAAAAAATATTTTTCGGAAAAGTAGGGAAAATGTTGAGTAAAATGTGTGAAAAAATTGAAAATCGTTTTCCCAAAAACAGTTCCGGCTTCTATGTATACCTTTGACGAGTTTCTCCAATTCTTGTCATCGGTGTGATTGAGTGAACGAGAAAGTGAAATCTTAATGTCGCTGTTGCAGCTCACTGTTTTTGTAATTTAAATTCAATCATAGAGTTATATTTACTCCAACGAAAATTCCTTGGGCCATGTTTAAAAATGCGACTTTCGCCATGCCGTCTTTCAATAGTAACCCTATTATTAAATGCTCCAATAA
Organism: Bradysia coprophila; assembly: GCF_014529535.1. Taxonomy (NCBI): domain Eukaryota; kingdom Metazoa; phylum Arthropoda; class Insecta; order Diptera; family Sciaridae; genus Bradysia; species Bradysia coprophila. The sequence goes on along the minus strand of NW_023503608.1, from coordinate 3,064,931 downwards.
AAAATTCCGCCCACTTTCGAAAAATACAAGAAACTCAGGCAATGGTGTGGTTCGGGCACGGCAGAGTAAAGTTAACCAGGCAGGAGTGGACGTTTGACAAGGGACCTGAATAATCTAGCATCCCCATATTTATTGCGGATAAAATTTTTAGGTCTTTTTTCTTCTAGAAAAAATATCCTATTATGGCCGGTTTGTCTGTCTGTCTGTCTGTCCGTCCGTCTGTCTGTCTGTCCGTCTGTCTGTTCCACAAATTTGGTAGTTTTGGTAGCTCTCAGTCGGTAGTTGGTATTTTTGGTAGTTGGTAGTTGCGAGATGGATTGACATTCAAAATTGCAAAGCCACCATGAGCATATCGACACCAGGCAAATAATAATTATTTGTTATCTGATCACAGTTCACATTACAATTCGAAAATTTGGTAGTTGGTAGTTGGACTACCAAGGCTATAATTGACTTCCAAACGTAATTTTTGGGGAAGAGATGTTTACTATTCGAGAACTACGCACCGACTGACGAAATTATTCTACATGCTCGACTATTTATAAATCGGAAATATGGTAGTCGGTAGCTTTGGTAGTTGGTAGTTGCGAGATGGATTGATGGACTACCAAGGCTATAATTGACTTCCAAACGTAATTTTTGGGGAAGAGATGTTTACTATTCGAGAACTACGCACCGACTGACGAAATTATTCTACATGCTCGACTATTTATAAATCGGAAATTTGGTAGTCGGTAGCTTTGGTAGTTGGTAGTTGCGAGATGGATTGACATTCAAAATTGCAAAGCCACCATGAGCATATCGACACCAGGCAAATAATAATTATTTGTTATCTGATCACCGATAGCTCACAGTTAACATTGCAATTCGAAAATGTGGTAGTGTTGGTAGGTCCAATAGTTGGTAGTTGGTAGTTCCAAACAGAAATTAGAAAAAAGACCTCACCAGGCTTTAGCCGGTCTATTCTTGTTCAATTTATGTCAGTGTTCATTTGAGTTCATTTTCATACAGTGTATTAGGTCCCTTATTTGACGTTTCGAAAATGAACCACTCCTGCCTGGTTTATTTTACTTTGTCGTGGGTTCAGGTAACGCAGGATTTTCTGATGTCATCGCACACATATATCGTGGTTGTGTGTGTTTTAACCGCCTTCTCGTATTTGAGATTAGCGGTTGTTTACAGACCTTACAGACACATCTTGTCTGAAGTGAAATCTGACGAACATAAGATTCGTGGATATTTGAGCGTGAAATATAAGCCAGATGGTCTGTGTACAGCGCCGGCAATATAACAATCACATTAAGTGAAACGAATAGATTGACCTAATAGCTTACTGATCTACGTAAGTAACGACAATAATTATTTTGTTAGTGCTTTTCGCCTAGCAAATTGGTTTTACATCAATTATAATAATGACACCTTCGATGTCACCAATTTGAATGATGTTACCAATCGATTAACCTGATTCTAAATTATAAAAACTTCTCGAAACCAGAGGCAACCAGAGAAATTCAAATAAAATATTCCAATGAGCACCAAACAATGCCAAAACATGAAAGTCAATGTCGGCAGTGAACCTTTTTTTTTAATTTTAGATAAATATTGGAAAGGAGGAGGACAAAACGGAATAATGGCTCCCGAAATCTGTTACCAACTTTTAGAAGCCGATGACATAAAGGTGAAATACGAAGACCCGTTTGAAGATGAAGAATACTACTCACCAGTACCTCTGCTGAGGAACGTTCCGTTTTGTATGGCCAGTGAAATCAGCAAAACTGAAATTACGATTGAGGACACCAAACCGATTTATACGATTGAAACCACACACCAGTCGAACCTTAATGAGGCACACGGATGCAATGAGTGTTCGAAAACATTTTCGTCAAAATACACACTTGAGAGACATCAGCTCGTTCACAGAAATGAGACCCCTGTCGAATGCTACATTTGTGCTAGGCAATTTAAGTCGATCGTCTACCTCAAGTGTCACATGGCTGGAGCTCACACCGATGAGAAACCATTCGGATGCAGCACATGCGGAAAAAAATTCAAATCGAGGGGTCAATTGAAGAAACATCAAATCGTTCACACCGATGCGAAATCCTTTGGCTGCGACGAATGTCCAAAGAAATTTAAATCGAGCGTGTTGTTAAAGAGACACGTAGCTAGCTGCCACCGTGACGAGACACCGTTTGAATGCAAGAAATGTCCGAAAAAATTCAAGTTATTAAGTTCATTATACTCGCACAGGGCTTTTCACATGGATGAGAGGCCATTTTCATGCGAAGTGTGTTTCCAGAGTTTCAAGTTACGTTGCAATTTAAAGGCTCACAGTCTCGTCCATTCCGGTAACAAAACCTTTTGTTGTCCAGTTTGTTCCAAGCAGTTCTATTCACGATCCAGACTAACGCGGCACAATGTCGTTCATTCCGAAGACCGACCATTTGAATGCGGGGTATGTTTGAAGAAATTTAAATCGAACGGTGAATTAAGGAAACACCAAGTCATCCATGCCAAGGATAAATCGAGACTGAAATGCAACGATTGTTCGGAATGTTTCGAATCGCTACATCAACTAAATGAGCATTCCGATGATCGACACAAAATCACGTTTGAATGCTTCGTCTGTTTGAAAACATTCGATTCCCGCATCGCACTACGCAGACATTTGAGCTTGCATACCAACAAGGGGGAGAAGCTTTTCGGATGTGCTGATTGCAATAAAAAATTCTATTTAAAGAATCTACTGGAGCAGCACAAGGACGTTCATAACAAGTTTGCAGCAAAAAAGTTTGAGTGTGACAAATGCGCGAAAAAATTTCAATCCAGCCAAAGGCATAGGAATCACGTGTATCGAATCCACAACGGAGAGAAATGTTTCGAATGCAAAAAATGTCCAATAAAATTCAAATATAGAACTGCGCTTAACCGTCACATGCTCAGTCATGCCGAAGACAAGTCATTTACGTGCGATGAATGTTCAAAAAGTTTTAAAACGAACGATCAACTAACTAGACACTTGCTCGTCCATACCAATCGAAAACCATTTGAATGTAACGAATGCCCGAAAAAGTTTCGATCAGGCAGTGCACTACAATGTAACGAATGTTCAAAAAAGTTCAAATCCACCGGTGACCTGAATCGTCACACGTTGGTCCATCGAAAGGATAGACCGTTTAGATGCAACCAATGCGCCGAAAGATTCAAAACGAACCAGACACTACGCATACACATTCTCGTTCACAAAGATGATAGACCATTCCAATGCAATCAGTGCGGGAAGAGATTTAAAGCGGATGCAGCACTGAAGAGACACAAGGTCGTACATAGCAAAGTCTTTCCATTTGGATGCGACGATTGCTCGAAACAGTTCAAATTCAAACATAATCTACAGCGACACAAGGTTCTCATTCATTCCGGACATATCCAAGGTCATCTTCACTACTTTGTTTGTGATTATTGTTCCCTACAAACTGAGAGCAAAACCGAATTGATTGAGCACATGATCATCCATTCGTAAAGAGTCAAAATATAGAAAATGGAATTTGGCATTGAATAAGTTCAGCTTTTGTGAACGCGTAGAGGACTGACCAATATTGTTAAGAATAAATTGTGTCATGAAAATACGATCGCCGTGTTTTGTCAATCTTCGATGATGTATACTATACATTGTATAGGTGCTGGTGCACCCGTGGGTTAAGTCACGATATGCGACACATCTTCGTCTGCAATAAGGGGTGAGTGTAAATTAATCTTTTTGCAAATTTGTTTGAGTTATACTTTTAAGCCAACAGAGCTTGTTTTAAAAAGTTAATTCTATATAAATAACGTGATGATGAGTATGCGAGTCTTTAAAAATCTTCAAGAAATCGTCTCACAGTCACGCTTTACAAATTCCAATTGATGATTGATCGGAAATCAATCCAGAAGTTAGGAAAGTCTAGTGCAATGTACTGAAACACTTCGTTCAATTAACTGTCTTTATTTACGAACAATTTGCTTAAAAGTATACAACGCGGTCCATAAACACTCAACTTATCCAACTGATAAAATCGTAGGTAAAATCCAGAAATAAAAATTGAAAAATAAATGCAAAATCTCAAGTACCATTGTACAATCCATCGACACCCATTGCAGAACCCGCCGCACAAACAGTTTTCATCTAATTATTTTTCTCGTTTTTCAAAAAATCGTAAACGACCGAAAAGTCTTTATTTCCCAAGCCACGCGATTTCAATGTTCGGTAAATTTGATGAGCCATACTGCCAAGTGGGATCGGTGTATTCGATGCTGTTGCGACACCAGACGCCAAACCCAAATCTTTTGTTATTAGTTCGGTGGAGAAACCGCCAGCATAGTCACGATTAGCCGGTGCTGTTGGTACTAGGCCTGGAACGGGATTATAAACTTCTGACGACCAGCATCGACCAGTTGATGAGTTAACAATGTCCATGAACATTTTAGCGTCAAGTCCAAGGCTACATATAGAAAAAAATCGATCAATTTCTCAGTTCATGTAGAATAACATGATTCAGTTCACCAACCGTACGGCTAAATTCATTGTCTCACAGACACCGATCATGGATATTCCCAACAACATGTTGTTGCACAGCTTAGCTGCCTGTCCCATTCCATAGTCTCCGCAATGAGTGATTCGTTTGCCCATGCATTCTAAGGTAGATTTAACCGCTTCATATTCTGCACTTGTTCCGCCGACCATAAATGTCAATGTTGCTGCTTCTGCTCCAGGAACTCCTACAAAAAAGATTCCGTTAGTTCAGAAAATTTGATTTTAGTAAAAATGTTTTGTTAAACTAACCGCCACTGACTGGAGCATCAACGAATCTTGCACCCTTAGAGGTCACCAACTTTTGAATCTGTTAAAATCAATTTGGTGTTTCAGACGAAAAAGTCTTTTCTTTCCTCCTGAGCCTAAGCTTACCGATTTAGCGACATTCGGATCAATGGTACTCGAATCAATAAAAATTGTATTGCTGCTAACACCATCTTTGACAATGGTCTCGTAGGTGTTGGACACGATGTCATTGTTGGGCAACATTGTGATCACGAAGTCAGCATTCTTTGCCACATCTTTCGGACTCGAGCACACATTCGCTCCTTTAGCTTTAAGAGCATCGCAAGCTGGGGCTGATACATCGTAGACACTTAATTTGTGTCCCTGAGTAAAATGGAAAACGATTAATGAAAATTGATAGATTCGGGTAGGAGATGGAACTCTTAATTTCTAAGTCTCAGTCCTTTAAATCAGATAAACTATCGTCCTTACAACAAAAGTGATTTTATCTATATCGAACTATTTCGAGCCGTAACTGTTGATCAAAACTGTTCTCTTAAAGCAACGCAAAAGTGGTACTCTAAATAGGGTACTGAAACTTGACAGTGCTCCATACAAAATTTTACACTGTAAAAAGAGTGTGGATAAAATTTCAAACAAAATAGTACTCTATTTGGCAGCTGTCATTAATAGCACTTTTGCTTGAAGTGCGTTGCTTAAAGTAATAATTCATTGGTAGAAAGGCCCCGCCACGAAAGAGGAAAGTAATTGATAACAAATAGAAATTCTTTATAACGATACCTTTCATAAACGCATAGCGTTGGATCAAAGCACCTAGCAGGGTAATATTTGACGTGTAAAATCCTCTATTACCCTGCTAGGTGCTTTGGTTGGATGTATGAAAATCTTGTACTTCGTTTGTTTTGACATAAGTTCGTCTACTTTACTAGCCAGAGCTTATTGTTGTTGACGCTGTCGGTAACAAAATAATCATCCGATAAGTCAAACCTGTTACACAACGCATGACCTTGAGTGTATTACACACAACAGTTATTTTATCGAAAAAATTTAAATTCTAAATTGATAAGAGATAATTCAAATCACAAGCAAACAATACCTCTACTTTAGGTTTTATGTAACGAAATGATGTTTCCATCATGTGTTTTGCCGTTTGGCTTCGTAGCATATCTGCAAAGTTTTAAGCTTTCCGCATTGAGGCATACTACTAGGGATACTACCAGAATCACTTTTGATCCCCATTCACATTCCTTTAGGTTTGTAGCATTACTGTAGTGAAGCAAGCAAAATTCTCACGTTTTCTAAAATTGTATTTTGACGAAAAGTGAACGGAAAGAAAGGATTTGAAACCTTAAGAAGTTTTTGAGATGGTGAACAAAGTTGTAAATATTGCGAATTGAACCTGTTGTAGCATTTATGGACATTTAGGAAAAGATTGAAGAAAAATTTGTCTAGACGAAAAGCACAAAGAACAAATTTCTGAACCGTTGGCTGTGGATCTGTAAACTCAAAATAATTCTTTTTTGCAAAAACATTGAGAATTCTACTTCTAATCAAAATTATGCAATCGACATCCATTGCTTCAGTTCAAGTTTAGTCAATTCAGTGTTTCATATACACATCATCACAGAAAACAGCGAATAATGCATGCGTGTATTGCCTACGACAGACGCGTGTAAAGTAAGGCCGATAGCAGCGATATAAAATGTTCGCATTTTAATGATCTAAAAATAAACTGATAACGCGAAAGGAACACGTAGTAACAACTTATACGTACACACTATCAATTTAATGCAAAGAAAATGTTTTTGTGGTGGCTAATCTACGCTGTTCGCTATATTGTAGTGCCAATCAATTTAACATAACAAGAATATTTTTTGGAGGTGTGTCGCTGGAGCAACAGTTTGATAAAATCCTCGGCTGTTTTTCGTATAAATAAAAATAGTAAGCTCAAACCTGCTTCATTAAATTGTTTGCCATGTGACCGCCCATGTTACCCAAACCGATGAAACCGATGTTACTCGATCCACCGGTTGACATAAATCTTGCCAAAACATCTCCGATCTGAACTGCACTTTTCGATGCACACAACACACGTATACCCATCATATTTACTGTAATTTAATAAACAAGGCGAAGGAACGTGAATAAATGAATGAGTCGCAACCGATTCAATGGTTAACCAAATACTGACTTGTCTGAACGAAATTATTTCGAGTACGAAGTGTTGTGTAGCTGTATATATCTGTTGTGGAGGTTCGCCATTCGATATCATTGAAGATAGTGAAAACAAGAAATTGTAGTTGACGGTCTCTTGTTGTTATAAATATACGCAGACAGTTTATGAACGCACGTTTGTATTTTACTTTACATTTCTTTCAAAAAAATTCTTTCTCTATTTTTGGCTACATTTCCTTGTGAAACGTATGCCGGCTATGCAGGCGGACCCTTACAGTATATGTGTACTTGAGTGGAATACAGAATAAGATATTACAACGTACTCATTCGAAATCAAGAGCAACAACAGTGAATTACCAAACCGATTTGGTTTGGTTCCAATTTTCTAAGTACACTATCGGAAATGCGAAATGTGACATGTTTTCTGATTTAGGACTTGTTGTTGTTTGTTATTGTTTACACAAAAATTTCGTTTAACAAATGAGAATCTAGATTTTATGTTATGTTTTTTGCTAGATACGCGCTTGCGAATTAAATTAGAGGAACTTCATGTATTATGAAAAAAATTGTCAATTTAACTTAAGTGGTCAAGACCAGGAATAGTTTTAAGATTTGTGTCTTTCACTTACAAAAAGCATCAATCACAAAAGTGTTTCCCGAAGTGATTTATTTTCATACCCGAACAGTGAGCACTTTTTCTCCGTCGGATTTGAAAAATATATTTTGTACCACGGACTATAACTATAAGTATTTTTTAGCGTATTCGATTCCAGACCTCGCCTTCAGCTCTGTCTGGAAAGCTCTCACATGCTAAACAAGACTTTTAGTCCTACGTACGAAATATACTATTATTTCGATTGGAGAAAAGAAGAGTGCGCGCCCAAATTTTCCTCGCTATTACGTTTAACGTCATAATTGCGATATTACATACGTACAGGTTCAAATGTAAAGTTCCTTGGTTTTCATAATAATTTTAAATGCGAAAACCGAAAAGATAATTTCAAATTAAACGATTTTTTAACAGAATTGCTTGCCCCTCCAAACACTCATAAAACAAACACAAACACAACCGCTCTCAGAGAGAAGTAACTCACAAACGTAAATGTTTCTTCAAAGAAGCTCGTTTCAATAAAATTTTCATTCAAAGAATTTCTCACAGGTGGAACTTTGAGTGTACCTTAAATAATTTAATACAAAACGCAAGCTTACGTGATGGTTGGCTATCTATTAGGTTTTTGTGAATTACGGTGTTTTACTTGCGCAATTGATCTCTTTCAAACATTTCTCAATTTCCTCTTCATCCAATTTTTAACGGAGGACCATAGGGACTATACCAAAATTATGATTTCGTGTTTCTTCAGATACCTGGCATTATCATTGTTTAATTTTATTCAACCTAAGAGGTTTAAGGCCCCACAAACTACAATGCATCCTCTTTCAGAATGGTAATTTCGTCTGAGACGACAAAAAAAGATATGAGCTTAAAGCTGTGTTTTATTTTCGCATCAAAAGAAGTAAGAGATTTTGTACCAGACTCGGGGCAAAATTATATTTATTTTGATGGTAATTTTGGACTCGCATCCTTTTTAGAAAAAGTACGACAATCGTTTCGTTTTATAATGTGTTAGTTTTCAGCAAAAATTTAAATGTTTGTGGTGATGTAACCTAACTCCGAGAAAGCTCAAAATATGTGTCAATTTTCATGAAATATTGAGTTTTCTCGGACTGAGGTTACCACAAACACTTAAATTTTTACTAAAAGGTGACACATTTTAACACCGAACGACGGTCCTACTTTTTCCAAAAAGAATGCGAGTCCAAAATTATCATCAAAATTATAATAATTTTGCCCCGAAATGTAGGCAACAATTTATCCATGTGAAGATTCCTCGTAAGACATGAAATTTATACTGGCAATGTTATGTTTGTCGTCTGTTTAAGTCTTTAAGAGAAAATCAATATCTAACATTTTCGTGAGCATTTAATATTTGGTGTCGATTAACGGATAACGATTAACGGCCACCATTTCACCTGGAAAATTTTGATCCTTCATATTAAGACGATTCATTCTTGAGCTGTGCTCATTCATAGAGATTCTAATTTTTGCTTTGTGTAACATTATTTGATTTTTACTATTCGGATTAATGAATCGACGATGGTATGGAGTTACGATGATTTATTTTTCGATCAAAATATCAGGCCAATGATCCAGAGTGATTCTAGTGATCATCATTCTTACTGCATGAGATAGTTTGTTTAGTTTCCTTAGTACTTTCAATTGTTGATTAGAAGGAACATTACATTTTCAGCCAAAATTGCAATTTTTGGTTTTTGGAATATTGTTACAATCCAAAAATAAAATTTATTTTAAGATGTGTAGCGCGTCAGACAAATAAAAGTTTCAATTATCGCTTGTGTACAAGCACCAAAATGAAAAGGGTAATTATATTGCCATATTAAGCAAACATAAGAATCTTAATTGTCTCTAAGCTAGTCAGTTTATCTTTTATGAATTATTACTCATGTCATTCTTTCGTCATTTATTTGGGAAACTAAGCTTATGATTTATGATCGTCTCCACAGAGCATCAAAATGTAAATAACAAGCGAGCAGATTACAGTCTTTATTACACGTATCGTTAAATCCACGACTGGAAACATGTTTTACTAAGAATCATTTTATTATCACGATGACGAAAATGATTTTGCAGTTGATTTTACCAGTTAATTCATAAGGATCTGCAATTAAATTTCCAATATTCAAAATGGAATACATTCAATCATTCAAGAAAATAGCTGCGATTGTTATCCAGACTGATAGATAAAGTCAGATTGTCACCCTAAAAGTAGGAAGCAATTAGACTACATATTTCTAAAAAAATTTTTTTTTTTTACTTTAAACTTGGCTAGGAGATTGAGATATTTGTTTATGAAAAATAGGCTCTGATGGACTGACGAGTCATAAGTTTTATTACCCTACGACGCCTGCGACTCGAAGAGTATCCAGCAATTTGTTCTCGACTATTGCATGAACTAAAATTTGATATCATTTCTCGTTCGTGATGTCAAGGCAAGGCGGCACTGACACAAGGACAGATTTTTTAACGGTCATTTGGCATCTTATTTTGTATAGAACGTCCGTAACGCAGTGGCCTGTACCACATAAAAAATTGAATTTATATGAGAATCTTAGGCTACTGCATCGTGGAGGCCTCTTATTTAATTTCTGTTCTCATGCCTGTTCTTGGAGTGCGTTGGTCAAGGAATCTCACTCGGGCGTGATTCACAAATTGAGATTTTCCTTTTTACAAGATGTCACATTGTGAATGATTCCGGCGTGAGATTCCTTTTTCACTATATAAACGCAGTAATAGCAGCCTCCCAGCAATCTCTCTCGCAATATTTAAGAATTTACTCATTTGAGGAATTTTAGTTCCTGGAGAATAGTAATTTGCAGCCAATTGTAATTCCAATTTAGATGAAGTTGATGCACCGGAGATTTCTCATGAACTGTAGTTCACGTATCAGTGTCTCTTAGCTAATAACCACTTGTGACTGTTACTAAATCGATTGTTCAACACTTCATGACTTGTCGTTATGCGTTTACCATTTCTTTCGCTTACGTTTCTCTTACTTCATTAATCTTATCTCTCATTGTGAATACGTCGCGTTATTTCTAGAAGATCCCTGAATTGAATTTATCAAAGACCGGTCAACGGATCGAAATCAATCTGTCGAATCTGGACATCAGAAAAATTACTTAAAAGTTCCCATTGTACCAATCTATGCGCATCACACATCATGTCACGTGAAGGTGCTAATTTTTGCTTCTTCAAATTATAACGAACATTTTTATCCGTCCCTTTCCGTTTGTTTGTTATCTCAACCACAACTCATTTTCTCTCTGCATTTTTTTCACTGTATCGTTGGGTTCATTAAGTGTAAATTCATACCTTGTCTAGGTGTATACACTATATAAATTTACCAACCGACACTCGTTGTTTGTGCACGAGTTTATCTCTTTTGAAAAGATATTAAAACTTTTTTCCATTTTGTAATTTCGAAAACGGTTCCAAGAGAGGAGTATATATAAAAAGAATTCATTTAGCATTTCTAGAAGTCATTTTGTCGATTCTTTTACGCAAAGACGTGACGTGTTCTATTTTATGAAGAAAAATTATTATTTTAATTACAAGTGCCTAAAATACACAGAACGTTGAATCGCTATTATGAATCGTGAAGCTCATATAATATACTATCACAAAATGAAAGAGGAAAGAGAATTTCAGTGCGATTAATCAATAAATTAAAAATGAAATGAACTGATAAGCGGCCGAAGTTGTAAGTTTCTTTTTGAAAAAATTTGTTTAATTGAAATGGCAGGTAATAAGTAGAACACACTATCGATTTGTAAGACTTTATTAGGTGCTTAATAAGAAGTGCTGTCGTGACTGTTACGTTTACTTTTTACCTACACTACGTGGAGACAAAGAGTGATAAGGGTTTTCTAACAGGTCTAACAGACAGAAAGAGACCACGTATCTAAGAACTTATTTGGAGCACTTTCAGCAAATTAATTAATTTCTTTAAAATTTCATCCAATATTGGACCAATGAACATGGATCTATTCTCATTTATAGTGCGTAAAACTTTCTCGCTGAACAAAACATTTTTATTCATCGCCTCAATATGTGCAAATAACAAGAATATCAAACCTGAAACAATAGCTTGTGTACATCAGCATACCATTTGACGAAATGCACCTCCATTTCCTTGGTAATGTACTTCGGAATCGCATCGAAATCCTTCTTGTTTTCATCCGGTAAAATCAGGCAATTAACGTCACTTCGCTTAGCAGCAATTGTTTTCTCTTTGATCCCTCCAACTGGCAGTATCTTTCCCATAAGTGACACTTCGCCCGTCATTGCCACATTTTGTCTAACCGGTCGATTCAGTGCCAGTGACTGAAGGGCAGCCACAACTGTGATGCCAGCACTTGGTCCGTCTTTCGGTACGGCAGCCTTCGGAATATGTAGTTGAATAGTATTTTGGTCGAAGAATGTGTTGTCTTTGTCCGTTTCTTGAAGATGATTTCGGGCAACTGCAACAGCAATCTGTACCGATTCTTTCATTACTGCACCGACGTTACCAGTTATTTGTATTGACGGACGATCTTTAGAGTTTTCATCGAGCTGTTTCTTCGCCGTTTCGATGAAGAGAACCGTTCCACCCATTGATGTACTACCCAATCCCATTACAACACCAGCTGGTGTTTCTTTGTACATCAGTTCTGTCGTAAACGGTGGACTGCCCAGATACGATTCCAAGCCGGCAGCAGTTATCGTTTCACTTTTCTCATGGCTTTTCACAATTTTGAATGCGACTTTCCGAACAATTTTCTCGATTTGTTGCTGCAAACCGCGAACACCAGCTTCTCGACAATAGTTCTGTGACAGCTCAACCAAAGCATCGTTTTCCCATTTCAATTGAGGCGTGTGAATGCCACATTCTTTCATCGCCTTGGGTATAAGATATCCTTTGGCGATAGCCAATTTTTCCTCGCCAATATAGCTGGACATTTCGATCATTTCCATTCGATCTTTCAAGGGCTCCGGTATATTGTCGACGTCGTTGGCGGTGCAGATGAAAAGCACTTTCGACACATCGACCGGGATGTCCATATAGTGGTCCAAGAATTCAACGTTCTGAATGAAGACAACTGTGAACGGAACGGATTTCACGAACAATTTGATATAATCAATGATACCTGTTCGGGATCAAGCAATTCCAATAGGGCTGAGCTTGGATCACCTCCACCTAATTTCGATTGTGCACCAATCTTATCAATTTCGTCGATCAGCACCAACGGATTTTCGGAATTGGTTAACTTCATCGCTTGAATGATCTTGCCAGGCATTGCACCTTAGAGAATTGATTAGATTTGTCGATGAAAAGAGAAGAAAGTGAAAGTCTCACCGACGTAAGTTCTGCGGTGACCTTTGATCTGCGAAACATCGGTCATACCACCGACACTAAATCTGTAGTATTTACGATTCAAAGCAGTGGCTATCGAACGTGCAATGCTCGTTTTCCTGTTGAGAATACATTGAGGAACATATGGTTTAAAGTACGGAGTTTAAAGTACGGATTAATTCAACTTACCCGACTCCTGGTGGACCATGGAAACAAAGTATTTTGCCTTGGGTTGTGCCTCTCAATTTACTGACCGCTATAAATTCCAAGATCCTTGTCTTCACGTTTTCCATTCCAAAATGATCGGCTTCTAGAACTTTGCTTGCACTTTCAATACATAAATTTTCTTTCGTTTGAACACCCCAGGGCAATGCGGCCAGCCAGTCGAGAAAATTCCTGGACACGTTATAATCCATGCCGTATCCCTCGACTTGTTTCATCTTGCTAATTTCCTCATCAAATGTCTTGAGAACAATATCAGGAACATGCTTTCCTTCTTCGAGCTTCTTCCTTAGTTGTACAGCAGATGCATCTTTGTCCATATAATCCTCGCCCATCTCTTTCTTGATCACTTTCATTTGCTCAGACAACATCAATTTCCGGTGCATTTGTTTGATTTTAGCTTCAACTTCCTCCGAGATTTTCGATTGCAATTTTGTGAGTTCCATTTCCTTCTTGAGCAACTGTAACGTTAGCATTAACCGATCTGGAATCGATGTTTCTTCCATAACATTTTGTAGTTCCTCGGGCGACGCATTGGTCAGAGCAGCACCGAGATCACAGAGATAGATAACGTTATTCAAAACGCTCTGCTTTTGTTGTAAAATTTGTTCCAACAGTTCATTTGGAATTGGCTTCAACGTAACGATGTCCCGAATGGTTTGAACGATTTCTTGACTCATTGCTTTCAGATGATCGTCTTCCTGGTAACGATCGGACTTGAACTTTTCGGTTTCCACAACCAAGACGGATGGCGTGTTATCACCACGAAACCAGTCAGCACTGTTATGCGATGGTCCTTCATTGGAGATTTTTATGCGCCGTATGCCATCCACAATCAATACCGCTCGATCGCTCTGTATTTTCATGTCTTTAACATGGACAAATGTTCCCACTCGATGGATGTCATTCACATCGGCTATCAATTCGGCCTTGTTGTCTCTGGACCTCTTCAGAAACACACCGAAAAATGCATTGTTCGCAGCGAGTTGCTTATTCACAAAATCGATAAGGTTTGCGTCGGTTATCTCGATTATCTTTGTAAATTTCGGAAAAATCGGTGCATTTTCAACCGCGATGACTGGTACTTTAGCAAATGTTTCCGGAATTTTTCTCGGGACGCCCTTATTTTGATTTTGTTCAAAAAACTTTTTCGAACGCGGCCCGAAACGTGAATCGAAAGCGGCCAACCATTGACTAGAACATTGAGCTGCACGTGTTATGTTACGAGTTGTCAGCTGGTTAGATCGTCGGAGAAATGTTTCTGGTTTCTTGACACAGAAAAGCGATGAAAGTGGTGACCGGGCGGCTATGCGACCAATTCTTGGAAATAACGAACAGATTGTGGGGTACATTTTATCGAGTTTGTCTTACTTGAATCGCGTAATTTTAAGGTGAACCTTTCGTTAATTCTTACGTATATACAATGAAAAGTCAAGGACGTTATCAATCGCAATTTTGAACGGAATACTTGATCTCATCGAGTCTGAGTTCCTTCGTTTTTTTTTTCAATATTAACTATCTGAGGTGCAAAATATATGGAGTGTGTTAGTCTTCCTGTATTTTCTCTTTGACTGTTTGTGCTTCTATGGATCGATGAATTTTAAAAAGATTAGCTTTCTACTCGACTGAAATTAGATTTTCATCACAAATTCGGATAAGGACACTGAAGGCCTAGTTTCGTGTTACAGTGTTAGAAATGCCCATCATAAGTACACAAACGAGAAAACATTAGCGCAAGTGCAATAATGAGAATATCAAATATGATCTAATTTCAAACCGAAGCACTGAATTCTTATGTGATCGCAAATAAAAACTTGAATGTAATTAGAGTGAGCGTGAGCAGGTCCGCATTGCATTTGAGTATACTAACTAGTGCCCATATAGTCACAATCCTGTGTTGGTATAGTAGGAGTGTGACTCTAGATTTATACTCCTATATAGGTGGAGTAGACCTCGAGTTATACTCCTATGATGTAGAGTAGAGTGTAACTCAATTACGGCGCCCATTCGGAAACATAAATAATCAAATTGAAAATTGACGTCTAAAAATTGAGAAACCTTTTCAAAATCGCGAGAAGGGGTCTTCGGAGACAACAACAACTGTTACATTTCGTAAGAAAGTTGAAATTAAAAATCAGTTTGTAGTGATAGGTTCTCAACCTCGAGGACGTTTTCGATTGTTCATACTGTGTGTTATTCACCCAGCCATATGAATTTCGACATCACCGGTCGGCAAATAGATCCGACTTCTACACGCGCATTGCTATCCCATTCTAGTTACGCCTCTGTCCATGAGATCCGACTGTTGTATTCTTCACAGCCTTATGAAAACGAAGTTGCAGTTCACAGTGAACCCACAAAAAACCCATTGACAATTTATTGTTAAATTATGGCATTGATCATCAACACATTCGAACAATATTTTCGTCTATCAACATTGTACACATGAGTAATTTGTAATTTTAACAAAAAAAAAATATTTCTTTTTCAATATAAGTGAATTTGTGTCTATTTCTTCGTTAATATGCCTTCTTTGCATATTTCTACCTTTACACAAATGCGGAGAGACATGGATATGAGGTGCGTAACATTTTAAACAGAAAAATTGAACATTATTGAAGCTGCTGCTGCTCTATCTTATTTAACAAATATATTAATAAAACTAACAACAAATGTGGTAAAAAGATGGTCAAATAAAGAGCACATTTCGACATGCCACCATAAAACATTTTCCAAACGCAATAATATCTCATCTAATAAACGGCGAGCTACATTTCGGATACGTCTTTTTTTCCATTATTTTGCCTATTATTGAATGTATTTCACGGTATATTTTTTAGTGATAATTTGTGAGTAACGATTTCATTTTGCCTTAAGACTCATCACTCGAAGGTGTTTTGTCGAATTTGGAATTTAATTATTTTTTCTTTCGTTCATTCATTTGCTGTGTGTACTGGAAACGGTTGCATATTCAAGTTAAAATGAGCTAATGATTACGTGGTACGTTTTGAAATTTTAGTTTAAAGTTCTAGTTCGTACGGAGCTGATCGTTCAGCCAATAACTTGCAAAGTGATTTTTCCATTGAGTGCGTGCAAATAATGTAAGTAAGTGTTCAGTGAGAATTTTCCATCCATTTCTTGAATTTCCTTTTTCGTCGAAACTGAAGACACGGTATTATAAAGTCATTGTTATTTACACAATTAGGGACAACAGTTAATTACACGACAGAGCGAATAATGTTTTTTTTTAAACAGTCATCGTGTGCAAACTACACGTCGTGTGCCATAAAAAAAATCATTTATCACCGATTTGCATACGTTTTCCTCAATATAGGCAACATAAGTTTTACTTGTCGTCACTGAGTTGAGAAAAATTGTTTTGTGTAGAGTTTAAATCCCGAGCCGGAGTCGAAGGCAATAACACTTTTTATGCCCAATTAAATTTAATAGAAATTCTACTCCGTCCTTATGATTCTTTAACCTTTCACAGACCTGATTGACAGACCATTTTCAATTCATTGATTGTAATATACAGTTTATGAGTTTGTTATATAACAGACCGCGTTAGCAAACATTACCATCAATTGAAGCACGTCTTTCGACATGATTCACTATCTGATGAAATTTGCGGCAATTTTCATTTTTTTGCGACTTGGGAGTAAAAACGTACGCAGTCGATTTTTATGTTGCTGTGAGTGCGCTTCAATATTAAAATTTTAAGTGAACGTGTGACTGAAAAATGAAGGACGAAATTCATTATCAACGTTCCCAACGTATGAGAATGGTACAATTTAACGCTGCGTTAAAAACAACTTCTCACGTTTAATTGTTTGATTTTGAATATAACCGTTCCCTCAAAAACATACCACTGTCTGGTCAAAATAATGCATACAAACAATGATTTTAACTGTTATTAATACATAACTCGACATAAAAATGAGAAGTCTTCTTTCGTGTGATTAAGTTCATTGACCTCGCGAGAGATCGCTCCGCTTGCGTGAGAGCTGAATGAATCTGTGACAAAGTTTCCTGCCGATTTTGAGCTAGATTGAATCGGGTAATTGAATCTCTATCTAAAATTGTAAATTCTTGTTATTTGCAGGAAATTATTTACTTCCGGTTAACATTAATGTCGCCTCTAGCGCCTTCAGTTATTTAATTTTTTTTTTAATTCAAACATTTTAACCACCGAAAATTTATATCGGCTCAAACATGAAAAGACAATTTCTATTTGTGTAATCTTATCTTCCCTATCGCACATAAAATGCTTGTTACAATGTACATATTTACCGAGATGGTTAAAAGTTAAGATTATTATTTAATGTTTGATATCAAAATGAACTAAATAAAATTCTTAAATATAAAGAAACAACGCCTCCAGTTCGTTTAAAAGTTGGATGGTGACAATTTTAAACGATAAAAAAGAATTTAAAAAAAAATCGTATTCCAAATGTCTGTGTGTGTTGGAGAAATACAGGTACTTGAAAAATGGTTAATAAAACATGGAAAATTGAGTTTTATCTGAAAGTATATTTTGTGATGATTACGTTTTTGTACCTGTTGCAATGTCGGTTCGCTTATCGCTGTGTAATTCAAATTATCTTTATATTCGACTCAATTTATAGTGCGGGGTTCTTATTTTATTATCATTTCTTATTTGTATAGCTGTATGATGGAAGGCATATTTGAAGAATCCTAATATTTGCGTGAGTCATTTAAATTGAACGGAATAAAAACGTTCATTTCTACGCGCAGTCATTCAGTGCCAATAATTATACGCGCAAAGCGCCGTAGGCACCTTTAAATTTAACGCCATGAGACCTGCAATTGTAGATCAGAGTTCTGAAAAATGTTTCTGGCTGTTCTTGCCAAGATTCTGAAAGAACAGGTCAAGATTCTCCTTGATCACGGGGGCGGTGGCAATTTAGACACACTCATTACAGTGATTGTCTCATGTGTCAACCTGATAAAAATAATTTTTTTCTGCAAGTTTGTCTTCGTAATTGTCTAAACCTGATTTTTCAGAACCTTGGTTCTCACACCAATTTATGAAAAACTCCTACGATCTAGAAAATGATAGTCCTTTCGGATCAACTTCTTTGCTGTGAGTAAAATTGAAATTTTTACGGCTCATGTCATCTAAACTACATTGAAAGTGGATTTCAATAGAGAACTTTCTTCGACGAAATTTTTACTTTCTACTAAAAATACTTCAGATAATCGCCTTGAGTTACATTATTAACCCTGGCTACAGATTTCAAATTTTCAGCGCTATTTACCTGCGTTCTTATCATTTCTCTGACAATTTTTTTTCTCTGGTGATTTTTAAGATGACCACAGCGACATCTTGCATCATGGACTGTTAAACTAAGTTTGACATAAAACCACATTTTGTGAAAAAAGGAGGAAATTTTATGTAAACAATCGAACTAACCTCCTGCTAAAAAACCGTCTCTGCTACTACACCGTTGCGATGAGGTATTCGTTTCTTATTCACTTATATTTCGTTCGTAATGTTTCAACAACATAATCGATTCCCAATTGATAGGCAAAATCTGTTACATGACTCAAGTGATCCGGAATTTTTACCGAGTGACACCAACACAAAACCTTCGACATCGAAAGTGTTAGCACCGTTTACAACATCTAGACGACTCATTCAATGCTTGCACCCGGACTGTAATTTAACATTTAAACGTCGCGATGCCTTCGACCGGCACGACTTCACACACACACAATTGAAGAAATATGTGTGCGACGTTTGCAACGCCACATACATAACCCAGTCCCATCTGCGACGGCATACGAGGGGAGCACATCAGATCAACACAGATGATAAAATCAAATGCCAACATGAATCTTGTGCAATGGAGTTTACCACTGCGGCTGGTATGAAACGCCATTACAAACAACGTCACATGAAGGAAAGATTGTACTGTTGCAAGCAGTGCGATGAAAAGTTTTATCGGAAGTTCCAGTTGAGGGTACATATGACGAAGCATACGGGCGTTTTTCCGTACTACTGTCCGAAATGCGGGAAAGGATCCGTTAATTTAAAGCAACACGAACATCATTTGGTCGGACACAAATCGTACGAATGTTCAATATGTGGAGAGACTGTGGGCAAGTGGTCCCAGTTGCAGGTTCATCGGCGAGACAAGCATAGCAAAAAGTACCAATGTGACATTTGCAAGAAACTCTTCAGTCATAGGTCGAACATGGACAGTCATATGAAAATACACTCGGAGAACAAAAACGTTTTCCTGTGCACGGTCAGCGGCTGCGACAAGTTTTATTTTCATACGAAAAATCTGCGCGCTCACGTCAGAGCTAAACACGATCCAGACCGTACGTGGGAATGCCATCTGTGCCATCGGAATCTGTCAACGAAACAGAAACTGATTTTCCATGTCAAATTGCATTCGGTGCCTGGAGCATTACGAACGCCAAAGCCAAAGAAAGATCGAAGAAAGAACCGCAAACAACAAGCGGTTGAGAGACCGACCAATTTGAGAAATAAACGGAGCGTCGTTTCGAAGAAACTCAAATCGACGGCTTCTTTACTAACTGGTTTAGTGGCTGACCGTCGCGTCGAGAAAATGATCATCGAAGGCAATGGAAAATCGGTTGAAATAATCAACAGTGACCTGGAAATTGCATCTTCTGTGGAAGAATAAATTCAAAAATTTAGAAAAACCAACCACTAATCGTCTTTGCAATTTAAGTTTTCGAAACTCGATTCTGCGTTGGATTCATGCGCTTCAAACTCATTCGGTTAGAGTGCTGTTTGATCTCAGTTCTCAACTTGCATTTTCCTTGTAGCAAGGCGTTTTGCTGCCTTTGCTCATCTCTAATTCATTGTCTCTATTAAGTAGCTGTAGCTATTTAAATGTAAGGGTTGTCCGCTGTTTGCTCTCCATGCCTCTTTTGTATACAATAATCTTATCAAAGAAAGAAGTCTTTGAAGCTGTAGGCAGTTAGGTGACTCCAGAAGAAGTATGTACTGTAGTAAAGAAGTCCAGACAATGTCTAGTCCATATTATAGACCTGCTATAATCCTGCTATAATCCTACTGCTAAACCTGTAACGCCAATCAAACTTACTGAAACCTCTTACATATCCATGACCGTATTTATTGGACACTTAAAATCTATTACAGAGATTACAACAGTTACCTAACGTCGCGTCGTGACGTTCATACCAATTGACGGAGATAAGCGAAATTATTTTTTCGTTTCTATTATCAGTTTTACCTGATTCCTATAACGTTTCACATTACTTTTTAGTAATAACGCCGTGCTTTGTGAAGTAGAAGTGCAAATCACTTTTAAATTGTGATAAAAATGACCCAGTTATGGAGTGTGGTTGAGATTGAATGGATGAACTGGTTAAATAAAACGTAAGCAGAAAAAGTTCTATCGCCCACACACATGGCCTCAAATCCTTGAAATATTTCATCAAGATGGCTTCGTCCTCATCATAAAAAGGTAATATCTAGTTGCAGTTCAGCTAGACCAGTATCGACTATAGTTACATACCAAACAGGTCACATAACTATTTCATTTAAATTGCTCGCACAATACGAAATCGAGAGATGAACAAACGTTAAACGCTTTGAGATTTACGCCTCTTTGTCATGAGAACCACGTATCGCCATTATCAGTTATGATTCGTCACCATCATTCATACTTTTTAATTAACCTAGTTATATTCATTTATCTGTCTTCCCCACTCTTTATGACTTAGTTAATCCCTAGAAAGACTCATGATTTCGATGCATCAGTAGAGAAGTTAAAGCTGCCAGAATGCTTAGTATAAAAATGAATCAAGTTGCCTCAGCTCAAGGAATTTTAAGGTATAAATTAGAGTATCTAACTTGGAAGTGAATCAGAATAATTGCGAACTCTGGTCGGGTAAGAATATATCCCACACTTCAGTGTTGTATAATGATGGAAAAGTGCTGATGGATTATATAATAACGTGAATCGTGACGACGTCAAAGTGATCACAAGTTCACAAGTGTGGTTCCGAGTAATTCAGTTTTTATCCAGCCATACGAATAAGAAAATAAAGAGAGCTATCCGTCGACAGTATGGAATTGATTCACTGTCATGGAATTGCTCTCTTTATGTACTATTCGAATATCATCATGGATAAAATGTTCTGATTTTGTGATAAAGTGAATTTATATATGAATATCCTTAGCTAGCATTTAGCAAGGATCAATAGGAGTGCTATTTTATCTTTCGTAGAACGTGTGTGCTTGTTCGTTTTGTGATTCTGGAATTTAAAAACAAAACTGTTGGAGGAGACCTTATGACTTTTCTTTTGAGACGCAATGTCAATACTTTACAACTATGTAATTCTAGAACAAAATCATTGCCTCCATGGCAGTGGATAATTTATGATCTAATTATGGCTTTCATTCTAAGCTTTCTTCTCAGCTTATTTGAATCCACACAGCTCAGCTCTAAATACTTAGTCGTTCTTTGAAAGTATTTGTTGCATAAAGGTATAGCAGAACTTGCCACTGTTGTATCCACTGTATCGGATAGGCCATTTCAGATTGACAAAGGACTTTCAAAAAGAGATTCCTCTGAGGATTTTCAAGGATTCCCCTTCAGTTTTCCAAGGATTTTTTTACTGGTTCTTTATGGATTTTAAACGATTTTTTTAATGGTCTTCTTTTGACTTGATTTTTTATGAATTCGTGGAATTTCCTTCGTGAAATTTGAAAGGATTTTCTGTGAATATTTCCCCTAGCATAGCTTAATTTCTGAAGAGATACGGTACAATTGACAAGATTATTAATCTTCGTCGATAAAATATTATTTTTCACAATCGATCCAACAAGAACTGGAGCATAGACATGTTTCAAAAGCTCTGGAAAAGGTGTCGATCCATAAAAAAGCTCTTCAAAAGTCATTACTAAGGTGATAAAGATGGTCTTTGCATTTTATATGTAAAATGAGAAATCAGTCAACAGTGTATGTTTCTACAAACAAAGGAATAAGGTGGTATTTTGACAGCTTCAAAACGAAGTTTGTTTGCTAAAGAGGGCATTGATCGATCACAATATCATAGTTCAGTAAATCTTAACATGAAAGTCGATTTAAAATCGTTTGAAAAATCACTCATTACGAGGTCTGAAGATCTTTTTACCTTGAAAATCGTGTTTAACACTGCACGAGGGAAGCATAGAGACCGCGTGGCTACTTTTTCTGAACAACAGTAACCTTCGGGCTGCTGCCTCTTTCATTTAAAACATCTCTTAGAGATTAATGCATAATTTACCTCGCTGATTTTAACATACAAGAAATGTCAAGCCAGTGAAACTGTCTTTCTCTTCGTTTTCAATAACAGAGCGAGGTTGAACTTGTGCCAATGTTGCCTACAATGATATTATATTAAATGGTTGCCTAAAACTTTGGATTGCTAGCAAAGAGCGTTTTTTAATGTCTTGCTCTTCTTTGTAGAGGTGATACTGTTCATATGACTAAAGCTATAAGGTATTTTGTCTCGAGATAGAAAATTTTAATGATCGATGCGCAGTGCAGGCTTGTAAGCTTTTATTGCTCAACCAATATCTCAATCTTCGAATTCAATCTGTAAAATAATCTGCGTTGCGGAGATGCTAAAATCGAATAAATTTTTCTCGTTAATTTATTTCTTGTCTACTATCAACGGAATACTCATCGGCAGGGTATACTGCGGCTCATTTTCTTATCTTATTTTATTATTCAAACACACTGCAAGATATTAACGAACGAACGAAGAAAAATATCTTAATTATTCTCTTTTTAGGCAATTTTTATTATCATTACAATGATAGGAACATATATATTAGAATGCAAACACAGTACAATGTTATTCAAACAACATTTTTTTTTTCTTTTAAACGAACGAACGAAAAAATGTTTTTACGATATGTGCACATGAAATATATTTGCAGATTGGGTAATTAGTAATTAGGCACAATAACTGAAGAAAAAAGATGAATGATGAGTTGATCTCACCCGAGAGGTAAGGAAAGCAGCCAAACTCGGCTATTCAGATAAATATTGTAAAATTTTTCAAATAAAAAAAAAATGATAAAAGAAGACCGTCACCGTTTCATCTCTAATTTATTCAACACCACAAATATACTTCACTGCTTTAGGTGCATTAAATTCAACCAAAAGAAGAAAAAATTTTTTTCCATTTGTGAACCTGTTATCACATAGACAAACCAAATGTTAACCGGCGATTGTTGTTTATAAATTCAGTAGATCCGGTGCAGAAAAACTACCAAAATCCATCGACTTTAAGTATTCTTCGATTCTTCCCTTCAAATCATCATTTTCCGACAAATCGGTCGAAGACAACTCAACATTCGTCATTGGTGATGTATTGTTGCCACGGTCGAACCATTCTATTATGGCAGATTTCTCGTACGTGAAAGCATCTGGAAAACATCAATAATAATGGTATAGATGGTGACTAGACTAGTGACAGGAATTTATTTTAGAAAATTTTCTGCTTAATTTTACTCAAGGTAGTCTAAAGGTCAGGTGTCGACTAGTCACGACCATCTGAATACTGTCACTATCCTTACTATTTCCCGTAGTCCAAAGTCGGTTCTCGTCCGCTATCCACCTGTTACTTACATCCAACATTCTTTTTGAACTCTATGGACCTAGCTGCTAGCCTTGACCAAAGTCAGTCAGATACTGACGTGTGAAGCACCTCTTAGACTAACTGGTAAGTTACAAGCGATTAAATAGCCAAGCTGGTCACACCTCGACAGAAGAATCTTCGATACTGATGTGACCACTATATGACCAAGTGGTGGTCATGTCTTGTCGACACCTGATTTTTGACCTGAAGACAAGTTGTAATACCTGCAGCCACAACTGGATTTCCCATCATTTCATGAGTAATCGGACAAATGAATTCTAGAGGTATATCGACAAGATTCGATGCTAGGCTGAATAGAGCCGAACTCGCTTCAATCATATTCGAATCCAATGAATGTTTGCCGGTTAGATCCCAAATGATGACCGTACGGTCATTGGAACCGGATGCGATTATTGTTGAATCGGAATTACATGACACCGTATTCACATAACGTGAGTGTTCAGCTAGTGTCTTTAGACAATTTCCCTGAATGTCCCATAATTTTAACGTTTTGTCCAAACTGGCTGATACAAGCATTGTACCCAGACGATTGTACCTGTGAAGTGATTTGAAAAAAAAAAATGAAAGAAACCGTCGGCAGGAAACCAGATAGGAGAGCTCACCTTACGCAATTTACTGAGCTACCATGTGCAGGTATGACCATAACACATTCAGCGTTCATAGTTTCTGTGCTAAGGATCACAGAATTTCCGCATTCATGCTCCTATTACAGTAGAGAGAAGACTCAGTATCTGATCGTGTTGTCAAGTTACTACAAAAATAACGAACCTGAGGAGTAGACGGCACTAATCGAGTCTTACTTCCCATGTGAACAGCATCAACTAAACAAAATATTCTCCAAATTTTGATTAAATGATCAGTCCCACAAGTAGCTACCGTGTAAATGGACGTCTTGTTATCCGATGCTGATTTCAGAAAAGATGAGACAAATTACTTGAAGTTAAGCTACGATCACCTTTACATTTCAACACTTACGGTCAATGTGAATAAATTTACAGAAATCGGCAGATAGAACCCCTAAATCATGGGCACTATCTATATAACACGATGCATCTAAAATCAAACTATGTAAGCTCAACGTCTTTTCGCAATTAATTGATCAAACTAACCGTTTATCACTGCCATGTTTTCATTACCAACATCTGCATAGTGCATACGAATGTTACCCAACGTACAGCCGGTGAGCAAAATGTTGGAATCTGGGGAAAAGCTAATAGCATGGACTGCTTCCTCATGACATCGAATCAGCCTAACATTTTTTTTTTAATTAAAAGAGGAAGACGGTAAAACCAACAGAACTTAATCGAACCTGACAATATTTTTATTCTGTCCCCAGATACAAACGGTACCACTGTCATCGCTTGATACGATTGTAGATCCATCAGGGCTTGTAAGAAAAAGTGAAATTAGATATTTTGTCTATTCAATAAATTCACAAAGAAGCTTTCGCATTGCGATGCTTTCGATTGTTTCTATTTTCATAAAAATGTCTAAATGTTTTCCTTGAGTGGTAACAGTATACAATTCAATTGTTTGATGAACTAGACAAACATTTCCAGTCATTAGATTTAAAAACTCCAACAAAAGCAACTTACAGTCGGCTACTTTGAAATGCGTGACGTTTTTTGTTTCAGCTGATCCACTCATACAAACAAACATTCTTATACTTGTTTATACAGGTGAAATAGTCAAACACTTAAACAATCGTTTAAAAATAGTTATTTGTTTAACGAGTAGGAGAAAACAGGAAATCTAACAACAATGATTTCGGTCGAGTTGGAATTTCCTATTTCTCCCAGAGGTGAGGTGCACTTTTCTGATTAGAAATGTTGTCGAAACACAATTTTCTCATGGCCGAGGGGAGAAAAAAGGCTGATCAAGCATAAAAACATCTATGTTTTGATGCGTGGATCAGCTTCCAAACAGCTAAAACGAAATACGTCACTTATTTAAAAGTCGTCGACTGTAAAAACTGGATTGTAAATTGGTGCAGAAAATGACATTCAATTATCAGTCTATATAAGACTCAAACAAAGCTTTGACTCAAACCACGGCAGAGTAAAAGTAACCCAGGCAGGAGCGCTTGTTTGACCTTGTTTGACTAGGAACTTGAATAATCTAGTAGGCCTATGTTTTTTGCGAATTAAATTTTTCAACTTATGTCAGTGTTCATTTGAGTTCATTTTCATACAAAGGATTAGGTTTCTCATTTGACGTTTCCGTAATGAACCGCTCCTGCCAGGTTTACTTTTACTCTGCCGTGCTCAAACAGTCTCCTGTTAAATAATTAAGTTAATTTTATGTTACCTGAACGCGCACTGTCTAATTGACTCGCCATTTTCCTGAGATAATACGTTAGTCTTACTACCATCATTTACGTCCCACAAGATTACTGTTCCATCAACCGATGCAGATGCTAAAACGCCTCCCTTAAATGACAAAATATTTTGTTAAATTTGGTTTAATACTTTGTAGAATGTTCGGAATATCTTAGTCGTTTTTTAGAGATAAACTTTTTCATCGTCTGATTTGCCATGTAAAAGCTTTACGGCATAAATGAAAGCTCTGTGGCCAACTTTCTCGGCACTCCATCTAAGAAAATTTTCGACAAATGACATTCTGAACAACCTAATCGAATTTCACTTGGCATCCGTCCAGAAAATAATGTCTTTCAACACGTGCTTTTCAGTTAGAAATCATGCAATATGAAGTCAATGAGCGTTTCGATTACTATTTATAAACCGCGCATTATAAACAATACTCTCACTTTCTTTTTGGATTTTATTGACATAGTAAATCAGTTCTTGGTATGACCGAGGTTATGACGATTTTTCTTTGTGAAATATTTGGAAAATGTGATGATTGTATGTTGGAAGTGGTGATAAGCTGGTTAGTTTTTTGAGAAAATTAATTATTTTAATTAATTTTAAGGTAATGTAAATATGGAATCAAAAATTGGCTCCGGCTCCCAACGAGAATTTAGATTTTACGATCAATTTCATACCTGCAGTTGCAAGAGAATATTCAGGATTAAATTGACTTATTCTTAGGTGCAGGATCTGTTTTTGAGAATATCTTGCACTCCTTGAAAATGGATTGTAACTTAACTCGATCACACTCTTTAGGTGACTCTTCCACCTTTTTTATGTTTTTACCAGAATGGCAAAAAATTCGGCAGTCAATAAATTTTTCTTGCATGACACTTATATATTGTCTCGCGAACTCTTTCTCAAATTTCCTTTTCTTACAGCATTCACTGACTCACCAAGAATACACTCAAACACACATCATGATTCGTGAATGGAAAATTTACAGTCTTATTTTCGACAGAGAAAATGCGAGATCCCACCTTTAAAATTTTCATTTTAGTCAGTCGAAAAATAAGATCCCGTTCGTTACATTAAATGTGAATACTCTTCTCGCAGACAAGTACAAGTGAAAATATTGTCACCTTAATAGCCGATTTGGTCACATATTTTAAGATTGAAAACGAAAATTCAATGGAAACGAACGGAAAATGTGCAGTATGCGATGCTGAATGCAGTTTAAAGTGCACTGCATGTAAATGTGTTTCGTATTGTGGCATTGAACATCAGAAAAAGGATTGGAAAACTCATAAATTGGAATGTCGCCCATTGGAAATAGCACATTCCGATCAATTAGGTCGTTATGTACGTGCATCTCGCGATATTAAGGCCAAGAGTGTTATATTTAGTGAAGCGCCATTAATAGCTGGTCCAAAATGGTGCATGGACGATTATGAGAGACAGGAGCCGATTTTCCCATGTGTCGGATGCTTTAAGCCAGTTAGAATCGATCAGTTGGGATGTCCTAGGTTAGTATTTTCTTTGTGTGTACATAGTGTAGTCGACACCGATAAATTTTTGGTCGTCATTTTGGTAGTAGGGCGAAGTTAATTTGTTCAATCTGTTTTATTGAAAAAAAATAAATAAAATTTAAGTGAAATGTTGTTTGGATATTTGAATGTTAGAAAATTGAACTTAAAGGCCCTGACACACTTATTACCCGTGATATTAAATATGTTTTCAAGTGAAAAATAGAAGAAAAAAACTCCATAAATTTAGTGGGTCGAGGTGAAGATTTTACAGTTTGAAGAGAACATAAGTACTTGAGAATGTATCACAGGTGTTTGCCGGTACTTCACAGTACACGACAAAGCCCCAATATTTTATGAAAAATGGTTTAGCAACATAATTTCATTAAATTACAGATGCAACTGGCCGGTGTGTTCTACGACTTGCGAAGGACTGGAAAATCCACAATTTCATGGATTAGAATGTGCGGTATTACGAACTGGTAAACAGATCCAGGATAAAAGCAACATTAAGTTATTGCTTGATTACTATCGCAGCGAAGCACTGCTGACTCTCCGTTGCGTTCTGCTTCAGTTGAAGTATCCACAGAAATGGAAACAACTTCTCGAGCTGGAGAGTCACGATGACGATCGAAAGGGAACAAAATATTTTGAGTAATGACCCATGTCATGCCTCTGTGGCGTGTAAAGTCAAAATGAAGTGGGTGAGGTTTGACGAGCTTTTTTTCTGAATTTGAACGGAATTTTCCAAATTTAATATTATTCAGAGCAACCGAAATCTCCTGCAAACTAACTTTATTTTGGCTTTACACGGACGGCAGCTCTCTACGAACAAAACTCATTTAAAAAATGTTTCTTTTTAGAGAAGCAGAGCAACGCATCGTGTCGTACTTAAAAACCAATTTTCTGGACAAAATAAATGCTGAGTCGGTTAAGGCTCAAGGAAAAAATTTAATTCCAAACTGTGAATCGAAGGACTTACATCGACTATGTGGCATTATGGAAGTGAATGCGTTGAATGTTAATCTGCCCACTGGCATGGAAATTTGTGCTTTGTATCCTACCGCGTGTCTATTGGAACATTCATGCATGCCGAACTGTTTCTATACCTTCGACTTTACGAAGCATTACAAGATAACCATGATTGCTGGACGGGACATTAAAAAGGGTGAAAATCTGTCCATTATGTACACGCACATGCTGTGGGGAACTCAAATGCGCCACGAACACTTGATGACGAACAAATATTTTGTGTGTAAATGTCCACGGTGTGCCGATCCGACTGAACTGGGCACATTCATCAGTGCATTGAAATGTATCGGTCCGGAAGAGGACATCGCTTGCGGAGGAACATTGCTGCCCACCGATCCACATGATGAAGCTACCGAATGGTTTTGTGATCGATGCCCTGTACGAATTGCCAACGATCAAGTGAAATTTTTACTATCAAACATCGAAGAGGAGGTCGATGCTTTGATGTTGGAACGGGAAACGACAGTAAAACAGTTGGAGGAATTGATTGAAAAGCTGAAACAGTTCTTGCATCCAAATCACTTTCACATCTTCTCGTTGAAACATTCGTTGATTCAACGATATGGCACTCAAACGGACTATTTATTGGCTGACCTATCTGAAGAGCTGCTCAAGCGAAAAATCGACATGTGTAACGAGTTGTTGAGTATTGTTGATGTTATTGATCCACATGCGATTCGATTGTCACTCTATACGGGCATCGTATTGTATGAACTGCAATTAGCAACAGTAGAACTTGAGAAAAGGAGGATTAAAGCAGCGAAGGAAAACAACGAACCATACGATTATGAGGAGTTATACAATGCTGAAGGCTATTTGCGGCGAGCTAAAATTGTTCTGGAGAATAACGTGGACATACCACAGGGGAAAAAGTTTATTGAAGCAGTGGTCAAATCTTCAGAGAATTTAGAGGCTCTTTTTGAACAAATAAAATTGTAAATTAAAGAAGGGAAACAGACACGTTAACTTTGTTAACTTCTTTGGAATTGGAAAGAACAAAGTGTATGGTGCTTTGGAAGGAACGTTGTATGAACTCTACTTGAATCAATAAAATTTTATTTATTTGTGACGAAGCTATCTGAAGATAAGGAATTGAAACTATGAGCGTAAATGACAATGAGTCCAGGATCGATTCAATTCTTCTACCCTCTTCACGCAAAAAAAAAGTCGTACGGATAAAACGTACATTTCGACGATGAGACCAATGGTTGAGTTATCAGTACAATGTACGAATAAAACGTATATTGGAAATTTCGCTTTTTTTTAATTTTTCTAGAAATAATGTTACTATATTTCGTCCTTTGCCCACTTTACAGATGTGAGATCGATTACTTTATATAAAACAAAGTGCTGGGTTTCTCAAACGCGAATGAAAAAAAAAAAAAACATTGTCACTGGCGTGAATTGAACTGGGGACCTCTCGATCTTGAGTCAGTGACTTTCGCACTGAGCTAACTAGTTGTTGAGTTACGAACAGTTTACTTTGAAGAGTTCTTTTGTTTGTCATTTCCTTTTAAACATAGTAGAAAAAGGATGTAGCTTAGACGCAGTAAACTGATCTCATCATAAGAATGCAATTTTGGTGGGTTTCGTTTGTTTCTTTCGTTTTATTTGTTCCACGCGTGTTCCACCACATAGAAGTAGCGTTTGCCTTTACGCTTCTTCAATTCCACACGTTTGTGAGTGAAACGACACTCTTTACGCTTCTTTTGTTGACAACATGTGGAACGCTGTGGAACAATTAAAATTGTAGAATGCTAACCAATTGCAAACTTAAATTGAGTTGAGTTTAGCAACATTCAGGCAAATATTTTCTGATGATTAAACATTAAATTTCAGGCTCCCAAAAGAAGTCGAGTTTTCAAACTTTAAAAAATAATTATTATTGATAATTTATGAAATTTTCGCCACATGTTCCTTTAAAAATATAATGTACAGTTCATCTAGAACACATGATCATAGGATTCTCGGTAGATTTGTACATTTTATTATGCAATTGTAGCTATACATCTGTTCCAAGGCCATACGAATTGTCAAATTTCATCCATAGACAACAGAACCTAAACAATTGCTCATGAAAAATGAGCTGTCACTATATATACGGGGCCTTAAAATTTCAGCGAAAAGCCAAGGTTATGTCGTCTATGGATGAAATCGTCGTGGTTCGGGTTGTCAAAGTTCGCGTTTACAGTTATTTGGAACAAACCTATTGAGCTAGAAAATCTGAGTACTTTTAAGCCAATATAATGACTGGTGAGACCGAATCCAAATATGTATTCTTGTTCTGAAATTTTCGAGTAAGTTAGAGTTGTTAAGGTCGGATGTTGTTGCAGTAATTATATTTTTTTAGGCTCCAAGAGATTGAAGGTTTTAATCAAAAATAGATCCGATTTTTTAGCCGCAACGCATCCATTTGTCAAGTCGGAATTCAATCATCATTTTTTTTAGATGTCGGTTTTGGGCTTGTTGATTGGCAATGGCAACTCCGAATCCGATCAGAAACTTGTGAAAGTATAATGGTCTCATCAAAGACCAGAGTTCAAAATTAAATACGCGTGATAAAATTAAATAATAGAATTCCATTTCCTACGCATTATAAGAACCTCTTTTTCTTGGATGAACTCTCATGGTTCTATTGGCAAGAAATTGATTTTCCGCGGTAATATTAAAATGAACGTTAAAATCGCGTTACATCTTTACGTCGAGTTTTTTTAAAACATTGGTCATTTCAAAGCAATCCAACAGCTTAGAAACCAAACGAGCAATACGACAATACAACAATTAATTGAAATGAATATTTAAATCGAATTGTTCTTTTAAATAATTTGTGAAACAATTCAGATATAACTTTTGACATCAACACCAAACATAATATTATTGTATGTCTTACATGTACACCATCCTACGTCTTAAACGTAAATCATGCTACGGCTAAAACGTACATTTCGACGATGAGACCAATGGTTGAGTTATCAGTACATTTAACGTATTATCTGTACATTTTTCGTTTTATGCGTACATCACTACGTCTAGTACGTAGAATGTACGTCTAAAATGTAGATTTTGTACATCTTGAACGTACATCCGAAATTTCCTTTTTTTGCGTGAATTCTTTTCGTGACTGGATTAACCATCAGATGTTGCAATAAACATATGCTGCGTCTGTTCTTCCAAAGATATACGAAAAAAACTCCAATAGGAGCAAATGTAAAGTCGATTCAAGAATCCCAAAAATCCATAAAATACTGTAGTCACGTGTCTTGAACGAGGAATTTACTTTATCACAGAAACCTGAAAAATCCTGAAGTTCTTGGGGAGCGGTAGAGATTAGAGAAGTAAAATGTTTTCGTTATTCTTCCTGATTTGACCTCAGAAGCTTAGTTTATTTAATGTCATAATATGAGTATGGCTTATGAGCTTTGTGAAGTACTCAGAAGCTGCGTTCATGCAACACATATTTGCGATAGAATAGAAAAACTATGATCCTAAGATGTAGCTTCTTAGAATGGTTAGCCAGGAAGAAATTTCTTCAGCAAGTCTATTTCTGAGGACAAATCAGGAAGAATGACAAAAACGTTTTACTTCTCCACCGTTCTTAAACTCTTCTGACCTCGAGAGCATCAGACATTTGATAAATTTTTCAGGTTTCTGTGCGTTAATTTATGGATTTTTGGAATTATTGAATCGACTTTATATTGGTTCTTAAAGATTTGTTACTTTACGTGGTCACCACCTCCAGAACTCTTGACCTATAAACTTATGAACTATAACCTTTACTTTATAAGTCTATGATTTGTGTTATCGTGACAATTTTTACCTTTGTACGTAATTTTCTTGAAATTATTTAAAATCCAGGCGTAATGGCTAACTTTATTACAGTGGAAGAATTATAAGAAGTTACATTTTCAACAAATACAATCCAATCGATGTTATTCATTCCACTACGATTTACATGTTATAATACATATATACATACGTAAATGTCGTAACGTTGGCAATGCATGTGGATTGAATAAGGAGAATTGGATTGTAAATGTAACTTCTTATAATTCCGGGACTGTATGAAGATTGAACTTTTGGCTTCCTAATTAATCAATATTAAAAGAAATTCTTTAATTAAAATATTTTAATTGGGTCAAGATTTTCGTTATGATGATCGTGATTTGGGATATTTTCTATGAAATTCCATAGAGACCTATATTTGCAAGGTTCTGAAAGAACAGGTTAAGACACTTTCGAGTTGATCACGAAGGCGGTGTGATCAAAATTTTCCTGTATCGCCAACTAGGCTTGGAAAATTTTATATGACGATTTCAACTTAACAAAAAAAAATTGTTTTCAAGTTGACTTTTCAAAAAATATACAATATACAATCAATTGACAATTCAAGATTGGTGTTTCACCCGCCTTCGTAAGTGTCTTAACCTGTTCTTTCAGAACCTTGGATATTTGGGGTATTTTAAAAAGCCATACAAATTATACCGCAAAGTCCAAGTGAATCGTGATTTGCGGTATAATTTATTTTACATGTAAATTTGCATAAGCAAATCATGGTCAGGTTTTTCGTCCGCAAATCATGGTCAGGGACCTTATTGGACTTATAACTTATGACTTATAACCACGTGACTAATAACTTATAAGTGACTGACTTATAACTTATAAATTTGGATTTATAAGTTGACCTATATTGCCTAAACGTCATTTGCGCAAACTCTCTATTCACGCCGTAAGTGCGGTCGAAATTCAAAACGGAAAGTGCGGAGCTCTTTCTAACGTAGCGTCATTTTCATACAAGGAAGCGTTGAAATGTACTTTTCGGTTCACTTTTTCATCAAATCGTTCACTTAAAATTCAAATTTTAGGCACACTTACGGCGTGAATTGTACTTCGTATGAAGCTGTTCTATTCTTTTCGTTGTTCGAAGTTCTGATTACGTTTAAAAGGTGACCTTTGAAGAAAACCTCCAAAATAGTGATGATTATTCAAAATAGTGATGATTATTCCTTTCAACAGTACATCGATTACAAATGGGTAAGAATCGTATCAATCAATAAAGACGTATTACTAAGACAATTTATGGTCTTGCTATATCACGAACAATTTCCAACAAATGTTGCTCGTTATACAAATTTCCCACTATAACAAACGTGTTGATACCGATATAACAGAGATGGCATACGCAAGCCAATTGTGTTGTGTTTTCATTTCGGTTGTCAACGGCTGTCATGCAGGTTTCACCCGCCGGTTAGTTTTGTAAATACTCACGAAAATTAAATTATTTATTTTGAATTCTTTAGCAGTTATAAGTCATGGAGAAGAAGGAAATCGATGCCTTGAATATATATCCAAACAAGTCGAATAAAATCGATGTACTGACTCCGCACAAGATAATAGTTGTGAGTGTTTATCGATTTACACCACAAATGCACGAATCAGCTGAACTTTCAACATTTTCTTTTCCGTTTTGTTTTGAAGGTATTTCTGGTACAAGAATATGTGAACTTGAAATGCAAACTGTTGAGCGATGCTTCCAGTCAGAACATTTCCTATCCGGCCAAATATCGTCGGAAATTTACATTGCTGCTGCTGAAGCTAATACAATATCCCGACCTGCCGTACATGGATCTACACAATTTGTTGACCTCAAAGCAATTTGGTTTGTCGAAGGAGCATTTGGAATCGTTCGAAAGTTTAATGGAAATGCTAAATGACAACGGCGTCGAAATTCTATTGGATCTGCAGAAGTTCGTCGAAAAGATGATGAGCGAGAATGTCGGCATCAATCAGTTCGGAATTCTAATATTGTACATTCGCCGCATCGTCATGCTGTTGGACCGATTAACGTTCGATGATATGATGAAATTGTTCAAAGACATCAAAATGTATTATGAAAAGGGCATGCGAGGTTTACTGATTGCACCCAGTTCAAACATCACCGAAATGACCGACGACAATCCGATATTGATGAAAACCAGCCAGAGTAAGTGGTCGATGAAACAGGCGGATTTTTTTGTGTCACAACAGTGCCATTTATTGGAAAATAATGAACGGCGAGCGTTGAGTCCCATCGATTTGCAAAATAAATTGAAAGAAGTCATCCAGGACAATCCGTTGCATTCACAAGCACACATCCTTAGCTACATGAACAATCTGCGTGTACGAGACTATCTGAACTCTCTGGAGGCATTCCATCGGGCGTTCGATCGCAGCGCTGTTAAGTCGCACAATCCACCAGAAACGAAGGGTTTCCAGTATTCCAGTTTGAATTTGTCTATAATGCACGCACAGTTCGGGAACAATAAAGAGGCGCTGGCTAGCTTAAAGGAATGCATTATGCTGGCACAAGAAGTCGGCGATCAGGTGTGTCTGCAACTGGCTCAGTCATGGTTGTGTTTGTTGGACAAAAGCAACATTCAATTGAACATGCAATCGTGCGAACGAAACATTTCCAATCAAACTGAGCTCACCCTAGTTCACTCCGTCTCGTTGGGCATGCAGTTTGTCGTAAATGTTGCTGCGATTTCCGGCTTTTTACCGTCGAAATTGTTCGAGTTACTGATGAAGAGCGAAGTGATCAACTTCCAGCACACACTAATGGATCTGATAACGAATTGCATAGCACAAAAGGCAGCCGTTTGGACAATGTACGGGAAAAATGAAATGGCATCGCTATGCAGTCAGTTACTGTTGCAGGCCGTACGAACACATGCGAAACGAGAGAACGACAGTATGGAAAATTGCGAAGCAATTTGTCACTCATTGTGTTGCATAGCACTGTGGCTGGCCGTTCAAGGTGAATTTTCGCTGAGCTCTGTCGTTTTATATCACACCCAGAATCGCTTTCCACGGGATCCAATGTCTCGCTACTGGATGATCTGTGACGGATACATCACAGCACTCAGTGCTATCTATCAACATCAATGGGATGTTGCGTCGAAAGCTTGCTCGAAAGTGTATACATTGGATAGGAATGTGAGTCTGTTGCAACGAGCTAGATTAAACATTGCCCGAAGGAATCTGACTGGAGCTAGAAAAATTTTGGAAAATCTCTTGACCGACGACGTGCTGGAGCCCTTGAATCGGGTCAGAGCCATGATTTTGTTGGCAAATACGAAAATGAATGGCAACAGTGTATCAGCTGATGTGGTGACCATTCTCAAGGAAGCCCTGATCTATGCCAATGCCAAGTATTTCTCCTACGAAGCGGCTATTGTTGATGTAAATTTCGCGTTCGTCCTGCTCAATACGGGAATGCCGACTCAAGCGCTAAAAACTATAACCGGATGTATGGACACTGTATTGGCAAATGGTGGATTGTACGACACGGCAAAGACAATGTTTTTGTTTGTTAAGTGCTTAATTGCGGCCGAACCGGACGCCGACCGCAAATTGTCGAAGATGAACAGATGCAAGGACATTCTGGAGGAGACCGTGGAAAAGTTCACGAAATTGGGATGCTACGCGAAAGTGATGGACGTGTACATCTACTTAGCTCAATTCTATAATGAAGCTCAACAGTTTAGTGAGCGAAACAAATTTGCGATGCAGTTTCGATTGTTAGAGAGTAAGCACCCGATACCGTTGGAGTATTTAAATGTTTTCTTTTGATGGAATCGATTGAAATGAATTTTGATTTTATAAATTGAGGTTTTCGTTTTTATCAAAATTATTACCTGTGGTGATACTCTCACACACGTCACTCCATACTTATGACCCAGCAGTGGAGAAAATACTTCTTCGACGAAGCCTTTTCCCACATTCCAACGCCATACTCGAACTGTTTTATCACTGTAGCAAGAAAAAAGAGAAATATAAAATCGGTTGGTCAACCACAAAAGAAGTGTAGGATGTGGTTTTAGTTTACTTGGGATTCTAAAGATATTTAAATCGTAAACCGTTTTGTTAAGATGTAAGATAGCTATGTGTAATGAACGTAGCATGAAGCGCTAGACTTTAAATAGAGATTCTAATTGTCAAAAGTCGAGCTAAAACACTAACCTAAACAAATGTATTTTTACCCATCAATACCTTGAACATTTTCACAGACTTAATTATTTCTTGGTAAGTGATACTAAGAATATATCATCGCAAAGACAGAAGGAGCAGTGGTCAAAATACTAAGAGTTCAAGACTGTAGCCTCGTATTTGTCTAAATAGGGAAGTGTTTTGATTCACGGTGCTCTGTTGATTTTGTATAAATAGAGCTCCTTATCTGACAATTACATACACAAGATAAGTCGGTTAAAACGCAATAAACGCTCGTACGATGCTATTTGTGATAAATGATGGTATTTAAATATTTTCAAACTTTCACAAATGTGAAATGCCCATCTTGTCAAAGGCTCGCCAATTCTAGAACAGAAAAGCCAGTAAGGGGCTGAAAGGTTGTTCTAAGCAAAGTATATAAATACTGAAGGTAATGCAAATCCTCCGCGGATCTATCTATAATAAGCTTACATACCACAAAGTCACATTTAACTAGGTGCGTTTCTATGTTTTAAATATCTCCTACGGTCGAATGGATTTTCAGATCTACTTTACAGCTCTAGAGCTGTAACGAATTTCTTGTTTTGTGATAAAAACGAAAAGTCACGTGTACGTGTGATTTGATTATTGACCTTAGCCTTAACTATGTAAATACATAACAATGGATAAAAATTTGAAAAGCCCAGTTTTTACGTGACTTTTCATTTTGATTTTAAATGATGACATAGTAATTTGTGAAAGGTTAATCTGGTTAACCTCACGCCATTACATTGATCTTTAATTGCTATTTTTGTTCTTCACTGTCTCAACGTATTATTATAACATAATAGTAGGGGTTTTGTGACAGTTCAGGCATTTTATCGCACTAGATGTAAAATTGTCAAATCGAGGAAATCACAAAAATGAGAGCTTTTCCACAACAACCTTGAAAAGGTTGTGCTGTGAAGACTTTGCATGGGAACACCTGTCGTCTCAACTACTGAATCGTCGTACTGTCGTACACCCCTAATCAATAAAATATCAAGTACTCGCTCGTGTTGTCCCTCGCATATCATGAAAAAGTTTTACTAACATGTAAAGTAAGCGAACGGACAACTAAATTGATCGAAAGGCTATGTCATATTTAATAATGAAAATGCAATGAATAATTGAGGAAAAATGGTTGGGTAAATAACGGCAACGAGTTTTACGCAATAATGTATCAGGCACGGAAAAAAGAAAAATTGATTTATCGTCCAGTTCATTGTTAATCATTATACTTATTTTCTGTCGATTAATTTCTTTTTTATTGAATGTCATTATTTATATGTCTCGCCTTTAATCACTTTCCAGTAGAATTAGGGAATTTTCACTCGCTCGGCTTATCAAACTTTACTGACTTCACCCCCGGGAAATGAGTCATTACTTAATTGACATGAGCGTTACAACTCATTAACCGAGGGTTTAGTCAATAAAATGACTTACGTAATTGTTTGGAACTTTTTATTTTGCCAATTTATTTTGCCTGAATGGTAAATTTGTATTTCAAACGTTGCTGTGATAAGTGATAAACAAGATTCTCGCTTTCGTCTCGGACCTACCATACTTAGACCTGAGTTATACAGTTCTAATTTCATAATCACTCAGTTATAATAATTACCTTGAACCAGTGAATAATAAATGATTTCCCCAAAATTCGATACAATTTATGTCGCTCGTGTGGGCTTTGATTGTTTGCAACACTTTCACATGGCTAGTTATCAATGGCATTTCAGTAAACAATTTCAATCTTACGTGTGTAAATATCGGAACAACACTTTGTTTTACAAACACACACGCACACTCAATATACCTATGAAATCAGCAGACAATATTTATT
The DNA here is from genome assembly GCF_014529535.1 of Bradysia coprophila. NCBI lineage: Eukaryota > Metazoa > Arthropoda > Insecta > Diptera > Sciaridae > Bradysia > Bradysia coprophila. Next base: position 3,026,358 of record NW_023503608.1, on the reverse strand, counting down.
TATATGTCCAACAATAAAAGTTTGTTTTTCACTTGTAATTCTTTAAAAGTCCCTTCCATTCAGGAATAATAAAGCTTAATGAATTTTAAATGAGTACCACGTACATATGAAGCTTCGACCATATGTTCCTTGAGTCTGTTATTACTGTTAATGGTAAATCAATTTCGATAACGACAGTGCATTTCATAGTAGTTTTTATAGATATGGATAAAAATATTGTTTTACAGCTGTATTGGAGTGATATCAATTGCCGTTGATAAGGTGAAGATTTTCTTATATTGTGCTTGATAAACCGAACAAAGAATTTATTTTTGGAAAAGATTTCGTTATCTTTATAAGCAGAAATATCATGACGAACTCGTTGGGATTTAAGGAAAATTTTATTTGATTTTAATCAAAACAACATGATAAACAGTGACCAAAAATTAACCGACAACATTTCGTTACACCTTAATCCAATTAATTCAAAATACTATGTCGTCGAAGTTAACGAAAGAGTAACATAACATTTATACGTTTTTTGCTTAACATTGCATCTGAGATGAAATACGATTAATAATAGTTATTTGTACAACGAGGGAAAAAAAGTTGGGAATTGCGCTTCGATGAAGTTGTTTCCAACTTTTTCCATGGGTAAGCCCAACGAACGTTTTTGACAACATAGGCTTCTGTTATTTCATGTCTTGGGAATGAATTTCGGAATTTTCTCGTAATTTAGGCCTTCAGTATGAAAAGTTGTGTACGCATCTGTTGTGGATGGTTTATCTTAGACACGTTCGCTTTCACTTCGTTCGCGCTGCAACTCGCGAAATTCACTAAAACATACCGTCCACAACAGATACGTAAATAACTATTATGGCCACTGTAATTCCATGAAAATTGCTTTTTTATGAAGGGCAAAATTTCATAGCATAGTCCGAATTGTAGGTAACTTCAAAATATTGTTGCGTTACAATTAAATTTTAAAATTAAATTTAAAGTTATTTTATCAATGAAACAACTTAGGGACACATTTCCGTCTTTCCTACTATTATTAAACTTTTTTTTAGTATTTAAACTTTTTAAATACCCGTTCAAAGCTCTCTAGCAATGACCAACAAAATCTATTGTATCCGTTCCACGATTAAATATATCAGTCTGTGATGTATATTTCACAACACAAGAACTTTCACTAACTTCTAAAGCAGCTATATTGAACAATTTTAGGCAAGTACACGCGATTATGTAGTTATATGTTGTGGTTACTATACATGAATCGCTGGCTGTTATGAAAATGTTTAATGGTAGTTAGGGGTGAAAAAAAAATCATTTTTGAAATGGTATATATATGGATGGTAATAGGTATGGTCAGTTTCAACATACAATTGGCCAATTGTACAAGTCTTCTATTTCTGTAGCAAACGACCGAACAGGTATTTCCTATCCGTTTGTAATGCTATGCCAATTGGGAACGTTCATAAATGATGTCACAAAATAGTTAATTATGCCACCGAGTGATGAATGCTCTTTTATGCACTAGATGTGTAGATTGTCACTCGAGACTACAAGCCGAGTGTAACAATACACATGGTGTGCCAAATAGATCATTTGAGCATTTAAATTGAACGTTTTTCTCAAAAAAGTCTTTTTGAAAGAACCAAGGTAAATATAGTGAGGAGGTAATGCCATATATAACCGAATCAGATGTGCGGTGGCACGAAAGTTCGATACAAACGCCATCTCATCCCTTCGTTGTAAGCAAAAAATTGAATAGAAAGTCGGGCCATCTGTTGTGAGATAGCGAAAATATTTTTGTGAAATACAAAAAAAAATCGTAGTCAACCTTTTAAAAAAAGGATGTCATTAGCATCGAACTTATGTGCTAGGGCGCGCGTCTGAATGGCATTACTATACTATCCTCACTATACTTACCTTGGAAAAAACCCAGTAAAGTACTTTTTGTCGCAACTATGTACATTGACCAACCCTCTTTGTTGCGTGACATCATTTTTATGAACGAACGGCACTTAATGTTCGCAGTCTTTTTTCGGAATTTTATTCTTTTTAAATGCAAACACGTTAGCTGCAGAGATAAACTGCGGTATAGGTAATAAAATTAAACACTTGAATTGCTGAAATGCATTTGAATAATTTATTGGCTTTACGTTTACAATGAAAATGTGTAACATTTCACTGATGGCAAGTATATCTTCAGAATAATTATCGAGTCTGGTAATTCGAAGCATATTTTTAGAATTACTTTTTCCAGCCCTGCTTCACATAGGACAAAATTTCGACCTACCTAAGCGATATGAATGCCTTATGCCTTAAATTACATAATTACATTTCACATTTATTTTATAATAATTTATTTAAATTCTTAGCTGTTCGATAGTCACGTAATAATCGGGCAACAGTCAAATTTATGCTTAAATCTGTTAAGAAATTTATTTATTCATATAAACTCCGATAGAAATGGTAGTGACCTGAAATAAAAAGTAATTTTGTTGTTTTTGGTAAATAAAACAATCAATTTAATAATAAATTATTCAGAGAAAACAAAGAGTAACTTGTTGCAGTTTATGATAAAACGGTATTGATTTTGGTGTTAATGTTGTAATATCTTAGGCTGTTTCTATTGGAAGATTTTCTATAGCGAAAAAGCTCGCTTCTGAAACAGAAATTGTATTTTTTTAGAGACCTTATTAAAGAGGAATCGATACCTAGCTAAATTTTCATAAACTCTTTAGTTTTCTCAGAGCTGGTCAAACTGCAACAAACAAATCTATTTTCTGTTCTGACACATTCGTGGTCGTTTTTGCGGTCGTACATTTTAGAAAATAAATTCTGGTGGAAAGATATCATCAAAAGTAAACTAAAATCCAGTAAAACCGGCTTAACATGACTTAATCATGCCACGAAGTATGCAAAGAAAATATGCTCTGACCCTCTGACGAAAGTTAGGTGCTTAATAGAGTAATGAATTGGTTCTCGCATTATTCGTTCAAGTCATCCACCTTTACAAAAGAATCGCTATCGCAGTGCCCTTTGTGACCTTATCGGCCTTCGAATATTTTACATGTTCATGCTAGGATCAGTGCTGTGCACCAAGTCTTAATATAGTCGAAAAACGAACAAAAAAATCATTGGAATATATTACTTTTGGGAAGCAAGCATAAAACCTCGCTAATAGGTGCTCAAAGTACTCAGCTTAACTTAACACTCTTCGTATAATGTAAACGCCTTAAAATTGTATGTGATCGATGCAATAAAACCTTCTCTTCGATTATTTAACAGTTTCCTCTATCTAGGACACAAAAAAATGTGATATTGTCCTCACATTGATACATTTTAATTAAACATATGCTTATAGTCAGTATACTCTACATCGAGTATGATATTGTTATGTTTCACACACTCCACGCAATCAACCGATATTGGTTACCATAGTGACTCCTTAGTAACAGCACTACCAAACAATTTCATGTGAATATTATTGTTTACTAGACTACGTTTGAATTACGCAAATTAAGGTTTCTTCACATTCTACCATTTCGGGTGTAGTTCTTACCATCATCTTAAATAATGAAAATATTAACTTTGTATTCCACTTCTGTAAACACGACCTACAAAAACTCAATATGTTCTTGCGCTGCACTGTTCGTATTTTTATCAACTGTTTTTATCGTTGTCGCTCCGATTTACCTGATAATTCACATCAGCAACGATCTGTGGTATCAACCAAAAATATTTTACGAACAACCGAGCGTATCGTTTCAGTACAAATACATTTTAATGGGAGAACATGGTCCATCAAGTGTTGACAATAGTGATTATACCGGTGCTGTGGATGGCAGTTCCTCATTGGCTGTGATTAGTTCTTATGGACATTTTAATGAAATTACCGAAACCTGGCAGAAACGTAGTACAGTCAAGGTAAGTGGTTTGCTAATCCTCAAATTACGGTGAGGTAATTCTGTTTTAAGTTCTGGAAGGAAGACTTTGATCACAACAATATTGCGGATCGATTGCATCTCCAATTTACATACGCCGCATTGCCAGAACCATTAACATATTTGAATATATTTCTGGAACTCGACGCTCACATCAAGGTTTGTTACTAATATTGTTCGATATTCCGTTTGTTGACACAAAGCATTATATTTACCACAGAACCACCATTGCAAACTGCATATCCCATCAGCCGTAATTTTTTCTAAAGAACAATTACCGCCAAATTTTCAATCCGGCCACATAACATACGAAGGAAAATTGAAATTGGAACAAAAGGCCTCATTTTACTGTCCGTACTTCATGCGAAACGTTAAGTCCAATTTCTATTTCGAATTGATTCCCAGCAACAGTACGAACATTAAAGACTACGAAATGACATCAATTTCCGAAAAACTGACCAGAAATGTTGGTTTCATTAAATTCGAAAAGACCAACTCAATTTGGGACCGCAGCAGTGACGACAAAATCAGGATCAACTTATGTGTCGATATCGGCGAAATGAGAACTCGGTTTCACGCAACGTTTTGGCAAAAGCTGATGTTTTTTTGGACGGAGTACTTGGCCGTGCTGGTGGTTTTCGTTTTTTGTTTCAACAAATTGAAACTTTATTTATTCAGTCGACAGATTTTCAGAGCTTGGGAAATTATACCGTGGAAAAAGATATATTAGCGAAGCTTTAACGGTTGTAAAGAGTAACATGTCCATCCATCAAGTAAATAAATGAAGTTTTTTTAGTGGTAACTATGGATGTTGTAGACATTCTATACCGACTGATGTCTCAAGTAAATTTGTCTCAATTTGTCCAATTAAGATTGTTCAAAAACAAATGATTTTCCTTGCAGACAATAAATCAATTTTTAAACGAACTAGATTTCCGGTGGATATGTGAACATTTAAGTCAACCCGGTATTGTCCATTGAAAATCATGAATCCACGATTACCGCGCGAAAATGCTATTTGATTGTCGCCATTATCCCACCGTTAGGTACCGCAGCCACACCAACTGTGTCACCGAACTGCAACATATTTACGGTCTCATACCATCTGTGCTCATACACCCATTTATTGTCATTACATTCTACGTTTGACCCGAATGTAGGAAACTACGTATTACAGTTGCCATCATGCGGCATCGTGGACCTTGGAATTTGGTGTCGAAAAAGTATGACGACTTTTTTTCGCGGTATCCCGTATGGCCATGCCAATTAAAAAGGAAGTGCTAGAGATCAAAGACTTGGATTGGAGCTAAAAACAGCTGCAAATGTAAACCGTTTCAGGATGGAGTGCTCCATTGTGTTCAATTTCAAGGATGTGTAGTTGTCAAAGCGAAAAACTCTATTGAATAACGTAACTTCCAATGTATATTCTTGTGCTGCAATTATTACAATATTAGGTACATGAGCTTCATAATCGTTTGAGAGAGCTGCAAGCTTTTTTTTATTTCAATGGGAAATTTTTCTAATGGAATCCAAAAGACGCTCAAAGCTCTCCAAATCCCTACAAAGCTTGTTAAAGCTAACTTACAACTGCGAAAAATTGTTTTGGCTAAACACGGCAGATTAGCACCACGAAAATTCTCTGTTGTCGCGGCTTACAGTTTTAGCGAGATTAATAAGTTTATTGGAAGCTAAGCCAGTGGCAGTAATGGTCCTATTAATTCAAAATATATGCGAAAGCGTGGTCTTGATTTGAGATTTATCCAAGTTTAACTTCTCGCATGAGATCGTAAAATTCAGTTGACTCTTTTTCGGTGATGTCTTTGTCAATTAAACAAATTCTCACCTATATGAAAATTGAAAGAAAGTTTACGAAATGTCCAAAGTGTAGAAGAGCGCATTTAATTTCCATTACCATTCCGATTGTGACGCTTCCGCCACTCAAAAATGTCATCTTAGTTTTCACAGTCACTTCAAGCTCTGCTGTTTTTAGTTCATTCGGAGAAATTGACCCATATTCAAATGTGGCCTCGTAGACAGGATCACAAGAATTTTTCACGACAACCGTTTTACGTTTGTTATCCTTTACTCGTTTCGGCAACAGGTGAAGAATAACATACGGATCTGGGAGATCCGATTGATCTTTGATAGGCACATTTCTGCAAGTAGGAAATAATGAAAATGGTTATGGACGCCTAAAGTCCGACAGTTTACAGTCATACTCACATGACTTTATGAACCGTTACGTTCAGTATGTGATATTTGGAGCTATAATATAAAGTGAGTTTTATACTGCCCAAGCCCATAGAATTGTCCGCACTCAATTGACGCATACTTTTTAGCAGGACCCTTTCTTCCACAATTTTTTCTTCCGATGATGAACTATCATGTGACGATTGTGCCTGAATACTAGGCGTTCGAGCACGATGTGCTGCAAACATTGGTGGAAGTGATTGCGTTCCGGACTGTTTCAAAATCTTTAAAGTCATCGATAATTTGACTTTGGATGTTGTTCCAGATTTTTGTAACGGGAATTCTTGTAACGCAATCCTCAGATCAGTTTGCAACAGCAAATCACTGATGCTATGTATGAATTGGCCGATAGTTTCGCCGTCTTTCTTGTTTGATGTCTGTCCAATAATGCGAATTTTCACACAATCGAGTTCTGGATTTGCTACCAGAAACGTGAAGCCCTGCTCCCAGATAGGTGTGTCAGTCCATTTTTTAACTGAAGTGAGACGTTCCTGATTGGAAACACAGACTTTAGCAAACGCATTCGGTTTGTCGTCCGAGTGAATGTGAGGCAAATCAATAGCTGAATCAACGTACACGCACAATGCTGCACTGCTTAGACTGGTCAGTCCCAAATTTTTCGTTTCAGCAAGAGCCTGATTTTGGAAGAATTTTTATTTTACAAAAAGTTTACATTTCAAGTTATGCATTCAAGTGATCCAACTTACTGCTGCCAGGTCATACGATGACGATGAGAGCTCATACCAAGCGAAACGTACGTGTAACTCCCCGTGTTCCACTCCCTTCAGTGTTAACCACTAAATGAAAGTAATTTTTTTTAAAGTAGGTTTCGACTCTATATTGGAGATATAATTACAGTGTCTAATATTCCAGTCTTGAAAACCTCATTCAGATCAACTGTTGCACTAAAATCAGAAAAAGTAAATTGTTTACTTCCAAATGTAACTCGGTTCTGTAATTACATAAGTACCTGCCAAGTGGATCGTCGCTATCTGATCGGTCCCAATCAAATAAATGAAATTTGATTGTCCTTTCGGATGTCGAATCGATTAAAGCCTGAGACATAACGAAAATTGTGTTTAATGTTGCGTTCGACCGAGATTAAATGGATGTAATGCAATAATGTGGTCATGACTTACGAACTAGTAGCCACAAAGTTTTAGTGTTTATAGCTGGTTAAAAAGTGCTTCTCATAACGAACTATAAACACAGACTGTGTAGCTTTTAGTTCGTGAGTCATGAGTCGTACTGAATATAGGGTACGGAAACTTGACAGTGCTCCATACAAAATTTTACACTGTAAAAAGAGTGGGGATACAATTTCATACAAAATAGTACCCTATTTGGCAGCTGTCATTAATAACACTTGCTTGATGAAATCTCTCTTTACGCAAATGGAAATGATATGTTGTCAGTTCGGTATCGTATTGGGTGTTCTGTCAGTGCATAAAAGGGTTTAAGGGCAGTCACGGACTGGCAGATAGAGCGGAAGAGTGAGGCGAACCACAATACTGAAATGTTTAGTATCACTCTTCCGCCCTATCTGTCAATTCGGTACTGTTTAAAGGTATTCTTGAGTGAAAATACTCTTACTGAGGGCGGCGGGAAACGAATGATATGTTAAGTAATTTGTCAAACTTAATCTAAAAATGGTCCGATTAGGTTTATTTGAAAGGTTGCGTTAAGACCTATGAAAAATTGAATATTGGCAAAATTCTCAAACTTAGGCTTAAAGTGGTGCGACTATTACAATTCAGCCGCTCATGGCAAAACGGAAAAAAAATTGTCAAATCTATGTAACATATCCTTCGTTTCCCTCATCTCCCTCAGTTTAGAAGCTAATTACGGGTGGAAATTGCAAGATTCCGAATCTAGTTGCGACCTCAATGAAATTTATCATTATGAGAAAGAAGCTTACTCACTTCCAATTTTCATGAGAAAACTTAGCGGACAAATAGCCTCGCATATAGCCAAACTAGAAGCGTATTTACCAAGAGGTTTTAGGTTTCGATTCTCCCATCATACCTCACACCAATAATCCCAAACTGGATTCAAATTGTCGTGTATTGTCCGAGTGCGGAATTGATGTGCTCCAATTGCGATAACAACATACGGATCCGATTTACCGCCCAATAGTGTGATGTCTTGTTTGATCAAATTTCTGGCTTCGAAAACGTGAACTCTTACGCAACCCTGACAAACAAACATATGAATAGCCAAATCGGTCATGTTCATACAAAGATTTCATGGACTTACTTCCGGTTCATTCACTTTAACAGTCGATGCTGAAACGTCTTTAATCAATTTCTTCGCAAACTTGTTGGGTGAAACCATTTTCTTAGCAATTTTCTTTGCGATAATCCGACGTAAGATGTCTCTCAAACCGGGAATATTTGATATCTCAGCCGGTCCAGCCAAATCAAAGTCAATATCAGGCGCATTTAAGAAAAATACCTGTATACCACCGATAAACGGAGCCTTAGATACAAGCGGTTTCAAAATTACTCGAATTTTTCCATAGATTTCGAAGTCATTCAACGCAGCTGGTATTCCGCCAAGGCGGAAATTAATGCTACATTCACTTGCGAATATAAGATCAACATCTAAAATGATTTCATCGCGTGCCGTATTCATATCATGAACTTTAATACCGCCAACACGAATCGGTGTTCTTCCCAATAAAATATGGTTACGGTCGAATTCGAAGCCATTTAATTTCATTTTGGACAGTGCCTTACGAATTTTCGGCTCCAGTTTGTCTTTTATCAGTTTATTGGAAAAGTGTTCGTCAACGAATGGCCACATTTGTTGCAAAATCTACAAATGAAATGGTTATTATAAAGTTGGTATAAAGGTGATTTTTTCGCAATACATGTCGAGATTGATAAGACAACGTGCGCAGAAAATACCTATCGTGATATTTTTTGCAATCAGGGGCATAATAATTTTTCCAACGAACAAAAATGTTCGGGCTTTCTACAAATGCTCTGGTAACGTTTTCATTACTGGTATTCCTTTAATTTCATATATACTAGGGTGAGTCGATTTCAATTTTTAGTGATTCCGGATTCCGACCTACCGCGATTCACCATGGCACCAGCAATAATAATCAGCAAAAAGTTTTTAGCCCCGTACGAAGTACGAAGGGGCTTATAGGATTACGATGCCGTGTGTAATTGATGGAATTCGAAGCAGACGGTAAGGGCAAAGTGTTTGCCTATGTTCATAGATGACGAATCCGCAATAAAAATTTGGTCCGTCTGTCCGTCTGTCCGTCACGTCGATATCTTGAGTAAATCAAATCCGATTTCAAAAATTTTTTTTTTCCCTGAAAGATAGTCAAAATAGTGAGGCTAAGTTCGAAGATGGGCATATTCGGGTCGGCCCTTCGTGAGTTAGGGCCACCTAAGTGATTTAAGGTCTTTTGGTGATATTTATGGCAAAATAAACGATGGAAATGTAAATGACACGGCAAATGATAGGTATTGTCAATACCAATCTAGGAAAAAAAAGTTTTTTAAAATCGGGTGAGTGGACCGTGAGTTAGGGCCTTAGAAGTGAAAAGCTACTAGGGCCCTATGTGTATTTTACATATAACTCGAGCAAATTTCATCCGTTTTTCGTAATTTTTGTTTCATTTGAAAGATAATCGAACACCGAATAGAATGTTGTTGAAAAAAAAAATAAATTTGGGACCTTGGACTAAGGCCGCTACTAGGGCCCTATGTGTATTTTACATATAACTCGAGCAAATTTCATCCGTTTTTCGTAATTTTTGTTTCATTTGGAAGGTAATCAAAGGCCGAATAGAATGTTGTTGAAAAAAAATTAAATTTGGGTCCTCGGACTAAGGCCGCTACTAGGGCCCTATGTGTATTTTACATACAACTCGAGTAAATTTCATTCGTTTTTCGTAATTTTTGTGTCATTTGGAAGGTAATCGAACGCCGAATAGAAAGTTGTTGAAAACAAAATTAAATTTGGGTCCTTGGACTAAGGCCACTACTAGGGCCCTATGTGTATTTTACATAGAACTCGAGTAAATTTCATTCGTTTTTCGTAATTTTTGTGTCATTTGGAAGGTAATCGAACGCCGAATAGAAAGTTGTTGAAAAAAAATTAAATTTGGGTCCTTGGACTAAGGCCACTATTAGGGCCCTATGTGTATTTTACATTGAACTCGAGTAAATTTCATCCGTTTTTCGTAATTTTTGTTTCATTTGAAAGATAATCGAACACCGAATAGAATGTTGTTGAAAAAAAATTAAATTTGGGTCCTCGGACTAAGGCCGCTACTAGGGCCCTATGTGTATTTTACATACAACTCGAGTAAATTTCATCCGTTTTTCGTAATTTTTGTTTCATTTGAAAGATAATCGAACACCGAATAGAATGTTGTTGAAAAAAAAAATAAATTTGGGTCCTTGGACTAAGGCCGTTACTAGGGCCCTATGTGTATTTTACATATAACTCGAGCAAATTTCATCCGTTTTTCGTAATTTTTGTTTCATTTGGAAGGTAATCAAAGGCCGAATAGAATGTTGTTGAAAAAAAATTAAATTTGGGTCCTCGGACTAAGGCCGCTACTAGGGCCCTATGTGTATTTTACATATAACTCGAGCAAATTTCATACGTTTTTCGTATTTTTTGTTTCATTTGGAAGGTAATCAAAGGCCGAATAGAATGTAGTTGAAAAAAAAATAAATTTGGATCCTCGGACTGAGGCCGATACTAGGCCTATGTGTATTTATACTCAATAAATTAAAATTTTAGGGCTATTTGAAAGTTTTGTTTTATTTGAAAGGAACGTCGTACGGGGCTTCGTAATTGCGCTATGCGCAATTTCTAAGATGTACACATTACATAATAATTTTACTTTAACAACTTTAACCGGCGCATAGGCTTACGGTCAAAGTAGGGTGACAGACGCACTAGGGTCACGTACGCAATAGATATACGGGTTTGTACGGGGCTCAGTCGCAGCAAACGCTCCGACTGTTCTGATGGCTCGTTTTTTTAAGTCAACTTGCACCGCCGCTTCTTTTTAAATTTTCGAGCTAAACGGTATTTCAATACCGCATCCAGCAAACGTACACGTACAGGTTCGATATGTAAATGCGACGTTGAACTTTTGACATTTTTTGTATTTCGATTAAGAATGTTATTGTAAACAAAAAAATGTTTTACACTATTGCCGAATTTTCAAGTTTTATACTTTTAATTTATATTTCAATTACAACTTCGACCCAAATTCAACCCAAAAGCAAACCTTTTTCGTGAGAGAAATGAGAAAAAATGGCATGATAAGAAAAGAGAGGCATATATAGACGTATAGTCTTTTTTATGTTTGACTGATCTTTGAAAATCAGAAAACAATTAATTAAGAATATAAATGTTTATAATTTTACGATAGTGTAGAATAATTTTCTGCTTAGAATTATGTTGTCTATCGAAATTATTGAAACTTCAGTCCCCCATTAAAATATTTTTTGGCTTCGCTGTTGGAAGGCACAAAAATGAGGCATTTTTTCGCGTGTTTTCGAAAATATAACAAATTGGCTTCTCTTAAAAAACTAAGTTTTACTATTTTCAGCTTTTAAACGATGAATAATATTCAAATTTCTGTCAAAATTTTTCATTTACTCACGGTATTTAAAATGTTAATTGTCTCCATACTCGAAAAAATGACCCATTTTTGTGCTTCCAATAGCAAAACCAAAAAATATTTAAATTTACCTATCGAAACTGTACGTTTGCTGGATGCGCTGTTGAAATACCTACAAAATGAGCAATCACAACAATAGCTTGAAAAAAATTCACCCAGAAGAGATGACTTTTTCACTTATAAAATTCTTGAAAATTGCACCTCGGTGAAACTTGGTACTATACGAAAACGACGGTAAATCATTTTTTTATTTTTATTTTTTTATGTTCTAGTAGACCCTCTAGATGCCGTACAGAGTAAAAGCTCAGCAAAAGCATCTGTAGATTTTTTTTTGGTTCGGACCCACAATCGAGCTACCTCGTTTAGCTCGAAAATTTTTGAAAAGGCAGCGGTGCAAGTTTATTTTGACTTCTAAAAAAAATTTGGTAGGTCGGAATACGCAATCACTAAAAATAAAAATTGAAATCGAAACACCCTAATATATACTCGATATACTTTGACAATAACTGGATATGCAATTTAAAATAAATAAAGTGGATTGACTCTGACCTAAAATAGTTTTAATTAATTTTAAATTATTTTAACCCAAAGACGGCGTATACTGCGTTTATCAAGTACAAGCTTGACAACAAATTATTAAATTTCACCTCGACCGATTTTGGTTAATCAAAATGCCAGTGAGTGGCGCATGACCTCAGAACTTCTGTAAAGCAATTGATCATTTAATGGGACTAATACCGGCCGAGCGATAAGACTTTAAAAACTAAGACACACTACACTGGCATTTTTTTTGACCAAAATCAGTCGAGTCGAAATTTACACACACGGAATTTTGAAATCTAGTATATCATGCCCGTCCGCTAGTAAGCGAGCGCGGGGTAAGTCCAGACTACCAACAATTTTGAAAAAAATTTAGGTACTAAGGAATACAACAACTTTTTGACTTCCACCCGTTGACTCGAGTGAGTCTCCCAAGTACCTTATTCGGACACAAGTGTTTTACGAGCTATCGAACATCAAAATAAATTGTAGCCTTGGAATTGGTTTATTCGGCAAAGTCTCATAGTAGAAAAGATGAGGATGACCCCGGAATTGCAAAATAGTTATTTAAATACCAAGACAGGTATGAAGGTACTTTCCCGCACTATGTTTTTTGCAATCCCGGACATAATCACCTCTCCAATGCAAAACATTAACAAATTTTCTATGCACATTTTTCTTGCGCTTATTTACAGAAAATTTTCTCACATCAAATGGATGCACGGAAAGATGATAATTATGGCCCAGAATTTATGTTAATCATTCAAAATCATGAAATCACTTTAAACCATTTTTGAATGAAATTTGATGTAAAAATAAACAACATTTACCATTACATAAGGTAAAAGCAAAATAAAATGATCGACTCTGGTTTTTGACAATTGAAATTCAATTGTAAAATGATCGACTCTGGTTTTTAACAATTGAAATTCAATTGTCAAAAACCAGACTCGATCATTTTATTTTGCTTTCATTTTATTATCAAAATATCCCTTCGTTTTTTTTTTATTAGTTAAGAAAATTATTTTTCTTCCTGTAGTACCAAAACCGTCACATTCACTCACCAAATTTAGTACCGAAAGAGCAACATTCTCCCCTACTATTTTCTCTCAATTTTCATTCCCGCTTATGTCATTTTCGATCCTATCTTTATTCTTTCCCAAATGTGTCAAGTTGTTGTATGTACGCGAATGTAATGTTTTTAGTGTTTTGTGACAATGCATTCATAAGGATTGCTTTCAGCATTCATACGGACTGCTTTCGGCATTCATTCGGATGTCTTTCGGCATTCCTACAGATTGCTTATTTTTCGACATTTGTGAGAATACATGCACACGGAACGGACTTCTTTAGGCATTCATACGGATTACTTTCGGCATTAATATGGAATGCTTTTGCACCGGTATGTTGTTCAGTTTTGTTGTTATGTTTTGTTCGGAATGTGACTTTGGTACTCCAGGAAGAAAAATAGTATACAAACCACGGATCAAAAATCCTTGCATACTATTATGAGGAAAGTCTGACGTCAGACTAGTGCGATCGTTTATATATAATCATACACTCATACTCTGATAAAACACCTGTGACGTCACTAGTTGTTCGATTATTTACGTATACTAACATAAAAAAACGAAAATATTAACAAATCATGTTCTGATGTAAACAACTAATAGTAAATGAAAATTATGACGTCGACGATTTCAAAAAATTTGAACTGCTGATTTAAAATACTAATTAACGTAATTGAGCGAAAAAAAATTGTATTCATGGGTTTTAGGACCTGAATAATCCGGATAGAATAGTTTTGGATACTTATGCGGCTTTTCAACTTTCGACACCCTGGACTTTACTTAAACGGCGAGGAAAGCCTCCAAATAAATTTCTAAAAATCCAAAACTGAATTCTAGATTTTTAGAAATTTATTTGGAGGCATTCCACGACTAGTTAAGTAAAGTCCAGGGTGCCGAAAGTTGACAAGCCGCAATTATTTTGAATGTGTTAAATGGAGAAATCAGAAACTCAAGTAAGACTCAGAAACAGAAAATGTGTCGGTTTTCAAAATTCCGTGTGTGTATGCAACGATACGTATATATGAAGATTGTGAGATGGATAACGCATGATACGCGGTTTTCCTAATTTCTAATGTATCTTTCTCCAAGCTAAGCAGACATAGAGCACTACTATATGTTATCTGGTTCAAAGTGAATTCCAACACGCCAATTAATACATTAATGCAACCAAAACTGTACCCTATGTGCTGAATGTAACGTTGATATCGTTCGAAAGCGAAACCTTGTTTATTATCTTGATTTGGTGGTTCATCGCAACACATATTATGAAATCCTCTAATGTTTAAACCGGTTTTTATTAAAAATAGATCGTTCGAACGTAACCTATACATAAGGTGGCATCCATAAAACACGTCAGCCATTTTCGACGCTTTTTTGATCCTTCCCATGTCGTAATTTTCTTCAACTTTTCTCAAAATATTTTCAACACCAGTGTCCTTTTTTCGCTATACCCCCTCCCCCTGAAGGAGCTGACTAGATTTATAGATATCCCCCAAAGAAAAGGAGTTTGGAATGACCCTGACATTCAAGCGCATCACCGAAAAAAAAACGTTAGCACATACTTGATTGATCCATTCGCAGCGTTCGAAATCCGGGAAATAAACCTACGAATTCAAATCAATTCATTGTTTACACATTGCAAATAGCTTCACAGTTATTGAATTACCCATGATGGCAAGTCTTTCACACATGCAAGAATGGTTTTCTTCTCTGTTTCACTCGCTGATAATCTAGCGATTTTCCGTCGAACAACATTCCTTGGATCGGTCAAATATTCGCGAGTTTCTGATAAAACTATTGGCGTAATTAACCATGCAATCGACCAATTCATATAACCAGCACCGTAAATGACACTAACGGCAATCAGCTTAATAACAAGCGATGACACAAATGCAGTTGTACTTTTTCCATTAATTGGTAATGTAACACTCGCATTTGATCTTGGTCTTTGATTGGTTTCCATGTCACTGCAAAATAATTACTCAACAATTCACTGTCTACCTTATCACTATAAGGTGAAATTTAAATAACTTGACTCACTAAACAAAGTATATTATACACAGGTTTTACAAAATATAAACGAGTGCGTACCATTATCTTGTTTAAATGCATACAAAGTCGTTTGTGAACTTTTCAAACTTTAAGTTTTTATCCCTAAAGTAGATATATTATACACAACCGGGTTATTAAACAACGTTGCTATTATGACGGTATTATCAATTTATTGGCTGCCGGTTGAAAGTTACATTGACAAAACTTATTCTGAATTCTGACGAATGTTTTAATATTCAGAATAAATATATACTTAAAATTCGATTGAGATGAGCTCATATTCACAGGTCATACATACATGCACACACACACACGTGTGTGTTTCTGCT
Organism: Bradysia coprophila; assembly: GCF_014529535.1. NCBI lineage: Eukaryota > Metazoa > Arthropoda > Insecta > Diptera > Sciaridae > Bradysia > Bradysia coprophila. Next base: position 3,010,520 of record NW_023503608.1, on the reverse strand, counting down.
TACATATACGAATACTGCAACGTGGTTTTGTTATGTTTACAAATTCATCGAATAAATAAATGAAGCTTTTTCAATGTTTTCCTATCACAAAATTAAGATATTTAAATCTTTACGTGATGACACACAATATTTAATTCGTCCAAAGTGTCGATAGACTGATTTAATAATTATACCTATGGCATTTTAAAAATTAAATTAATTAACACTGTTCCACTCTTTCAAAATATGAGATCCGAAATTATGAGATCTTCTGCACAGCACCAAAAGTATGAAAACTAAACGTCAAATATTCATGGCAACTGTCACTCTTATGTTACACTGGATGCTGCGAAAGTAATTCATTACATGAGGAAATATTTTTGTGATAACAGCCAACTCACAAGTGTGTTTTTGCGCAACAAGATTTGGTTTCGATAAGTGTAGAGTTTGTACATCAGTGCCGAAGGCGAGGTATACAACTACTCTTGTCGAAAAACACTTGAGTGAGTTTGCGAGTATCATAAATTTGTTAGCGATTTAATGAATTACTTAGCAGCATCTAACGTATTCTGGCTTACTACCTGCTACATGCAATAGTTTACTATCGGTTAGGAATTCACAAGAAGCGTACATATTTAATATTCATCGCAGGGCCTAATATTTGTCAAAAGTTTCACAGATGTTTAACAAATGTTTCACAAAAATTTGTTAAACATTTGTCAAAATTTGTGAAACTTTTGACAAATATTAGGCCCTGCAATTCATAGTGTAATGTATAATTTTCGTAGATGCTGAATTCCTATGTTATAGTTTACTTTCACATAGGGAAGGCAGTAAAACATGTCCTTCTACTTTATTTGTGATTTAGTCCTTACGAATTTCGTCACAGATAATTTGTTTGCTTTTCTTTTTTGGCTTTTCGCTACACAATTTGTTGTTTTTATCTTCATCACCATCGATTTTTCCTTTTAACTTTGTTGTAGCACATCTACTATACATAAACAGGGTTAAATACCCAAAACTCACTGAATCATTCGTTCTCGAGAGCTGCAAAGAAAAACTGAGTTTCTATTATTATTACAGCCATTTAAATTAAACACTCTCAATTAAAATGTGTAACATTTAACTGACGGCTAGCATATTTTCCGAAAACTATCAACTATCTTTTACTTCATTAGTTTTCTCATTCATTCTGCTATCTATATATGACATAGCTGTAAGTAGGGGTTTTTTTTAGTAAAACTGGTTGTGCCATCAATTGCTGGTCGCTCGAAGCACCATTTTAGCATAATTTAGCATTTATTTTATAATAGTTTATTTAAATTCTTAGCTGTTCGACAGTCACATAATAATCGGTAAGGCTCGGAACAGGTCGACCGAACCTGACCTGTGACCTGAAGTCGGGTAATTGATCAGGTCAGGTCGGGTTCAGGTCGTTCAAAAAAAATGACCTGACCTGACCTGACCTGATTTTTGAAATACCTGAAATGACCTGGTCAACCTGAATGACCTGATAGTAAAATTTGTAATCTTGACCATGAAACCGAAATTTATCGACATTTCCGACCTATTCACTGACCTACAAAAAAGATTCGTACAAATTACTGTGAGTTCTATATCTTAACAATTTTTGGGATGACTAAAATTGTTGAATAAAACGTTGCAAAATTTCCAAACGTCGCTCCATTGTTTAACGGTGCGGTGTGGTTGCAAAGTAGTTTTCTTTCCTAATTATTATTGGTAATGATCTCCTGATCATTTTAGACATAAAGAAAGAAAAAAGTCGGCGGGCTGTTCTTGAGATATGGACCCCAGTGAAAGTTTTGACATTTCAACAGATCTGGATCAAACATTCTTTTCTATTTTTGTTTGTGTGTCGGGTAGCTGAAGTCACTAGCTTTCCAACGATACCACGCATCCCACGCTACTGAGTATGAATGTAGGGCGACAGAACAAGGATGTAGCTACCTTAAAATCCTTGTTCTGCCGCCCAACAATCATATCTGGACGTGATTCACATCCGCCACTCCATAAAATTCAATTTTATTTCAATTCATTCTACAATTCAATTTATCTCAAAAACCGCCCTCCGACTTTTTTCTTTCTTTATGCCTAAAACGATCAGGAGATCATTACTCATCCATTTTTAAAGTGTTTACGAAGTGTTTCGCTTGAATATCAAAAATGCAACCACAATAACTCTATACTTACACGAATTATTGAATAGGCCAACTCAAAAGTACCTTCAGAATATTTTAGACAATCGCACTAAAATGAATATGTTCTAATCCGATCTCAAATAGCAAATCACAAATTTGTAGGAGTCAACAACTTTCACTTTAGCTGTGTGTGTTTACATAAGTGCTTGTTTAAGCTACAAACCTAAATAAGACGTCTCATAATCCCTATTATATGTTACATCGTAAAAGAAAGTATTGTTCAACGGGCTATAAGTTATCACAATTAGATTTAATGAAAAGAGACAACATCTACAAGTGCACTAGATTCTGTTACTTGGAATATAGCATTTAGGAGATCGATTTTCGCGTCAGAAATTGAAACCAGATGTCTAATATACAGCTTTTAAATAGTGAAACAGCTGAATTGCACGTTCTGCTATATTTATTCTTCAGGTCAATTCAGGTTGTTCAGGTCATTCAGGTTTTTCCAAGATCAGATTTTCAGGTTTTCAGGTCAATCAGGTCAGGTCAAAATTTAACAGATCAGGTTTCAGGTCAAATCAGGTTCAGGTGACGTGACTCAGGTTTCAGGTCGACCTGACCTGATTCCGAGCCTTAATAATCGGATCATCTTCGGATAATCATTCAATTCATTCAGTGTGTACATCGTTGCATCCCAAATTACCAAAATTATCAAACTTGAGTGAACCGATACCCTATAACCGTTAAGAAAATTTCATGTGAAACAGTCTGACACAGGAATCGAACCCGAATCATTTTGGTCTAATGCAAGTACGTAGCCACTAAGCCATCCCGTCCGTACATTGTGCTTCTTTCTAATTTACCTAACTACTACTCTGCCCATGAAGTCCTGCGAACTGATATTTTTCATTAAACCAAACCACCAAGTCTTAAATATGTACACACATACAGTCAAAAAACAAACAAAATATCGTTACAATATTTGACTTTTGGGATAAAATACGCCTTAAAATTGTCTGTGGTCGATGCCATAACCTTCTTGGCCAGTTTGCAGTTTCCTCTTTCTAGGACTCTCTACAAATTGTTATGATTTACCGTCGACATTCACGAAAACTATGTGATATTGTCGATTACTTACTGTGTGCCTATACAGAACGACGTACGCGAAAATATTCGCCACAACAATACCAAATACCATATTTTTCTGTTATGGTAACTCTAAATTTCATTCATAGGACTAGAACGGTGAAGGTGGTGTTTTTGCCAATATCCACAGTAAACTTTGACCGAATTTCATAATTTTTTGTTTGTTTGAAAGATATTAACGAATGTAAAACGTCAGTACTAATTCTGGTCTCCTAACAAAATGGCTACAGGCGGCCATATTGGATTTTGGTAAAAGTGATATATATTGGGCAAAATCTTACTTAGAGATTTTCTGTTGGTCATATATTGCTATTTTTAGCATATTTATCTGTAAAATGTCTATAGGGTAGTCTACCTCTATGATTTATAGTGAAATATAGCTGTTTAAAAAAGAATTTCTGAAATTTGACTCCGTACGGGGCTTTCGATATTGCCTCAGACAATTTCATTGCACATGATAATAAGGCAAAGAATGGAAAATGTAAGAGTTTAACGGGCAAATAGGTTTTCAGCAGAGCAGAGAATGAAATGAGAGAGATGATGATACGAATAGGTGTTTCGTGCGGGTCGGTGTTAGCTATGTTTTTAGTGGTAATTGTGGATGACAAGATGCTCTAGACATCATATACCGACTGGTGCCTCAAGTAAATTTGTCTCAATCAGTCCAATTAAGATTGTTCAAAAACAAATGATTTTCCTTGCAGTACAATGTTTTAATTAATTGTCGAACGAACTAGATTTTCAATCTAAATCAATGTCTAGCATCAACAGACAGTGCAATGTATCCCTCGGCAGCTTCCGATGACAGGAAAATTGATGCATATCCGTCTGCAGCAACGTTGACCGTTGTACCCGTGCAAAATGTTCCACGCAGTGAACCTGTAGCTAGATCACAATAAAATCCTGCCGGTAATCCGGTGAATATGTGAACATTTAAGTCAACCCGGTATTGTCCATTGAAAATCATGAATCCACGATTACCGCGCGAAAATGCTATTTGATTGTCGCCATTGTCCCACCAGTTAGCTACCGCAGCCCCACCAACTGTATTCCTGAACTGTAACATATTTACGGTCTGATACCATCTGTGCTCGCACACCCATTTGTTGTCGTTACATTCTCCGTTTGAACCAAATGTAGGTGACAAAGTATTATAGTTACCATCATGCGGTGGACCTTGGAATTTGGTGTCGAAATAGTATGACGACATTATACGCGGTATCCCGTATGGCCATGCTAATTTGAAAAAAATTGGAAATATTTGAATTTGGTTGGATGGTATTAGCTGGCAAGAATTTACCTAAGTGAAACGCAACCGCCATTTTGTAGAGACGTCCCTCTTTATAACTAAACAGTCCCTCTCTTTGCGTATCATGGTTAGTAACAAAGCTAAGGACGTACTGAGTTGGATGGAATCCCCAGCCTTCACCAAAAGTTCGCAACCATTTCAGCGAGTCTTGGCCACGGAAACTTTTCGCAATGGCATTCGGATATCTAAATTCTGTCGTTGTTCCTAAATGCCAAAAGTCACTTCCTTGTATAACCTGGTCGTCATAAACTTCTCCGACAATAAATGGTCGTGAGTTAGCAGCAAATCCATGGTTTACGTTTAGGTTCTTCAAACGACCCCAAATCACTGTAAGATCTTGGGGCCACATATGCTTCATAACGTCCATACGAAAACCAGCAACTCCCAAATCAATCAAATGATTCATGTAATTTGAAATCGCCGCACGAACATTCTCTTTCGTCTGATTCAAGTCGCGGAGGGTATCCAATTCACAGTTCCTCAAAGTTGGCGGATTATTCCAATCCATTCTGCATCTTGGATTATTAAAATCGTCAAAGGTATATGGAACACCGGGAAAATCGCCACTATCAACTTGGCCACTTGAACCACCCACACCAAGTCCTGACATACTAGACATATGATTAACAACAATATCCGGATAAATTCGAACACCTACAGCGTTACACCGTCTCGTCATGTCAGCAAATTCGGCCTCGTTTCCGGAACGCGTAATCAGTTTATACGACATTGGTTGGTATCGTTCCGACCACGGACGATTATTGATTGATTCCAGAAAATTTTCATTTGGCGGAGAGATTTGCACACCTGAATGAGAGGAGTTATTTCGATGTGACGAAAGACAGTTAAGTATTCCACATAAGGGCAGACTACCCTAATATATTCGTCATCGTCAGCAATGCTCACCTGCGTATCGATTTGGACCTAAGAAATTTTCGCATTCTTTTGCTATGTCCGACCATTTCCATTCAAATAAATGTACCATAACACTACGACCGGTTCCCCAGTGCGGATTGTGATAGGCACTTCCCAAGGATGTTGATCCGAAAAATATTACCAGCAGCACGTACAACTTCATTTTTGCGATCTGACTGACGAAATATTCTGATTTTTAAAAATAATTTTATAATCAGCAACATTGTTTGATATGCACTATCGCTACTCTTTGATATCAGAATTACATTTAAATTGTTAAAAGTCCAATCGAAGGGGCTATCAATTTTAATCATATATAGCATTAAGATAATTTTAGCATATTAGACTGTTCACTAGGGGGTTCCAAAAAAATGAGGTGTCTAAATGTTTAGGGCACAGGACCGAAAATCAATATCCCTGATAAAAAGTGTCTTATGGGACTGACTCGATCCAAATCGACTTAGGGGTCCCTCAAGTAGGAAATATATGTCAAAAATAGTCAAAATTACTTGAAAACCAGGTTTGATTAAAGCGACATCATTGTGTTAGTGTAAAATCACCCGAACCAACATTTTTCAATATTTTTCGGGTATCGACACACACTTTGTCCAGGCAGCGCTTGTCATAGACCATATTCACAGTGAATATTCTGACGCCGTAACGGTGACGGCGATGAGCAACATATTCAGGGTAACGAGGAGACGAGGATTGGAATTGGCAATTCAAAATAAACCAAATTTGTCATAAGGTATACACCACCGCACTTCAAAAGTGGTACTGTAAATTGGGTAATGAAACTTGACAGTGTCACACAACTGTAAAACACTATAAACAACTTTTTCACACAAAATAGTTCTCTTTTTGGCAGCTGTAGACTATGATCACTTCTGCACTATTATACGGATTCTTTTGGGTCGCTCCTTATTAGGAAGTTTCCTATTTATAACCAAATTGGACATACAAGTGAGTTATAGCATGTTCTAGCGATCTGATTCTACATAATAGTCATGGTGGAAGTAGCAGTCGAGCATGCCCTATGACGATTTGGCTCTGCAAAATAACGATGAATTTGAAACGGTCTTTTTGAAATTCGAATCATTCGAGTGGAACAACAATTTTGTTGTACTAAATCACTCTATAAAATGTATTAAATTGAGACGTATCCAAAGAATACTGATTTTTGACACATGTCAAAAATGCAATGTTTTGATCCAGACAACACAATTTCGACTCCAAAACAATGAATTCAAAATCTACTCACGTCTGCCGCTTATGTCTAGAATCCAGCGATGACGATTTACTAAACATCTTTGAAAAGTTCCAAGATTCAACTATTGCCTTGGTCTTAGCTAAGCATTTCTGGTTCCAGGTGAGACGTTGTTGTTAGTGTCGTTGGTGTTGAACATAGAGATAGACTGACTGTTGAACTGACTAAATTTTTGTAGATCGATAAAAATGATGGGTTGCCGGAATGGGTGTGTGAAATATGTTGGATCCAAACGAAAACGTTCCACAATTTCTACAAGAGACTGGAGTTTCGCCATAAGAATTACTTGAACTCGATCGTCATGGTAAAGGTTGATGAGATAAAGCAAGAACGAAGTGTTAGTCCAACGGAGGAAGCATTAGAAGCTGATTTGAGCTTAGTCAAATGTAATGAAGAGACAGATAAATTGGAAACTGATGGCATGCAGACAATTAAGGAAAGCGACAGTTGTGATGAAGATAACAACGAAAATAGCTGCGATCAAAGTAATTTTTTGGGTTAATTGTCGTTAAACTTATGTAAACCACACGCACGGTCTGTTTTAGGTGATACTGAACAAAGTTCTGATGAAGAAGATAAGCCGAAAAACGAAGACGTTACTACTAATCGGACACTTCCCGTTGAGCCACATAGTCAATCTGAAGTAGAGAAACAGGATGCACAGATACGTCGATTTTTCAAGATGAAATGCGAAATTTGCAGTGACGTCGAACTCGATACATTAAAAAGGGCGAGAAAACATTATCGTCAAGCGCACAAAACGATAGGCTATTTGACCTGTTGCGGAAAGAAATTTAAGTTCCGCTACAGGATGTTGGATCATATCCGGTATCACGTTAATCCAGACGCACACCGTTGCGAACAGTGTGGTAAAAGTTTTAAAGACAGACAGGCACTAAAGATTCACGGAAAAACTCACGTACCACTGAATTTGCGTGACCATAAATGTAGCTTATGCTCCAAAATTTGCACGACCGCAGCATCACTGAAATATCATGTACAACACAAACATCCCACGGACTCATCTGAAACATTTCCTTGCGACCAGTGTGACAGGATGTAAGCTTGACATGATATCGCAAACAATCGCAGCCTAATTCGCTGTTTCGATTTATTTTCAGTTGCCAGTCGAAAACATTACTAGCCTGCCACATACGAAACGTTCATGACTCTTCGTTGGATCACGTTTGCGAGATATGCGGCCGTACATTCAAACACAATACCAGTCTTCAAAACCACAAAGATATAGAGCATTCTACAACACCACCGCCGAAAGTTCAGTGCGACATCTGCGGTACTTGGTACAAAATTAAGATTTCAATTGATCGCAGGTCACCAAGTTGAACAATGAAATGTATTTCCAGGTTGAAACACGAACGTAATCTTTGGCACCATTTAAAAATACACCAAGAAATGCAGGAAGCTCAGGACGGTAACTCACAGGCTGCCAGTTGTCCGACCTGTAACAAAAAGTTGCAGAGCAAACGATTGCTGGCCACTCATATTCGAAATTCTCATGGCGAAAGAAAACATCAGTAAGTAATCTCTCTATCGATCTGTCTATAAAGATCAGGTTCACATTCTAAGCGTTTCAGGTGTACATTTTGCGACAAAGCATTCAAGACACCGAAAAATTTAAAGGTAAATTTATTACCCATCCGAAGTCCTTGCCATTAAAACCGAATCAGCTTGAATGTCCCTTTTATAGGAACACATAGCCCTTCACACTGGTGTGGATTTGTACTGTTGTCTGTACTGTGACAGGACTTTCAAATCGAATGCGAACATGTATTCACATCGAAAGAAGGCCCACCTAGCAGAATGGACAAGAGACAAAGCAGAAAAGGACAGATGCAATCTAGTAGCACCTAGTAAAACTAAAACAGCAGATAAACTGATGGATGATTCATGAATATAGCACCGCAATCAATTATAATGTTTGTTGCGAGGCAAAAGGATGACTTTTACTGAGGTATTCTTTGGCCAACTTACTCCTTTTACTCATATTTCGATTCCAAGTAGAAAGTAGCCGAAGGCTTCTCGTCGAGTGTGCCTTTACAACCACGCTGTACGCATCGTCCCTGAGAAACTAAAAATAATTTGAACCTCAGAAACTAGGTTCCACTTTTGACGGGTAGGTCTCTTGACTGAATTGAAACAACTACAGTAGGATCGTTTTCAAACATGACTGCTGAAACCAATAAACTTCTTTGTAAACTACGCAAGCTATGGAGGTAAATTTTCCACATAACTAGTGGGATGGTGAACAATATTTTTGGTACATTGAAATAGACACCACACTGTGCTTAAGTTTACCCTTAATCGAAGAAGTTCAAATGATGCAAATTCGAGTTGTATGATGTCCTCGAGGAAGGTGCAACGTTAAAAGTGACCCAGACTTCACATTTTGACGTAGAATTTTATCATTTTGACCAAAATTCGTTCCTGTAAAGCTCAAGATCAGCCAGTTAAAAATCAAATTTACCTTCAATGAAATTATTTATGTATTTGAAACAAAATGAACTCATTTACAGTGAGTCTGTGAGTATCTATCTCTATCTATCTTTTGAGTATCTATAAAACATATAAATATAAAATAATTAAAATTTGAAAGAAGCTCATACTCCTCAACAAGACTAACTACATTATAACACAACAGGGATCGTAAGATCCCAGAAGATAATCACATTTCGAACAGCGATGGTCCACGTCCTGACACAAGATGCAACATTTCGTCCAACATCCGAATCTATAACAGATCGCAAAAAATTTCATTAAATCATTTCAAGTTCATACACAGAGTGGCACATTTCATTCGATGTTCCGGTGATTTTAGTGACGACAACCTCATTGCAATTGGAACATCTGACGGTGATAGAATGTGATTCATATATGACGACGTCAGCAATAAATTTCGTCGGAGTCAGAGCTGTTGAGAAACGAGTTAGGTTTAGAGGGTTTAGAGAGAGAATTAGTCAAATACGGTACATGCAAAAATGACTTGGTTTGTGTAGAAAGTATCCTACGACAGCATTTCCGGACCAGGAGCAAATGAGTAAACTTAGTATAGTTAAGCTACATTCGTTTTCCAAAAAATTTATTGACACGTTGGTCGATAGTTAGAAATCTTTTTTTTTTTGATTTTAAATTTATTCCTTTCTTTTGTTTTCTTTCTTCGTATTTGAGGAAATAATTTGTAGGAAATTTTACTGTTTAGCGAAACTTGTTTTCTGCATAATAATAATTTTTGTTATAAAAGGGGCCCACCCATGCGGCCTATTTATGTCTAAGTTGTATTATATATGATTGATTTGTAATATTACTTGGAACCAATAAATCTAATCTAATCCTACGAAAATAATGAAATAACGAAAACAATAACCTAGAACATCAAACGAAGTAGTCGACCAAAGTTCTTTCAGAACCTTGGTAGTCGACAACCCTCTTTACGAACTTTTCGTACTCAGTAAGGGCCGATTTTCCATCCGAGTCAACAATATATTATTACAATCCCTTTCGCTCGATCGATATACAAACACTCTTACTGGGACATATACTCACGCACACATTCAAAGTCATGCAATAATGACAATCTTACTAGACTCATGTTGTAATGTATTATTTTGGATTAAACATTCTCTGTGATGTTAGGCCTTTTGGAATCTTCGACATTTAAAAGTATGACGTAGAGAGAATCTCTGAAACCAAAAGGCTCTAAGACGGTCTTAGAACCTTTGCTGAAACTTGTTCAAATGTGAAATCTCGGTATTGATACTCACTCACCACTCATTGTTTAAGAATAGACACGTATGCTGCTGGGGTAATAGTAATTTTACCTTTCACTTGTTTGGGATAAACCGGTCAGCTGTAATAAGTCTTGTTTATTAGATTGTGAAATTAAAAAACGTTTCCTTTTGCCGTAGCATGGACAATTTTGCGTAACTTTATTATTTATGTAAATAACTTGGAAAATTTGGTTGAAAGCTTACTATAAGACACCAGTATCTACGATGATATGCTATTATACCCCGTCCGGTTACTTCAATTTCATTATGTGCAGATCATGCGTAGTTCTGTATATCTATGAACCCATACGAAATAACAGTGACTCACGTCTCCCTCACGACGTTTGTTATATTAAGAATGCGGATGAGCATAGCAAAGGCTCTCTACCTTAGAGAGCCTTTGGCATAGTGGTTCGTGTGGATATCTAGATGTAATAAACACGTCTAGACTGACAATAAGCAGGTTGCCTAAAAATTTTACTGTAATATCAATCCTACCACCCACATGAACTTTTATCAAAGGCTCACTGTATTTGAAAGTCTATTCGAGTTCTTGTTGACTATATTTCCTTTAAAAAACAATAATTTTCGATTGTACAGGCAAAGGCAGTTAAAATTCAGGATTAATTTGTTCCAGTTGTCTTTCAGCTGATCCACACATACAATCAAAAATGTTTATACTGTTGAAGCTGTAACGCGCACGCGTGTGGTAGTGGTAAAACTGTGTAAAGACGTATAAACACTGATTGCTTGTGTGGATCAGCTGAAAAACAGTTGAAGCGAATTAATGCTGAAATCTTACTGCGTCTGACTGTAGTATTTCAAATTGATACAATGTTGTTCATTCTTTTTCAACTTACCAGGTCTCAGGCTCATATAAATTGTATTCATAACTTTCACTTAAACTTTCAGCGGAAGATTTCCTCCACCCTTAAAGTTTCGCATGTGTTCTAGGGCAATCAATGCAAATAACAAAAATTTAATTTTCTTTGAAGCGTGAAATCAACTAAAGCTTCATTTTTAGACGGAGAAATTTGGTATTCTGCGTGCCAAAATGATCTCCTGAATCGGCTTTTTTACCAGGGGGTATTTATTCCATTTTTTGCTAAAAAGACTTCTTTAGTGACAAATCCAGAACATGCCTCCAGTTGTTTGTCGAAACCACATTCGCTAAAAAAAAGCCTTTAAACATGCGTTAGAAAACATATACGATTCTGCAAGCTTGACGGGCAGTCAATGACGGTAGCATAACGTTCCCAGCTTATACAAAACACAAGGCTTCCAGTTTATTGAACTGATTTTTAAAATTAGAACGTAAAAAATCTGCTTTTAGTCTACTACAAATCCTGCGATCTGACAGCTCACCCCAGGCAGTGAAAATAATATTAAAAGGGTATGGCCGTATTGAAAACTTTCATATAAAAATGTGCATTTTTGTCGCAATTTCTCAAACAAAACAAGAAATTATCAACTCGACTTGAATTCTTGGATAAATGAAATGTTTTTCGTAAAGAATGCCATCACATTTGTATGATACGGCCATACCATCCTATTATATTGATAAGTTCAACTCGGGATTGTCAAACTGTCAAACATTTAAGTTGTTTATCTTTTGATGTTTTGTTGATACAAACGATACAAACTCTCACTTCTAAAAAATGAATTCAAATTCGGCTCAAATATGCCGTTTGTGTCTGGAAACTTGTGATGGCCTAGTTAACATTTTCGAAAAGTTTCAAGACGAAACCATTGCCTCAGTTTTGGCCAAACATTTTTGGTTTCAGGTGAGATTTAGGTGTTGTGTTTGAGTCGTTTGGGTTAACTGAATTCGACTGTTCATTTCTGTAGATATATAAAGATGACGGTATGCCGGAATGGGTGTGTGAAATTTGTTGGAGCCAAACGAGAACATTTCACCATTTCTACAAGCGGCTGGAGTTACGTTATAGGAATTACATGAACTCAATCGACTCGGCCAAGGTTGATGAAATATGGCTAGAGCGAAGTGTCAGTCCTATGGAGCTGGAATTGGAAGCTGATTTAGACATTGTTAAATGTGAAGAGGACATAACAATAACGACTTTCGAAGCACAGACATTAAGCAACGGAGATAGTTGTGATGTAGATAACGACGATAATAGCGGCGATCAAAGTATTTTTTACCATTTCTGGGTCGTCGTATTACGCCGGTACCGAACAATAATCTTTTTTTAGGTGAAGCTGGACAAACCAATGACGATGACGACAAACCTTCTGCTTCTCTTGATAAGCCTTCTCGTGACGCAGAGCTCCGTAAATTTTTCAAAATGAAGTGCGATATTTGCAGTGATGTCAAACTCGATACTTTGAAGAAATTGAGAAAGCATTATCGTCAAGTGCACAAAACAGACGGTTATTTGATCTGCTGCGGAATGAAATTTAAGTTCCGCCACAGGATGCTAGAACACATCCAGTACCACGTTAATCCAGACGCACACCGTTGCGAACAGTGTGGCAAACGTTGCAGAGGCAGGGAGGCACTGAAAAATCATGAGAAAATTCACATACCACTGAATTTGCGTGGCCATAAATGTAGTTTTTGTTTTAAATATTTTACGAGCAACGGAAGCCTAAACACTCATGTACGAGAGAGGCACACGAATTCGTCTGAAACATTTACTTGCGACCATTGTGGCAGAATGTAAGCTTTTCACTTAGTATCGCAATCAAGTGCAGCCTAATGCGTTGTTTCGATTTACTTTCAGTTATCGGTCGAAAATGAAAATAGAAACCCACATGAAAAACGTTCATAGCTCTTCGCGGCATGAAGTTTGCGAGATATGTGGGCGAACATTCAAATATAAAGATAGCCTTCACAATCACAAAGAAATAGAGCATTCTACAACGCCACCAGCGAAAGTTCAATGCGACATCTGCGGTACTTGGTACGAATTGAGCTTTTATTTTATCACAGACTAATGATATTGAACAATGAAATGTATTTCCAGGTTGAAACATGAACGTAATCTTTGGCACCATTTAAAAACGCATGAGAATTTGCAGGACGCAAAGGCTCTCGGTTGTCCGATTTGTAAGAAAAAGGTGAAAAGCAAGCGATTGCTAGCCATACATATTAAACGTTCTCATGCCGAAAAAAAACATCAGTAAGTTCCTGTTTTGCTCACATAATTGCATCTTAATGGTTTAGTGGTAACAAGCTTCCATTCTTAATATGGTCTAGGTGTACATATTGTGGCAAGGCATTCCGGATTCGTAAGATTTTACAGGTAACTTTATTAGCCACCTTGCCAATAAAACCAAATCAATTTGAATGTCCCGTCTGTAGGAACACATAGCAGCACTTCACACTGGTGCAAATTTGTACACTTGTCCGTACTGTGATAGGACCTTCAAATCAAGTGCGAATATGTATGCGCATCGGAAAAGGGCACACTTTGCAGAATGGACCAGGGACAGAACCAACAACACAAAAACCGACGGGATTCAATTGGTTCGAGTAGAAAGTAAAGCTATTGAATAAATGAATGAATTGGTCGAAACTTGACTGCGATTTAGTTTTCTAAAGTTAGTGTAGGTTAAATAGCCGGCGTAAACATTGACGGTTTCGCTTTTTCAGACGAGAGTTCGTGAAAAATTGTTGAAAAATGACTAAAGACTGGCTGAAAAATGTGTGGAATTTTCTTGATCCAAGTGGAAGCCGATGTCAATAAACACACGAAAACGAGACTTTTCATTTTTATCCCGAGTAATGTAATGGATTGAAAAAATGCTTGAAACATGACCAGTACGATTTTCGACGCATGTAGCATGTAAAATATAAATTGATAGCTGTGTACTGTAATTCCATAAGTTTTTCAAACATTTTTCAGCCAGCGGACCCTATGTTATTTGTTTAGTCATTTTTCATCCATTTTTCACGAACTGGGGACTCATCTTTCCATTTTTGATAAGAGACTTCTTCAGACAGGTGATAGTGCCGCTGGGGTAATATTAAGTTTCGTTCATTTTTTAATAGATTTAGCAGGAGCGAGGAGGTAAATTAAAACATTTCATTGACAAATCAATGGCGGTTCCCAAGGCCAAATATAAATTTCGAGATTTTAACAGACATCATCGTTTTCATTGTTTTTCTGTATTCTCTGATTTCAATGTTATTTCAAATGGCAATTGAGAGGAATTAGAGAAATGATGATATCTCTTTAAAAAAAACGCGATATCTATATTTCTCCGACTGTGGCAAATTTAAGTTTTTTTCCCGGAAATAGGCCCTTTGACACTTACCACATGTAGCAATTCTCCACTCTCTTCTTAAGTGATCTCATTCGCACGACTCCCTTTTTTTATAAACAAGAGACAATTCAATGGTTCGATATATTGAAAACGAGTCAGTTGACGGTAGTAGAATTCTGATTACACGCTTGAGTATCGTTTCGATTCAACATCAAGTGTCATTTCAAATTTTTGAACAGGTCCTTGACGACTCTTTCCTTAACTGTGGCAAAATTCAATTCACCCATCAATCGTTGACGCAACAGCTGTACATATTTGCTGACCACCAGTCCGATTTCGTCACACCATCGCATCTGACCACACATTCTCAGAAAGCCCTCACACTTTTCCTTGTACACGGCACCTAGTTAGTATTACGCTTATAACACATATACAGGCAGGTGGTGAACGTTTTTTCAACAGCGATCGTTTGACCCACGTCAATATCTTCTTTGGCAATAACCAAATGGCTGCCACCTGGGTTCCGTTCAAATTTTAGCACGTTAGCCATACACGGAAATTTTTCATCTGGTTTGAAGTCCATTAATAACCGAGAATCGGTTTGATGTACACCGTTGTCGATGTGCTTTAAGCAGTCAGCCTTTCGTCCGTCCAATTTCGACATCTTATCGGCTGGAAAGCCGAAACTTTTGGCCAATTCGATATCGATCAAGCATTCTCGATACATTTTCATGTGTATGAAACAAGCCGAACGATTTGCATACGCCAAACTGATGTGCACCGATCCTTGTTTTGCATAGCACAAGCTCTCGTTGTACAACTCCAGAGCTTGAGACCATTTACATTTAGCAAATAGCTGGTTGCCTTCCTTTCGTTTCTCCAGTGCTTTTGCGTCACTTTTGGCACACGTTGTATGACCACGTTCCCTACATTCTGTCTGAATTTTCGAATGAAATTGATTCAACAATACTTTCAATGCAAAAATGTCCACGTACAACGCGTTCGCCTGGTTCGATTCTATATTCCACAACATTGTACCGACTGCCGGTAATTCAATCTGGGAACAGAAAACCATTTAAAATTTCATTTCGATCGCAACTTATCATTTGAGTACCTTAGAAACGGAAAAATTATTTCAATTGCGAATATACGACTTTTAAATTGGAGTGCAAACAATCGCGAATAAATGAGAATTAAAAATGAAATGAGACCACATCGACTTACGAGTCGAAACGACGACATTAGGTAACGGGCTGTGTCGTTGTCCTGCTTTAGTACGCCGGTTGTTATGGTTTTATGGTGAAGCTATTAGAGATGAGCGGGCCGACGTTTTTTCAATACCCGACCCGACCCGGCCCGATCCAATTTTTTGAACCCGAGCCCGACCCGACCCGAGACTTTTCTCTTCGCGGCCCGACCCAACCCGACCCGAAAAAATCATCGGCCCGACGTGACCCGACTTTTTTTTACTATAAGAAATTTAATGAAAAATCATTTTCTACGCATAAAAGCTTTGCAATAATCTTATACGCGAAGTAAAATAATAAAATAAGTTAGTGTTTCATGCTTTATAGGCTTTTATTGGCTTACTTTAAATTTGTATTTCTAAGTCGGGCCGGCCCGAATTTTTGTTTTCAAAGTCCGACCCGACCCGGCCCGAATGAATTTTCAAAACCCGGACCCGAACCCGATCGGGCCGGGTCGGGTCGGGTCGGGCCGGGTCGGGCCGATGTATTTCGGGCGGCCCGCTCATCTCTAGAAGCTACAGAATTTCAGCGCCAGCAAAAAGTCTATGCAAAAGTCAGAATCGCATTTAGAACATATTTAAGGCCGTTCGATAAGAAAAATTGAAATCTAAAAAATTCAAGCAAATTCTCAGAATGTACTTCCAAGATTTTTTTTATAATCATAGCAACTTTCGAGTCGAGACTTTCAAAGAAAATTCTAGAAAATGAAAACTTAAATGCATCTCCCTTTTTAACGTGCTACGTCGATGTATTTTTTTTTTACATTCTACAACTCTTTTGCAACTTTTTTTTCTATATGCAAATTATGTGCAACTCTTTTCGTTTGCAATTTCGTTCAAAAAATGCTACAAAAATGTACAACTACACTCGCGGTATTTTGAAAACCGACACATTTTCTGTTTCGTGGTTTACTGATTTTTTTAATGAATTTTGCATGTGTTTTCATATGGAGAAAATTGCTTAAAATCTCCAAACTCAGTCAGGACATCGTTAGGAAAGCGCAGAAAGCGTCACCTACAATGATACCAGCTGTTTTGGAAGTATACACAAGGACTTGCGTAACTTTTTACTCTTTTAAAGGTTTTTGACCGATCTGTACTACGCCGTAGGTGAAATATTCGATATGCTCATGATCGCAAAACCTCTCCAATTTCTTGAATTGCAACAGGTAGAGCATGTATGAAGTTCTGGGGTGCCTAGCAATGTTTTAAAGATAGACTAAGTTCACTCTGCATCGCTACACCATTTCCATCCATACAGTCAAAGAGGCTTCCCGACTATGAGCAAAATGTAAAAAAATAGTGTTTTTTTCAGAAAGAGTCCGGCGAAATCGATCAGTTATGGGCTAGAATTGTCCCCCCAGACACGTTACTGATAAAAAAAACTATTTTGGATGAGAATTCGGTTCAAATTTACTCTTTTATTCCAGCCGCAAAGGACAACTTTTTTCAAATGGTCCGCAAATCCTGCAATACAAAACTTCTGAGGTAATATTTTGGTATGTGATGGTGGCTGAGGTCAGCTACCATAATATGTAGTCGGCCCATCAGAACAATGATGTTGCAGAGGTACAGTACTATTTGAAAGTTGACCATACTTTGCCTGATGGCTAGCCATGGGTGGTGAGTGCGGAGTCAGAGTGGGCTCAAACTGTCGGCCGTGGATAGGCCAACAATCCTACAAAGTTTCAACTTTTTGTGTTGCTCCTTCCTCAAGATAATGCTAAAAAAATGTTTTGAACACCCTCTGACATCACATGACATTTAGACACATTACACTCAAAATGGATTTTATTTAAAATTCGCTAGAATTGAACGACGAATCGAATGAGCTATAACTCAATAATATCGGAGGCAGCTGGTTTCAAAAATTGAAAA
Source organism: Bradysia coprophila (assembly GCF_014529535.1). NCBI lineage: Eukaryota > Metazoa > Arthropoda > Insecta > Diptera > Sciaridae > Bradysia > Bradysia coprophila. The sequence goes on along the minus strand of NW_023503608.1, from coordinate 2,992,603 downwards.
TTTGGCTGACGAATTGGCGAATTGACTCTTAAAGTAACTCAACTGCCGCAATTCAGAAGAATACGTCCTTGTTTGGAGATTTTTATGTTGCCAAGAGGAAGGTTTGAAACCAGAGCCGAAGGCGAGGGCTATGATCCCTCGTGGTAAAATAACAATCTACAAAGAGTTACGTGTAGTATTTTACTTGCGAAGCCCTGCTAAAATGAAAATTATCGCAAGTATCAATGGCGTGTTACTTCCACTGGAAATTGTTTTTTTTATACAAATTACGATAGATAAGGAATTAGTAGAAATTGCAGGGAAAAAACGTTTGTCGTCCCGCTAAAAGTCTGAATTTTATGCAGGATTAACATAGAGTTACACTTTACAATTCTGAGAGAATTGCACTAAAATGTAGTCTAACATTCCTAGTCTGTTCCAAAAAGGAAGACAAACAAAGTTGATTCGTTTTCAAATTCCTCAAAACCGCAAAAAATCGAAACTGCAAATCTACTACAACTGAAAGTTGAAATCCCGTTTTCTTCAGGTCCATCGGGTCCATCTTGGATGGACTGTCAAAATAAATTGTTTATGTTTTGATTATTGTGTTGACGTCGCTGGAAATAAGCATTTCGATAAAATGAATTCAAATTTAACACAAATATGCCGCTTATGTCTGGAGACTAGTGGCGGTTTAGTAAATATTTTCGAAATATTTGAAGAATCAACCGTTGCTTCAGTTTTGGCCGAACATTTCTGGTTCCAGGTAAGGTTGTGATAGTGTCGTTGGGAGTTAACTGAGAACATCTGTTCAATTCGGTAGATTCATAAGGATGACGGTATGTCGGAATGGGTGTGTGAAGTATGTTGGAGTCAAACGAAAACATTCCATCATTTCTACAAGAGATTGGAGTTACTTCATCAGAATTTCTTGAACTCAAGCGTCTTGGTCAAAGTTGATGAAATAAAGCAAGAACGAAGCGTTAGTCCTCTAGAGGAAGTATACGAAGATGACCTTTTTACAGACAAATGTGAAATGGATATAACAATAAAGACTGACGACACGCAGACACCCACCAAAGATTACAGTTGTGAAGAAGATAGTAACCAAAATAGCGGCGATCAAAGTATTTTTTGACTGCTTTACGCCAGTTTCGGTGCATAATCTTTAATTTGTAGGTGCAGCTGAAGCAGAGCAAACCACTGACGATGATGACGAGCCTTCTCTTGATAAGCCAAGAATCTATAAATTACACAGTCGATCTGAAAAAGAGAAACAGGACGCAGAGATTCGGAGATTTTTTCCGATGAAATGCGATATTTGCAGTGATGTCGAATGTGACACATTAAAGAAAGTGAGAAAACATTATAGTGAAGTGCACAAAACAAAAGCCTATTTGATCTGCTGTAAAAATAAGTACTCGAAACGCTGCGAAATGCTTGACCATATCCAGTATCATGTCAATCCGGACGCACACCGTTGTGACCAGTGTGGTAAAAGCTATAAAGACAGAAAAACACTGCGTGAACACATGAAATGTCATATACGTGCCCATAAATGCGACTCATGTTCAAAAACTTTCCCGTCCGCATCCAAGTTAAAATATCACGTTCAAGATAAACACTCCACGGATGCGAACGAAAAGTTTCCTTGCGACAAGTGTGGCAAAATGTAAGTTATTTACCGTCCTTGGTCACTATCCATCAGATTTGAATAAACCAAAAGTTGGAGCATTTGACCCAACGTTTTTCTATTATTTTAATTCAGGTGCCGATCGAAAATGTTGCTAGCCTGCCACATAAGGAACGTTCATGACCCGTCGATGAACCACGTCTGTGAGATATGCGGTCGTACATTTAAACAGAAATTCAATCTGCAAATGCATGAGCAATTGGAACATTCAAAAACGCCAATGCCGAAAGCTCAATGCAACATTTGCGGCATTTGGTACGAATTAGAATTTATTTACGAAACTGCGTTATGTTGACCAACAAAATGTTTTTCTTTGGAGGTTGAAGCACGAACTTCGCCTTAGGAAACATCATTGGACAATGCACCGAGAAATGCAGGAAGCTCAAGACCGGAAACTTTTCAATTGTCCGATATGTAAGAAGAAAGTAAAGACCAAAACACTGTTGGATTCTCATATTCGCAGATCTCACGGCGAAAAGAAACATCAGTAAGTGAATTTCCGAAATAAAGATAGGACAGGTTCGCATTCCAATTTTTCTTTCAGGTGTACATTTTGTGACAAATCATTCAGGATTGCCAAAATATTGAAGGTAACGTTATTACCCATCTGAACTTCTTTGCCATCAACTCGAATCAAATTTGAATGTCCTGTCTGTAGGAACACATAGCAGCAATTCACACTGGTATAGATTTGTACAGTTGTCCGTATTGCGATAGAACTTTTAAATCGAATGCAAACATGTATTCACATCGGAAGAAGGCTCATTTAGTAGAATGGACCAGGGACAAAGCAGAGAAGGATAGATGCAATCAAGTCGCACCTAGTGAAACCCAAACGACAGCTGGAACGGTCGTTGATGAATAAATATATAAACGCATGTCAATGGTGATAGTTGCGAAGTAAATGGATGACTTTCAATGAAAATACGGTTGACTTATTCCTTTCACTCTAAGAGTGATATCGCCAAAACTTGAACCAATTTTGGGGAATATCAATACTAGGATTCGGCGATCCGGGCGAGCTATAGCGCGTTGGACTCGTTTTTCAATTCTAGACAATACGTATCTTTTCTTTTTTTTTATTAATTGTGTACTCTTGGCGTAAATTGGTAAAATGCAGGCACATGTCGTAGGGTAGAGAAAACACTTTTTAGTATTAACTCGAGGTAGACGATTTTTTAAAAGTCGAAATGTTGTGCGAGTGTGCGTCTCTAAAAGACCTATCATTAGAGTTTTGGCACGAGTTGGTACCACTGTACGTTCGGGTTCGGGAGTAAACAATGAAAGTATGGTCGATTTTCGCACAGTACTGCTGACCTGCAACAGAACGTTTCCGTGAAACCGACTGCGGGGTGTTGTAGCTGGACACACTCACAATCATCCCACGTAAACTAAACTTCAGAAAAATTGTGTTGCAGGCCAGGAAGTTGCACGAAGTAAAAAGTTCACCGAATGGACCAAATTTTTTTCAGAATTTCGAGTTTAATGACCGACGTAAACGTCTGATTGTGATCAAAAATTACCCTAAGGTTATGCTACTCACTTTTAGTGATCATTTCATGAGTTCAGGAACGAACAATGCTATTATTCTTTGTGTGTCGATTTCAACTTTTTTATTAACTGATTCCGGATTCCGGAGGGTATTGTCACTAGTCACTAAAGATGAAACGTCGTTATATTTCGTCACAAGTGACGAAAAGTAAAGCGACCACGACCAGTGAACCAGTTTGACCTTAGATCTCGCAGGTTGGATACAGGCCTGATGTAAACATGGCTCTAAATATAGATTTGGTAGAAAACTTAAATGAGTGCTAAGTTCGTTATTAGGCTCCAGGTGTCTTACGAGGCCGCAGCCTAATAAAATACATTGCATCGAGATTCATACGACGATTTATGCAACAGAGGCATCTAAAGTTTGAAAATTTTTCACATTATGATGCTTTATTATATCTCGTGTGCCGCACAATCACTCTTCAAATTTGATCGATCACATTGCTTTGTATTTTCTCAAACGAATGCTGTAACAACTCACACAAATTCCATATCAACACTGCTTTGAGTGTTGTAATATCACATCAAACGGGTGCGGAAATAAGTCACTTTACAACACTAAAATGAGTGCTGAAAAGAGTCGTATTTCAATTCTCGGTGGCACAAAAATCAAAACCTAAAGAATCTACTACAAATCCTACCAGATGCATCTTGGTATTTTTAAGTTCCCACACCTACGAATGCGCTGTCAAACCAATAATGTTTATGTTTTGATGTTGTGTTGAAGCCGACAATCAATTCAATAAAGCGCTTTGATTCAATATACTAAAAATGAATTCAAATTCGACACAACTTTGCCGTTTGTGTCTGGACAATAGTGATGGCTTAGTAAACATTTTCGAACATTTTCAAAACTCAACCATCGCTTCAGTTTTGGCTGAACATTTCTGGTTCCAGGTGAGAGTCTGATAGTGTCGCTGATAGGAGTTAGCTGAATTCATCTGTTCGATTCTGTAGATTAATAAAGATGACGGCATGCCGGAATGGGTGTGTGAAGCATGTTGGAGCCAAACCAAAACATTCCATCAGTTCTACAAGCGATTGGAGTTACTTCATCAGAATTTCTTGAACTCAAGCGTCTTGGTCAAAGTTGATGAAATAAAGCAAGAACGAAGCAGCAGTCCTATAGAGGAAGCATACGAAGATGATCTTTTCATAGACAAATGTGAAACGGATATAACAATAAAGACTGACGACACGCAGATACCAAGCAACGAATACAATTGTGAAGAAGAAAACAGCTACGATATCGGCGAGCAAAGTATTTTTGTCTGCATTCCTCCGTTGTCATTTCGTACTACCAGACAATACTCTTTTTTTTGTAGGTGCAGAAGAGCAAACCACTGACGCTGATGACGAATATTCTCTTGATAAGCCTAGAAGATATAATTCGCACAATCTGTCGGAAATAGAGAAACAGGACGCAGAGATTCGTCGATTTTTCACGATGAAATGCGACATTTGCAGTGACGTCGAATTCGACACTTTAAAGAAAGTGAGAAAACATTATCGCCAAGTGCACAAAACAAAAGGTTATTTGATCTGCTGTGGAAATAAGTATGGGAAACGCTGCGAAATACTTGACCATATCCAGTATCATGTTAATCCAGATGCACACCGTTGTGACCAGTGTGGTAAAATTTATAAAGACAGACAAACACTACGAAGGCACATCAAATCTCACTTGCGTACCACTGTCCATACATGCAGTCTATGTCCTAAAACTTACTCATCTGCAGCAATGCTAAGGTATCACGTTCGAGATAAACATTCCACTGATGCGAGCGAAAAATTTCCTTGCGACAAGTGTGGGAAAATGTAAGTTATTTACCGTCCTTGTTCAATCGTTAAAAAGGCTGCACCATAGTTATGGTTAACATGACATGTTTTATGGCTACATTCTATATCAGATTTCAATTAACCAAGAGTTGGAGCCACAATTGACTCAATGTTTTTTTTACATTAGCTGCCGGTCGAAAATATCGCTAGCCGGTCACATAAAAAACGTTCATGAGCCGTCGATGAATCACGTCTGTGAGATATGCGGTCGTACGTTTAAACACAAATTTAATCTGCAAATCCATGAGCAATTGGAACATTCAAAAACACCACTGCCGAAAGTCCAATGCAACATTTGCGGTGTTTGGTGCGAAAGAGAATTTATTGCAGTGTTAGCTTGAACAATCATATATTTTTCTTTGTAGGTTGAAGCATGAACATCGTCTTGGGAAACATTTAACAATGCACCGAGAAATGCAGGAAGCTCAGGACGGCAAAGTTTTTAATTGTCCGATATGCAAGAAAGTAGTACAGACCAAAACACTGTTGACCAACCATATTCGAAGTACTCATGGCGAACGAAAGCATCAGTAAGTGAATTTTCGAAATAAATGTCTAGGTGGGACAGGTTCGCATTCTAAGTTTTCTTTCAGATGTACATTTTGCGACAAAGCATTCAGGTCGGCAAAAACCTTAAAGGTAACCTTATTACCCATCTCCTTGCCATTAAAACCAAATCAGTTTGAATGTCCTGTTTGTAGGAACACATTGCAGCACTTCACACTGGTGTAGATTTGTACAGTTGTATGTACTGTGATAGGACTTTCAAATCGAACGCAAACATGTATTCACATCGAAAGAAGGCTCATTTAGAAGAATGGACCAGAGACAAAGTCGAAAAGGATAGTTGCAAGCAAGCAGCACCTAGTGAAACTGAAACCACAGCAACAATGGTGGTTGATGAATAAATCTAGCAACTCAATCAATGATGACGGTTTTGTTGCGAAGCAAATGGATGACTTTCATTGACGTATTTTCGGGGCGACTTACATTAATTTCGATCCAAATTTTAAGTAGAATGGCAACTGTGACTTGAAATGGAGCTCCCGTAGCCACGTATATGTAACAGTTATTTACATATCTGAGGTGGACGGTAGATTCTAGGTAATTACAAGAGTCGTAGCCCGAACGAAGTGAGTGCGACAAGCGAAAGAACCTGAAATGAACCGTCCACCACAGATACTTTTCATACTGAGGGCCAAAATTATGAGAAAAATTCTAAAAAAAAAGTATGCCCAAGGCATGAAAAAGTATAAGAAGAGAAGGCTTCTTGTACAGGTACTTCGGCCAACCTCGCTATGCGGTCTTCATTGTTATACGGTCGAATAGAAGGCATAAACTATTTTCACTGTGGACATAATCTTAAATAAAACCAGACAACGACGAATGTGGAACTCGATTGACATACTCATTCAGTAGGAAACTGGAAAAGGAATTTTTCTTTTTCCGCTTCAACAATATCTCAGGCCAAAGCACCAAAGCCTTACGTTAAAAAATACCGGGCGCTGCCACTTCCACATGGTGCTTTGCGTGTTTTGCTCAGGTTATTGTTAGTTTCACTTTAAAATTAAACCGCGAAAAATCAAAACCTAAAAATCTACTACAAATCTTCCGAACTGAAAGCTGATGACCCAGGTGCATCTTGGGATTATTTTTCCACTTTGTCAAAGTAAATTGTTTTGATGTTGTGTTGAAGCCGACAATTAATTGAATAAAGCGCTTTGATTTAATATACTAAGAATGAATTCAAATTCGGCACAACTTTGCCGTTTATGTCTGGAAACTAGTGGCGGTTTTGTAAATATTTTCGAAAAGTTTCAAGACTCAACCGTTGCTTCAGTTTTGGTCGAACATTTCTGGTTCCAGGTGAGGTTGTGATAATGTTGGGAGTTAACTGACCTCGCCCGTTTAATTCTGTAGGTTAATCAGGATGACGGTATGTCGGAATGGGTGTGTGAAATGTGTTGGAGCCAAACGAAAACATTTCACCATTTCTACAAGCGACTGGAGTTACGCCATAAGAATCACTTCGATTCGATCGTCTTGGTCAAGGTTGATGAAATAAAACAAGAGCGAAGTGTCAGTCCTATGGAGGAAGCTTCGAAAGCTGATCTCTTAGTGGACAAATGCGAAGAAGAAACGGATATAACAATAAAGGCTGACGATGATATGCAAACACCGAGCACGGAAAGCAGTTGTAATGAAGATAACAACGACAATAGCGGCGATCAAAGTATTATTTTTAGTAATTGTTGGCAACGGCGATACGGTAGAACCACAATCTTTTCTTGTAGGTGAAGCTGAGCAAACGACTGACGATGAGGAACAGCCTTTTCTCGATGATCCTAGCAGAATTAGGTTGCACAATCGATCGAAACTAGAGAAAGTGGACGCTGAGATTAGTAGATTTTACGCGATGAAATGTGCAATTTGCAGCAACGTCCAACTCGACACATTAAGAAAAGTGAAAAAACATTATCGTCACGTGCACAATGTACCGAAAGGGTATGTGGTTTGCTGTAGAAATAAGTACTCGTCACGCCGCGCAATGCTAGAGCATATCCAGTATCATGTTAATCCTGACGCACACCGTTGTGACCAATGTGGTAGAAGTTATAAAGACAGACAGACAATGTTAAAACACATCAAATCTCATGATCCTGCCTCTGCCCATACGTGCAGCTTATGTCCTAAAACTTACACAACTGCAGCGTTGCTGAGAAATCACATGCGACATAAACATTCTACGAAGAGCGAGAAATTTCCTTGTGACCACTGTGGCAAGATGTAAGTTTTGTTTTGAATTGTAGAAGTCAATTCGGTATCAAAAACCCAAAACACGAAAGAATATTTGGTTTCACTTCAGCTATCCGACAAAGTATTCGCTGACCGGCCACATAAGAAACCTTCATGAGTTTCCGCTCGGTCACGTTTGCGAGGTATGCGGTCGAACATTCAAAAGTAAAAACGATTTGAAATACCACATAGAATTGGAACATTCAACCACCCCACTGCCCAAAGCTCAATGCAACATTTGCGGTACTTGGTACGAATTGAGATTTCAATTTATCGCAGACGTATGATGTTGAACAAAGAAATGTCTTTTCAGGGTGAAGCATCAGCGTTATCTTCGGCACCATCTAAGAATGCATCAGGAAATGCAGGAAGCTCAGGATGGAAACGCAAAGATTCTCAATTGTCCGATCTGCAAGAAAAAGGTGCAGAACAAACGATTGCTGGCCGTTCATATTCGAAATGCTCATGGCGAAAGAAAACATCAGTAAGCAATCTCTCTATCGAACTGTTTGTATAAAGATCAGGTTCACATTCTAAGCGTTTCAGGTGTACATTTTGCGACAAAGCATTCAAGATACCGAAAAATTTGAAGGTAAATTAATCAGTCATCTGAACTCCTTGCCGAATCAATTTGAATGCCCTGTTTGTAGGAACACATAGCAGCACTTCACACTGGTGTAGATCTGTACAGTTGTCCGTACTGCGATAAAACATTCAAATCGAATGCGAACATGTACAATCATCGGAAGAAGGCCCATGTAGCAGAATGGACCAGGGACAAAGCGGAAAAGGATAGGTGCAATCAATTAGCACCTAGTGAAACCGAAACAACAGCTAAAATGGTGATTGATGAATAAATGCAGCAACACAATGAATTAGGATGGTTGTTACAAAGAAATTGGATGACTTTAATTGAAATATTCTCTGGCTGAGTCACTACTTTTGCACCGATCTTGGCAGAGATCTGAAAATTCCATCCAATCTAAATTTGATGTTTTAAACTATGACTAAAAATGGTGGGCTCGTAAGCGTTTGCGTGAAAGTATCGAAAGCTCCAGTCGATGGTACTTTTACCGTCCGTGCTATGCTGGCTAATGTTATACTTTACCTTAAAAATTTAACCGCAAAACCAAAAAAATCTGCTACCAATCTTACGAACTGAAAGTGGTTGATGACCCAGGTACATCTTGGTATTGGTTTTAAGTCTGAATTCACAATCACCCGTTTTCATTCCGTTTTGCCTCCGACAGTTGGCATTTCATACAAAGGGCACATAATGTTATGATCAGAGCGAGAAAACCGAAGTCTAGTTAACTTAATACTTTTCAAAGTATTTGCTTCTTTTTTAACGTGTTCCGTTGAGAGCGAGAGGACCGAAGATTAGTTAACATGAATGTTGATGAATAAATATTGCAATGAATTATTGTAGCGAAGCAAAAAGGTGTATTTCATTGAAAGAGTTTTCTGAACGTACTACAAATGATCACCAAGTACAGTCGGTCGGCAACTACTTTCGTTTGGTAAAAATAGCTTCGCCTGAAACCCTCGAATGCTTAGCTTTGATACTTTGAATGCAAAGAGAAAAATGAGTGGTCAAAGAAGTAGAGACATCAACGAATGACTATAATATGCTTCAACACTGCAGTACGTCAGACTTTTTTTTAAATTTACCCGCAACAATATCAAAATTGTAAAAATCTACTCCAAATTCCGCGAACTGAAAACTGGATGGCCTGTCAAACTAAACTGTTTATATGTTTTGATTGTGTTATGTTGATGTCTTCGTTGGTGTTGATGAAAATAATCATTTCGATAAAATGAGTTCAAGCTCGAAGCAGCTTTGCCGTTTATGTCTGGAAACTAGTGACGGTTTAGTAAACATTTTCGAACAGTTCGAAGGTTCAACCATCGCTTCAGTTTTGGCCGAACATTTATGGTTCCAGGTGAGGTTGAGATACTGTCGTTGAGAATTAATTGAATTCACCCGTTCAATTCTGTAGGTTAATCAGGATGACGGTATGCCGGAATGGGTGTGTGAAATATGTTGGAGCCAAACGAAAACATTCCACCATTTCTACAAGAGGTTAGAGTTACGCCATAAGAACTACTTCAACTCAATCGTCTTGGTCAAGGTTGATGAAATAAAACAAGAGCGAAGTGTCAGTCCTATGGGGGACGCAGTGGAGGCTGATCTTTCTGTAGGCAAATACGAAGAAGAAACGGATGTAACAATAAAGACTGACGACATGGAGACACCAAGCATGGAAAACAGTTGTGATGAAGATGACGACGACAATAGGGGCGCTCACAGTATTTGTTTTTGACAGCTTTACGCCAGTACCGGATGATATTCCTTTCTTTTTTTTGTAGGAGAAGCTGAAGCAGAGCAAACCACTGATGATGATGATGACGAGTCTTCTCCTGATAAGCCTAAAAGATATAAGTCGCTCAGTCGATCGGAAACAGTGCAACACTCGGACACAGAGATTTTCAGCTTTTTCACGAATAAATGCGATATTTGCGGTGACGTCGAATTCGACACATTAAAGACAATGAGGAAACATTATCGTGAAGTGCACAAAGTATCGAAAGGATATTTGATTTGTTGTGGAAATAAGTATACGTCACGTACATTGATGATGGACCATATCCAGTATCACGTCAATCCCAACTCACATAGCTGTGATCAGTGCAGTCGACAGTTTAAAAACAGTGTTACACTGAAAACACATATGAAATGCCACGTACGTGCGTATGAATGCAGTTTATGTACAAAAAGTTACTCATATGCATCAATACTGCGAAATCACGTTCGAGATGATCATTCGAAAGATGCGAGCAGAGAATTTCCGTGCAACCAATGTAGCAAAATGTAAGTTTTTTACCGTCTTTGTTCAAACATCAAAAGTAATTTCCTGCACCACCAGCGTTATGTTTTATGGCGCATTTCAATGAACGAAGACCCAACGTTTGGCTTTTAATTTTATTTCAGTTGTCGGACAAAGCCATTGCTAACTAGTCACATAAGGAACGTGCATGACCGGTCGATGAACCACGTCTGTGAGATATGCGGCCGCAAATATAAAAGCAAATTAAGTCTGCAAAACCATAAGGAATTGGTGCATTCTGCAACACCGCCGCCGAAAGTTCAGTGCGACATATGCGGAACTTGGTATGCAATTTAAAATCTGAATTTTGCGCAGTTCAGTGTTTTGACCAATCGAATGTTTACCGTAGGTTAAAGTATAAAGGACGCCTTCGGGCACATTTAAAATTTCATCAAGAAATGAAAGCTGCTCAGGACGGTAACTCACAGCCTGTCAGTTGTCCGATTTGTAAGAAAAGGGTTCTGAACAAACGGTTGTTGAGCAAGCATATCAAATACACTCATGGTGAACGAAATCATAAGTAACCCAATTCTGACTCACTCAAAGATCGGTTGTTCAAGGTCGTATTTTGCATTTTAATTTCAGGTGTACATTGTGCGACAAGGCATTCAAGACGGGCCTAAGCTTAAAGGTGAAACTCTATTAACCATCTGGAATCCCTGCAATTAACGAATAAATTTATTTTAATTCCCCATTGACAGGAACACATAGCAGCACTTCACACTGGAGCAGATTTGTACAGTTGTACGTACTGCAATAGAACTTTCAAATCGAGAGCGAACATGTACTCGCATCAGAAGAAGGCTCATTTAGCAGAATGGACCAGGGACAAAGCAGAAAAGAATAGATGTAATCAAGTCGCAACTATTGAAACTCAAACCACAGCTACGTAAACTCATGGAAGATGCATGAATATAGCAGCGGAATCAATGATGATTTTTGTGCGATGCGAAAGAATGATTTTGACTAAAATATTCTCTGCCCGTGTTTTAACTAACACGAAGCGTGTCTGTAACGAAAGAAGTGCTATTCTGATACCATCCAAATATTTTCTAGCAAGGTTTTAGGAAATTTAACGAGTTGTAAGGCGAACGGAATGGAATGGAATGAAAAAAAGATGAATGTAGCGGACAGTAGTTAAATCTAATGGTTTGATTTTCAGTGAAAAACGAATACAAGAATAAACACACCAAATATTATGAAAAATATGCTAAACCAGTTTTGTTTGAATTCCAATTGGATTAGGCAACTGTTTTTACTCTCAAATGGGTGCTCCCCCCAATACAGTCAACTTTATTTCAATTTAGTTTTGTTTATATATTTTGGTTTTTGAAGACAGAGTTTCGGCTTCCCAAGACTTCGAAATTGCATCAAAGTGATCTTTTTCGTACATCTCCAAAAAAAAAAAAGAATTAACGAAAGAGATCGCTCCGAATTTATTTCGAGCTCTCGAAGCAGCCGAAACTCTGTCAGCGCTGTGACTAAATCGGATTTATACTTGCCGTTTTGTATTAACGTACACGTGTATTTTCAGCGACTTATAACGAATATACAATAAATAAATCCATACAAAAATTTCATCGCGGGTATAATATACGATCTCTGTTAAAGTTAAATGTATAATTCGATCTCATGCATATGATGGTGAGTGTGTTCTAAGAAATGAATAATTGTCGTGTTGATACAATATATTTCATATATTTCATCGTATCTTTTATTACTTCTTTCGATCAAAGTGCTCTCAATCGATTCATTTCGAATTTTTTATTACAATTGATCATTATCTAAAATTTAAAAAGTTCATGGTCCTGATAGTCAGAAAATCTTTTGAAATGTGATTACTCCAACATTGAATGGATTGATCTACTATAGCAAAGTTCTTATTCTTAAAATGTAAACTTTAATGAGGCATCAAGCTCTTTGTTTTTCGCATTCTCCGCTCCCGATTGCTTTCCTAATAAGGTCTTCTGCGTCTTCTGGTTTTAATGGCTTTAAACTAAGAAAATAAAAGCTTTCTGTATTTTGCATTAATTCTACAAGAGATACAAGATAGGACTTACTGTCGAGCACTAAAGTGCGGTTTTAAAAAAATATTTCTCTGAAAAACTAATTTCGACGAAAATTCAAGAGAAGAAGGAAAGTTGCTATCAGCTAACAATCTAATTCTATATAAATTTCCCAACTTCGGAAGATGAAAAGTGTTGAATTAATTACCATTTGTGCAGACTTACTCGAAAGCTTCGAGTAGAAACACGGCAGAGTAAAAGTAACCCAGGCAGGAGCGCTTGTTTGACTAGGGACCTGAATAATCTAGTAGCTCTATGTTTTTTGCGAATTAAATTTTTCAACTTATGTCAGTGTTCATTTATTTTCATACAGTGTATTAGGTTGAGATAGCAAAACTTTCCTACTATACAAGGGCTGAGGAGAAGCACGTAAAAAGAAATAAAAAGTCGTTCCAAGTTTGAACAAAAAGCGAGAAGTAGAAAGTAGAATCAAAACTTAAATCTACTACAAATCCCAAGATTTCACCTGGATGGACTGTCAAACTAAATTGTTTATGTTTTGATTTTGTGTTGATATCGATGAAAATAAAATCATTCCGATAAAATGAATTCAAATTCGACACAAATATGTCGCTTATGTCTGGAAACCAGTGTCGGTTTAGTAAATATTTTCGAAAAGTTTCAAGAATCAACCATTGCTTCAGTTTTGGCCGAACACTTCTGGTTTCAGGTGAGGTTTTGTAGTATTGGGATAGTGGCTTTGGTGTCAACTGAGTTCACCTTTTCAATTCTGTAGATTAATAAAGATGACGGTATGCCGGAATGGGTGTGTGAAATATGTTGGAGCCAAACGAGAACATTTCACCATTTCTACAAGCGACTGGAGTTACTACATCAGAATTGCATGAATTCGATCGTCTTGGTCAAAGTTGACGAAATAAAGCAAGAGCGAAGAAGTTTGAGTCCTATCGAGACAGCGTTGGAAGCTGGTCTTTTTGTAGGCAAATGCGAAGAAGAAACGGATATTACAATTAAGACTGACGATACGCAGACACCAAGCATGGAAAACAGTTATGACGAAGATGACGACGATAATATGGGTGTTCAAAGTATTATTTTAGCTGTTCTCGTTTTACACCAGTACCGAATCATGATCTCCTTTTGTATTTCGTAGATGAAGCAGAGCAAGCCATTGACAATGATAACGAGCCTTCACTTGATAAGCCTAGTAGATATAACTTGCTCAGTGCATATGAAATCGAGCGGCAGGACGCAGAGATTCGCAGATTTTTCACAATGAAATGCGACATTTGCAGTGACGTCGAACTCGACACTTTAGAAAAAGTGAGAAAACATTATCGCCAAGCGCACAAGAAACGTGGTCATTTGATCTGCTGTGGAAATAAGTATTACAAACGCTCCGGAATACTGGACCATATCCAGTATCATGTTAATCCAGACGCACACCGATGCGACCAGTGTGGTAAAAGTTATAGAAACAGAAAGATACTGAGTGATCACATAAAATGTCACGAACTCGCCCATGACTACACATGCAGCTTGTGTCCCAAAACTTACATATCCGTAGCAAAGCTGAACTATCACATTCGAGAAAAGCATTCCACGGATACGAGCGATAAATTTCCTTGCAACCAGTGTGACATAATGTAAGCTTGATTGCCGCCTGTCATGCCCTCCATTTGACCCAATGGTTTTTGTTCTAATTTAATTTCAGTTTTCCGACAAGGTACAAACTGACAAGACACATGAAAACCGTTCATGGCCCGTCTATAAATCACATTTGTGAAGGATGCGGCCGAGCATTCAAAAACAAACCCGATTTGAAACACCACATAGAAGTGGAACATCGAACAATACCACTGCCGAAAGCTCAATGTGACATTTGTGGTGTTTGGTAGGAGTCACAATCTGAATTGTTAGACCGCAGCTCTGTATTGCCCAATACAATATTTTCAGGTTGAAGCATAAACGTCGCCTTCATCAACATTATATGAGAAACCATCAGGAAATGCAAGATGCTCAGGACGGCGATGCAAAGTTTCTCAATTGCCCGATTTGTAAGAAAAACGTGCAGAACAAGCGATTGTTGGACTGCCATATTCGAAATTCTCATGGCGAACGAAAACATCAGTAAGTAAATGTTCGGTCGAACAGTGTGAGTCGGTCCGTTTTGCATACTGATTGTTTTTTCAGGTGTACACTTTGCGACAAAGCATTCAGAAAGGCTACAATCCTAAAGGTAACATTATCATAACCATGCATCTCCATCTCAATTAAAACCGAATCAATTCTGTAGGAACACATAGCAGCACTTCACACTGGTGTAGATTTGTACAGTTGTACGTACTGCGATAAAACTTTCAAATCCAGTGCGAACATGTACAATCATCGGAAGAAGGCCCATGTAGCAGAATGGGCCAGAGACAGAGCAGAAAAAGATAGCTGCAATCAAGCCGCTCCCAGCGAAACTGAGACCTGCTCCTATGGATCCCATCCCAAAAAACTTAAATCTTGCCCCCTAAAGTACAATTTTGCCAAAGTGGTGGATGAATAAATATAGCAAGACGCAATGATTTATGGTGTTTGTGGCAAACAGACGACTTTTACTGAAATATTCTCTGTTCGACTCCAATCTACACTCTAATTCGTCTCGAGTTCGCTCTAAGATTGGTTTGGTAAAAATTCTGCGTTATTTGGAGAACCAACTTGATCTGCTTCGGACTATAGTAAATAATGACTAAAAGTCATGGTCGTGTATAAAGGCCTCACTCAAAGAGGTATAATCTAGGTATAACTAAGTTTCCCAGACCCCCATATCATCTCCCTGATTTTATTGGAGGGCACTTTTGGTGTGCTAAATATTTTTGTATCCATCCACCGAATATTTCAATGCCAGGCCAGCTCTGACTCCGGGCAATATGGGTTATTGGGCTCAATGAGGTGTTTTTCTGGTGCGGAAGGCCCATATATTGTACCCTTATCTGTTTTTAGAATTTTAGAAAATAGTTTAGGCATGGGGAGCAAGGCATTTGTACAAATGTACCAAAGCGTTGGTAAGAAGAGAGTAGCATAGTGGTGTAGATCTTTTTTGCTGCTCTAACCAACGCATTCGTATATTTGTACAAATGAGTCGCTCTACATGCCTAAACTATTTTTTTAAATTCTAAAAGAAGATATGGGTCCAATATTTAAGCCTTCCGGACAAGAAAAACACCTCATTGAGCCCAACATCATATATTGCCCGGAGTCAGAGCTGGCCTTGCCAGATGAATCTTACTAGATTCTTAAAGAACCTTTAGCTTGTGAATGTCTTTCACGAGCTCGTTTGATGTTGTTAACGACACACAAATAAGGATTTGTTGAAAAATTTAAATGATGAAACTGAAAAATGATTTTTTGTCCCGCCCAGAATTACATTAAAACAGACGTAAAAAATCTAGCACTGGGATTCCAAGAACAAAGTTTCGGCGCAGCAAGGATAAGAAAGACATAAAGTGTCTTCAACTCATTTTTAGAAATGACACCAAAAAAAATTTAAACTTCAATCTACTACAAATCCATTGGACTGAATCAGCTGATGGTACATCTTTTGGCATTATTGTTTACTAACAAAGTCTTAGAAGTCGTTTATTTTGATCTGCTGATGTTTATGCAAATAATCATTTCAGTAAAATGAATTCGAGCTCGAAGCTGCTTTGCCGCCTATGTTTGGAAAGTAGTGACGGCTTAGTAAACATTTTCGAACAGTTTCAAGACTCAACCATCGCTTCAGTTTTGGCAAAACATTTCTGGTTTCAGGTGAGGTTGTGATATAGTTACTTCGGTGTTGACTGAATTCAACCATTCAATTCTGTAGGATGATAATATGCCGGAATGGGTGTGTGAAATGTGTTGGAGCCAAACGAAAACATTTCACCACTTCTACAAGCGATTAGAGTTACGCCATCAGAACTACTTCAACTCAATCGGTTTGGTTGATGAAATAAAGCAAGAGCGATGTGTCAGTCCTGTAGAGGCAGCGGTGGAAGCTTTTCTCTTTGTAGACAAATGCGAAGAAGAAACGGATATAACAATAAAGACTGACGACATGCAGACACCAAGCATGGAAAACAGTTGTGATGAAGATGATGACGACAATAGGGGCTCTCAAAGTATTTTTTGTAACATTTATTGGTTGTCGTTTTACGCCAGTAGCGGACCATAATCTCTTTTAGGTGAAGCTAAGGGATCCTTTGACGATGATAATGAACCATCCGTTGATAAGCCTAGAAGATATAACTCGATCAGTCGATCGGAAATCGAGCGACAGGATGCAGAGATTCGTAAATTTTTCCCGATGAAATGCGATTTTTGCAGTGACGTTGATTTCGACACATTGAAGAAAATGAGGAAACATTATCGTCAAGTGCATAAAGTAGCTAAAGGATATTTGGTTTGCTGTGGAAATAAGTACGCGTCACGCTTTCTGATGATGGACCATATCCAGTATCATGTTAATCCAGACGCACATCGCTGCGACCAGTGCGATAAAAGATTTGCAAGCAGAAATCTGCTGAAAACTCATATGAAGTGTCACATCCGTGCGCATAAATGCAGTCTTTGTTCAAAAACGTTCCCCTCCGCAGCTAAGTTAAATTACCACGTTCAAGATAGACATTCCGCGGATACGAGCGTAAAATTTCCTTGCGACCAGTGTGTCAAAACGTAAGTCTTTTCGGTCTTTTACTTACAATCCTTGTTCAAATATCATGTTAAACATGCCATATGTTACCTAGAGTAACCAAGAGTTGGAGCCACAATAATATCGATTAATTGACCCATTTCTTCTATTATTTCACTTTAGCTTCCGGACAAAGCTATTGCTAACCATTCACATAAAAAACGTTCATGGTCAATGGCCGGAACACATTTGTGAGATATGTGGTCGTAAATATAAAAACAAATTAAATCTGCAAATCCATAAGGAATTGGAACATTCTACAACACCGCCGCCGAAAGTTCAGTGCGACATTTGCGGAACTTGGTATGCAATTTAAAATCTGAATTTTGCGCAGTTCAGTGTTTTGAACAATCAAATGTTTACCGTAGGTTAAAGCATAAAGGACGCCTTGCGGCACATTTAAAATTACATCAGGAAATGAAAGATGCTCAGAACGGCAACGCAAAGGCTCTGAGTTGCCCGATTTGTAAGAAAAAGGTGCAGAACAAGCGGTTGTTGAGTGTGCATATCAGATGCTCTCATGGCGAACGAAATTATAAGTAATCCAATTCTGACTCACTCAAAAATCGGTTGTTCAAAGTCATGTTCGCATTTTAATTTTCAGGTGTACATTGTGCGACAAGGCATTCAAAACGAGTCAGGGCTTAAAGGTAGCTCTACTTTCCATCTGGAATCCTTGACATATTCCTGGAATTAACGAACAAATCTATTCTAATTCCCAATTGACAGGAACACATAGCAGCACTTCACACTGGTGCAGATTTGTACAGTTGTGCGTACTGTGATAGGACTTTCAAATCGAGAGCGAACATGTACAATCATCGTAAGAAGGTCCATTTAGCAGAGTGGACCAGAGACAAAGCAGAAAAGGAGATATGCAATCAAGAAACACCTAGTGAAACTGAAACAACAGCTAAGACAGTGGTTGATGAATAAATCTTGCAACGGAATCAATGATGTTTTTTGTGCGATGCGAAAGAATGATTTCGACTGCCCGACTACTATACACCCACTCTGACCTGACAATCAAGTGATATCGAACTGCGTTCTAAATACTAGGTTATTAAGAATGATGGTCGCGTATCAAACGGCAATAATCAAAAGATTTCCTCCTGCTTTTCTTCAGAGGTCGAGGGATCCAATCTAACCAACGTTCTGAAAAGGGAGTACAGTCAAAGGCAGTCAATTTTCAGCATAAATTAGCTTCAGCTGTTTTTCAGCTGATCCATACAAACAATCACAACCGTTTATACGTCTTTATACGGTTTTACCACTATCATGCGCGTGCGTGTAGCGGCTTTAACCGTATAAACAAGGAAAACCAGTTTTGATTGTATGTGTGGATCAGCTGAAAAACAGCTGAAGCAAATTTATGCTGAAAATTGACTGCCTTTGACTGTAAGGATCTTATCATTAAAATCTGCCAGTGGCTCATTTCCTCAACGAACTTTTTGTGTAATATTATTCTAAAAAATGTCTACAATTTTTATACAGAATGTCATAGCACTTCAACTGCAAGCATGAACACTCCAATGTTAGATGTCAAAGTCTACTTTACGCAAACACTCATACATAGCTGCTTGGAAGCTTGAGTGCTACAACTGAATTCGTCATATTTCAGTACCAATAGCCTTCGTGCTAAGTGCTACATTGTGTAAGAGCTTTGTCTTTTTAATTGTCTTCTCGTGGTTTTCATTTCTGACACTAGAAGGTCAGAATCACATATGTTTAAGACCAATTTTAAATTCGGATTTTGCTGAAAAATTGAAATGCCGAACGGTTTGTGGTTCCGCTGAAACCGCGCAAAAAATCCAAATCTCAAATCTACTACCAATCCATCGGACCTTTTAAAAAGTATGGGAAAGCGTTGAGGTTATGGCTCTGTGGATGACGTTTGACAGTAAACTGCACTTGGAACAGATCTAAGGTGTTATTGAGAGCATTTTGACATAGTATTCTACTGAATTAGCTGTCAAACTCTTAAGTTGTTTATCTTTTGATGCTGTGTGGTTTCGAATGCTCATTCCGACGAAATGAATTCGAATTCGAGCCGAATATGCCGTTTGTGTCTGGAAACTAGTGTAGGCCTACTTAACATTTTCGAAACGTTTCAAGGCTCAACCATCGCCTCAGTTTTGGCTAAACATTTCTGGTTCCAGGTGAGATTGTGATGCTGTGATAGTTTTGTTGGTGTTACATGTTCGATTCTGTAGATTAATAAAGATGACGGTATGCCGGAATGGGTGTGTGAAATATGTTGGATCCAAACGAAAACGTTCCACCATTTCTACAAGAGATTGGAGTTCCGCCATAAGAATTCCTTGAACTCAATCGTCTTGGTCAAAGTTGATGAAATAAAGCAAGAGCGAAGTGTCAGTCCTATGGGTGAAGCATTGGAAGCTGATTTAAACATAGTTAAATGTGAAGAGGAAAAGGTCATGACAATAACGACTGACACGCAGGCACTGAGCAAGTGCAAA
Source organism: Bradysia coprophila (assembly GCF_014529535.1). Lineage (NCBI taxonomy): Eukaryota > Metazoa > Arthropoda > Insecta > Diptera > Sciaridae > Bradysia > Bradysia coprophila. The sequence goes on along the minus strand of NW_023503608.1, from coordinate 2,972,630 downwards.
AGTTCTGATGAAGATAGCAACGATAATAGCGGCGATCAAAGTAAAACATTTTTGTTAGAATTCCTTGGTTGTCGCTTTACGCCAATACTGGACCATAATGTTTTTTGTAGGTGAAGATGGTGAATCCACTGAAGACGAGGACAAGCTTTCCTTTGATAAGCCTAATAGAATTATCTCGCACAGTCGATCAGAAATAGAGGAACAGGACGCAGAGATTCGTAAATTTTTCAGAATGAAATGCGAAATTTGCAGTGACGTCGATCTCGATACATTAAAAGGAGCGAGGAAACATTATCGTCAAGTGCACAAGACGAGCGGCTATTTGATCTGTTGCGAAAGAAAATTTAAGTTCCGCTACAGGATGCTAGATCACGTCCGTTATCACGTTAATCCAGACGCGCACCGCTGCGAGCAATGTGGCAAAAGTTTTAAAGACAAACAGAGACTGAAACTACACTCGAAAATTCACATACCACTGAATTTGCGTGGCCATAAATGTAGCTTATGTACGAGGATTTGCACGACCGCCAAATCACTGACATATCATGTTCAACACAAACATCCAACGGATTCGTCTGAGACATTTCCTTGCGACCAGTGTGACAAGATGTAAGCTTTTGACTTAATATCGCAATCAAGCGCAGCCTAATACGTCGTTTCGATTTACTTTCAGTTTCCAGTCGAAAATGTCACTAACCGGTCACATAAGGAACGTTCATAACTCTTCGCTGGATCACGTTTGCGAGATATGCGGTCGCGCGTTCAAAGGTAAAGTTAGTCTTCAAAACCACAAAAAAATTGAGCATTCAACAACACCACCGCCGAAAGTTCAGTGCGACATCTGCGGTACTTGGTACAAAATTAAGATTTCAATTGATCGTAGGTCACCAAGTTGAACAATGAAATGTATTTCCAGGTTGAAACATGAACGTAATCTTTGGCACCATTTAAAAATACACCAAGAAATGCAGGAAGCTCAGAACGGTAACTTACAGGCTGCCAGTTGTCCGACCTGTAACAAAAAGATGCAGAGCAAACGGTTATTAGCCAGTCATATCAAATACGCTCATGGTGAACGAAATCATAAGTAACTCACCTCTGACTCATTCAAACATCGGTTGTTCAAGGTGAAGTTCGAATTTTAATTTTCAGGTGTTCATTGTGCGACAAAGCATTCAAGACGAGTCAAGGCTTAAAGGTAACTCTACCATCCATCTGGAATTCTTGGAATTTCTGAAATGAACAAATAAACCTATTATAATTCCCTGACAGGAACACATAGCAGCACTTCACACAGGAGCAGATTTGTACAGCTGTACGTACTGTGATAAGACTTTCAAATCAAATGCGAACATGTACAATCATCGTAAGAAGGCTCATTTAGCAGAATGGACCAGAGACAGAGCAGAAAAGAATCAATGCAATCAAAACGCACCTAGTGAAACTGACAGACTAGCTAAAATGATGGTTGATTAATAAATCTAGCAACGCAATCAACTATGATGTTTGTGGCGAAGCAAGTAGGTCACGTTGATTGAAGTATTCTCTAAGGTCCACTTTTATACTCCAACTCCAATCTGACAATCAAGTAATATCGAACTAGGTTCTAAATGCTATAGTAACTAAAATCACTTAGAACAATGCTATGTCAGAGCATTGCTAAGAATGATGGTCGCGTATCTGAAGGCAATAGTCAAAAGGACAATCATTTAATTTCAAAGACAGGTTTTAGTCGATGCTATATCTAACCATAGTTCTGAAAAAAAATGAGTAGGAGTCCTCTGATCTGCTAGTGGCGGCTTCACAAACTTCAGAGTTTAAAATTTTTGTATAGAAAATATTCACTGAATCGCTCCACCTCCAAACATGTGAAATGTCGAATTTTGAGTCTACCTTACACATACACTCATTCCAAAGCTGCATGTCTGTCTGTAAGACAGAAACGTAGTACTATGATTACAGTAGACTCAGAATGTTTTAGAATGAATTGGTCAAGATACGGTACCCCACTTAAGTTTCGTTAAATGTTTCGTTCATTAATTCATTTGTATTAGATTTTTTTCAAGGTTCTGAAAGAACCTTGACTTTTTTAACGTGGATGGCATTTCAGACTGGCCTTGAAACGATCTATATTTCAATGCCAATAGCCTATACATGCTAAGTGCTAGATTCTGAAAGAACTTTGTTTTTTTAATTGTCATCTCGTAGTTTTCATTTATTCCATCACGGCAGAGAGCAAACAACCTTGTATATGCCAATTTTGCTTAGCCTGAGACGAAAAGGTCAGGGGGCAAATTGCAAGAACCGAACTTCCAAAACAGTACACCTTTGTGATCCAATGATTTATTTCACTCTGCCGTGATTACATTTACAGAAACAACGCAGGACCATGTTTAAATTTTGAATTCGGATTTAGCTGAAAAATTGAAATGACGATCGATTTGTCGCCCCTGAAACCGCGCAAAAATCAAATCTCAAATCTACTACCAATCCTTCGGACTGAAGAGTCGATCAGCTGATAGGTGTGTTCCGAGTGCAACATAGAAATGTCAAACGTCATCCACAGACAGCTTAACCAAACAAAATGTATGTAAAAGCATTGAGGTTGTGGCTCTGTGGATGACGTTTGACAGTAAACTGCACTTTACAACTGCACTTGGAACAGATCTAAGGTTATTGAGTGCATTTTGGCATTGTATTCTCCTGAATTAGCTGTCAAACTCTCAAGTTGTTTATTTTTTGATGTTATGTTGTTTCGAATGCTCATTCCGACGAAATGAATTCGAATTCGACCCAAATATGCCGTTTATGTCTGGAAACTAGTGATGGCCTACTTAACATTTTCGAAACGTTTCAAGGCTCAACCATCGCCTCAGTTTTGGCTAAACATTTCTGGTTCCAGGTGAGATTGTGATGCTGTGATAGTTTTGTTGGTGTTACATGTTCGATTCTGTAGATTAATAAAGATGACGGTATGCCGGAATGGGTGTGTGAAATATGTTGGATCCAAACGAAAACGTTCCACCATTTCTACAAGAGATTGGAGTTCCGCCATAAGAATTGCTTGAACTCAATCGTCTTGGTCAAAGTTGATGAAATTAAGCAAGAGCGAAGTGTCAGTCCTATGGGTGAAGCATTGGAAGCTGATTTAAACATAGTTAAATGTGAAGAGGAAAAGGTCATGACAATAACGACTGACACGCAGGCACTGAGCAAGTGCAATAGTTCTGATGAAGATAGCAACGATAATAGCGGCGATCAAAGTAAAACATTTTTTTAAGAATTTCTTGGTTGTCGCTTTACGCCAATACTGGACCATAATGTTTTTTGTAGGTGAAGATGGTGAATCCACTGAAGACGAGGACAAGCTGTCCTTTGATAAGCCTAATAGAATTATCTCGCACAGTCGATCAGAAATAGAGAAACAGGACGCAGAGATTCGTAAATTTTTCAGAATGAAATGCGAAATTTGCAGTGACGTCGATCTCGATACATTAAAAAGAGCGAGAAAACATTATCGTCAAGTGCACAAGACGAGCGGTTATTTGATCTGTTGCGAAAAGAAATTTAAGTTCCGCTACAGGATGCTAGATCACGTGCGGAACCACGTTAATCCAGAAGCACACCGCTGCGAGCAATGTGGCAAAAGTTTTAAAGACAAATATGGACTGAAACTACACTCGAAAATTCACATACCACTGAATTTGCGTGGCTATAAATGTAGCTTATGTTCGAAGATTTGCACGACCGCCAAATCACTGAAATATCATGTTCAACACAAACATCCAACGGATTCGTCTGAAACATTTCCTTGCGACCAGTGTGACAAGAAGTAAGCTTTTGACTCAATATCGCAATCAAGCGCAGCCTTAATGCGTCGTTTCGATTTACTTTCAGTTTCCAGTCAAAAATGTCACTAACCTCTCACATAAGGAACGTTCATGACTCTTCGTTGGATCACGTTTGCGAGATATGCGGTCGCGCGTTCAAACGCAATGCCAGTCTTCAAAACCACAAAGATATAGAGCATTCTACAACACCTCCGCCGAAAGTTCAGTGCGACATCTGCGGTACTTGGTACAAAATTAAGATTTCAATTGATCGCAGGTCACCAAGTTGAACTATGAAATGTATTTCCAGGTTGAAACATGAACGTAATCTTTGGCACCATTTTAAAATGCACCAAGAAATGCAGGAAGCTCAGGATGGTAACTCACAGGCTGCCAGTTGTCCGATTTGTAAGAAAAAGGTGCAGAGTAAACGGTCATTAGCCAGTCATATCAGATGTGCTCATGGCGAACGAAATCATAAGTAAACTCACTTCCGACGCACTCAAAAGATCAGTTGTTCCGTCTCAATTTGGGATTTTCATTTTCAGGTGTACACTTTGCGATAAGGCATTCAGGACGAGTCAAGGCATAAAGGTAACTAAACCATCCATCTGGAATCCTTGGCATTTCTGGAATTAACGAATTAATCCATTAAAATCCTTGACAGGAACACATGGCAGCACTTCACACTGGTGCAGATTTGTATAGTTGTGCGTATTGCGACAGGACTTTTAAATCGAATTCGAACCTGTACAATCATCGTAAGAAGGTCCATTTAGCAGAGTGGACCAGAGACAAAGCAGAAAAGGACAGATGCAATCAAGTAGCACCTAGTGAAACTGAAACCACAGCAACAATGGTGGTTGATGAATAAATCTAGCAACGCAATCAACTATTAGATGACTTTTATTGAAGTGTTATCGACTTTAACTCCAATCTGAGAAGGCAGCATTCTAAATATTGCCCCATATGATTTCCCTGGTTTCAGTAAAGGGTACATACATCTAATCATCGTCGCATTTCGATGACATTCGCCTTTGTGGTATAGGTTCTGACCTGACGGAATCTAGCTTTCTTGATTTCTTTAACGACAGCGACAGTATTTCGTGGTTTTTCCAGTTTCTTAAATTCATTTTTAGAAATTAAACCACAAAAAATCAAAACTTAAAATCTACTACAAATCTGGACTGAAAGGTGGATCAGCTGGATGGTGTATCTTGGTCTTATTATTGCACCTAAATGTACTGTCCAGCTCTTAAGTTGTTTATGTTTTGATGTTGTCTTGATGCGAGGAATTAACACCATTTTTAAGGAAATGAATTCGACGCAACTTTGCCGTTTATGTCTAGAAACTAGTGGCGGTTTAGTAAATATTTTCGAAAAATAGTAACTCTTACTCCCATCTGGGCTGCGATCTGAAATAATTTTCAAGCTCCCTTCGATCAAAATTTTACACTGTAGTGCGTTGCTTTGATCCAAATCCTAATTTAAACAGCAACTAAAAATGGTGGTCTCGTCGCAAAAATATTCAAGGGATTCAGTAAAATGTTTTCTGCTGATGGTATTAGATTTATTCATAGCACTAGCTCGTAGCACTGATACTGAATAAACAACTTGTAAAAGAAACATAGAGTCTACTGTGATTTCATTTCCAGGAGCAGTTCGTTTTTGACATTTGGGCACATTTGAGTCGTCGTCGAAAGTATTTGTGGATTTCAATTTGGATTTGAAATTGAAATAACATAACTGATGAACTGTTGTTCCGCTAGGTCATAATATTATGAATTACATTATAAAGAAATAGTATTTTTCGTCTCGCTTCGCTCGTAAGGAAAACTTAAGACTGTTGCTGAAAAAATCGTCATTTCCTGTCTTGGTACGAACAACTTTTTGTGCTGAAATAGACAAAACACATCAATTTACTTGAGAACATACACACTTCATATTTACCATATTAAATATTTATTCAAAACCGTTCTTACACGATAAATCGTATAGAAATGAAAAATTTTTACCGCACGATTCGTGAAAACCTGACATTTCATAACAAAAAATCATGGTAAAATATGTCGCATTTTAATTGCCCGGTGCACAAAAACTTTAGCATTGCGTTCTAAGTTTGAACAAAAAATGAGAAGTTGGAAGGCGTCTAAGTTTTTTAAACTCGTTTCTAAACTAATCTACTACAAATCCTACGACTTCTATAGAGTGTTATGATGAAAGAGATAGAAATATTTTGACAAGTACCCCAAGGCAACTTATAATAAACTGGTCTTCGGTCCTCTCGCTCTCAACGTAACACGTTGAAAGAGAAAGCAATATTTTGACAAGTACCCCAAGGCAAGTTAAATTAACTAGTCTTCGGATCTCTCGCTCTGATCATAACAGTCTATAGGTGGTTCACCTGGATGTACTCTCAAACTGAATGGAATAGTTAAGTACGAAAAAAGACTAGATGTGCTGGGTTGATGGCTGTCACTTTTTCCATACAAAAATATTACGCCTGCTCACGCTGCTCACTTGTAATTACGATCGTTCACTTTTGCAATATTTTTGTATGGAAAAATAAGTGACAGCCATCAACCCAGCACATCTAGTCTGTTTTCGTACTTAACTATTCTACTGTTTTTGTTTTGATTTAATGTGTTGATGCCGCTGCAAATAATCATTTCGATAAAATGAATTCAAATTCGACACAAATTTGCCGCTTATGTCTGGAAACTAGTAACGGTTTAGTAAACATTTTCGAAACGTTTCAAGACTCAACTGTTGATTCTGTTTTGGCCAAACATTTCTGGTTTCAGGTGAGGTTTTGTCGGTTTTGTGGTATTATGTTGCTTTGGTATCTACTGAGTTCACCTTTTCAATTCTGTAGATTAATAAGGATGACGGCATGCCAGAATGGGTGTGTGAAATATGTTGGAGCCAAACGAAAACCTTTCACCATTTCTACAAGCGACTGGAGTTACGCCATGAGAATTACTTCAACTCAATCGTTTTGGTTGATGAAATAAAGCAAGAGCGAGGTGTCAGTCCTATAGAGGCAGCGGTGGAAGCTTTCCTCTTTGTAGAAAAATACGAAGAAGAAACGGGTGTTACAATAAAGACTGACGACACGCAGACACCAAGCATGGAAAACAGTTGTGATGAAGATAACGACGAGAAAAGCGGCGATCAAAGTATTTGTTCTCGACAGCTTTACGCCAGTACCGAACCACAATTCTCTTTTTGTAGGCGAAGGAGAGCAAGCCATTAACAATGATAACGAGCCTTCCCTTGATAAGCCTAGCAGATATCTACCTAGTCCATCTGAGATAGAGAGGCAGGACGCAGAGATTCGCAAATTCTTTACGATGAAATGCGATATTTGCAGTGACGTCGAATTCGACACTTTAGCAACTGTGAGAAAACATTATCGCCAAGTGCACAAAACAAGTGGCCATTTGATCTGCTGTGGAAATAAGTATTACCAACGCTCCGGAATACTTGACCATATTCAGTATCACGTTAATCCAGACGCACACCGCTGTGATCAGTGTGGTAAAAGTTGTCTGAGCCGAACTATACTGCGTGAACACACGAAATGTCACGGGCGTGCCAATGCTTACACATGCAGCTTCTGTCCAAGAACTTACATATCTTCATCAATGCTGAACTATCACGTTCGAGAAAAACATTCCACAGACATGAGAGATACATTTCGTTGCGAGCAGTGTGACATAATGTAAGCTAGATTGTCTGTGATGCTCTCCATTTGACTCGCTGTTTATTTGATCTAATTTAATTTCAGTTTTCCGACAAGGTACAAACTGACAAAACACATGAACACTGATCATGGCCCCTCTATAAATAACATATGTGAAGCATGCGGTAGATCATTCAAAAGTAAAAACGATTTGAAATACCACATAGAATTGGAACATTCAACAACACCGCTGCCTAAAGCTCAATGCAACATTTGCGGTACTTGGTACGAATTGAGATGTCAATTTGTCGCATACGTATGAGGTTGAACAAATGAAATGTCCTTTCAGGGTGAAGCATCAGCGTTATCTTCGGCACCATTTAAAAATACATCAAGAAAAGCAGGAAGGGAAAGTCCACAATTGTCCTATTTGCAAGAAACAGGTGCAGAACAAACGATTGCTGGCCATTCATATTCGAAATGCTCATGGCGAAAGAAAACATCAGTAAGCAATCTCTCTATCGAACTGTTTGTAAAGATCAGGTTCACATTCTAAGCGTTTCAGGTGTACATATTGCGACAAAGCATTCAAGACACCGAAAAATTTGAAGGTAAATTAATCAGTCATCTGAACTCCTTGCCGAATCAACTGGAATGTCCCTTTTATAGGAACACATAGCCCTTCACACAGGTGAAGATTTATACAGTTGTCCGTACTGCAATAGGACGTTCAAATCGAATGCTAACATGTATTCACATCGGAAAAAGGCGCATCTAGAAGAATGGACCAGAGACAAAGAAGAAAAGGAAAGGATCAAGCAAATAGCGCCTAGCGAAACTGAAACAACAGCTAAAGCAGTGGTTGATGAATAAATTTAGCAACACAGCCTATGATGTTGATTGTTGCGAAGCAAAACAATGACTTTGACCACGACAGAGCAAAACTGTCGTGCTTTGACTGAAGTAATACTTCAGTGAAGTGTACCCTGCCCGACTTTTACTTCAATCAGCGCTGCGATCTGAAATATTTTTAAAGTTTACTTTGAAATCCTAAGTGTTAACAAACAGCAACTAAAAATGGTGGTCTCGTGCACAAAAGTATTCAAGAGATTCAGTGAAGGCTTTCTACTGACCGTCTAAGATTTTTTCATAGCACTACTCGTAGCATTCATCAGTCAAAAAACCCTTAAAGGGTAAATGTGACGCAAGTCCTTTATCTTACTTACAAAATAACTGATATCGCTGAGGGTGACGTATTGTGCGTCGTACGAGACAAAATAACTACTACCAAAATAACCCCGGTGAAAAAAAAGAGGCAAGTTTTAGCCACAATTTTTATATCTTCCAATTACAGTCGAACTCGTATATAGTCGATATCCTCGAATATAGTCGATATCCTCGAATAAAGTCGATATCCTCGAATATAGTCGATATTCTCGAATATTGTCGATATCCTCGAATATAGTCGTTATCCTCGAATATAGTCGATATCCTCGAATATAGTCGATATCCTCGAATATAGTCGATATCCTCGAATATAGTCGATATCCTCGAATATAGTCGATATCCTCGAATATAGTCGATATCCTCGAATATAGTCGATATCCTCGAATATAGTCGTTATCCTCGAATTCTGTCGATATCCTCGAATATAGTCGATAGACTCGAATACTATCGATAGACTCGAATATAGTCGATATCCTCGAATTCTGTCGATATCCTCGAATTTTGTCGATATACTGGTCATATCGTCATTTTTCCAATAATTTTTTTGACATTAGTTATTACTACAATTCGTTATTTTGGTGGGGTTATTTTGACCGAATACCTAGCATTGATACTGAATAAAGAACTTGCAAAAGAAACATAGAGTCTACTGTGATTTCATTTCCGGTGTAGATACCAGGAGCAATTCGTTTTTATACCCAAAAAGCAAAATTTGAGATCTACTACAAAGTCTGCGACTTCTAGGTGGTTCACCTGGATGGACTGTCAAACTGAATTGTTTTTGTTTTGATTTGTTGATGCCGCTGCAAATTTCGATAAAATGAATTCAAATTCGGCACAACTTTGCCGTTTATGTCTGGAAACTAGTGGCAGTTTAGTAAACATTTTCGAAACGTTTCAAGACTCAACCGTTGCTTCTGTTCTGGCCAAACATTTCTGGTTTCAGGTGAGGTTTTGTGGTATGTTCTTGCTTTGGTGTCTACTGAGTTCACCTTTTCAATTCTGTAGATTAATAAGGATGACGGTATGCCGGAATGGGTGTGTGAAATATGTTGGAGCCAAACGAAAACATTTCATCATTTCTACAAGCGACTGGAGTTGCACCATGAGAATTACTTCAACTCTATCGTTTTGGTTGATGAAATAAAGCAAGAGCAAGTTGTCAGTCCTATAGAGGCAGCAGTGGAAGCTTTTCTCTTTGTAGACAAATACGAAGAAGAAACGGGTGTTACAATAAAGACCTACGACACGCAGACACCAAACATGGAAAACAGTTGTGATGAAGATGACGACGAGAAAAGCAACGATCAAAGTATTTGTTCTCGACAGCTTTACACCAGTACCGAAGCATAATCCTCTTTTCGTAGGCGAAGGAGAGCAAACCATTGACAATGATAACGAGCCTTCCCTTAATAAGCCTAGTAGATATCTGCCTAGTCCATCTGAGATAGAGAGGCAGGACGCAGAGATTCGCAAATTTTTTACGATGAAATGCGATATTTGCAGTGACGTCGAATTCGACACATTAAAAAAAGGAAGAAAACATTATCGCCAAGTGCACAAAACAAGTGGCCATTTGATCTGCTGTGGAAATAAGTATTCAAAACGCTGTGATATACTTGACCATATTCAGTATCACGTTAATCCAGACGCACACCGCTGTGACCAGTGTGGTAAAAGTTGTCTGAGCCGAACTATACTGCGTGAACACACGAAATGTCACGGGCGTGCCAATGCTCTTACTTGCAGCTTCTGCCCGAAAACTTACACATCCGTAGCAAACCTGAACTATCACGTTCGAGAAAAACATTCCACGGATATGAGAGATTCATTTCGTTGCGAGCAGTGTGACATAATGTAAGCTAGATTGTCTGTCATACTCTCCATTTGACTCACTGTTTATTTGATCTAATTTAATTTCAGTTTTCCGACAAGGTACAAACTGACAAAACACATGAACACCGTTCATGGCCCCTCAATAAATAACATATGTGAAGCATGTGGTAGATCATTCATAAGTAAAAACGATTTGAAATACCACATTGATTTACAACATTCAACAACACCGCTGCCCAAAGCTCAATGCAACATTTGCGGTACTTGGTACGAATTGAGATGTCAATTTGTCGCAATGATGTTGAACAAATGAAATGTCCTTTCAGGGTGAAGCATCAGCGTTATCTTCGGCAACATCTAAGAATGCATCAGGAAGTGCAGGAAGCTCAGAAAGGGAAAGTACTCAACTGTCCGATTTGTAAGAAAAAGGTGCAGAGCAAGCGATTGTTGGCCAACCATATTCGATATTCTCATGGTGAAAGAAAACATCAGTGAGCTTTTGGTCGAACGGTCTGTGAAAGTCAGGTCTACATTCTGATTTTTCTTTCAGGTGCACATTTTGCGACAAAGCTTTCAGGTCGCCAAAAATTTTGAAGGTAATTCTATTATTAGCCATTCACCTGAACTACTTGTCAATACAAATCGATTTTGTAGGAGCACATAGCCCTTCACACTGGTGAAGATTTGTACAGTTGTCCGTACTGCAATAGGACGTTCAAATCGAACGCGAACATGTATTCACATCGGAAAAAGGCGCATCTAGAAGAATGGACCAGAGACAAAGAAGAAAAGGAAAGGATCAAGCAAATAGCGCCTAGCGAAACTGAAACAACAGCTAAAGCTGTGGTTGATGAATAAATTTAGCAACACAGCCTATGATGATGATTGTTGCGAAGCAAAACAATGACTTTGACCACGACAGAGCAAAACTGTTGTGCTTTGACTAAATATTCTCTGCCCGACTTTACTCTGATCTGGGCTGCGATCTGAAATAATTTTGAAGTTCACTTCGATTTAACAAAAAACCCGGAATAGTGAGCAGCAACTAAAAATGGTGGTCTCGTATCCATGTGCACAAAAGTGTGCAAGGGATTCAGTAAAAGGTTTTCTGCTGATGGTCTTAGATTTATTGATAGTACTGCTCGTAGCTTTGATACTGTATTAACAACTTGCAGAAGAAACATAGAGTCTACGGAGATTTAATTTCCGGTGTAGATGCCAGAAGCAGTTCGTTTTTATAGAGAAGTATTTTTATCGATAATTCTAAAAAAGAATTTGATATCCCAAATAAATAATTTTGATATCCTGCGTTTTCGGCAATTTTTATCCTCAAAAAATAATTTGATTGTCGAAAAAATAGATTTTGATATCTTGCCGCATGATGTCCAAAATAAATAAATTTGATATCCGAAACAAACAATTTTGATGTCTGAAACAAATAATTTTGATGTCTGAAACCAACGGCTCTATACCAGGCAAAAGTTGACCGATTTTTAAACATTGGATTCGTTCCTTACATCCGCCGTTTATACAATGACAACAAATGAATGAGGGTGATATGGATTTTTATTGTGCGCGAAATTTTTGAAAACGCAAATGATTTTTGTGGATTTTTTTTTTTTTTTTTTTAAGGTATTTCAGGTTTTAGGTATTTAGGGTGATCAAATATATATCACTCTAAATACCTAAAACCTGAAATACCTTAAAAAATATAAATAAAAAAATTTCCACAAAAATCATTTGCGTTTTCAAAAATTTCGCGCACAATAAAAATCCATATCACGCTCATTCATTTGTTGTCATTGTATAAACGGCGGATGTAACGAACGAATCCGACGTTTAAAAATCGGTCAACTTTTGCTTTTGCTGAAACAAATAAATTTGATGTCCGAAACAAATAAAGATAACCAGACAATATTTTTTTTTTACATCACAGATGAGAAAATGAGACCAAGCCCCGAGGGGTCCCGCACTGAAAAGAGTTGCATAGAGTTACATTCTGAAAAAAAGAGTTGCAAAAGAGTTACACGCAAAAATAAAGAGTCGCAAAAGAGTTGCATGTGAAAAAATAGTTGCAAAAGGAGTTGCAAATCCAGTGCGGGACCCATCGCCAAAACCAAACCAAAGAAGTTACAAAGACTGACAGAACGTGGTCCTTAAATAATAAATTTAATATCATGGAAAAATAATTTTCATACACGCCTATCGCGCTCTCCTATTTTTATATGGAGAAATCAGACACTTAAAACACAGAAACAGAAAATGTGATGGTTTTCAAAATTCCGTGTGCGTAACTGGAAACACTTACCAGGTGTCGGTAACTTAGGAGTTAACTTTTTTTCTCTCGCATCGTCTAATATTTAGTCTGTGTAAGTCTTCTCGCCGTAAAAGCGTTAAGTTCGTTCCTAGGGAATTCATCCTTTTACGAAATGCAACGTAAAGGAGTTTAGTTCGTCCCTACAGAATTCATCTTTTTACGAAATGAATACCAATTTTCATTGCACATAAAAAGCGTTTTAACACGCCGAGCGATCCGGCCCATTGCCCCGGAGCGAAGCGGAGGGCCGCAATGCGAGCCGGGCGCCGGAACGGTGTCGGTAACTTAGGAGTTCATTTTTTTTTTCTCTCGCATCGTCTAATAATTAGTTTGTGTAAGTCTTCTCGCCGTAAAAGCGTTAAGTTCGTTCCTAGGGAATTCATCCTTTTACGAAATGTAACGTAAAGGAGTTTAGTTCGTCCCTACAGAATTCATCTTTTTACGAAATAAATACCAATTTTCATTGCACATAAGAAGCGTTTTAACACGCCGAGCGATCCGGCCCATTGCCCCCCCGGAGCGAAGCGAAGGAGTTAATTTTTTTTTCTCTCGCATCGTCTAATAAATGATTGGATTGTGTCATTTGTGTTATATAAAATTTAAATTTATAGAACCAAATTATAGACTGGCTCCCAGTTTCAAAAAAGCTCTTTGACGACAAAACTGGGGACTAATTTAGTCCGATGGCTGAAGTAACCGCCAGTTTTCTCGCCAAAAAAAAAAACGAAAACGAAATGGCGAGAAATCTGGCGGCTACTTCAGTCTATATACTGCAAATAGCACTCTAATAGACACCTCTTCCTGATTATAAATTTCTATTTCGAGAAAATCGAATTTATTTTTCCGCGTTACCATTTTCATTTTTATGAATATAACACTTCCTTTTCCATGAAACCACTTTCTTTTTTTTTGGGTTATCAAAATATCTTTTGGTGATATCACACTTCTTTTTCCGGGTCATCAATTCCTTTTTCGTAGATATCAGAATTCCTTTTGCTGGGTATCAATTTCGAATTTCGGTGAATCATAATCATTTTTGGGGATATCAATTTTGGGAGATCACATCACATTTTTCAAGATATCAAAATTATCTTTTTAAGGTATCAAAATTTATTTTTTTGTGTATCATGCCGGCAGGATATCAAAAATCTTTTTTCAAGATATCAAAAACATTTTTCAGGATATCACTTTAATTCGATGCCGTTTTTATACCCAAAAAGCAAAATTTGAGATCTACTACAAATCCTGCGACTTCTAGGTGGTACATCTGGATGGACTGTCGACTGTCAAACTGAATTGTTTTTGTTTTGATTTAATGTGTTGATGCCGCTGCAAATTTCGATAAAATGAATTCAAATTCGACACAACTTTGCCGTTTATGTCTGGAAACTAGTGGCAGTTTAGTAAACATTTTCGAAACGTTTCAAGACTCAACCGTTGCTTCTGTTCTGGCCAAACATTTCTGGTTTCAGGTGAGGCTTTGCGGTATTTTCTTGCTTTGGTGTCAACTGAGTTCACCTTTTCAATTCTGTAGATTAATAAGGATGACAACATGCCGGAATGGGTGTGTGAAATATGTTGGAGCCAAACGAAAACATTTCATCGTTTCTACAAGCGACTGGAGTTACTACATCAGAGTTACTTCAACTCAATCGTTTTGGTTGATAAAATAAAGCAAGAGCGAGGTGTCAGTCCTTTGGAGGCAGCGGTGGAAGCTTTACTTTTTGTAGATAACTGTGAAGGAGAAACGGATGTTACAATAAAGACTGACGACACGCAGACACCAAGCATGGAAAACAGTTGTGATGAAGATGATGACTATAATAGGGGCTCTCAATGTATTTGTTTTCGACAGCTTTACGTCAGTACCGAACCATAATCCTCTTTTTTTGTAGGTGAAGCTGAAGCAGAGCAAACCTCTGACGATGTTGACACGTCTTCCCCTGATAAGCCTAAAAGATATATCTCACTCAGTCCATCTGATATAGAGCGGCAGGACGCAAAGATTCGCAAATATTTCACGATGAAATGCGAAATTTGCAGTGACGTCGAATTCGACACTTTAGCAACTGTGAGAAACCATTATCGTCAAGTGCACAAAACAATTGGTTATTTGATCTGCTGTGGAAATAAGTATCACAAACGCTCCTTAATACTGGACCATATCCAGTATCACGGTAATCCAGACGCACACCGATGTGACCAGTGTGGTAAAAGTTATAGAAACAGAAAGATATTGAGTACTCACATGAAATGTCACGGAAGTTCCTATAAATGCAGCTTGTGTCCAAAAACTTACATATCTTCATCGATGCTGAACTATCACGTTCGAGAAAAACATTCCACGGACATGAGTGATAAATTTCCTTGCGAGCGGTGTGACATAATGTAAGCTAGATTGTCTGTCATGCTCTCTATTTGACCCACCGTTTCTTTGTTATAATTTAATTTCAGTTTTCCGACAAGGTACAAACTGACGAGACACTTGAAAACCGTTCATGGCCCCCCTATAAATAACATATGTGAAGCATGCGGTAGATCATTCAAAAGTAAAAACGATTTGAAATACCACATAGAATTGGAACATTCAACAACACCGCTGCCCAAAGCTCAATGCTACATTTGCGGTACTTGGTACGAATTGAGATGTCAATTTGTCGCATACGTATGATGTTGAACAAATGAAATGTCCTTTCAGGGTGAAGCATCAGCGTTATCTTCGGCACCATTTAAAAATGCATCAGGAAGTGCAGGAAGCTCAGAAAGGGAAAGTTCTCAACTGTCCGATTTGTAAGAAAAAGGTGCAGAGCAAGCGATTGCTGGCCGTTCATATTCGAAATGCTCATGGCGAAAGAAAACATCAGTAAGCAATCTCTCTATCGAACTGTTTGTAAAGATCAGGTTCACATTCTAAGCGTTTCAGGTGTACATATTGCGAGAAAGCATTCAAGACACCGAAAAATTTGAAGGTAAATTAATCAGTCATCTGAACTCCTTCCCGAATCAATTTGAATGCCCTGTTTGTAGGAACACATAGCCCTTCACACTGGTGAAGATTTGTACAGTTGTCCGTACTGCGATAAGTCGTTCAAATCGAATGCGAACATGTATTCACATCGGAAAAAGGCGCATCTAGAAGAATGGACCAGAGACAAAGAAGAAAAGGAAAGAATCAAGCAAATAGCACCTAGCGAAACTGAAACAACAGCTAAAGCAGTGGTTGATGAATAAATTTAGCAACACAGCCTATGATGATGATTGTTGCGAAGCAAAACAATGACTTTGACCACGACAGAGCAAAACTGTCGTGCTTTGACTGAAGTAATACTTCAGTGAAGTGTACCCTGCCCGACTTTTACTTCAATCAGCGCTGCGATCTGAAATAATTTTAAAGTTTACTTCGAAATCCTAAGTGTTAACAAACAGCAACTAAAAATGGTGGTCTCGTGCACAAAAGTATTCAAGAGATTCAGTGAAGGCTTTCTACTGACCGTCTAAGATTTTTTCATAGCACTGCTCGTAGCATTGATCAGTCAAAAAACCCTTAAAGGGTAAATGTGACGCAAGTCCTTTATCTTACTTACAAAATAACTGATATCGCTGAGGGTGACGTATTGTGCGTCGTACGCAAAAGTTTTATCAACAAAAAATTGACTCAAAAAATTTGTGAAAGAAAATTTTGCAACAAGAAATTTGCCCAAAACTCTGAGACTTTGCCGAAGACACCAATTCTTCATCTGCCGCGTCAACAGAGATAGCTCTAAAAACCTAATTGAAACAGAAAATAGCAACTTCGCGACATTTTTCTCCAAAACCGTCCAATTCTACTCCCAAAACTCTAAGACTTTGCCGAAGAAACCAACCTTCCATCTGCCACAGTTTCCGAGATAAATCTTAATCTTAATCTTAGTGACCAAATTTTTACAGTTTTTGTACATACTGCCCTACTTTACTCCCAAAACTGTGATACTTTGCCGAAGCAACCAACCTTC
Source organism: Bradysia coprophila (assembly GCF_014529535.1). Classification (NCBI taxonomy): domain Eukaryota; kingdom Metazoa; phylum Arthropoda; class Insecta; order Diptera; family Sciaridae; genus Bradysia; species Bradysia coprophila. The sequence continues at coordinate 2,955,743 of NW_023503608.1, read as the reverse complement.
CATCTACCACAGTTCTAACACACACACACACACATACATACAAATTGGCTTTTATATGGCACTTGTATGGAGACTTTGGGGAGCTCCAGCTCCCAAGATATGGGTTTTTTCCAACTTTTGAAAATTCCATTCTTATTTTTGGGCCATTATTAGCCTATAACCAAAATTTCAGGAAAATCTATAGAAACGTTTAGGAGTTGCTGGATCCACTTTTCCATAGGAACTAACTAAGTAACTAACTAACTAACGTAGGCGATTTTCATTATATGAAAATTCGAGATTTTGCTTATTTTCATACAATATTTTGAAGTTCAATATCTCGGCCAATTTTGAAGCTGGAGTAACGTGTGATAGCTCGTTGAACTCGTATTGATGCCTAGATTCCAAATATCTAAGGGGGGTCGTTGGAGTTAAGGAGGAGAACTCAAAAAGCTGCTGTAAATATGCTCCGCCATCCTCAAAAATTTTTTGTTAATACATTTTTGATAGTGGAGTTGCGTCACGCCCGCTTACGTGCGGGCATGATACTGAATAAACAACTTGCAAAAGAAACATAGAGTCTACTGTGATTTCATTTCCGGTGTAGATGCCAGGAGCAATTCGTTTTTATACCAAAAAAGCAAAATTTGAGATCTACTACAAAGTCTGCGACTTCTAGGTGGTTCACCTGGATTGACTGTCAAACTGAATTGTTTTTGTTTTGATTTGTTGATGCCGCTGCAAATTTCGATAAAATGAATTCAAATTCGACACAACTTTGCCGTTTATGTCTGGAAACTAGTGGCAGTTTAGTAAACATTTTCGAAACGTATCAAGACTCAACCGTTGCTTCTGTTCTGGCCAAACATTTCTGGTTTCAGGTGAGGCTTTGCGGTATTTTCTTGCTTTGGTGTCAACTGAGTTCACCTTTTCAATTCTGTAGATTAATAAGGATGACAACATGCCGGAATGGGTGTGTGAAATATGTTGGAGCCAAACGAAAACCTTTCACCATTTCTACAAGCGACTGGAGTTGCGCCATGGGAATTACTTCAACTCAATCGTTTTGGTTGATCAAAAAAAGCAAGAGCGAGGTGTCAGTCCTATAGAGGGAGCGGTGGAAGCTGTTCTTTTTGTAGATAACTGCGAAAGAGAAACGGATGTTACAATGAAGACTGACGAAACGGAGACACCATGCATGGAAAACAGTTGTGATGAAGATGACGACGAGAAAAGCGGCGATCAAAGTATCTGTTCTCGACAGCTTTACACCAGTACCGAAGCATAATCCTCTTTTTGTAGGCGAAGGAGAGCAAACCATTGACAATGATAACGAGCCTTCCCTTGATAAGCCTAGCAGATATTTTCATAGTTCATCTGAGATAGAGAAACAGGACGCAGAGATTCGCAAATTTTTTACGATGAAATGCGAAATTTGCAGTGACGTCGAATTCGACACTTTAAAAAAAGGGAGAAAACATTACCGCCAAGTTCACCAAACAAAAGGCTATTTGATCTGCTGTGGAAATAAGTATCGCAAACGCGCCTTAATACTGGACCATATCCAGTATCATGGTAATCCAGACGCACACCGATGTGACCAGTGTGGTAAAAGTTATAGAAACAGACAGATATTGAGTGCTCACATGAAATGTCACGAGCGCTCCCATGCCTATAAATGCAGCTTGTGTCCAAAAACTTACATATCTTCATCGATGCTGAACTATCACGTTCGAGAAAAGCATTCCACGGATACGAGCGATAAATTTCCTTGCGAGCGGTGTGACATAATGTAAGCTAGATTGTCTGTCATGCTCTCCATTTGACCCAAGGGTTTTGTTTTGATTTAATTTCAGTTTTCCGACAAGGTCCAAACTGAGCAGACACTTGAAAACCGTTCATGGCCCCCCTATAAATAACATATGTGAAGCATGCGGTAGATCATTCAAAAGTAAAAGCGATTTGAAATATCACATAGAATTGGAACATTCAACAACACCGCTGACCAAAGCTCAATGCAACATTTGCGGTACTTGGTACGAATTGAGATGTCAATTTGTCGCATACGTATGATGTTGAAAAAATGAAATGTCCTTTCAGGGTGAAGCATCAGCGTTATCTTCGGCACCATTTAAAAATACACCAAGAAAAGCAGGAAGGGAAAGTTTACAATTGTCCGATTTGCAAGAAAAAGATACAGAGCAAAAAATTGTTGTCCGCACATGTTCAAAGTTCTCATAGCGAGAAAAAACATCAGTAAGTTCCTGTTCAACACTCGCTCCAACAATCTGAATTACTGAAGGTCAAGTTTGTGTCCTAATTTTTCTTTCAGGTGCACATTTTGCGACAAAGCATTCAGAAAGGCTTACATCCTAAAGGTAACGTTATTGCACATGCATCTGAACTTCATGTCAATTAAAACCGAATCAATACTGTAGGAACACATAGCAGCACTTCACACCGGTGAAGATTTGTACAGTTGTCCGTACTGCGATAGAACGTTCAAATCGATTGCGAACATGTACAATCATCGGAAGAAGGCCCATGTAGCAGAATGTACTAGGTCCAAAGCCGAAAGAGATCGGCAGGCTAATGAAACCGAAGCAGTAGCTAAATTGGTAGATGATGAATAAAATAAGAAAAGTTGTTTGTTATGAGTTAGGAGGATGTGAATGGTGGCAACAAATAAATAACTTATTGACCGAGATGGCATGAAGGTTGTATATGTTTCTATTGCATCTTCTTCGTTCTTCCTCTTTAGTATCTGGATGCTACTTCCCAAGTACGGTTCTTTCCAATAATTCTTAATTTAATTGAATCATTGAATCAAATCTGGAACCATGTGGAGTTATGGGCAATGGAAAAATTTAGTCTTCCCGCTTGCAGCCCTTGGCATTTTGAACGCAATGCCGAATGGCGAATCTATTACAAATCCTACGAACTGAAAGCTTTGTCACCACCTGGATGGACTGTCAAACTGAATTTGTTTTGATGTTAAATGTAAATAAGAATTTCAATTTCAAAAAATGGATTTAAATTCAACTCAACTGTGTCGGTTATGTGTCGAAGCCAGTGCCGATTTAGTGAAAGTTTCTGAAAAGTTCCAAGACGTGACAATTGCTTCGATTTTATCTAAACATTTCTGGTTTCTGGTGCGTGGTGGCGTTGCATTTCTCTTTTGTGATTTGCTCACTTATCCTTCAATTCTACAGGCAAATGAAAATGATTGTATGTCGGACTGGCTGTGCCAAATATGTTGGATTCAAACTAAAACATTTCACGATTTCTATAAGAAAGTGGAGATCCGACATGGACATTACTGCAGATCGAATGACATGGCCAACAATAGTTTAATTAAGCAAGAACCAAGGTTAGAACGAAACAATTGTCCGAGAGATGAATCATTGGACTTGGATCTGAATTTGGTGAAATACGAAGAAACAGAACCATCCACACAGGCGACTGATATTACAATAAGCAAAGAAGAAAATTGGGAATGCAACAATTACAATGACGATAAAAGTTGTGATGAAAGTAACTTTCAGCTCAATGAATTATGCTCTCGTTCTGTGTATTACACCTGCATTTTACCTTCTTTCCTTTAGATGATGACAAATCATCAGTCTCAGATGAGGAACATCCTTCGATTAAATCAAAAAACGAAAAGGCTAGAGACGATTCCAAAGCAAGAAACGTGAGACAGCCATCGAAAATTGCAGGGAAAACCTGCAACTGGCACAGTCGAACGGATAAAGAGAAACAGGACGCCCAAATCCGTGAACTGTTCAGCATGAAATGCGAACTTTGCACGGATGATGATGTCGTCTTCGAAACGCTATTGAGAGCAAGACAACATTACCGCAGCGTTCACAAGATCAGTGGATACCTTACGTGTTGTGGGAAAAAATTTCATCGTCGTCACTTGGTTCTGAACCACATCCGAAATCATGTCGATCCGGACGCTTACCGTTGTGACCAGTGTGGCAAACGCTTTCAAAATAAATTCAGGCTGAGAAATCACATCGATAATCACGTACCACTGGATTCACGTGCCCATAAATGTAGCTTATGTTCGAGTAGTTTTGGAAGGGAGTCTCTTTTGCGACTGCACATGAAAAGTAAACACGAATCGAAAACGGGTGAAAAGTTTCCGTGTGAAAAGTGCGGCAAGAAGTAAGCTTTTTTGCAGTTTGTCCGGTCCATGTTCTTATTGTAAATTCTGTTTGCTTTCAGCTTCCGGTCAAGTTTGTTGCTGTCATGTCATATTCGTGGCGTTCATGAATTTTCGCTGGAGCACGTTTGTGAGATATGCGCTCGCGTATTCAAAACTAAGCAAATTCTCCAAAACCACATCTTCTGCGAACATTCCACAACACCGAAGGTACAATGCAATGTCTGCGGTGCTTGGTAAGAAATGGAACGTTGACAGAGCCGGACTGGCCTTCGGGCGATGATTTAAATTTGTAGAATGCCCTGCGTTCATACAAAAATCAAAAAGCCTTTCGGTTAATGCCCATAAAATACCAATGGACCAGTCCGCGGCTGAACATTGATGTAAAAAGGAAATTTGTCAGATGCATTTGTTTACAGGCTGAAACACGAAATCAGTCTTCGTGCTCACCTAAAACGATATCACGATTCCAGTTTCGAGTCTGTTAATTGTCCAATTTGTAACAAAGAGGTACCGAGCAAACACTCATTAGCCGGTCATATTCGTAGTGTACATGGCGAGAAAGATCATCAATGCACCTTTTGCAATAAGGCATTCCAGACGGCGAAGAAACTAAAGGTACATTCGTTTATCCAAAGTGCGCTGCAGTCGGGTGAAAATTTAATCGCTTGTAATGTTTCACTCATCTAGGAGCACATCGCCTGCCATACCGGGGAAGATTTATACGAATGTCCGTACTGTGATAAGAAGTTCAGATCGAGTGGAAACTTGTATGCGCATAGGAAGAAGGCGCATTTGGCGGAATGGTCAAGAGACAAAGCTAATACATCAACGGAACAGAGTATATTAGGAGCTGAAACAACTTCTAAATTGGAAGCTGGAGATCAATAAACACAATCAATGTAACTCATTTGTTTTTATGCTATGAATGAATCACTGTGGTGTGAATAAACCATAATTGCGTGCGTGATCCTCCTTTAATTCGAAATGCAGTATCGATTGTTCGTATTCCAGGATCTTTTAATGGACTTAGGAGCCTTAGAAGCTAACAACACACATAATCGTCAGACATAAGTCAACATTTCTTTTTTTTTACTAAAATAACCCCTGATATCCGAATCGAATTACTATTGAACAAACATCAGGGGTCTATTTCAAATCGTTTTTGGCTGACTAAGGTGAATTCATTTTCAAGTCCTTTGCTTTGGCAATTTTTCGGCTAGTAAAATTCGTACAAAGTGGAACGAATTCACACGAGAGCAGTGCCGTGGGTACTGACGGGCAATCTGAACATTGCTCAAGTTCATTAAGAGCGATCATCCCTTTGCAAATTCGTAGCCTACATTTGGGCGGAAAAGTATTCGTTTTTAGCCCCGTACGAAGTACGAAGGGGCTTATAGGATTACGATGCCGTGTGTAATTGATGGAATTCGAAGCAGACGGTAAGGGCAAAGTGTTTGCCTATGTTCATAGATGACGAATCCGCAATAAAAATTTGGTCCGTCTGTCCGTCTGTCCGTCACGTCGATATCTTGAGTAAATCAAATCCGATTTCAAAAATTTTTTTTTTCCCTGAAAGATAGTCAAAATAGTGAGGCTAAGTTCGAAGATGGGCATATTCGGGTCGGCCCTTCGTGAGTTAGGGCCACCTAAGTGATTTAAGGTCTTTTGGTGATATTTATGGCAAAATAAACGATGGAAATGTAAATGACACGGCAAATGATAGGTATTGTTAATACCAATCCAGGAAAAAAAAGTTTTTTAAAATCGGGTGAGTGGACCGTGAGTTAGGGCCTTAGAAGTGAAAAGCTGCTAGGGCCCTATGTGTATTTTACATAGAACTCAAGTAAATTTAATCCGTTTTTCGTAATTTTTGTTTCATTTGGAAGGTAATCGAACGCCGAATAGAAAGTTGTTGAAAAAAAATTAAATTTGGGTCCTTGGACTAAGGCCACTACTAGGGCCCTATGTGTATTTTACATTGAACTCGAGTAAATTTCATTCGTTTTTCGTAATTTTTGTGTCATTTGGAAGGTAATCAAAGGCCGAATAGAATGTTGTTGAAAAAAAATTAAATTTGGGTCCTCGGACTAAGGCCGCTACTAGGGCCCTATGCGTATTTTACATACAACTCGAGTAAATTTCATCCGTTTTTCGTAATTTTTGTTTCATTTGAAAGATAATCGAACAGCGAATAGAATGTTGTTGAAAAAAAAATTAAATTTGGGTCCTTGGACTAAGGCCGCTACTAGGGCCCTATGTGTATTTTACATATAACTCGAGCAAATTTCATCCGTTTTTCGTAATTTTTGTTTCATTTGGAAGGTAATCAAAGGCCGAATAGAATGTTGTTGAAAAAAAATTAAATTTGGGTCCTCGGACTAAGGCCGCTACTAGGGCCCTATGTGTATTTTACATATAACTCGAGCCAATTTCATCCGTTTTTCGTAATTTTTGTTTCATTTGGAAGGTAATCAAAGGCCGAATAGAATGTAGTTGAAAAATAAATTAAATTTGGATCCTCGGACTGAGGCCAAGACTGAGGCCGATACTAGGCCCTATGTGTATTTATACTCAATAAATTAAAATTTTAGGGCTATTTGAAATTTTGGTTTTATTTGAAAGGAACGTCGTACGGGGCTTCGTAATTGCGCTATGTGCAATTTCTAAGATGTACACATTACATAATAATTTTACTTTAACTACTTTAACCGGCGCATAGGCTTACGGTCAAAGTAGGGTGACAGACGCACTAGGGTCACGTACGCAATAGATATACGGGTTTGTACGGGGCTCAGTCGCAGCAAACGCTCCGACTGTTCTGATGGCTCGTTTTGATGATTTCTGTGAACCAAAATCTTTTTTTTGAAAAAGTAAAACCATTGAAGCACTCAAAAATGTTTTATTTTTAAAGTAAAAATTGTTTTATGGGTGATAACTTATCCCACTTGGAGAAACCTTTGCAGATTGTGCAAATTTGTGTAATTTGCACCGATTTCTCTAAGTGAGATAAGTTATCACCCATAAACCAATTCTTCCTTTAAAAGTAACACATTTTTGCGTGCTTTAATGGTTTTACTTTTAAAAAAAAAGACTTTGATTCACAGAAATCATCAAGAAAACGAATATTTTTCCGTCCAAATGTAGGTTACGCAAAGGGTCTGAACGAATCTACTACATCGAGTGAAAAAAGAGGAAAGACAGGGGCAAAACTAATGTTGCTTATTTTTCACTACCACCATTCCAAATTCAATGTCAAGAACATTTTTGTAGACCGTTCACAACCCAACATAACTACCGAATCTTTTACTTCATTTGATTAAGTGATCGACACCGAATCTCATTATTCGTCATTGTTGGCCTATGAATGGTTGGTGAACGACGTACAACGCGACGTAATTTTTGTATTGTTGTAGGTCAACATAATAACGTTTTCAGTTTTCCTACTTCTGTAATGTGCGAAAAGGCGTTAAAAACAGTTAATTTGAAAATAAAGGAAAGTTCTCATGTCATCTTCCAGTATGAGTATGACCAGTTTAGGCCTGGTTTATTGGCATATCCTGACTTTTGGAAAATAGCAGAATGGTAAAGAGACCGTTTGTTAGATCATATCGTCAGGAAATCGGATTAGGCAGAATCTGAAGCAATAGCGACAGCTAATTTAGTGACTGTGATTGAATGCATTGAATTTGCACTGGAAAAATATTCTACAGATTATCGAATGCTTCGAGTGCAATGGGAGTGGTCACAGGCTAAAAGACTAAATTTCATATGAATCATCCCCAATGTGAGAAACCACTGTCAAAGGTGCAAGACTCGCTTGCTATGAAGGGTATGAGTCTACAAAGTAATGAATTTCACTTAGTATTGAGGCGAAAGGAAATTGGAAGAACACTGCACTCAATGGTTCGGTTATTATTCTTATCTGATATAACAGCCATATGACACATATGATTCGTGATTCGTTATTACATTACTTTTTTAATCTAAATTTACATCGCGTTAATTTTCCTTATTGTTACTTAAAAACACGCCCACCGACAGACGATAATGTTGTTTTAATATTAAGTTTGGTTTCCTTGTATATATCCCTAGAGTATTCCTAGTGATTAATTCGATACGTGTTAGCATCGGGTATCATGCACTATATAAAACCAATCACTCTCGTTGACTCCCTCGCAAGTTTTGCTATAACCATCGACAAGAAGAGTTAAGGGAAGTTAACAAAATGTCACCACTCTACATTCTATTGGAGGCGTTATTGAGTTGGTACATTCTGGTTGATGCATTCGAAGATCATTCTCACGAAGTGAATTTGATCAATAAACTGAACCGATTTTATAGCTTTGATCACAATTTGATCTTAATAGAATCGCCAACAAATGATGAAATAGCCAACATTATACCGTCACCGACGCTTGTTCCTCAAACACTGTATGTTATCAATGGGATTTCCGACGAAATTAAAATTAGACCAATCAGAAGGAGCAAGAATACTTTTATGATAATTTGCTTGACGAGCACAAATCTTCAACGAAATTTAATTTTATTGACCAAAATTAAGAAGTACCAACGCGAGAATATGAACGTGAAAATTGGCCTGTTCTTTCGACAAGCATTTCCAACAAGTGACGCACTGACGGAGATGTTTCAATGGTGTTGGCATATGTCCATCTTAAACATTCTCGTCGCGTACCGAGGTGATCCAGAACTGCAGCAGGACATTCGCTTAGAATACACCCTTTTCGTCTACACTTTTAATCCATTCGGAATGTTTGAATTGATCGACCTAACTGGCAGTGAATCGATGGACCAATATTTTCCGGAAATTTGTTACAATCTTCGACAACATCGTTTGCGAATCGCTATACACAACGACATAAATTCACTCATTTATACCGAAGGGAATCCGAATTTCGGCGGTCCTGATGGGAAATTGTGGCAAACGGTTTTTCAGGTCATCAATGCTTCTTATACGGTGGTTGAATTCATGCAAATAAATGATGGTTATCACATTAAGGATCTGGTTTCGAATGGTACGATCGACTTAGGTATTCAACCATTCACAACACATGCAGGGCAATTAATTTATCTCTACCCGATATACATGGACACGGTAGTAATAATCGTTCCCAGTGCATTACCGTATTCTGAATTCACGACATATTTGCAAACGTTTTCAGAAGACAGTACATTTATTGTGACCCTGTTAACCATCCCAATAGTAATTGCATCACTGACTTTGATTCGTTACATGAAACGTAACCGATTGCTTCCATTTCAAAGCGCAGCTGATGTTCTAAACTTGTTCATGAATGATAACTTGACCATTGATTATAGAAAATTGTTCCGTGTAGAGTCCTGTATCATTTTACCCCTAACATTGGCTGGATTTGTCAACATCAACGTTTTCCTTTCGATACTGACCAGCTATCTTACGCGACCTATGGATCAACCAGAACTGAATACATTTGCTGACATTGAACGCTCACCGTTTCCTGTTATGGTACCGACGAAAAAGAATATGGATCAATTGCTTGAGCAGTTTAAAGAAAAGTGGAACATCGATTGGCGTCACAAAATGGCTTACGTTAGCCTTGACGAATTTTTCCACCAAATTCTGACCTTTAACACATCGATCTGTTTTGTCTATTTAGGCAGTAAAGTTAGAAATCTGTTGGAATATCAGAAACGGTTAAATATTCGAGGTTTTCGCATACCCACTCGATCCATCAGTAAGACCGTTTTTTCCTATCTCGCCCCGGTCGATAGTCCGTTAAGAGACTGTTTCAACGAACATGTTCAGTGGGTCATGAATGCAGGGCTGTATTGGAAATGGGCGGATGAATCGTACTATGAATTTGTGGAGCGAGATTTTTTCCCGGAGAAAGAAGCTGTGGTGGACGAACGCGGTTCTGAAAAATATTACGTTCCTATTTTTATCGTGTACGGGTGGATTGGAAGCGCTATAGTGTTTCTGGCTGAAATTGTTTGGAGCAAATTTGAAACGAAACGTAAGACCACTTTGCAAAAGCAACGTAAGAACATAAGGCAAAAGCATTAGTATCTCATGTATGGTTTGACTGTATGTAGTAAACAATTTATGATAAATTGAGCACGTAGAGCACGAACGATCGGTTTTTCTTTTTAATAACAAAATGTCTTCGACCTCTTACAACCTGTGAACGAAAAAATTACACTAAATGGATCTTCCCAGAGTTATTAGAGCTAAGTCCACCGAATATTCAATGACAGGCCCGAACTGGCCCTATGGGCATTTGAGCCTCTTTGATTTTGTATGGATAAATGGTAACAAATGGCCTTTCGGAAGTTTTGATCATACAACACCCCAAAAGGCTTTTTTGAGCCAGTCCGGCCCTGTCAATGAGCATGAAAGTTTGTCCCTTAGTGCTAGTTAGTCCTGATCGTCTTATATTTGAAACTGTGGAGGTGGTGGAAGAGTAGGAAGAAGCAAAAAGTATTATTGCCGTGAATGCGAACATGTATTCACATTCACGAGACCGAATAAATCAGATCACGTTGAATCTACAGAGACTGTGAATGGATGAATATAGAGAAGATGATGAAGGTTGAAAATGTAACGAAATTTGTCGGTTGTATTAAGATCGAGGGTTTTTTGTTAATTGAAACTTTGAGTGCCTCAATGAAAGACCACATCAGATAATTAATTCATTTTGGGAAAGCTGTAACAACTGAGATTACACGTATTTTATGAGTTGATGAAAATAATTTAGTCGTTTGTCAACGATAGATGTAGTTCGATGCAAGTTTTCTTTATCATTTAAATTCGAATAGTTTCCATAGACTGCCTCGGAAAGCGAAATAAATAACCAGATCTTCTTGGAGGTTCCTAATATAAAAAAAAGCTAGGCCTCAGATCGCATAGACACCATACAATTTGGAGATTCACGACGAAATTCAGGGTGCAAAAATATGCGAAGAATGCAACTGGCATACTTGAAAAGTCGTACAATACAAAAGTGTAATGGTTATTTGTGTACCTGTTTTGGACGATTGATTTTAGGCAATTTCGCGGATTGTAGGCCGAACGAAGTGAGGCTTACAAGCGAAAGTGCCTTAAATCAACCGTCCCAAACAGGTGCACATGTAAGTTTTCATGCAGAGGGCCGGAAACCCGAGAAAATTCGAAAAATTGCCCTCATTTTCGGCCCCGAAGCATGAAAAAAATTTGAAACTGTTCGTGCGAACTTCGGAAAGAGACACAAAAATTATTCAATAGACGAAGCTAATGACAGATAAATGTGTAGCTGACTTCACAATGGAAATTATAGAAATTTTTTTAAACTTAACTAAACTAGACATTAAAAATCGGTCAAAAAAGTTGTTACGTTAAGACGAGGCTGAAATTTTAAGTGATTAAGATAATATTGAACCTGGCTAAATACGGTCCATTGGACTACCCCAATTCAAGTCATACCAACGCACAATTTCGATTCCAATAACAATGGATTCAATGTCAACAAAACTTTGTCGTTTGTGTCTCGAATCCAGTGACGAAATGTTAAATATTTTCGAAAACCCTCAAAACTCGACAATCCCATCGATTTTGATCAAACATTTCTGGTTCCAGGTATGTAAGTCGGTATTGTGTGAGGTTTCGTTTGTGATGAGAAACACTACCACTAAGAGAACCCTGATTTCCGTAGGTTGACAAAGATGATGGCATGCCGCAGTGGCTGTGCGAAATTTGCTGGATACAAATCAAAACCTTTCACCATTTCTATAAGAGAGTGGAGATCCGCCACGGAAACTATTGTCGTTCAAATGCCTTGGTCAAGATCAATTCAATAAAGCAGGAACGAAGCGAAAGTCCAACCGAGGCGCAAGTAAACCATGAATCTTACACGGACTTGTATATAGTGAAGCAGGAGGAACCAGAACCTCCAGCACAAATGCCTGATCTGTTTGTCACTAAAACAGAAAATTGTGATTACGATGCTTATGTCGAAGCTTACAACAGTTTTGATGAAAGTTTAGGTGAAAATGGCGGGACCTCAGACGACGATGACCAGCCGTTCAATAAAAAAGCGAAAAGCGCTGCAGCAGCCGGAACATCGTCACTAAATACTGAAACTCAAGACTCGAAGTCACGTAGTGCTTTAAACATAGCGCAACAAGACGCTCAGATCCGTGATTTTTTCACTTTGAAATGTGAAATCTGCACGGAAGACATCAAATTTGAAACATTGAGGAAAGTACGGGATCATTATCGCAGCGTTCACAATAAAAGTGGATATCTAAGGTGTTGTGGGAACAAGTACTATCGTCGTTGCACAGTATTGGATCACATCGGTTTTCACATCAATCCAGACGCATATCGATGTGATCAGTGTGACAAAAGTTTTAAGGACAAACAAGCACTCAAAACTCACACCGACAATCATGGACAACTTAATTTACGTGCTCACGAATGTAGCATATGTGGCGGTAGTTTTATGAAGGCAGCCTCATTGAAGGTTCATGTGCGAAATGTTCACTCATCGGTTACGGGTGAAATGTTCCCGTGTGAAAAATGCAGTAAGACGTAAGCTCCTATGTGGCTGTTCTAGTTAAACTCAAACTAACTCAAATTACTCTTCACTTCGATTTCAGTTTTCGGTCGTCCACGTCGTTGGTCGCTCACATTCGATGTGTTCATGAGTTTTCGCTGGAACACGTATGTGACATATGCGCTTGTCGATTCAAATCGAAGCAACGGCTCCAAAGTCACATCTTCTTCAAACACTCAACGACAACTAAAGCTCAGTGTGAGATGTGCGGTGCTTGGTAAGGAATCAGATTATTAACGAAATGAGGATTTTGATTGCTAACGCAAACGTTTACAGGCTGAAACATGCAATGAGTCTACGTAAACACTTGAAACGTTGTCCCCAGTCGTCAAACTGCGAGCCAGTTAGTTGTTCTATTTGTGACAAAGTGGTACCAAACAGACCTGCATTAGGTAGCCATATTAGGCGTGCTCATGGAACAAAAAGACATCAGTGCACATTTTGCGACAAAATATTCAACACACCTACAAGCTTGAAGGTAATTTTACCAAACTCGACGTCACTGCGCATAATTAATCGATTACAACGCTTCTAGGAACACACAGCAATTCACACGGGCGAATATTTATACGATTGTCCGTACTGCGACAAGAAATTCAAATCGAATGCGAACATGTATTCACATCGCAAGAAGATGCACTTGGAAGAATGGACCAGAGATAGAACCAACACATTAGCGGCACAGAATAAATCGGATCACGTTGAATCCACAGAGGTTGCGAATGGATGAATAAAGAAAAGATGTCGAATGAAGATCTAGACGAAAAGAGGCTGTTTTATTAGCAATCGTGCAGTTGGTTCCGATACTCTATCTTTTTATCCCCTTAAACATTATCAACAATTTTAAAACGAAAAGGATTGCGAATCAAAATTTCGACCCGAACTCTACCTACTGCCGCGACTATCTTTGCAACAATAACTCCTGCTACTTCTACTGCTACATTCATTGTCATCAGTAGTTCACTAGCTGCTTCACTACTTCGATAATTTTTTGTGCAGTAATGCAGGAGGTAAGATTTTCATCTGTTGGATTCTCATGAAAACAGTTTCGCCTCGTACTTGTATTCGTGCCAGTGATGAGATTTGGAGCTATTTCACGAGCTTTGATCAGACGATCGTGTACAGACTTTGAAGCTGTTCGAGCAATTGTCGAAAGTTTTTTTTCCAGGACTCGTTGCGGTATATGGCCGTTGTTGTAGTTTTGGTTTTGTGGATAACAGCTCAGATAAAATCCAAAAACGAAATTAATTTATTCTTCCGTCACCTCCACCGCCTCGTCATCAATTACATCTGTTTCTGTTAAAATTAAGACGTCCAGTTTTCCAGTGCCCTTAGAGTCTGCGGAAATGATGTCGCTTATTATCCTCAGACTACCGGGAACGATTATTCCAACCAGTGTCAGATTGCCACTATTCCAACTCTCTTCCTCCACCTTGCTACAATGCTGAACAATTTTATCTTTCATCTTCTTAGCATCCTTACCGCAAATGGCTATTTTAATTCGCATGTTGGTTCGCTCGATTGGAATACTCTTCTTCAACAGCGACGTAGCTTCGATTGTCTGCTGTGCAACAGTCTGATGCGGTTTCACTGAGAATCGGATGTCTTTCAATGCTTGTTCGATCATCTCTACAGTGTACGGACATTTGGTTTCGGAATTCACACATTCATTGGATATGTTGGTGGCTATGTCCTTGAACAGCGAATCTGATTGTGAGTGACGTTCTCTTTCCGTCACTTGAAGCTCGCCTTTTTCCAAGATTTCCTTGCAAATTGCATCAACATTGTCTGTGTTGAATGCTGCCATTAAATCGGTGTTTTTAGCCATTTGTCGTTTGGACACATTGAGAAACACTTTCCGTGATCGCAGAACGTCGTCAATATCTTTTTCACTGTGAAAATGAAATCACAGTTTGTTCAAAGTCCTCTGTACTGTATAAAAGGTTTGTTTACAAATTAGCAATGCTTACATGTTGTTTCTCCACGACAAAAGGTTGTCTTTGTGGCAGGCGACTTCGAAGCGTTTACCACACTTCTTAAGACGAACCACTGATATTTCATTTGTAGGTGCAATTACTTTAGACATTTCCTTTCTTCAATCACAGTCCTTTTTCAATAAAATTTTAACTTTTCTTCTCCGCTTCGTTTTGTCGAATCTTTACGATTGTAAACATAGTATGACAGGCGATATAAAGTGCAGATTTTAGTCTTCTTTTTTCAGCGCGAATAAGTTTTGTTTTTGAAAATTAAATTAATTTTAAAGAACGATTTGCCAATCTGCCTGCATATCAAAGAGACTTAACATATCAGATCTTACACATTTTTGATAATTTTGGGTACAAAAATAAACTGTGTTCTTGCCAAACAGGTAGATTGTGTTCACAAGCATTACACTAGCAGAAGACTTAACATTTTTTTAAAAGAAAATCCTGATCGAACTAATATAACATATAACCTTGAATATGAAAATAACACAACAGGACGAACGTAATTAATGTGATGCTAAAGTGTAAGAAATTTCAAACGGTTCGCGCTAAATTTGGAAATTGTCTGATGAAGGCTGTTGACATTACAAGTAAATAACTAGTCAAATGTCTGAATGTGAAATTTTATTTTGAGGTGAAACTAGACATCGACTAAATAAAATATTCGTTTTAAGAGGAAGCTTAACTTTTAAGCAACTGTGAAAATATTGAACCTGTCTGAATACGGTCCATTGGACTACTCCACCATTCGAGTTAAACCAACGAACAATTTCGATTCCAATAGCAATGGATTCAATGTCAACAAAACTTTGTCGTTTGTGTCTCGAATCGAGCGATGAAATGTTAAATATTTTCGAAAACCCTCAAAACTCGACAATCCCATCGATTTTGATCAAACATTTCTGGTTCCAGGTATGTATTGCGTTATTTTCCGTTTGTCAAAAACTATCACAAAATAGGATGAACCTTATTTTCCGTAGGTTGACAAAGATGATGGCATGCCGCAGTGGCTGTGCGAAATTTGTTGGATACAAACCAAAACGTTTCACCACTTCTATAAAAGAGTGGAGATCCGACACGGAAACTATAGCAGTTCAAATGCCTTGATCAATTCAATAAAGCAAGAACGAATTGAAAGTCCAACCGAGGAGCAAATGAACCATGAATCTTACACGGACCTGTATATAGTGAAGCAGGAAGAACCAGACCCTCCAGCTCAAACACCTCATCTGTTAGAAACCAAAGAAGAAAACTGCGAGGACAATGCCTTTGGCTACAATGATGGCTACAATCTTGGCGAAAGTAATTTTGGTTGTTTCAGGTCTGTGATTCCAAATGTAGCTCAAAATGAATTTTTAGGTGAAAATTCGCAGACCTCAGACGAGGATGACCAGCCGTTAAATAAAAAATCGACGTACTACGACATTGGAGATGTCAGCACTACATCGACACTAAATACTGAGACACAAGACTCAAGATCTATTAGGCTTTCAAAAATAGCGCAACAAGACGCTCAGATCCGTGATTTTTTCACAATGAAATGCGAAATCTGTACCGAAGACATCAAATTTGAAAGTTTGACGAATGCCAGAGACCATTATCGCAGTGTTCACGATAAAAGTGGATATCTAATGTGTTGTGGGAACAAGTACCATCGTCGTTACCAAATATTGGGTCATATCCGCTTTCACATCAATCCAGACGCATATCAGTGTGATCAGTGTGATAGAATTTTCAAGGACCGACAAGCACTCAAAACTCACGCCGACAATCATGTGCCACTTAATTTACGTCCTCATAAATGTAGCTTATGCAACAGTAGTTTCACGAAGGCAGGTTCGCTGAGGGTTCATGTGCAAAATATTCACTTGTCGGTTACGGGTGAAATGTTGCCTTGTGAAAAATGTAGTAAGACGTAAGTCTTTTGGGTGTTCTAGCTAGCCCCAAACTAACTGAAGTTATTCTGAATTTCGATTTCAGTTTTCGATCTCCTATATCGTTGGCCTCTCACATTCGAAGTGTTCATGAGTTTTCGCTGGAGCATGTATGTGAGATATGCGCTCGTCGATTTAAGACGAAGCAACTACTCAAATGTCACATCATGTCCGAACATTCAACGACGACGAAAGCTCAGTGCGAGATGTGCGGTGCTTGGTAAGGAATCAGATTATTAACGAAATGGGTATTTGGTTTGCTAACGCAAATGTTTACAGGCTGAAACACGAACTGAGTCTACGTAAACACTTGAAACGGTGTCCCCAGTCGTCAAACTGTGAGCCAGTCAATTGTCCTATTTGCGACAGAGTCGTACCAAACAGACCTGCATTAAGTGGTCATATTCAGCGTGCTCATGGCACGAAAAGACACCAGTGCACATTTTGCGACAAAACATTCAAAACACCTAAAGGCTTAAAGGTAACTTTACCAAACTTGATGTAATTGCGCATAATTAATCGATTACAACGCTTCTAGGAGCACACAGCAATTCACACGGGCGAATATTTGTACGATTGTCAGTACTGCGACAAGAAATTCAAATCGAATGCGAACATGTATTCACATCGCAAGAAGATGCACTTGGAAGAATGGACCAGAGATAGAACCAACACATTAGCGGCACAGAATAAATCGGATCAGGCTGAAACGAGGGCTGAAACGTCAGACGAATCCTCGTAACTATGAAGTGAATAAATGATCTGTCCATTAAAATAGGAAATAAAACTTGAAATATTCAAATGAGAGACCTTTTATGATTACAACGACCCTAAACGTTGTAATCATATCCTCTGGAACACATTTACAGTAACTTTTTTACTTCACCCCTTTGGCTCCGAATGCAGACTTTTTTTATAAAATTTTGTTTCTAAATTTTTTTTGCGTCCTTGTGTGCAGAATGCGTCACCCTTAGTGATCTCAGTAAGTAGACACACTGACTTGCGTCACTTTCACCCTTTAGGGTTTGTTTTGTGTACAGCACTAGTAACTGACGAATTATCCGAATTATATTTACATTAATGATTTGCATGAACTCTGTGAAAAATTCCTATTCCAGCAAACACAACCCAAAATATGCGAAGAATGGGACGAGTTAAACGATCACGAACTCTATGTGAGAAATTTAAACGTTTCGCGCTATTTTCGGAAAGAGACACATTAGAACAGATGGCCATTGACAGCGTTGACAGCATTTATGTCTTGCAGAACATAAATACATAACAGAGAGAGTGAAATTTTATTTTGAAACGAAACTAGACATGTAAAATCGGCCAAAGATATTTTGTTTAAGGCAAAGCTGACGTTTTTTAAGTGATTAAGATAATATTGAACCTGGCTGAACACAGTCCATTGGATTACCCCACCATTAAAATTAAACAAAAGCATAATTTCGATTCCAATAGCAATGGATGCAATGTCAACAAAACTGTGCCGTCTGTGTCTCGAATCCAGCGATGAAATGTTAAACATTTTTGAAAACCCTCAAAACTCGACAATCCCATCGATTTTGATCAAACATTTCTGGTTCCAGGTATGTGAGTCGGTATTGTGTAAGTTTTGTTTGTGATGTGAAGATGAACCCTGATTTCCGTAGGTTGACAAAGATGATGGCATGCCGCAGTGGCTGTGTGAAATTTGTTGGATACAAACCAAAACGTTTCACCATTTCTATAAAAGAGTGGAGATCCGCCACGGAAACTATTGCAGGTCAAATGCCTTTCTCAAGATCAATTCAATAAAGCAGGAACGAAGTCCAAGTCCAAGTGAGGAGCAAATAGACCTGGCACAACGCATGGACTTTCAAATAGTCAAGCAGGAAGAACTAGAACCTCCAGAACAAATGCCGGATTTGGTTGTCACCAAAGAAGAAAATTACGATTACGATACTTATCTCGATGGTTACAATGAGAACCGTTTTGGCGAAGGTAATTTTTGAAGATCTTTGTATATTCAGGTGATGCAAATTTAGAGAAATATTTTTAGGTGAAAATTCGCAGACCTCGGCAGAAAGTGACTCACCGTTCAACAAAAAATGTAAGAACCAAGACACTGCAGATTTCAGCGCCACAGCAACCGAAGAGTGTTCACTAAATACTGACACTGAAGACTCAACGTCGCATAATCTTTCGAAAATAGCGCAACAAGATGCTCAGATCCGTGATTTTTTCACTATGAAATGTGAAATCTGCACCGAAGACATCAAATTTGAAACATTGAGGAAAGCCAGAGATCATTACCGCAACGTTCACAATAAGAGTGGATATCTGATGTGTTGTGGGAACAAGTTTCATAGTCGCTACAGAATACTGGGTCACATCCGATTTCACATCAATCCAGAGGCATATCGATGTGATCAGTGTGACAAAAGTTTCAAGGACAAACAAGCACTCAAAACTCACACCGACAATCATGGACAACTTAATTTACGTGCTCACGAATGTAGCATATGTGGCGGTAGTTTTATGAAGGCAGCCTCATTGAAGGTTCATGTGCAAAATGTCCACTCGTCGGCTACAGGTGGAATGTTCCCCTGTGAAAAATGCAGTAAGACGTAAGCTCTTGTGGCCGTTCTAGCCATTGGTTCCAGCTAATAACAAATTAACTAAATCTATTCCTAACTTCGATTTCAGTTTTCGGTCTTCCACGTCGTTGATCGCTCACATTCGATGTGTTCATGAATTTTCGCTGGAACACGTATGTGACATATGCGCTCGTCGATTTAAGTCGAAGCAACGCCTCAGAAGTCATATCCTATTCAAACATTCAACGCCGACAAAAGCTCAGTGCGAGAAGTGCGGTGCTTGGTAAGGAATCCGATATTCGGCAAAATCAAAATTCGTTTACGCAAAAGTTTACAGGCTGAAACACGAACTGAGTCTTCGGAAACACATGAAACGGTGTCCCCAGTCAAACTGTGTGCCAGTCAATTGTCCTATTTGCGAGAAAGTGTTACCAAACCGACCTGCATTAAATTGTCATATTAGTAATAACCATGGGACAAGACGTCATCAGTGCACATTTTGCGACAAAACATTCAAGACACCGAAAAGCTTAAAGGTAACTTTACTAAGCTAGACTCGATGTCCAGCAAAGAATTAATTGATTCCAAAATACCTCGCTTCCAGGAACACACAGCAATTCACACGGGCGAATATTTGTACGATTGTCAGTACTGCGACAAGAAATTCAAATCGAATGCGAACATGTATTCACATCGCAAGAAGATTCACTTGGAAGAATGGAACAGAGATAAACCCAAGGCAAACACATCAGTAGAAAAGTTGGATCAGGTTGAACCTGTAGAGGCTGAAATGACAGTGGAATCCTTGTAGCTGTGAATGAATGATATGAATAAAGCAACAATTACATTGTTGACTGAAAATTTAACAGTGAATCGATTTATTGAATGCGCATGTAACCGAATTGGAGTCGAAACATTTCACGACAAAGTTCATTGAACAATAAGTTCGCGGTGTAATGGATATATAATGGCCTTGGTGGATATCGAGATGTGCGACAATAAAGACTTCATCATTTAGTCAGTCGTCACCTCCTTTTATGAAAGATGGAACAGCCTTAGATTATACTTCTCATCGAATAAGCTAAACTTTAAAGCCAGAAAACTTAAATCAGGCCTCACCAAACATTCAAGAAAAAATCAGCGAATGTCCCACGCACTTAATTGATTTTTAGTAAACTTTAAGGAGCTTACGCGAGCTTCGGATCTTCTTAATTCGAATGTCAAAATCTCAACTTTTCTGTTAATTTGAACGCTCCATAGGAAAACAAAATCATCAAAGTGTGAAAATAATACTCATGGGTAGGGTCGAATCCTGAACTACTTACGAAATTCGTAAATATATGAAAATCGTGAAAAAGTTCGGGTAAATCAGAGATTTGTCGTCATTTGCAATTCATGTATGTTGTTCTATATATATATATATATTGATCGTATGGTTCACATTAATTTCTTTAACAAGTTGTTTTGAAACTTTTAGTTTCAATCAAACACGTTGAAGTTAATTGCGGCTTGTCAACTTTCGGCACCCTGGACTTTACTTAAATCGTCGAGGAATGCCTCCAAATAAATTTCTAAAAATCTAGAATTCCGTTTTGGATTTTTAGAAATTGCTGATAGCTGCAATCACTACTGTAAAAACACTGTTTTCAAACGTCAATGTCTAATTCACTTAACCAATTTATTGCTTCATTCGTTGCTTCATTAAGACTTTGGAGTCCGCCTCTGAATCGACGAATAGGGCATTCGTTTAGAATATGATCCATTGTCTTGACGATGTCAAGACCGCAGTCGCAGTACGTGGAATTCCGAAACCTCCATTTATACATTGTTGTTCTATGAGAGTTAATCAGAAGATTAGAAAAGTATTCTAATGGCGACAACAATGCAGAAGAAGTCTTTTAGAGAGCTCTGCACTGGTTTATGAAGGGGAAGGGTTTATGAACAAGAATCACAGATTAAAGATTTGAATTTCTAAATCATTTTTCCAAGTACCTATGTATAACTGACTCTGAATTCAAATGCAACGACCAACTAAAAATCTACTACGACACCGAGAAAATGTAATAAAATGCAAAGCATATGACCCATATGACCAGGAAAGAGCGGGATAGAAAATGAGCAAATTTTGACGTTCGGATCAAATGTCAAATTTACTAAATTGCATTGTTTTTCACTGAATAAAAACAAATTCAACTACACTGCAATGGAATCGACCCAGCTTTGTCGTTTGTGCTTAGACACCAGTGACGATTTAGTGAATATTTTCGACAAATTCCAAGATTCAACAATTGCTTCGATTTTAAACAAACACTTCTGGTTCCAGGTGACGTCGTACTCACCTTTTAGTTGTCGTTGAGTTAACTTTAATGATTGACTGTCTCATTCTATTCTGTTAGGTCCATAAAAACGATGGCCTGTCTGAGTGCCTTTGCCAGATATGCTGGACCAACACAAAAACCTTTCACATTTTTTACAAAAGAGTCGAGCTACTTCAACAGGACTTTTGGAATTCAGTGGGGAAAGACAGTGAAATGGATTCTTCTGACTTAATAAAACGGGAACGAAGTGCTCCATTGGAACCCGATTTTGATAAAGTGAAGTGTGAAGAAACAGAATCAAAGCTAGAAGTGATTCACATCGAAATAAGCAAAGACGACGGTTCGGGTTACAATGACGATAACAGTTGCGATCAAAGTAATAAGCTTTTTGAAATAAAAATTTGCTTCGTCTTGCATAGCCCTTCTAATTTCGTTTAGATGACATGGTGCACATCTCAGACTGTGAGGACTCAATGTCGGATATAAAACCAAGCGAAAACTGCACAGAACACGAAACACCAACACCAACCGATGAATGTAAGAGTGACAACGAAGACGATGATTTGGACGAATCGTATCCTGATGCTAACGCACAAACAACTAGTCGATGTAAGAAAGATACAGCCAAAGAGGACGCACAAATACGCGAATTTTTCAGCATGGCCTGCGACATTTGCTCTGATAAATTCGAAACGTTTATCAAGGCGAAAAATCATTACCGGCTCGTTCACAATACAATCGGTTACCTTAGCTGTTGCGGAAAGAAATTCAATCGACGCGGACGTGTATTGGACCACATTTATCGTCATTTGAATCCGGACGCATACCGTTGTGATCCGTGTGGCAAACGATTTGCCGATAAATTTGCATTGAAAAATCACATCGAAAACCATGAACCGTTTACATCGCGTGCGTACAAGTGTAGCTTGTGTTCGAGTAGCTTCACGAAAGCATCAAAACTGGCTCAACATGAGCGACTGAGACACTGCTCGGAAGAAGACAAAAAGTTTCACTGTGATAAATGCAACAAAAAGTAGAAAACAGAACGCGACAGGTTTTTTGGAATTCCTAATCTCTTATTCATTTCAGTTTCGTGTCGAAATCGGTACTGGTGTCTCATATTCGCGGTGTTCATGAATTTGCATTCGCCCACGTTTGTGACATATGTGCTCGTGTATTCAAAAGCAAACATGTCTTCCAGAATCATATGCAGGAACATTCGACAACTACTCGACCGAAAATGCAGTGTAATGTCTGCGGTGCTTGGTAAGTATACTGACTATATCAGCCAATCATTCCTGACACCAATGTGATTTACCTTAGGTTGAAACATGAGGACAGTCTTCGAAAACATCTGAAACGCCACCAGGACACGTTTGCCAATTGTCCAATCTGCAACAAAGTGCTACAGAACAAACATTCACTGGGAAATCATATCCGAAGTGTTCATGGCGAGAGGAGTCATCAGTGTACATTGTGTGCAAAGGCATTCAAGAAGGCTATCGTTTTGAAAGTAACAAAAATCAGAATAACTTCTTCCGTAAGTGAAAGTGACTGAACGCTGTTTTAGGAACATATGGCTCTGCATACTGGCCAGGATCTGTATAAATGTCCATATTGCACAAAAACGTTCAAATCAGGGGCGAATATGCATGCACATCGAAAGAAGGCTCATTTTGAGGAATGGACCCGAGATAGATCTAAACGATTCACACCCACATCCGTTGAATAACACATTGTTTATCTCATTTTTTGTTCTCTTTTTTTACTCGGAATATAAAATTTGCAATCGAAGTTGTTGTAAAATCCAATGTGGCCGCCGGAAGCCATTTTGTCAGGAGACCGGAAATAGTACTGACGCTTTACATTCGTTGATACGTTGGTACACAACACGGTATCGTGGCGGAAGCGATTCTGTAGTATCAGACTTGTGACGGTAATTCTTCTATATGTGAGACATGCAGTTTTCCGTAGCTCACAGGCAAGTATCGACAATAACGGCACAACTCTCTCTCCATTTCGTATTATAAAAATGTGGGTTCCACTCACATTACCATTAAGAAGAGCGTAACGTTGGACTTATCTGTTTTACATTTTCAGGTGGGTTCATTTGGTAAAGGCTCGATTTACTGGTAGTCCCAATTTAAATATATTATTCCCATGCCCGAACAGAGTTTCCCGAGTATCCCAAGATCATCGCTAGACTACATACGCGAATTTCTAATTTTCTTTTAGAATTTCTCTTGCCGCAGCGATAAGTAATAGGAGGAACTGAATGGTCATCAGTGGAAAAGGTGATATAAAATTTAAATTTGTCACTGCAAAGGGCATCGGTCCCACCTAATCATGGAAAGTATTTTGGTAATTGGTGTGAAAAATTCGAATATCTTGACTCGGCACTAACTCTGATCTAAAATAATACTTTTCCTTCATTCGCGTGTGTCATTAGTAAAGCCGAACTAAGAAAGTTAACTTTCCAATGCGAATTTCCCATTTCCATACAGTGTGCAGGTACATGAAGTACAGAATGATGATAAACAGGTAAGCATAATTGTAAAATATATCGATTATATACAGCACACGATGCACAAGTATCACATACATAGTGGAAATGCATTCGATAAATGGTGCACGTGAATTTTTTTCAATGATAGAAAAGCTAAAGCATGAAACATGAATTTTCGTTTGTGAAACCACAGATCATCCCATTTAATAGCAGTCAGCAGTGTATGCATTACATCAACCTCATACAGATGAAATGTGTTTATTAAGTGATTTGTTGTGATCTACTCGGTCATCTGCTCGTTTGATAGAATTAGAAATTCATTTGATTTTTTCAGCTACAATTTCCATTGCTAGCGACAAAGTCAATAAAAAAAAATTGAGGAAAATTAGTCGACAATTTCTCGAATTGAATGAAAAAGTTCGATTTCAATCGAAATGTGTTTTAACATTAGTCGACAATTAATCGTTGAATGAAACAGTTCGATCTGAAATCGAAATGTTTTAACTTTAATCGCAGAAATTTTAAACAATTTTAAATTAAATCTTATGACAATCGCTTTGTACTTTGTTGTTGATCGGTGGGCTATTTAGTGTAAATTTAAAATGGAACGGTTTGCAATATTAGTAACAATGCTGGTTTGCTCGTGGCCTGCACTGAACGGTGATGTTAACAGTAAGATTCCAAAAAATAGTGCTATCATAGAATCAGGCATCTTATGTTGTTCATTTAACAAAGAAAACGGTATAATGTGACAGTAGTCATCTAACTCATTATTTACTGTGTGAATATGTATCCTTCGAGTCCGGGAGAAGTTTTCATGAGTAAAGTTTATTGACAAATGTATTAACTATCAAGTGTCTCTGACACAAGATAGAGAAAAGCTTTTAAGCGAATTCGATTCCAGAACTCACATCCTGGTTAGTGCTGGAAGGTGGAAATCTCTATTTTTCTCTATATAACACAATGAAGAAATTGTTCACAGTCGATATTCAAAGTACTTAATCCTTCGTCGACTCAAGTTAACTAGATAACATCAGGGACCCTCTATGTATAACTACTCCCATCTCCATGGTCCAGCTCCAATATTGACCATCTACGAACTCAACCTCAAGAATTTCATGCTTCGTCGATTTAAAAAAAACGAAAAATCGGCTAAGAACTACTCGAGTTATCATGGTAACAAGCGTCAGGGAAGTATGACTCAATACAAGAAATAATTCAAAAACTGACACTCTTAAAACCCTATCTCGGTTGAGGTCAGTTCAGGGTTTCCGATGACCTCATACTTTCAAAATCATTCGTTTGTCAAAAGTAGTTCCGTTTGAGCCCTGCAAGTTATTCTCACGAGATTTCTGAAACATTTCTTAATTAACGGTTCCACCCGCGAATCGATGAATTTCTTAAAATTGTATTCGAGCGATAAATTTATTCTGAATTGGATCGAAATTCAAACAAAAATTGCAGCAGATACAATGTGAAAAAGGGAACGAATTGCTTTCCAACAGTAACTTCAGAATAGTATAACTACGATATTGATATTGATCAACACGCCAACTACCCTGTGTTGCTTCAAAGTTACTTAAATCAATTTTGTTCAAAAATCTGACTGAATTGTGCTGTGTGTAAAATGAAACATTTTCAAAAGTCGATTCTTTGAGGGCTTTGATTTTTACTAGCCTGAAAAACCGAAACTTATTGCACGGTAACTATCCATTCATAAATAGTGAGATAAAAATTGAACAAACTTAAGTCAAACGAATTCAAGTTAAAAACAAAAATGGAAAAACTTAAAATAAAAATGGAAAACCTTAAAATAAAAATGCCATAGCCGTGTCAACAGGGCCCACGGGGCTCACTTTTGCAAAGCAGCACTGTACTTCGCCTGATTTTTCTCTACACAAAAAGAAGGATAAAAATTTGGCGATAGAATAAAACTCTTCTAATAACAACAGTAAAGTGTACTCACTCATCGTTATCTGAAGCTGCGAAGCCAGATTGCCATGTTTCAACACCAAAGCTCGATGCATTTTCCCAGCAATATCATACAGTGCACCAGTCGGATAATGTTTGTTTAACGTGCTCAACAGTGCGCTGAATCGATTAATCATTTCGACATCTTCGTTCAAATTGAAAGTTATCGCATCCACGACGGCTTTGATTTCGGCGTTTAGGAAACCGAACGCAAGATGTTCTTCGTAAATCGAAGGATAATTCTTTTGGCAAGCTTCACATTTGCAAGTGAATCCGTAGACAAGCTTTAGGATATGCTGCCTCTCGTCCTTCTTGCGCTGAAAGTGGTTCGTTCTGAAAAGGAGAATACTGAGTTGATTTGAGCTTGAAGAACACTCTATAAGGAACAACGGTCGAATGAGAAATAACGCTGAGCCGATGAAAATCTAGACCGATTTAACGTGACATTCGACTCGATAGCTTGTTCCCCGTAGAGCGTTAAAACGTGAAAATTTATGTTCAATTACCGCTTCAGGCACAGCAAAACTTCAGAATTTTTGTTGATGTCTCGCGTAACGTACGACACGATCTTCGTTCCAACAGCAACTGTTGCCATATTCGGCGCGCAGGAATGATTATACAAACTGGAAAACGGATACATGCCCCGGGCAAAAACATCGGACGATTTAAAGTCTGCCATTGCTTCCAAGTTCACATCATCATATTCGTAGCAATTGATGGAATTGATGGATGTTGTTTGTGAATGATGGAACAGAAGTGATATCAATACGTCTCGTTCTGCGTCCGTTCTGAGCATTTCACCGAATTTCGTTTTTTCGATGAGGTGGTGGTACAGGAGAGCGATTTTGCAACCACGCGTAAACAAATCGTCTTCGATCCGATTCTCTTCGTTGGTGCACAGATTTTCGATTTGACTGTAACGGTCTCGATCATCCAAACCAATTGTATGATCAAATGAAAACACAGTCGCGTTAGCGGTCTTACTGTGCTCACGAAAGTCAACCAACTCTTGAACCGTGTCAAACATGGTGAACGCCTTTACTGCCAACCGAAAGGTCAAGCCAATTTCGTGGAAATTATTCCAAATGTAATCAGCAATTGAACATTCGTATTGATGGAAACCCGTTTCCGATTCGGTCAAACATTTTTGCGAACAAAACATCGTGCAGGTGCACGCCTTGCACGGAATCAAATTCATAAAATTCTCAGCAAAACAGTTGGCGCACTTCCGATATCGATGCTCCTTCTCCAACGAAGCAAGGAATGGGTCCTCAATCGAAATGATTTGGCCGGGTTTCAATTCCTTTGTAGTAACTATGTAACGCCCCTTTTGTGGGCTGGTTTTCATTTCCAGACAATTAGCGATGAATGGAATTTTCGGATTCGCCGGTAGGCTCAACTGAGGCTCGCAGTGTGTTTCGTCGATGTCAAAACAAAAATGTTTCGACTTAAGCCGATTGAAATCCTTCATTTTGAGACACAATTTGTCAATGCTGTGAATTTTCGACATTGGATCGTTGGCATTTATACCAACTTTTATGGCATTCATGTTCGTAACGCAGTTTGCTTTGCGTTGATTCAATTTATCCATCAGTCTTTCGGGGCAGCCAGCTTTCACAGCAAGGTCAATGTTTTCGAGACACGCGTCATACTTTTCCCATTCAAAATACACAGCTGATCGATTAGCAAACCCAATGGCTAATTCTTCGCCAGTATCTTCTGCCCAGCAAATACTCTGATTGTAGAGGTCCAGTGCCTTGGACAGATCGGTATCAGAAGTGAACAATTTGTTGCCTTTGGTGCGTAGCATCTTTGATTGCTTGTTGCATTTGATATTTCGTACGATCTCGGCGGTAATGAAATTCGCTTCTTGCAGCCATTCTAAGAGTTTTTTGATTGCGGCTACATTTTTATCCCGTCCAAACGTCACATGTCTTCCAC
This sequence comes from Bradysia coprophila, assembly GCF_014529535.1. NCBI lineage: Eukaryota > Metazoa > Arthropoda > Insecta > Diptera > Sciaridae > Bradysia > Bradysia coprophila. The sequence goes on along the minus strand of NW_023503608.1, from coordinate 2,927,765 downwards.
ATGATTTCGTAAATTGACAGAAACGGCACAATCGATCGTTGATTGGCTAGAAAATATGGGACATATTGAAATGAAGTCGCTTTCAACGATTCAAATAGTTTTAGGAACGTTTCATATGGTTAAGGTATGGTTCTGACGAACAAACAATTTTTAATTGATTTAATTGTATGTAACGTACCCCTACTCCCATTGCACTAATGCGGATGGGATCCATTTTGTAATTAAATGATTTCTCCGACAAGAAAAATTTGTAATTTCGTTCTGATTACCAGAAACTCTATAAAATGTACGCCAACCACGTTTAACACTAACCAACTAAACGTTTTAGCACAGCATGCGTAAGAAAGAAGTCACTTTTCGGTGCTGTCAGAGGCATAGTGCTTGCCAAAATTTGAGTTATACGAATTGATTTGGCGGTAAAGTAATTGTTGAACATAATTCAACCAAATAATGTAAATTTCGATTAATAGCAATGAGTGCAATGAGTGATGCGCGTGAAACATTCAGAGATATGCTGGAAAAACTAGTGAAAATTGAACTAGTGCTTTCTCGCCAATAGCTACTGATTGACCAATCATATTTTCCTCAAATGTTAGATGTTCAGATACGTCTCATCAATACCTTTCACACTACACGGTTTTTGAGCGAAAATATGCTTGACAAAATAGTGAAAAACAGGCAAAGCGAAACAAGACAAAATACTGTTCCGGGAACTTCACTCCAAACTTCTGTTGCTATTTTGGAGCACTTCCCATTGAGTTGCGACAACTTTTCTACTGTAGAACTTTATGCTTAACAGCAACAGAAGTTTGGAGTCAAGTTCCCGGAACAGTATTTTGTCTTGTTTTGCCTGTTTTTCGCTAGTTTTTCAATAATATCTCTGGATGTTTTCGCTCAAACATCGTGTGCTATACGTCAAATGAAAGGTATTGAATAGACGAAACAAAATATTTAATTTTTAAGAAAATCGGGTTTGTTTAAACAACAACAACTATTCGCGAGAAACCAAGCAAAACTGGATATTTTTCTACTTTTCCAGTTTTCCCGCACCTCCGAAGGGATAGTATAATACTCAAAGATAGTGTACATTGAGCATACCTATCGACACTTATTACGGGAATTGATATTACTGCCTGTTATAGCATGTGAAACTCTTGTTTCTTTTGAAAAGTCTTTCATCCAGTTCATGATCCACTATGATCCAGTTCATCAGTCATCAGTTAAAATCTCCATTCATATTTCAGTGACCGAATATTACAAAATGCCACCAATCTTCGAATTGGAAGATTACGACCTGTGCATGGAAGAATTCCCCAATCATAAAAACATTTACTGCTACACCCGTACGCAGATCAAACCAAACGAAAAATCGGAATTGTGGCTGTACATGCAGGTAAATAATATATCATGCAGCATCAATACAGCGACTAATATAATTGGAGAGGCAATGGAAATATTAATTAAAAAATTATTTGAGACCAGTCATTCTCATCGAATGTAAAGAGACATTTTCGTCATGATCGTTTAAATCGAGGTATTTGTATGAATTGGTGCATACCGAAGGTGAAGAGCTTCGCTAGAAGTACACAGAGAGAATATTATGTCGAACGTTTTGATAATAACAGTGAGGTAATAGTATGTTGTGTTACAAGTATTGTAATGTTGATTTTTTCAGCACAAGACCCACGAGCGGAGCGAGTAAGGAAAATTGGGTCGTGTGCTGAAAAAATCTCATTACAATACGTGTAACACATCATGCTTTGTGCCAACCGAGAATTGAAATAGACAAGAGCACGAAAAATCATAATTTTCATTGTAAACAATCACTCTTCAAATTTGATCGATCACATTGCTTTACATTTTCTCAAACGAATGCTGTAACAACTCATACAAATTCCATATCAACACTGCTTTGAGTGTTGTAATATCACATTAAATGGGTGCTGAAATAAGTCACTTTACAACGCTAAAATGAGTGCTGAAAAGAGTCGTATTTCAATTCTCGGTGGAACAAAAAATAATGCAATTTTGTTGCGACAATCATTGCAATTATGAGCGTTATATACTTTTGCATCTAGATTACGTACGATCCTAATTCGATACAGAACGCTTTGTCCTCGAAGGTAAAATATGACAAAGAGATTAACATTTGCGTTAACTACAAATTGAAGAAGCAATACGGTCTAATGGCTTGTAATAGAAATGCATAGTATTCGAAGTCCATCCGTTTCATAATTCTTTTCTTTTCGCAGACTCTGAAGTCGAATATTGTCTGACCAATGCGGATTATCGATTGCCAGGTAGGAAAAGTGCTGCGATTTTAGGAAATGTGATTTTTCCTCTAACTTAGCTTTAGTTTCGGTTTTAAATTTAAAAATAACGACTCTCAGCTTAAGAGTGTTATCGCCAAATCTTCAGGTGATTGGGGAACAAGCGGTCTCCGATTTTTATGAGTGATAGCTCGTTGGATTCGTCTTTCAATTCTAGGAAACGCGCATCTTTCACTTTTTCTAAAATAAAATTGTTTTCTGTGAAAAGCGTTCAAAGGTGAAGACATGTCAGATGTTACCGAAAACAGCTTTTCGACAATAACTCAAGACCTACAGGTAGAGTATATTCACCGTTTGGTGCTGGTAGATCCACGAGAGTTATGACTAAAAATATAGTGAATGTTCGGAGAGTCCGCCTTCTCTGCAGCTTCGATGTTCCACGGAACTGAGTATGGGGTGTTGTAGCTGGCGTCACCCACTATCGTTCCACATATAAATGAACCCAGTACTTTTGTGCTGCAAGCCGACAGAAGTCTTGGGAAAAATTAAAGTCGGAGACCGCTTGTTCCCAAAGTTAAAAAAATCACCTGAAGATTTGGCGATATCACTTTTAAATTTCCGTTAAATTTTTTCTAGATGCTCTTGACATCGTCCTAGCAATTGTATTTTTCGCTTTAATACTGATCGTCGCAACATCGACTTACTTCGATTTTAGACTGAAATTGCAGAATTTCGGATGCAATCGAAATTCGGAACATTACAAAAATCCAGTGCATGGGCCATGTAAAAGGGAATGTTCACATTACGAACAAATTAAACCACTAACCGCCGATTGTCTTACACAGATGCATCAGTAGTAGTCTCATTTTCCATTCCACGAAATTGGTATCGGCTCACGGCAAAAGTCCATAGCCAAACATCAGACGATCTTCGGCCCGTACAAGCTCTTCGATTTCTAACAATGTTTGGTGTAGTGATCGGACACTGTGTACTATTTATGAATGTTATGCCACTGTACAATCCCGAATACATGGAAAAGAATTTTTATCGCGTCGTGACGATGTTTTTAGTCAATGGTACGACCATCATTCAGACCTTTTTCGTGATCAGTGGCTATTTGTTGTCCATTCAATTTGTTAAATTGCAAGAAACGTCGTCGTTTAGTTTTAAGTATTTTTGGACATCAATTTTGTACAGATACTTAAGGTGAGGTAAAAAATGACTGAGGACCAAATACACTACCCTAACAACTAGCTACATTTTACCAGATTGACACCGGTGTACCTCTTCATCATCTTATTTCATAGTACATGGTTGGTGTGGCTACAAAACGGTCCGTTGTGGCCACACATAACGGAAACGGAAAGAACTTATTGCCGGAATAATTGGTGGGCAAACTTACTGTACATCAACAATATTTTCACGTTATCCGAACCGGTATGAATGACGAAAATCTGTAAATTGTGATCAAATTTTAGCATACAGGAACTTTACTCTATTAGTGTCTTCAGCATGGTTGGTATTTGGCTGCTGATTTTCAAATGTTTGTGGTCGGTGTCGTAATGCAGCTACTATTTTGGAAGTAAGTTGAAAAGTAGTTGATCGCGGAAATCGCTTTTAGTCCCCAAGCAAGTACATAATCGGACAGTGGGACGTTAGCGTAGTTTCCTCTTGAAGTTTTTTATGTTGTGCTACTGAGTAAGACTTATCCATTATGAGGCCCTAGACAACACAAGCTTTTACTTGAGGCTCGGAGCAGGTCATGTCAACCTGCAACCTGACCTGTACAACTTAAAACTTTCTTCTTATTTAGACCTGACCCTGTTTCGCAATTCAGGTTAAATCTGAAACAGGTCAGATCATGACAAATTAAGTTTGGAATATATCAGGTCAGGTCAGATCGAATTCCGGTTAGATCATGTTTTCCATTTTCAGGTTCAGGTTAGGTCAAACACCGACCGATTCCGAGCCTTATCACACATCAATCTGAACAATAGTTCAGTGTTGGTAGTACAACATACTAGGATGCTTCGACTAGTCGTGTTTTTACTCTTCCGTGGTTTTTACCATCAAGCTTAAAGTGTCATAGATTTTCTGAATTTCCACTGTAGAATGATTTTTTCTTACAAACTTTGACACATACCTGGCAGCCTTACCGTATAATCCCTTGCAAACTTACAGATATCCTCGATGCAAAAAATTTGTTCTAAGTGCAGCCATTCTGATATCAGCCGTCATACCTGGCGTAATAACGTATGTGAACCGATATGATGGAGCGTTTATGATACGTCCAGAGTAGGTAGTGACTTTACGCGATTACTACGTTATCCATAACAAATCCATATTGCATTTAGAGCTGATCGATATTCTCACTACTATGACGACATGTACCGCAATGTGTACGTACCATCTTACATGAATTTTGGTAGCTTTGTTTGTGGAATGATAGGAGGAATGGTATACAACAAGTTCAAAGACGACTATAAAAAATTTAGCCGGAAAACAACTCTTGTGATTTTATGGTATTCCATGATACCATTTGCTATATTGCTACTACTGTCTGCGTTCATATTTTATGAAAATAATTTCGTAAAGCCGGCAATTTGGATTGCACTTTATGCAGCCGTAATACGTAACCTGTGGGGTTTTCTACTAGCATCGTTCATAACGGGAGTGGCGTTCGGATTAGGATGTATTGCATTGAAGCGATTTCAACCATTCCTATTGTTAATTTGTTTGAATTTCAGGGATTATCAAGGACACAATGTCTCATCCAATATTCCGATTTCTCGGCCGATTAACATTTTGTGCTTACTTAATCCATCCGGCAATTATTCGACTGTGCATCGGTAATATAAGACAACCAACATATGCGAGTGATATGACGATAGCCGTTCAGGTGTTTTCGGTGTTCGTATTGTCTTATGGAGCTGCTCTACTTCTCTGCTTGGGAATAGAGCTTCCCTCATCAGCTCTGCAAAGACATTTTGCTGGAGGGCAGAAGAATAATGATAACGGTGGTATGTTGCCGGACCTTTCTTCTTAATTCATATAACAGAATTGTGATTTTTATTAATCTCATGGTAGAGACGTCCACATCGACAGAAGACTACCAGATACATCCGAATATTGAGTTGAAATAAATTTATCAAAACATGGCAATGGAAAATAGTTATATCTCTCTAGAGCAATAAAAATAGATTAGGACTTAGCTAACGACACAGTTTTGACTATTGTCTGAAGTTGGATCTTGCGTAAACACATCACAGCACAATAGAGAGGTGAGTGTTGAATAGAATACCTGAGCGTACCTTGTGTCAAGTTCGTAAAATAAAATTTACGAAGTTGTCAGAATGATGTATTGTACTTTACGAATTTACGACATCGCGTGAGCTTTAGCTCTCACCCTAATAATCACCCGTGATAATCTTGTGACTGTTTAACTCAATGGATATCTAGAATGTATATTTTGACGATTTCGAAGTTTTGTACCGAGCCAAAGCACTGACAGTGCGTTGACCGAGCCATCAATAACAATGTTCGCAGCTTAACCTTTTAAAAACGGCTGCTCATCTGTTATCGACGCAGAATACAAAAATGAGATCGAGCTTATATCTTATGTTATGCATAACATTGGTTAGACGTAGTAAAGTCAGTGACGATATCGCAACACGATACATGCAAGCTGTTAATTGAAGGTTAACACAGACAGGGTAAAAAAGGTTTTGTTGAGGTGCATGACAGTACTGTCTTCAATTTCTCATAAGTGTTAAATGTTTGGCCTTACATACGAAAATAATCTAAATCCCACATGCCCGTTAACCCAGGCGTCCCACTTGTCCGAAATGTCCGAAATTTTACACATTTGTCTGAAATTGTCCGAAATGTCCGAAATATTCTTCAAGACCTGACCAGAATTAAATATATAAACTTATTAAAGTCTCATTTTCAAAAAAATTGCCTGCGGCGCGCTTCACAGAATTTTTGATTGAACTTTCAGTCTATCAATACTTTGTCCCTAAATTTTTATTCACTTGACTGTAAGTCATATGGGTCTTTATGGCAGAAAATACCGGAAAATGTGTATAGATACCGCGATCACTATAATTGAAAATTATGTGGAAATATGACGTTAAATATGAAACGTTAAATGTGTAATATTTTTTTAACTTGAGTAAATCTAAATCGATTTTCAAAAACGTTTTGTTCGAAGGAGAACTGAATTCCTCAGGTCAAGTTTTTAAATGGGCGTTATCAGCTCAATGGTCTGGGAGTAGTTCTCGAAAAACCGATATGCTCATTGTTTCTGTTCCTATGGAACACGATAACTAACTCAGCTAATTCAGCTAATTTTCTAGACCTGGTTTTCATTCAAAAAAGCATTTCCTCAAAAAAAAAATCCTGTTTTTCTGATCATGGTACTCGGGCATAATGTTACAATTCTTCCTTCGAGTGAAAATCAATAAATCAATATTAAGATAATAATATAACGAGTGAGCACAGCGAATGAATATGTTAGAAAATAGCTGTAGCTCTAAAAGACAGCCACGTTAAGAGTTTCCTGCGTCACATCTTGGCTGACTCCGATATCTTTTTTAAGTATTTTTTCAGTATAGTCGACATTAAAAAATTTCGAATAGAAGGGAGAATATGATCGAATTTTTGAAGTAATAGTAGGAAAAGTAGACAAAAATTCCAACAGGTTTAATGGAAACTAATTACAAGATTCGCCTGTGGCGCATCGAAATTTTAACCTTGCTTGTGATCATTATTTCTTCCATCCTTCGATGAAATACATGCAAATGATGTAGGTCGACGAAGGAAGTGTATTGACTAAAAACCACATATTTGAGGAAATTATTCTATGCGAGGAAAATGTATTTCTCAGCATTCGTCCAAAATTTGAGGAATGGAAAGAAGCCTGACCCGTATTAAACCTGGTTTTATTTAAACATACAGTCTCGCAAGGTTGAAATACGACATGTTTCTGATTCGGGAGTTGTGGTTTGTAATTGAATTTACAAGAATTTCGTTTGACAAATGAAGATCTGGATTTCTGTTTTCTGAATTTTTATACTAAAATACCAAATCTAGATTTTCGTTTGTTTGACGAAATTTATATGGGATCTATTACAAACCCTTATCTCAGAAACATGTCAGATATTATTCTTCCGCGACATGCATTAGTTAACCTACATCTTTAACACTATCTTTTCGTGAAGGTTTCAAGCCCTCTATTCAGGTTTATGATCTGTACAGCTACAGGTCATGTCAAAGTATACTTTTTAAAAAAATCTCATCTCTCTCATCTCATATAAAGCCTTAGAATTTGTTGGTGGAATGGACTTAAATGACTTACAGACTTTTTCTAATGCGTAACTTTAGTGAAAATTAGAAAAAAAATGTCCGAAATTTTTGCAGAAAATGTCCGAAATTTTTATGAATTGTCCGAAATGTCCGAATTTCGGACAAGGCAAAATTTAGTGGGACGCCTGCCGTTAACCTCTTAGAAGAGCTTAGTGTGATATAATGTAGAAGGTTGAGGCTACTGTGGGCCAGTTCCATTTTTAAGATTCTATTTGGTGCTCACATCACTCGACACTATTAACATTTCGAGGTTTTAAGGTTTTCACGGTTTTCACTTAGCGTTTTTTGTTTTCCAGCCAAAATTAACGGAAGATTTTTTGTGTAAATAATTTAATTTGTCAGTTTACGTTTCTACAATTTACAAAAAATTTACTAAATAAAAGATAAAATAATTTCTAAGTTAAAAAATACGTCACGACAATCATTTTGTCAAATTGCCATCGCCAATAACTCCCTTGCATTTATTTTCACCACAAAAACATTGATGAAATTCTCCACGGCCAAAACCGTAGTTCGTTGTAATTTCCGTACCCTGAAATATAAAATTTAAAGGTCAACTATCATCATTATGTAACAGTCAAAGAAATGTACACTGAACTACACCTTTACTACGCCGTTAAAAGCAATGCGCCACCAAATTATATACAGTGGATGTCAGTGAAAGTTAGGCAATGAATTGGCTTCAGCTGTTTTTTAGCCGGTCCTTTCACACAATTAAAACTTTCCGCGCGCGCGTGGAACTATTTCATCCGTATAACAATTATCAACAATTTCGTTTGCATGAGTGGGCCAGCTGAAAAACAGCTGAAGCAAATTCATTCCTTAATTTCACTGACGTCCAGTGTAACTGTAATCGAATCAAATACCTAATGCTTACCTTCTCAATGTCCTTCAGTGCAAAGTACCCAATGCGATCAACTTTGTTCACGGTCCATTTTTGCGTTTCACAATTCGGTACGCAAGAGTGGTTTACAAAGCGAGATTCGTTGCCTTTTTTCTCCGCATCGATATACAGTCCCTTTGTGTAGGTCATGAAATAGTAATGTTGCGCTCCGGGCCGATTTTGTTTGCGACTTTTTCGACGTTCGAGCTCATTTTCCGTGATCAATTCGCCGACATATTCTATCACCAATTGCCCGGCATTGATGAATTCGTCAGCAACTAATCCGAAACCTTTTTTCTCATCCATGAAAATCACCTTCACGGCAGCAAATATTTTCCGTTCGAAGCACTGATTATTGCAATTCGAACCACAGTACATAGGGTCGCACTCGATGTACATATCACGATTCTCACAATTTGATGTTAGTCCACACAGGTCGTCTGGGGTACAAGAACACTTGCATGGCCCGTCCTTAGATTTAATTAGTTTTGCTGGTGCCACAGCATGGACAGTAGTAACTTTAGCGTATTGTGGTGGTTGTGGACTCGATTGTTTTTCATTTCTTTCCAAATTGATGACTATGGTGTTGTTGTTACTGTTACTACTAGTACTGCTAATACTGTCCCTCTTCTGTGTCTTATCGAACCAATTTTCCGCTTCCTTGAAGGCTTTTGCTTGTTTTTGATCGCCATTAATCAAAAATTTGTCTGCTTCGTCCTTCGAATAAAAATGAACAGAGCTGCGACGTATCCATCCAAATGAGTAGGCACCAAAGAAACGGATACAAAATTCGTGAGCCTTCGGCGATTTTTTGTGCATATGAGCGGGAACCTTAAATTCTGGAACTATTACAGCTGGCCACCAAGGATGCATCCCATATTTGGCAATTATCATCTGTCCGTACAACGGATTGTTTGCGTTGACACAGTCCTCGCATAAAAACGGGTGTGACACTTCTGATGTGTTTAGACACGACATGTGAAACGTTTTCGGACAGGAACCACAGCAAATTAATGTGTTTCCTGTAGAAAGACACAAATTTAACCAAACGACACCAAGGTAAAATGTGGATCTGATAGGATGATTGACTCGGGACAATGATCTTTACTCACCTTCTTCACCACATCGCGCGCACCAATCCAGGTTCGGGACTAAGTGCCGCGTTTCACACCGATGGCGGATGCAAATGTGCTGTTTTTCGGTTAAAATTATAGTACCGGCCGGAATGCAGTTTGAATCCAGATGGTATACAGTGGGACATTTAACACAGAATGTAAATTTCATTGTCGTCGTCGTACGGTCGTTCCTGATTGGGTAACACGTGTGGCAAACATGTAACGGACATTTCAATTTCGAGTTGGTGAGTTCGATTTGCTTCCAACTATCCAAACATTCAGTGTGATAATGACGACTGCAGGATTTAACATCACATTTCTTCAATTGTGTATCGGTCACTTCCTTACAAGCGAAACATCTGGACGGTGTCTGGCATTCAAAGCACAAAACCTTCTTTTCAATTATGATTCTGATTGAGGATGATTTTCGTCTTTCTTTCGGATCGTCCTGTTCAGCTAATTGTATATAACTCTCGTCATTATTGTTGTTCAAGCAAGAATTATGGGCATAGTCCCCGCAAGCTGAACATTTGACTAAATCTCCATCGTCCGTATCATCTATCGAGTAACAGATCTTGCAAATATTTCCAACACGCGCGCCTTGAAACAATATGTCTTTTGGATATAAATCTATTTGATACGTTAGCAGATCGGTTTCAAACAGTTCGAATTTACTCGGCGGTTTAGTAGGTGGTTTGTTGGGTAGAAGTGAGGTTCTAGCACGACGTTCGGGCTCTGCGGTAGTTTTTTGTGGTTCTGAACGACGGCCATTACTGGACGCTTTTAACGTTGGAATTAAACGACGAGATAGGCGACGTTGGACTTGTCCTGTGTTTTTCGGTGGTTCTGTATTTGCGTCTTCAAATGTAATGTTGGACGCAATTTTAGTTAACTCATAGCTAATGTCGTCACTGCAATTACATAAGGGGAAATGGTGACATCATTGTCATTACATTGTTCTGGATCAATTGAAACCTCGTACACTCACAGTATATTTAGGGTCTCGAAAATGCCGAGCCTACAGTTTGCATCCTTACTCCAAATGAATGTTGCTTCAACAACAGCCCTACGCCAAACCTCATTGTTCGCAGTGTCGAACGCTTTGTGAAAGTCATCTTTGGGCAATATCTGAATAATGACGAAACGATTGGTAAGAGATTCCGGCAGCAAAACAATTCGATAGACTTACAGATTCCAGACACCTCTTCCTGGTCACATAGGACTCATAACCAGTGAACTCAAAAACATTATCCAACTGGATCCAATCACTTTTTCGATTTGCGCATAATTTCACATGAACGGCTGGCTTTCTGCCATTGTTCGTATTTTCAATGTCTCCCGATTCCGAAGCGCACACAATCGAGGGCCAATACGGATATGTAGAGTTGAAAGCCCATACTAATTGTCCAGAATAGATGGGTAATTGAGTAGTCATTTCGCCAGGAAAATTGCTAAACTTTAAAGTTTCCTATTAGTCTGCGTAATGTGTTCCTTCGTTCACACGACTCGCGCGCTAAATGCAGACTGAATGTGAGTGTTAGTGTCGCCGGTTCTACCGCAAAATTTTGCTTTGTTGTACGTATATAATGTACATAAGACGGTGTACACACCAGCAACTAGAAACATACCGAATGAAGAGTGCTCATTTTGTTATCGACGAAGGGTACGAAATGTAGCTGCTAACTTGGTCTTTACGGTTTATGCCACAGCAGTGATGTGTTTATACGGAAAGTGAAGGTTTAAACAATTGAAGAAGAAAATTTTGCATTTAATGCAAATATCCGCGCCTATTCTAATGCAGGGTTTTTTAAATTGCCGATTAGCAATGGTCTTTGGTAACAACTAGTCCAAAATTAATGAGCAATCTTAAAATTGCCGGCCGTGCTATTAATAATAAACTTAAACGCGCAATCGATGACGGACGGAAACAAGAGAATTTGTCCAGCCCAGTCTTTCCCTAGAGTAGCTATAGACCGTTTCGTCCCGCTGATCTCAAAACACACTAGAAGTTCAATTCCATGAAATTCCCGAAAATTGTATGTGGAAACAGTACACTCGGGGACTCATCAGGGACGACAGCGTTGAGATCATTGCGTTCCACGGCAAGGTGTACACACTTTTAACATACAGTTAGAGGCAGTGAAATTTCAGCATGAAATTGCTTCAAATGTTTTTCAGCTGATACACAAAAACAATCAGAGCTTTCTATTCGTTTTCTATTATACGGTTTTGTCACTACCACGTATAAACAGTTTTGATTGTATGTGCGCATCAGCTGAAAAAAGCTGAAGCAAATTCATACTGAAATTTCACTGTCTCTGACTGTAATACAATTCGAAATCATAAACATTAACTAAACAGGAGAGACAACCAGCCGCACATTTTATTCAAACATTCAATGGTTAGAGTGGCAACTATGTATAAAAATAGTCAAATGAGTGAACCAGCTGACTTAAAAGACATAAAATTGATTGCCCTTTACTGTAATAGCTGAGAGGACGACGCCACACCTTTCCAGTGAAGTGACCACCAATATTTAATTATTACAAACGCAGTGAATGTGGTTTCGATTTTTTATTTATAGGAATATTCGAGTGTGTTCTTACAAAACTATACAGCAATACACAGCTATGCCTAGAGTAATTGAATGCTTCTACTTAGCGCATTTTTCATCCATTAGTGCAGGGTTGTTGAGTGTAGTCTAGGCAAAAGCCTCTGTTGTCTAAATCGATGGGAGCTTCAATCAGATCGGAGTGAAATGAAAGTCGAAACGGGCGTACGCTACCTGAAGTCCACAAGCCAGGTTATTCCAATGACAGAAAATTGTTTCCCTTAAAAAACTTACTTTGAACGGTTCGATCAACCGTACTAACTTCAGCGTTGAATGTACCACCACAAATTCTATCCTCACAGGTATTAGGTATCGGTATACGATCCGTCACTTTTGCACATCCAATCAATAACCAATCGTTCGTACATGAATTTGGTGTTCCCTGTGTACCACTACCGACCATTGAATTAACGACACTGTTAGAATTACCGGATAATGTGAACGATCTGGATCGGTTATTGGCTGGAAGAGAAACGTTGCATTAAAAATAACCGGTTCAAATACTCGAAATTCGGGAAATTTACATTGATCAGGACAAGCTGTGTATTGAATACCACAAAAATTGCGTTCGGTTCTCATACAAATACTGTAGTCTTGATTCGACAATTGACGTCCCGATGTCGTGTCGAAATTGAAACTTTTTACTCTTCCGGAAACGCCAGTGTGCCATTGTAAGCATCCTTGATCGGCTTTCGAAATACTTCCGCAAGGAATTTGAGTGACGCGTATTCTCCAGGTACGTGGAAATGTAGGACCACTGGTTATCACTGTATAGAAGAGCAGTATTTACTGATGGAACATAAATAGCGAATATTTTGAGTAGTCATGTACCAGTTATCGTGATTGGATTGCTTTGTCCTAGTCCGGCATCTATGTACACTGTAAGAAAAAAATCTAGGTCAAACATTGCTAAATATTTTGAAAATTCTATAGTGCGAATTCATTCATCATCGTAAAACCTATGCTCACTTTACCTACTGTGACTGTGCTACTATCAATTATTTTCTTTCAATACACACTGAGGGAAACGTTAACAAGAGCTATGAAAACCATGAAAAATAAAACTGAATTTTCAAAATGTATCAAGACCCAAGATTCGTTTTAAACATAACTATGAATGATTTGACCATCCACAAACAATTAAAAAACGATTTGCAAGTTTATCATTCATCAATCAGCATTACACCGGAACCATTTCAAAACGCACCGACAAAATGTAGAAATTGCATGTATGTTTCCTAATATGGATTGCCTTTTGTTGAGCTAGAGACGATACATTCTCTTCGTAGTACTCCATTCTCTGCAGATTGTTTCATGTGCAGCAACTTCACTTTTGTCACATGAAAATAAGCTCAGTAATTTTATGACGGAATGTATCTAAAAATGATATTTAGATTAGATGAAACCGCATGATTCTTCACCTGTCACATATGGCTATTCATCTGTTATCGATAACGAAGACAAATATAATGACAAGCTCTGTGTAATATGGTCCTTTATATGGTGAAATGCATGTTAAATTGAAGTAAAAGATTTGAAATCAACCGATTAAAAATACTTTGATCAATGGAAGTAATAGACCCGATAATATAATACTAGTCATATGCTTGCCGTCTGTAACAGGTTAAGTCTTTAAAATTTTCATGCAAATTAATTTCCCTGATCTAGTACGTTGAAGCTAAAAAGCGATGCATGAACCAGGCCTTTTATTCCTATACATCGTCGTCGTAACGAATGTTTTACTAACGTTTCCCGCAACTCCATCATCCGAAAATTTGTAAAAATTACATGAACACTTTTCACTAGTGGTTAATTACTCAGCAGTCTACCTGAAGAGTTTTTTCCATTCAAAATTGATTCGTTTGAAATGTTTTAGCTACACACTAAAGAGTCAGTAATTATAACGAACAGACATTGAAAAAAAAAAATTGTTCCACTTACTATGGTCGCCATGGGAAGTTCCACATATGCTGGGAGCTAGTAAATTTATTGAATTTTTTTTTTGTAAAATAAATATTTAAATGAAAATATTTTATTTATTAATGGTCATTAGTACCTGGACTGCCGCCAGACACAAGAAACTGGTCAGCATTACATATATGATTTATTGGCTCAGGCTGTGAAATTGCAAAGTTATCGAGATCCAACCTATTTTTGTGGGAAATATATCCCAGAAAAAAGAAGAAAAATGATATATAAGTTTAATGCAGTTAAAGTTTGCTCTGTAGCAGGATGTTATATAGTGCAACACTGGACATTGTGTAGCTGTGACATAGATTAGTGTGTTTGAAACACAATAAAAATTGAAATTGAGTGGTTTTCGTTGCATTGAACCGTAAATTTCTCGAAGGGCAATATTATTACATGTTCTCTTTTCTTTTATATCGTTATATATCGTCGGCTGTATATTAATCTGTAATTTATCGTCGCATGCAATGAATCCAGAAATTTCTTATAATAGACTTAGTCTTCCACTCTCAATATAAAAATTATAAAAAAGTGAAGTTCTTCGACGGCGCTTCAGAATTTACCTTATCTGGCATATATCTGGATTTGTTTTCGTTATAGTCAGTTGACAACTTCCAGTACCCTCATATGCGTCTGGATGATTCGGATTTACGAAATAGGTTCCATTTTCTCTTGCTATACCTCCACACGACTGCATAACTTGTTATAAAAATTTTTTGTGAAATTTAAAATTTAAAAATTTTTACGTAAGAAATTATGAACATACAAACACAGCACATTCCGTAACCGGCAGCACATGGTCCACCGGGAATACCTCCCCGAGGAATACATTCATTGTTGGGGACACAACTTCCATACTCTCCAGATGGAGCCATACATTGCCCTTGACCCCATGTTACCACAGTAAATAGCGACAGAACTGAAATTAAGATTGATGATTAACCATAACCATAGCTCCTACGGATTAACACAAAAACGAATATGAAACATCATCGGCCGCGCTTTAAATCAGTATGAACTTCATATTAAATATCAAATTAGAAGGCTTATTTTATTGAAGCCGGATAGGAAAAAGTTACTATTCAAGTGTCCTGACGCTTATTTTTTTTTAAATCGATAATGATGACAAGAATAAGCAACTCGTTTCGTCATTTAGAGAACGTTATAGCAAAGCATGTATACATAAACTATTGAAGAAATTAATGATATTTGTTCACCGAGGAAGAAAGTTAGAAATTGTATTCCGAGGGTGTTGTCGCCCAATAAAATGCAATTTCCATCTTTTTCCCGATGTAAACACAACGCTTTTCACAACAAAGGCTTCCGAAGTTTTAGATGAGGCAAGAAATAAAGTGTTTAAGTGAGACAGATGGAGAAACGACAACCTATTGTTCCATCTAGGGGTCTGTTGTCAGATTCTTTTGTATTATCGATGACAGCAGACCCCGAGTTGATTTTCCATCTCGCTCTACTTAAACACCGTATAGTTATTTACATAACAAAGGATGAAAAGTAGAGTTTTCGTGTGAATTTTGTTGATCCGAGGTGAAGCCGAGGTCAATAAATACACGAAAACGAGACTTTTCACTTTTATCACGAGTTATATAATGGATTTTATATGCTTTTGAAACCTAAACCAATTTTCTTGTTTTCCCGAGGTGTGTAAGCCAATTCCGACCCTAGGGAAAAAGGCATGTAAATGACTATTTTCTCGCCTGAATCGTGAAAAACTATTTGCATAAAACACTACTCGACAGATTAGAAGAAGAAGAATAGATGTTCTAATCCATATAGATGCAGGTCACAAAACACTAGCTCCATTTTATATTTTTTTAAACATTGGTTAAACACTCTGTAGCACAATCTTACATCTTTTGCTCGGTGTAAATCCCCAACTCGATCCAAACAAACCTCCCTTGGAGCGTTCATTTCGATGATCTATTTCTCCCTGACATAGGGGAGAGTATGAAACCAGAATCGCAGTAATTATTAGAAAGTTTATGAACTTTTCGTTGAAAGCCATTTTAAATGAATAGAAAAACGAATCCAGCAGATTTAAGACGCTTTATGTCTGGTCTATGAAGCTTTATAGTTTTACTTCAGTTGAACACACAGTTTTACACACATTCCACACGTACACTTTTTGACGAGAAAGGTCCGTTTAATAAAAATAGAGTTCGTGTGTTGCAAACTAATACCCGCGATCATCTAAACAGAGCATCAACAAAACATGTACTTTTATGCAATTTTTACTTTTTCCACGCATTTCAACAGAAAACTAAATAACTTTTCATAAAAAAGGTACACTGATTTTATAGTTCGCTGATACAATTAATTGCCCTGCATTGTGTTGGTTTTCTACATACATTTTTGTCACACATAATATTTTACAATGTTCGGTCCTAACAAGAGACGATTTTTTTACTTTGATAGATTCTACTCAATGCAAACTCGGGCTAAATATCAGTCTATAGTTTTAGCGATTGAGACCCGAGACGTTTACGATTTTATTAGGAGCGAATTGATGAGAGTGGTGAGAAGAACTAAAAACTATCATTGGGAAGAAGGAAAAAAAGTCGGAAATACGCCTTATTTCAGAAGTTTATATGAAAGGTCGATTTTGCCAAAGTGTTACAAAAAAACATAGCTAACGCCGACCCGTACGAAACACCTATTCGTATCAAAAGCCTTTAATGTGAAACTCTTCATTTCTCTTACTTCATTTTCTTCTCTGCTGAAAAACTATTCTCCCTTTAAAATCACTTACATTATCCACTCTTTGCCTTGTTATCATATACAACTAAATTGCCGGAGGCAATATAGACAGCCCCGTACGAAGACAAATTTCATAAATTCCTATTTAAACAGCTATATACCGCTATATTTAACTATATTTCACTATAAATAAACATTTCACAGATAAATATATGCTATTATATAGCTCTATATGCCTGTATATAGCTCAATATAGCTGTATATAGGTATATATAGATGTCCGTATATGGAATCCCTGAAACCCCACACACATAACAAATTATTTCCATGTTAACAGAAACTCTCTAAGTATCATTTTTCCCAAGATATTTCTATTTTACTAAAATCCAATATGGCCGCCGGCAGCCATTTTGTTAGGAGACCGGAAATAGTACCGACGCTTTACATTCGTTAATACCTTTCAAACAAAAAAAAATTCATGAAATTCGGTCAAAATTTACTCGAGATATTGTCAAAATACACCACGTTCACTGTACTTCCGAGTAGCCAGATAAGAGCTCACTCCAAGAGACCTAGCTCACGCTCCGGAGAACATAATTTCATAAATTTTTTTTTCCCTGATTGGTACGGTCAATACCTATCTAATAAAGCTAAAACAGACGAAATATGTTCAAATGTGGCCGACCTACAAGCAAAAACTGCTTGCCGCCCTGTGCCTGTTCCACACCAAGGGGTCTAACTCACGAGTCGGTCATCCGATTTCCATAAACTTTTTTTTTGTCGATCGGTATTGTAAATACCTTTTATTTGACGTATCACTTACAAGTTTAACGTTTAAATGTCCGGAGATATCTTCGAAAAACCGTAAAGCACTTATTGGGCCACAGCTCGGGAGGGGTCGATCCAAAATCACTCATCTTCGAACTTAGCCTGTCTTTTGACATTACCAAACGGGAAAAAAAGAATTTTCAAAATCGGATGCGTTTTACTCAAGTTATCGTGCAGACAGACGGACAGACGGACAGACGGACATTTTTTTTTCGCGGATTTGGCATCTCTAGACAACCACAATAGGTTTCCCCTTACTCAGGGAGTCCAATTCGACGTGTTACAAACGTATGCGTAAACCCATAAGACCCCAGTACTTCGTACGGGTCTAAAAATGTTTCCACTTCTAATCAAAAGATTTTCTGGTTGTTCATTGACAAAAATTGTAAATGGGAATGATATTTTGTGTACCAAGTTTTGCACACAAAAAACAAGAAAACATCGTGAGCCTAATAAAGTACTTTGCACCGAGATTCATACAATGATTTTCGCAATTCTGTCGTATTTATATGTAGAAAATTGTATTTTCAAACTAATGAAGTACAAGATTTGAACATTCTTTCATGTTCTACCGGTATTATAAACCAAAAACTTTGTAAGTTTTGTAGCATGTTCCAGCCAAAAAAAAAGCATTTTGGTATTTTCACTGTGAGCTTGTGTCGCATATGTTATGGCATTTCACAACTAATTCCGTTTTTCTCGTTATATTACTGCTTCTGCAATATAAAATCAGTTAAAATCTCTCTCCTGCTATATGGAACACTTAATGGTCGATTTTACGATTTATGGCAATGATTTATGGTAATACCGTACATCGATTTTATGACAGTGCTTCGGAAATTAATTAATTATTTAAAAGGATTTCAATTTATGGTTGATAAGGCCTGTCGAGTGCATTAAAATGTTATACTACAATTGGCTCCACACACACGGAATAAAGTGAGAGTAAATGGAACAATGGCGCTTTGTTTAAATTTATGAATGGAACAGAGTACTCTCTTGGGCATAACGAATAAGTCTAAATTTAATAAAGGTGGTACCGTCACATACATCACTTGTAAATTGCGTTAGCACAACAACATATAATATGCGTGCGCTCGTTTTATTTTTTTCTGATTATTATTGACTGAATTACGGTGATGGTGTGTGAATAAATGACTTGAATGTTTATGTACTTAACATCATTATTATTACACAATAATCACGGCAACAACGCGTTAAAGCGTTAAATTTATCTTTTTTGTGTTATCGCATCCATGTCAAAACAGACTTAATTTCGTTCAATTTAAAATTGTTGAATCAAATTCCGTATATACTGCGAGTGTGTAAATCTATTTGGTTCTAGCTCAGATTGGAAACATTCTGGATAACCTAATTAAAGTCGAGGAAATTCTATCATAACTTTGCAGTTTTTGCAGTTCAAACTGATATTAACTTTTTTAGGATACTTTAACTATAGATAATAAGACCTTTGTTAATGTCCTCGTCGTCACAGCTACTTGCCATTAGAATCGATCGCGAAAAAGAAACACATTAGGGGCATGCATTACTATTTTTTTTAAATCTTTTACCTTAGTGTTGGATCAACGCTCTCGAAGCTGACCTCGAACCTAGGGTCAATAGGTTTGAATTTTTTTTAGAACCAGTTACGAAGGCAAGAAGACATTTTCTTCTTAATTTAAATTCCCGCCCATTTCTTATTGACCACTTATATAAACAAAAACACTGCACTGACACTATCTCATGATTACACGCTCGCGCTTGGTACTAATAAAACTGTATATAAAGCAGTTTTGTTTATATGAGTGGACCAACTGGAAAACAAGGCTGTTAACTTTGAGTGGGTCACACAGATGCAGATGCGTGGGTGGCACACGACGTTTCATATTAAAAATTCAGTTCGCCACATAAATTCGATTTTTGTGATTTTTTGTATATGGAAACGATGTGTTTCCGAGTTTCTAATAAAATGGAGATCTACGTGACATCCTAAAAGATTACAGCCTTGCTGGTAAACAGATGAACAGATTCATGTCTAAATTTCACTGACGCCCCTGTATAGAAGTTAATCAAAATCTATTTTACAGAAAACCAGCTCTGTGGACATTGCTGACTTACCCTTCTAAACTTTCCGTAAACTTTTGGTCAATTCGTAATTTTTCAAGTTTCTCTGATGCTTGGGCCACAGGCGTTGTGTCGTTGGAATATATTTATGCTAAAATAAGATTTCGACAAGAATCAGAAGAAGGTTTCTTTTGAAAATGACTTGCTGACATCGGAAGTAATTTTTTCACTATCGATGGCTCGATGAACCCTGGTCCCAAGATCCGCGTTCTAGAAGGTGGTGGCACGAGCACGAAATTTTGATATTTTCTTGCAGGTGAAAAAATGTCCGACTTCGGCAGGTCAAAAGAATCCCTCGGAGCGGTTTTACCGATACGTCTTCGAGGTTTGCAAACATAGATTGCGAGTTCTGGATATCAAAATGTATCAAATCGTATAGTAGAAAAGGCGTAAGACAGAAGAAGTAACATATCTAATACATAGATAATGATACGCTTGTTACGGCTTGTTATGTGTAAAGTTATTTGAGGAAAAATTTGCTTTAAGAAATCATTTAAACGTTAATAGTGAATTCGCCAAAACTTCGAACAGTCGGGATTCAAGCCGTCGGCGATCCAATCGATCTATGGCTCAAATGAAACGTCGTTCAATTCTGAGAATATCGTGGAACAACTTTTTTCCCGAAAAATATTTGTTGGGCTGTCATGGCCATTAGAAAATTTTTCTACGAAGTGGTAGTAGTCTAGTCGATAAGGGCAAACGTTTACCAAAATCAGTTGCTCAAACAGCACTTAAAATTCTTCTAAACTTTTTCTAACAAGAAGAGACAACAATTTCTGTCTCTTCTTGTTACAATACTTTTAGAAGTATTTTAAGTGCTGTTTGAGCAACTGATTTTGGTAAACGTTTGCCCTTATCGACTAGACTATAGCGAAAATCGTTTTTTATCAATTACTCCAACATGGGCGCCCAGAGCCTCTCAAAAATTTATCGAGGTTTTTCACTTGTTGCGGCGGCTGGGTGGGCCGAACATCGGCGTTTGTTGGTTAATAATATTCAGCTTATTGACTTTCATGAACGTGCACAATTTGACATTATTCACATCTCGCATGTTGGAGTAATTGATAAAAAACGATTTTCGCGACCACTTCAGCCCAACAAATATTTTTCGGGAAAAAAGTTGTTCCACGATATTCTCAGAATTGAACGACGATTCATTTGAGCCATAGCTCGATTGGATCGCCGTCGGCTTGAATCCCGATTCCATATAAGCTGTTCGAAGTTTTGGCGAATTGACTCTTAAAGGCTTTAAAACAAATGAATAAAAGGTCGTGTATCAAACGCAACGGATAATTTTAAAGGAATGAAGCAACAGATTTAACGAATCCATCGTGGTACGTTTACTAAGAAGCTTAGTTGTGATGGAGTTTCATCAAGTAAAAGATTTCAGTTTACAGTTACAAAATTCGATATAATTCGTTAATTAGAATTTTAACAGCAATATTACCAGTGTAGAATTAGTACAAATTTTACTGGCAACGAATATTATTATGATCGAATGTTGCATGCATCTCCATAAATTATGGTCTACATTTTGGATTTTTGTTTATTTTAATTAATTTTTGTTTACAGGTAAAATTCATTTATATAATTCTGCTATCTACATTTTCATCATCATCATCGTTCGTCATTTCCATTTTAATTTTTTTATCCAATCTTTGCTAATTTTTGTTGTTTTTTGTTTTGTTTTTTTTTTATATAAAGAAAAATATAATTACGCTAAAATGTCTACATTGGTTTTTTTGTTGAGTTTACAATTTTAATTTTTTTTAAAATTTATTTTGAAGTTCAATTACTTTTCAGAAGGTACTTAATAAATTCATTTTTACTTTTTAAATATAAATATATTCAATAGACCCTAATCTTATAACAAGTCTTATAGATTTTTTTGTTTTGTTAATATTTTTGAATAAATAGTTTTTTGCCTTAGTTTTTAATTCCTTTTCCTTTTTTGCAGTTTTTTTTTGTATGTGATGTGATAGTGTATACATTCCAATAACTGATCCTCCTCATTTATACATGTTTGTTTATCAATTTCATTTGTTTAAAAATTTACTATAAGATTTTTGCTACGATTTTTATGCCTATTTGGTCGGTCATGGCTGTGTTGTCGCATATACTATACATACTATATTCATCATTTACTTATCATCCTTTTGATTTCAATCGATTTGGTTGCTTTACTTTGACTTAACAAAAAAAAAAAAAAAAAATACAAAAATAGATTCAAGTTTGGGAGCTAGCAAATGCAAAAGGTGCTAAAGATCTAAGTTCAACAAACTAATGCTAGGCCTTTTACAATATCAAACACTCATTTATAGCTATTGTTCGCAAACATTTAAACGGTTAAGAGCCCGATGAGATTGGAAGAGTTTTCGTCGCACAAACCTATAATTCGTTTCAGCTGTTAGGAATTCGTCTGCTAACGTTTAAACACAAAATGGTCCAAATCGTTCAATGGATAAAGTCTTTGAAAAATGAAAGTTTGTGAACTAAGCTTTTTCTCGAGTTGTATTTTCGAATTAATTAAAAAAAAGGAATCTTTTGATAATCAGAAAATGAAAAAAGACCTGAGTTGTATAGGTTATAACTGGTCGAAGTTCTTACCATTTTCTTAGGGGACGAGTGTATACCGTGATTATGCAATTTACACAGATCTTGCTCTTAGTTTCAGTTTCAACAGACTAGAATTTTATTTTATGCTACTCACAAAGTTTCGTACGAGGTCCTACATTAACATTAATATGCAAAACAGTCTATGGATCTCACTTTCCTTAGTAGGATTTAAGGTCTAATACTTATGGGTTGAGATCAAAGACAGGGATCATCTTTTGTTAATAATTTAGTTAAACTTTCGTTAGGTTTGTTGACGTGCGAATTGCATGCAAATATTTTACAGTTAAAATCTCTATTATAATTTGCTTGATCACATGAAGGAATGTCAATTATTTAGAGATGTGTGTGTTAATAGACACCACCACACAAAAATCGAATGTTAGAACTCTTACAGTTAATTAGTGAAAAGAGAATCTAAGAAGAAACAGAAGATCCGCTTAGCTACGAGATCAGATCAGACAGTCGAAAATTTTACTTGTTTCACGTCATTATCACCTTGAAAGAAATTCCACACTTCAATTTTTTCGATAAAGTGACTCATTAGGCAAATACAACTCTTTTTGAAATTATAAAATTTAAAAAAAAAGTTTCTAGAAAACCACATCGGCTCTAAATGCAATATGGCTTCATAATGCGCTCAAACGGCAAAGTCTAATTATTAGAAATTACAAAAATAACAAATTTTCACTTTTGAGCATTTTGGATACATCAATTTAACATATTTCTTTGATTTAACAGTTAAATGACTAAATAAACATTAAAGAAAAGCTATCTGCTACTGTTACCATTCACACGCTTCCACAGCGCTCGAATTTCTTTTTCAGTCAAATTGGGCGAAGTAAACAAAAATAACGAACTGACAGCATTGTGATATCCATTGATTACATCATTCTTTTGCTGTTTATTCAAATACAGATCACCGATAGGCGTTATCGTTGAGTTTGTTGCTTGCGCCAACGAACCAGTCACGTGCACATCATCAATCCAAAAATAGGGCGTTTTTTGCGCCTCCTTGTACAGTCGGAACACAGTGTCGGCCGAATATACTATTGAGAATCCCGGACAATATGTCGGATAGAAGCGTGACGCGTATTCCTTGGTACTGACGCGCCACTTGGATCGAAAGCTGCGACTAACACGAGCATTCTCGATTTTATTGCATAAAATCAAATTGCGTCGATCGAGGACTCCTTTTTCGAAAAATTCGAAAATCGTCGGCGTATTCACGAACACATCATCATCCGTTTTCAGTAAAAATTTAGCTTCCGGACAAAAATAACTAAACCATTTGAAGGCCATCACATGCTTGTAGGTCATATTCCGATAGGCATCGTGAAAATTTCCTTGCACCATGTCCTGGAACAAATTGTTCTCCTGCTCCAATTTGTGTTGTAAACTATTCGATTCGACAGCGCCAAGCAAAAACAATACTTTGGCGCGCGGGTCGTCTCTGCCCCACGTTTCTCTTATCACATTGCGTTTATGCCAATTGTTTGGTGCCGAATGGATTAATATCAAAATTAATGGCTGTTCAGTCATCGAATTGCAAGCATCTTGATTCATCAAGAACGTAAATTTATCTAAATCTATGAGAGAGCTAAAATCGCTCGCTGGCAGCTCATCCAGTGTAATTGGTGGCGGATATGATATGGTATTGCCACTAGTTGTTGACGTATCATTCGGTATCATTTGAAACTGTGCCGGTGCATTGAAATAGGGTGAATATTCGGTAACAATTTGAGGCTCGAGTGTTGATATTCGCCATATCGATATGCAAAATGTCAGCCCGATGAGAGACCCGAACATTAACCGACGCTCCCACATCTCCGATCCAGTCAAGTAGGTTTCGATTTCATTCTGGAAAAAGAAAAAGGAGAAAAATGTTCATTCTTGGTCGTCGATGTGCATTAAACAATTTGGGAATCGTTTGACTTTTAACCCTGTTAGACAGACGTTTTTTTAACGAAAAACGAAACTTTACCCAAAGTCATAATATTGACTAAACATGTAAGTTTTACAAAATATTGAAATATCTACAGTTAATGTCAAGATAAATTTATACCTAAAACATCAGCTGTTTTACCAGCTGGGTCACACTTGCAATTACACTTATGTAAAGTTGCATCTACCACGTTGAGTTTCCGTTTAACCACTGTGTAAATAACATGGTCGCCTTTATTATTCGCTCCGATTACCTCGAATAATCAATTGAGCTTAGCAAGCAAAAAAGTAAACAGGTGCAATCAAATTAATTACTTATCACAATTAATTGACTTGCTGCGTGCCGTTCTTTTACCAGTGAACTAGTTCTTGCTAACAATAAACAAAGGATATGGACAGTAGCCGTTAACAACATGCCGAAATCAGGCAACATTCAACCGTAAATAAATGACATTGTTCTCCCAGCTGATGGGATTACCGTACCTCCTGGATCCAATGAAAATGACAAAAATTGTCAAGAAAAACCACCTGTTTGCAATGGTAATGTTAAAAATTAATTTGATTACGGTAGTCGGAGCAACGAACTTTGGTATAGCAATGCAAGTGCTTAACAATTCACTACCAAGTGCTGATTACGCTATAAAATATGTGTCAATTGTAGTGAATGAAACCGGAAAAAAATTGTATGAAATTTACCGGTAAAAGTTACATTTTACACACATTTTTTTTATCGGTTGCGTTCACTACAATTATTAAACGTAAGGCCTGTGCAGAATCAGCAACAGCTGAACGAACATCTCCAGCTGGTCGACAAGCTGCAAGCTACATACAGTGCAGACGTTAAATCCATCTATCCGCGAACATAGCACGTATGACTGTAGTAAACTCGTTGTTTTGATTGTATATTATTCAAGTAGAGTATGTTTGTTGATAAGCTGGTGAAGTTCAGCTTTTGCTGATTCTGCACAAGCTTTATGCTTAGTTTCCTCTTACCAAAAAAAATACTCACGGCACTCTAACGGCTCTCTTACGGAGTACTTTTTTTGAGTGGAATGGACACTTTACGTTTAATAATTGTAGTCAATTGGAATCAAAATTCTGCTGAGCGACGTTTCAACATACACAAAATTCAAACGACATCTTGATGTAGAACATCTTGATGTGGAATTTTTTACACATGATTTAAACACCGAAAATTTTGATGAATTTGTACTTTATGGCATTGCCAAGCAACCTCCAAAAGACATTGAGGAGACTTCGGAAATCGTACAGTAGGGGGGTCCAGAATCGTATGGGAAAATAAAAGTTTCGAGAAAGTTGGCGGACCCCGGGGAAAACGAACCTATATGACCCACTGATAAAAAATATATATGGGGCCGATGCGATCCGAGTTGGTTTATGGGTCGCGCAATGACGAAATATGTGAAAAACCACGAAAATGAGGGTTAATGAAAAATTGAACGTAATTAACAGATGCTGAGGTCACTTCTTAAGGTGAGTTGGATTATTTCACTTCAGAATAATCCAAAGAGACCGATTTAATGATTTGTAAGTGCATTCGCAGCTCCCAAGTCAGTCATAGATTCGTAATCTGTTCACTCAGTCTTTGGGTTCTTCCAAAACATTTATGGGATGTGCATCGGATATATTCATGTCTAACGAGAGCTTATGGCATAAGCTTTCATTGCAAAAAGAAATTTTTTCGAAAACAATTTTTTGAAGCTATATAGAAATCGATTTTGGTGCAAAAATGTCAGGGTCGTGAACTCAGGCAATTTTCAAATGACTGTTTCGTCAAGACACCAACTTGAAACTTATTGTGTGTGGGCTCGTTAGAAAGCCACTGTCATTACCTTTACAACGACACCTAACACTTAATTTAAATAGTGACCTCGCCTGACTTTGTATTACTTGGAAATTATATGTCGATTTTTGTCTATATCGATATTGTTAGGTGTGCCCAGACGATATAAAAATTCCAAAAAGTGGAACCAACGCATTTTTGTTGCTTTTGCATCTAATCTAAGTTGTCTGGACCAAAAAAGTTTGATATTGTCGTTAAAAAAAATTTCTCATATGGAAAAAATGTATGGAAAATTTCAGTGTTTTTCACACATTTCGTCCTTGAGCGACCCATAAACCAACTCGGATCGCATCGGCCCCATATACAATTTTTATCAGGAGGCCATAAAGGTTTATTTTCCCAGGGGTCCGCCAACTTCCTCGACACTTTTATTTTTTGGACCACCCTATCGTACAGTCTCGATCCAGTCGAAATGAATGAAATGAATGAAATTCCCAAGAGAACCAAACGTTTTGACGACGAAGCAACTTTCGTCATTTCGCTCAAACGGGGAGTGGCAACACTAAAGAATTTGATGAGGATAAAAATCAGCCATACTATCCCGAAATGGAGGCTGTTTCTACCCAACAAAAATTATGTCACCCACGTTTCCAGCTTTACGGTCATGGCATGCGGAACTGCAACTTAAAACCTAAATGTGGAAAATGTGGACTCAACGGAAATTTGCAACAGCCCTGTACAGAAGTGAGTTAACTGCAAAGGCGATCACCCTGCGGCCAATAAAGATTGCCCTAAACGCGCAGAATTTTTAGCAATAAGAAGTAGACTTTCTGCTGTGAACAACGTGACTAAGAAACCAACATCAGCGCTAAGGAAAATGCTAGCCAATTTCCCGATGCTAACAAAAAATGCCTCAATTGCCTTCAACCAGAACCAATCGAGTCTCGCCCAATGGCTAATGTTGCTAAACATTTTGGAGCAAAATTTTAAAACACCTTAGCTACTTCAAATTTTGCGCCAAAATATCATAACTAGGAAGCACTTAATTGAGTGGGAAAATAGATGACTAAAAAATCTCGAATTGCATTTTCTTAATCGGAACAAACTTTAATCCACAAAATTATAGTAAATACAGAAATTTTGGTCAATCGAAAGGTTGTAAATTCTTAAAAACGTTAAGACGGTGAAACTTTCTTAACACTTTGCAGTCATAGCCTTTTTCCTCTCTATACAAAGCTATCAAAATGTCTCACACAGCACACTATACCATGTAAAAGAGTTGCTAAATTTATAACAGCACACAAGTCGACTCTGTGCTTGATGAAGAAACGACTGACTATTTACAATAACTCGACCTGTAAGCTATAGTGCTTAGTGCATTCATATAAATTTTCGTAGAAGCTTTCAAGTAAAGGCTAGGACACAGTTCGTGAGATAGTGCAAAATGCTTCAAAAATGTCTGGAAAATAAGCGTTTGCGTTTACATCGGCATGAAACAAACAAACAAACGTTATATGTTAACATTTTTCAATCAGTTTGCATGGGCCTATTTTTCAAGCATTTTTCACGAACTGTGTACTTATCTCAAATGCAATCAAATGATTGGCAAAGTTTTCATTTATACGAATAGTTGAGGATGGGTACAAATATCGATAGTGAATGTAGCCAACAAATGACAAGAAGAAAAAAAAGTAAAACTCTTAAGGCGGCTTCACTCTTAAAACGAGCCGTCAGAACAGTCGGAGCGTTTGCTGCGACTGAGCCCCGTACAAACCCGTACATCTATTGCGTACGTGACCCTAGTTCGTCCGTCGCCCTACTCTTACCGTAAACCTACTGCGCCCGTAAACGTCGGTAAAGTAAAATTATTATGTAATTTGTACATCTTAGAAATTGCGCATAGCGCAATTACGAAGCCCCGTACGACGTTCCTTTTAAATGTAACACAAATTTCGAATTGACCTAAAATTTTAATTTATTGAGTATAAATACACATAGGGCCTAGTATCGGCCTCAGTCCGAGGATCCAAATTTATTTTTTTTTTCAACTACATTCTATTCGGTGTTCGATTACCTTCCAAATGAAACAAAAAATTCGAAAAACGGATGAAATTTGCTCGAGTTATATGTAAAATACACATAGGGCCCTAGTAGCGGCCTTAGTCCGAGGACCCAAATTTAATTTTTTTTTTCAACTACATTCTATTCGGTGTTCGATTACCTTCCAAATGAAACAAAAAATACGAAAAACGGATGAAATTTGCTCGAGTTGTATGTAAAATACGCATAGGGCCCTAGTAGCGGCCTTAGTCCGAGGACCCAAATTTAATTTTTTTTTCAACTACATTCTATTCGGTGTTCGATTACCTTCCAAATGAAACAAAAAATACGAAAAACGGATGAAATTTGCTCGAGTTATATGTAAAATACACATAGGGCCCTAGTAGCGACCTTAGTCCAAGGACCCAAACTTATTTTTTTTTTCAACAACATTCTATTCGGTGTTCGATTATCTTTCAAATGAAACAAAAATTACGAAAAACGGATGAAATTTACTCGAGTTGTATGTAAAATACGCATAGGGCCCTAGTAGTGGCCTTAGTCCAAGGACCCAAATTTAATTTTTTTTCAACAACATTCTATTCGGCCTTTGATTACCTTCCAAATGAAACAAAAATTACGAAAAACGGATGAAATTTGCTCGAGCTATATGTAAAATACACATAGGGCCCTAGTAGCGGCCTTAGTCCGAGGACCCAAATTTAATTTTTTTTTTCAACAACATTCTATTCGGCTTTTGATTACCTTCCAAATGACACAAAAATTACGAAAAACGAATGAAATTTACTTGAGTTCTATGTAAAATACACATAGGGTCCTAGTAGCTTTTCACTTCTAAGGCCCTAACTCACGGTCCACTCACCCGATTTTAAAAAACTTTTTTTTCCTGGATTGGTATTGACAATACCTATCATTTGCCGTGTCATTTACATTTCCGTCGTTTATTTTGCCATAAATATCACCAAAAGACCTTAAATCACTTAGGTGGCCCTAACTCACGAAGGGCCGACCCGAATATGCCCATCTTCGAACTTAGCCTCACTATTTTGACTATCTTTCAGGGAAAAAAAAAATTTTTGAAATCGGATTTGATTTACTCAAGATATCGACGTGACGGACAGACGGACAGACGGACAGACGGACCAAATTTTTATTGCGGATTCGTTATCTATGAACATAGGCAAACACTTTGCCCTTACCGTCTGCTTCGAATTCCATCAATTACACACGGCATCGTAATCCTATAAGCCCCTTCGTACTTCGTACGGGGCTAAAAACGCGGAGGTCGGTCAGATGCCTGCGAATACACGACATTTCGTCCTCCCCAAACGTTACAGACTTGAAAATATTTCTCCGTTTTCATTCGCCTCAGTCTACTTAACAGTTGCGTTTAAACAATAGCACACATGGACACCATGTGTGTTTAAACAATTCAGCACAAGTTGTAAAAGGCGTGGTCGTGCATAAGAGGTATTGTTTAAAGATATGTGTCAAGTAAACGAAGGCAAGATGGAGATGTTTTTAGAGTTTGAACTATGTCGAATTACGTGGATCTGGATTTATCATCTTTTTTTTAAAAGAAGACCACCCTATCCCACCTGATCAACTAGTGGGTGACAATTATGTAAAAGTTATGATGATATTACAAAGGAATGGTTGTGCCAGTTCATTGTTCGTGACAACAAAAACTCAGCACTATAGCAGACGTTGTATCCGTTGTATAATCCTCCCCTTTCGCAATTTTCATCTGAAACGTTTTTTTCATTAGATAATTTTCAACTTAAAAGTTCTAGTTTATTGATAATAAAGAAAATAGGGAAATTTCTTCGTTTAAAAATTTTCGTTTTCCTTAAAAAAAGAATTGGATGTATATTGCGCACAGACGTTTTATTGTGTCGTGAATGAGGGATAACGACCTTCCTGTTTGAAAATAAAATGAAAATATGATGTTCATCAGCATATGTACCTATTTGTAGTATAGTCATCCAATGTTTCAAGCACATGCCGGGAAAAAAATTAATTTTCACAGACTCAGGTCGTTGTTCAGACATACAAATTTCGTCAAATTAGCACCAGGCATCACTCACAAATCGTATGAAATTGACGCCATAAAAGTAAATTAAATTTATTTTTCTTCCATTTCATTCAAAGGAATTCATTCCATTCATTCCATTTTCATAAAAGGTAAATGTTTACCAGAACGGAAGTGAATCATTATTAAAAATATTGGTCTAACCGAATAAGTATAATGTGTGTAGTGTATCCACTGTATACACAAGCAAATTTTCCTTTTTCGAAACGGAGAATATATAGACCGCAATCAGCAGCACAGAACATGGTTCGTGTTCGAATATTTTCCTATTCTTGTGTAATATTGGCCATAAATGTTACGGCATAATGAATGTGGTGCCTTTAAAAGAATGATTGCATTTATATACATACAGAAAACACAGTTCAGGCGCACATATGGTGTATTTACATACCGAAACTGTGTGCATGCTTTTTACTGCAGAATCGTAAAATCATAGAGTTAGTTTACGTAGTTTACATTGTTTAGAATTGAAATTTGAAGGCACTTTGATGTAATGTCGATTTTTAGTAAACGGACGAATCAAATGCCAGCCATAAAAGACTTAACAATTGTTTACAACATCCTCAACAAAAACTAATTAATCGAATGAAGCTTAAGTGTTAACCGACTTTTATGGGTGAGAGTCTCATTTTAATTGCACTTTCCGCATCTTTTTCATTTTAAAGTGCTTGTGTCAACTCTTAAATTCCGTGCATGCTCACTGGTCTATAGGACGATTTTACTGAACAGCACAAAGTTCAACTCTTTTCTTCAAAATAAAAATTCTTCAAAAGCACTCGAAACTGAAGCACATTTTGAGAAAATATGTCTTTTGTATCGTGTCGGAACACTTGAATGAAATCCCATAATAATTTTCCGCTATTTTTAAGTCGTTGCAGAATAATAGCGAATAGCAGTCATTGTCAATGTATATGTGGATATGACGAACAATATAATAAAACCGTAGCCATGCATTTTAATTTCCGTATAGCCTTTTCTCGACTTGTACATAAAGGGAGTTAATTGCTTGTATAAAATCTACCACAAAAGAGAAGACTGCAATTACGAAAACTTTGATTTACATTTTGAACAAATGTGTCCTCCGATCAGGATTGCTTTAAATAGTACTTTTCTTAACTCATGCTAAAGGGTTTTTTATTAGCGAATGAGAGATTTCCAGCACGAGCCGGAGAGAGACGATTCTGGAATCAAATTCGCGGAAGAAATGTGTCAGCGTAAGTTAGTTAACAATGTTTTGTGAACAGTAGTGTGCTGGAAATGAGCGACGAAGCACCAGATAAACAAAAGGATCTTGTTTTTTGTTTACAAACCGTATAAATGAATCCATTCCTCCTCTTAGTATTGAAATGCACGACAAAATGGAGTGAAATTGGTAAATCAACTTGAAGGGTATTGGAGATTTGGATTCTGCAATAGAAAATTATGGAAGGCATGTAACAGACACTCTCCAAAAAGAAAATATATACAAGAGCAGCGGTCCGAAGTACACCCAAATTTTCATTATCATTATCATCAGGAAGGGAACGTGTCAAAGAAAGTTAAAGATAAGTATATCAGAGGCCAAGAAAATAGGTAAATTGTGGATTGTGTTAGTGCAATCCCAGGCCTTTTAATTCTTACAGAAATACTTCGAGACAGAGTAAAAGCAAAACCAGAATAAAGGTATCCATCGATTGGATGGAAAAGACTAGGTTCCGTTTTAAAAATATTCTAAAATTGATTTTATAAGCTCTTTATGTAACCTATTTTCCGTTTGTATATATAGATAGATAGACCACATAAATGGTACCTTAGATCAAGATTCTTCACTGGCATCATCAGCATCCACACAATTTAAAAAAAAATATATGCAAGAAATGATGAGATATATTCTTCAACGAAGCAAGCAGCTGTTGTGTCGAAGTTTCCTTGATCTATTCATTAAATGGTGTATTGTTATACAATGATATAGCGATAGGTACAAAATGGGTATTTTATTGATTAGTCGGGTATCGGGTTTAGGTGACACTTGATTAATAATTGATTATCATCGTTTAGTTGATAATAATTTATTAATTAATTAAAGGAAGTGCTGATGAGCACCGTTCTTCGTGTGTGTTGTTGTCATTTAAGTTAAATTAGATAGGATACCTCGTAGAATGCAGTAAATTAGACATTCTAAAGAAATCGGTAGACACCCGTTTTTGTAGTTAGATAAAGAGAATTTCTCCTTTCTCGTCAATTTCTCAGCTTGAGGACATCACTAAGGATGCAGAAACCAGAAATGAAAATCATGATTAAGTGGAGAAAGCTAAAGATAACTCTAAAGAAAATTTGTTGACTCAAGAAGTGAGACCTGCCTCATAGAGTGAATGTACCCATCTTCAGACGACTAGTGGCTTTCTCAACTTTGTTGATTTTCTTCATTAATAATACTTTGTAATAATATGAAGCTTCTTTCAGTTTTTCAATACTTGTATTTTTGATGCAAATTGAATATTTAATTAATCTGAGAAATGGTCCTGGGTATCAGTCCTTGAACTAATGTGGAACTTTTTGTTTTTTGATATTTCCAACGACTTATTCATGTCCGAAGATGGGTATATCCACCTAGATGAAGATACAGAGTGGGAACAAAATTTTGAAAAATGATGGCTCTCATTGAAATAACCGATAATTTAACAGTGAAACGCATACCACCGACTTCGAACACTAACATAACTAGATAATTCATAGAGAAAGGAAACGTTTGAATGTCCTTACTTATCAGTTTTCGCTCAAAAAGCATTTTTTGTTTTCGCGGAAATCATTCTTCTCCTTGCATATAGAAAGAGAGCCAACTAAATTTATACACGATGACGTTCGCGTTTATGTAAAATGCACTTTATACCATGAATATAAGGACGAATGCATAAAATGATTTTGCACAAACAATCGATCTTAAGCTTGTATGTTAAATGTAGCATGTGTGTATTTATAATCTCTACAGGGGTTAAATGTCATATAGAAATTGGTAACAATACAAACAGAAAGGTCATTGACACCGTTAACTATTGGACACCCGAGTGGTTATACGCCACTTTTAAATGCTCGACATAGAATGTCCTAATAAGCACGTATACTATGCACACAAACAATATGTACAAAATTTAAATTGGAAAATTATAACCGTGACACGATTTTCAAAACGGTTCATGGAAAGGCCTATGATCTATTTCAAGTTAAGCCTTTTTCGTTTTTTCGTGTATGACTTTTCTAATAAAAACTATTATTTTTGAAAATGAAGAACAGTTACAAAAAGGTGCAGACATCGAAATGTGTTGTTTAAATTTAAATCTGTCATCGATTTCACACACCCTAAATGTGAGTTTCATTCTATTATTTTTAATGAGGGCAAAGCTATTTTAGTGAACAATTCTGTTTTCATGAAACCGAATTCTTAACTTAACTGGGACAGACCATGCAAGTAGTTGGTTTTCACTTTATATTTACTCGGTTACAAGGGAAAAGACACAGAGAAATATCAGACTGTTAGAAATCTGTAGAGTACTATGGATTCCAAAAGTATGATAAGTATGATTAATTCATTTTACGAGTGACGGTCTGAGGTGACGTTCCTAATGTATGCCCTAACATGCATGAAACATTGAAGAAGTGTATGGACTATCACACGAGGGCGGAACCCGTTCTCGGGATGCTCTTGACATCCTTTCTGAATGATTCCTAGTCCGAATACCAACAACATTTTGTCACTTGCTGTTATTTGGTTTTTTATGTGCGACTTAATATGTTATCAGGTCCTCGTGTGATTGAACGGAGACCAGGGTCTTTTATTGGTAATTTGAATTACCGAATTTACCTAAATTACCGATAAAATTACCGAAATTCCCTAATTTACTTACGAAATTATCAAACTTTATTTTCGTGAAATTTCATCGGTAATTTAGGTAAATTCGATAATTCAAGTTACAACAATAGGCCTTCTTGATGGAGTCTATAGCACAGAATAAATCATGCTATGGTTTGATTATCAAACTTTGAAAACTTATTATTAAAACATCTCTTGATTTGACACATAACATTTTTGAATCCAATGTCTTAGCCGTAGGGTTCCTTAGTGGCTATTGTTCTTTAGAAGTTTTTTGGAAGTGTTGTAGAACAACCAGAGGAACTTTATGTAACTAATGACCAGCAAATTATTACATAAAATAGTAAACTATTTATGCATGCACAATGCAGAGTGAGTACAGAACAGAATGAATTTGAATAATGGTTACTTATGTAAAGAAAGCAATTGCATGGACGATACAATACGTTGCTTGCCACAAAATTCTTGCAATTTCAGACATGTAAAATTTAAATTGTAAATTTGATGTTGATTTGTTGATTAAACTCTTACGAACAGGAAGAGGGTACGGTCATAAGATTGAAAAATACATTGTATTCGCCATACTAGCAGTAATATTCGAATCGAATGGAAAAAATGGAGGGTAATTGAAATGCCTTGAACTTTAAACAAAAATTAGAATAATTTTATGCCGACTAATCGGACAACTCTTTTTGGTATAAAAGGTGGTGTAATATTAACCAATGACCGACCGAATAAGAAATACGATATTTTCCAATTAAAGAACTTTCCATTGGTAACTACCGGCCCTGCCATTACTATAGATTGTACACTGTGCAAATGATTAAGAACTGATAACAAATCTAATTTCTTTTCTTTTTTCAGACAACTCACATTACTTCCTTGAATTGAACAATTTTAAATTCAAATTCTATTTTCGTTATCTTCATGAAGAATTGAGCGGAAGACGAAGCCATTATTTTAAGGTTTTTTTTTCTTCGTCTTTCATTCTTTTTAACATTCACATTCTAGCATTACAAATCGTAGTTGTTAGGTGCTACACACCACATACCATTATACCATAATACGTATGAATGTACGAAATGAAAAAAAAAACGAATCTTTCACTCAATGAACCTTTGCGAATTGAAAGAGTTAAAAAAACATTTAAAAGTACGTTACATACCGTTGAACATGCAGGAAATGCGAGGATATGTTAAACGAAATTGCATCTTATGACGATAAGTCCGCAATAGGTTGGAAACAATTGAAAAAGTAGAAACGAAGATTTATGATATGGTTTTGCGACTGTTTCTAGCCGAAGAAGGAAATTGCATTTGTACAAATATTTTCTAAACGGTGGAAGATAGAGCATACAGTCGTGACGATATTTTTGTGAATTTTCGTAATTTTCCTCGAATTTTCGTTATATCTTTATTGAAGGTGGATCTCTGGTGGAATGGACATCAGTTTAGGTTGCTGGAAATACAAATTCTATAAATTATCCAAACAAGGAAAGTGCTTGATTGTCTTTCTCATACACAGAAAGGAGCACAGGAAGTCGTTTATTTGAGAGTGTACCGTGCAATACTCCCACCGTTGCAATAATAGTAATTTTTGTCCACTTGAGACAGAAGTTGCAATGACTGACTAACCGACAGAAAACATTGATGAAAACTGTGGGTCCATTCAATGTGTTGTATAACCAATACAGAAAATATAAACTACGAAGTAATGCTGGTATGTTTAACTTGTTCAATCTGACGATAACTGTGTTTATGTGTTCGGATTATTGCAGGTTTTTAATTTAAGAATTTAAATTATTTTAAAACAAAATCCTTGAAAACGTTATCACTTTCAGACTTTCAA
The DNA here is from genome assembly GCF_014529535.1 of Bradysia coprophila. NCBI lineage: Eukaryota > Metazoa > Arthropoda > Insecta > Diptera > Sciaridae > Bradysia > Bradysia coprophila. The sequence continues at coordinate 2,891,675 of NW_023503608.1, read as the reverse complement.
GAATTTAAATTCCAATTTCATCGTTTAAGTTAAGAATTTGAAGACAACGCTATTTTCTGCTGGAGCGCTCAAGAACCATGAATGCCATGAATTTCTTTTCAATTGTTTTTGCTTGTACATAATAATAATAATTATACCGCACATAGCTGGCATATAAAAGTATGAGATCGTAATAAATATTTATGTGAAAAATTCTCTATACTTGACACTTTTCCAAATAAATCAACCATATGAGTCTAAATATAACAATAACATACTATCAGAATTAATGGCTATTATGACCTATAATTTTTTTTATTGAAAATCGTTATTTAAAGCGACTTCCAGCTAATATTAGAACTATAAGATTGATTCTTTATTTGATGGGCATCAGGCCGAAACACACGAGCACGTTGCTGAGATCGACATTTATGCTGCGTTCTCCATTGTGCTACAAATCGGATTACAAAGCGCAGCAAAGTTGTTGACAACGCCAAATTGCTCGTATGTTTTCGTCCATCAATGAAAGTCTAGAACAGGTATGGTCGATCGGCGAATTCGTCTTAAACGAACTCCCATTTTATGTCAAAATAATATGAAAATGAGTCCGTTTAATTACGAAAATCAATTTTTTATGTCCTCCGGGCGGACAATAGGCCATACCTGTTTTACACTTTCATTGTTCGTCCATAGGAAATGGATCTTCGATCGGATAAACGAAAAATTAAAGTACAGGCACTGAGAATTATAGGATCGAATGACACCGTGAGCCAAATGTTTTTATTTATCGTTCGAAAAAATGTGAACCGAATCCAGCGCCTATTCCCATAATAATTCCCATAATTAAATTCTCGAAAATACCCTAATTTTTCACCCATCATATTTGCATATGTAGTTTGCGAAGGTTGTAAAAGAATAATTTGTCCTACATATTACGTCACTATTTTCCGGTGCTGTCATCAGATTTAAATCATCACTAATTCGATAAGTGTTGCTTTTAAAAAGTTCATTTGTATGCTTGCTAAGAGGACCGAAAGTAAAGCTGTCAATTCGCGGGGCGAAAGCTTTCGCTTTCGCCCCTTGAATTGACATTTCTTTACTTTCGGTCCTCTTAGCAAGCATACAATAGTTATTTGTGTATCTGTTTTGGACGATTGTTTTTAGGCAATTTCGCTTGTTGTAGCCCGAACGAAGTGAGGGCTACATGCGAAAGTGCCTAAAATCAATCGTCCAAAACAGATACTCAAAAAAATTTTCATGTAAGGGGTCGAAAACCTGAGAAAAATATCGAAACTTCCTCATTTTCGGCCCCGACACATGAAAAACTTAATACGTAACTCTTTCGGCCTACTCAATCGATACGTAAATAACTATTTTATGCCAAATACTGCGAAAGTTTGTATTTTCGGTCCTCAAATGGTGACCGAAAGTAAAAAAATTCAGGCCTTGGGCCGAAAGTAAATGTCACTGTCATCATTTTACTTTCGCCCCGTGGGCTTGCGTATTTGCGGGCCGAAAGTAAATGTCACTGTCATCATTTTACTTTCGGTCCTCATATGTCACGAAAGCACATGTTCACTTGATTGAAAGTACGCATTGAGTGTAGTGTTGTGTTGACGATAACCAAATGTTTTATTAGCAAGTGAATGTGTGTTTATTGTAATTTTATCTGTTAAATCATTTTTATTTTTTGTTGATAACTCAACAGATTCATTAAATTTATGTTTTGTTTCGGACCGAAAATACAAATCTTCCGCAGTATTTGGCATAAAAAATAGTATGCATAACAAGGGGCGAAAGTAAAAAAATTCAAACGTGTGAAGTTTGCAGCCCGCGCCGCAGGCAAGGGCGGCAATCACACGATTTGAATTTGAAAAAATATCGAATATGCTTAGAACGAAAAAAACCACTATAAATCGACTATATTCGGATGGTATTTAAGTGAGATCAGAATTCAGGAATTTTAAGTAATTTTTGGAATTTTCAGGAATTTTATTTTCCTAAGATAGGCTCTGTCTGAATCAGCGCATAGCTAAATATATTAATTGACACTCAATACACCCTCGCATTACTTCCGAAATGATGATGTGCCGCAATTATTGTGGAGAACAGGGTATTGGCACTATAAGCAAAGAGTTTTGTTGCCGATCTTGACCTAGATCTTGACATTACATCTATGAGCAATGAGCATATTCAACATAATATCTGTACAACGAACAATATTTAACGTAAATATTAATCAGTAGAGCAAAATCAGAATGCTAAGTATTCGATTACGTAAACCGTGAAGAACTTGAACTGTGGCTATCGATACCTCAGAAACGATTACACACAAAAAAAGCTTGAAATTTAACGAAATGAGAGTCTTACAACATTTTACTTTTAGAATTAAAAAAAAAATCGTTTCACCTAAAGTCGATGACTCAGTGTTTACCGTCAATGTTAAAAGATATCACTTTCCATTCCATTTCGTTTCAATATAACTTCAATTAACCGTAAATTGAGAATTCGTTTCAAGCGAGGTTTTAAGTGTTTAAACACCCATCTCCACGCAATTAAATTCGCTCTTTTTATTTGTTTGAAATTTATTTATAAGCGCGCAAATAAATTCGTTCACTATATATTGCAGATGTGATTTCTTTTCTAGTATTTATGCTATTTTTGTCAATGATGAATACCATTGACTGGTAATTGATTTTCTTTGTGTTGTAGGCTAGCAAACCTGAAAGTTAGTTTTTTTTATGTGATAGTCTATGTTCATCAGTCTATAAAAAAAAAATTGGAAGTGGAATTGGAATCAAATTAAATAACATTCTATACGAAACATTGACCATTTATCATTCGAATGAAGAAAAAAAAATCATTCGAATTGACCTCTCTTAACACACACGTTATTATATTGACACTGATTGTGTTCGACCAATGTGTCATGTGAATGTAATGAAAATTCAATTAAATTTTGATTGAAATTTCTCATTCCGATTAAACTTCGTCTCTCTCAAACAATGACTAATTGAACTCAACAATATTTTCGATCGAGTCTGAAATTTTTATATTTTCTGTTTCAGAGTAGGTATTATAAAGGAGAAATCTCTCCAACATATTAATTAGATTATTATATCAGAGAAATATTGATTATTGATACAATTTCGATTTTCCAAATATCGTTGGAATGTAGTCGATGATAAATTGTGGTGTTTGATTTCGTCGAGCAAATATAATAAACACACAACACATAAGTTTCAATATAGCTTGAAAAATATCACTAATGTACGTGGAGCCTCATGAGACTCATGTTTCGTTGATTAATACATCAGAAAAGGTTCAGTGAATTCTCTACAGCCTCAATACCAACAACACTCATTCTACTGGTAATAATAGTCGCATCAAAATGCACCAACGGGCGGTTAAGTTTCAGCTCAAAATGGTGTATGGTTGACTTGACCATCATCAAAATATATTACCTTCCATCGATGCATACGTTTCACGTCTTTCGACTGGGCCACCGAAACAACACATAGATCACCCTGGGAAAGTTTGACCCTTGCGGTGATTGCGGTTTCTACCGTTTGTTTATTGGCAGACAGTTATTTTTATCAAATCTTTAACTTAATTATAATTTCACGAAAAATTTTGGCCTTCTATTGGTCGTCGCAATTATTTTGTGCAATAGTAAATTTTGTCCTTTTTTGAAAATTTTTATTTTGTCGAAAGGGGTGTTTGTAGCCCGAGCCGAAGGCAATGACTATAATCCCTCGTGGTAAAATAACAATCGTCAAACAATTACGTAAGGTGTTTTACTTGCAGCACCCTGCGAAAATGAATATTATCGCAAGTGTCAACGGTGTGCCTCTTCATTTTCGCAGGGTGCTGCAAGTAAAAATAATTTTCGTGATTCGATTCTTAAAGTCATTAACTGAAGTTTATTTCGTTCATTCATTCATTTGTTTGAATTTTTCTAACGTGAATGTGAATGACATTTAGATGGTATTTCTTTACTCGGATGGTATTTTATAACTCGGATGGCATTTGAAATGACTTTGATCTATAGGACTCCAGTTTTCAAGTAAACTCACTAGGTTAACATTTAGTGGGAATTGAATCACTCATCAACTGTATGTGTAATACAAATTGTGTGTACACTGTACACTTACATTGATTCTGGCCAACACACTGCTGGCATGAAAGTATACAGACAGCATAGAAAATAAGTGAATGCAATTGGACAGTGTATCGAGAGATATACACTGTTAAACTCCATACAAACTTTTTATTATTTTTTGACATTCGAATCTATAGTTCATTGCCAGCAGTTCGTTGCTCTGGCTCGTTCATTAATTTATTTCATATTTTCATTTCAAAAGGTGAAACTCATAGAAGGAGGATGGTGAAATGAATTGATCGGATGACCTGTCGTCTTAGCAGAGGTTGTTGAATTTTCTTTCACTTTACCTAAAGTAATTACACGACAATGTAAAGGAAAATATCTATTAAAATCACGATCATGCTATGGCAAAGCTCATTACGGCATACCCACCTAAATGGAATTTAACTTTTGACATTAATGGTACTGACATTTGACTGATTTTGAGAGTTATCGTTTTGATGGTAATACGAAGATTGTAAAACAATGAACGACACAGTTTAAAGTACTGCATCGTCCATCACATCAACCTATTTTATATTGATTTTTGTGGATATTAAACGAAAAATGTTAAATGCATTTTATGTTAAAAGGGGAGAAAACTGTATCTATGCACTTGTACTATCCATTGTACTTATATGTAATTGTATATTATATGTACAATTGAAGGATACAATTAAAAGCTACCAACTTTGGATCACACTCACCACATACAAACAGTAGAATTTTATCGCTAAATCATTTTTAATTCCTGTAATATGTCAGTAATGGAAACAGCTCATTTAAATAGTGTAACTCTATTAAATAACTGATAACTTCTAAAAAAAATCGTTATAATTGCAAGAGTTTTTGAGTTTTTATCGTTATTGCGTCCCTTCATGTTACATAAACATAATGAATCATTTTCTCGCACATAATACATTCACATTACCACTTACTACACATTGAAAGTAGTGACTGTAAAAAAAAGTTTGTCTGGCTGACGCGGCATCCATTATCATCATTTAAATATTAATGGGCTCGGATAAAATTTTAATCACCAAGGAAAATGCAGTGTTCATTGTTTGCATGTAATGTTTAATATTACTAAGTGATGATAAATCAAATTGAGATTCGCGAATGGTGGAACTTTTCTTTTGAGAGACAGTTCATGTTCATCCAATTCAATGCGATTGATTTCAACTGATAAGCGTATTATAATGACTGTCAGGATAAAAATATTGTGGTGTTTGTATGTTCAGTCGATTTAAAAATTGAATATGAAAATGATGACTATGACTACTTCCCATAATTCATGGAAATACTTTTACGAATTTAATAGACCTCCTCTATATATAGATCACTCGTCGTAGGCGCATTGTCTTGAACAATGCCAAGACACTGATTTACTTTTGAACGCCTTTTCGCTCACAACGTTGGATAACTTTCAACAAAAACAAAGAAAACTAATTTCACAGATCCCATTGTAAATGCATATCGCAAGCTTTTCGAGTTTCCATGAACTTCTTTACTTCTATTCTATAAATAACGGAATTAAATTAAATTCAAGAATTATACTAAAATTACGAAGTTGTTGGCAGACGCGTTTATATCATCCAGTCGTATCATTGGTTATACACATCCCAGTTTTGGAGAACGGATAAATAAACGAAGGAAAATTACATTATTATTTTAGATCTGATTGTTTCTCTCGTATACGTATAACGTAAGATGAAACGGTAGGGAAGTTGCTGAAACGTGATTTCATTTTCGAACTGACACTGATACTTGAACCAATAATATGTTACGCTACAAACGGCAACAACACTCAGACGGTCAGATTGAGATTAATTTTACTTTTCCAATCAAAAGTGAACCGGATGTTGACCTCTAAATCAATTAAGAAAAATCTCTTGGCATTTTGATTAAAATTTTATTTAGTAGAATCGGAAGACTATTCAACCATGGAAATCTGTTCGGTGGCGGTACATGATGCTCGTACAATGGAATGATACCTTCTTGTAAGTTGAAGCCTCACAATTTTTGAATTTGAAGTAAATGAACTGAAAAATATTTTTCAAAACGAATGCGGAAAATAGTCCTTTTCTTCCCTCTCTGCTGAAACTTACGAAACAATTGTTGTGTTTACATCGAGAAAAAATTGGAAAATGCATATTCCCTGGTGACAGTAACACTCCCACAATGCAATTTCCCCTTTTTTGTATTAAGGAAATAACTAGTTCAACGCTATCTTTTCCGGGAATACTGTGAATACGGATCCACAAGACCGCATCCTGCCAACATAGCCTTAATTTTTCGAGTTCCAGATGTTTCAACAACCTTATTTTCTCCACTATAATGCGGTTAGAAGGTGGTGTTTTGTTGCCACTCTATCTGATGACAGTTCAGGTTAGAATTTTTTTTATTTTCTCACCTCTTGTTTCTCCCATGATATGGTTATTCACGCCACGTTTGGATGAAAAATTATGTATTTACCAAGGGGAGAAAATGAGAAATTCCAAGTTGGATCACTCGATTTGGAATTTCCTATTTCTCCGCGAAAATAACCATTTTTTTAGCAGATTCTCTTTGAGGATTGAATTAAGAAACAGACAGACATCAAATCATGCACATTTCTCATTGCACGTCATATTGATGAATTCCGTGCTATGAGATGACCGGGACAGCTTATACACAATCAACCGGTATACTTTGTACGAGTCTAAAATCTGCTAACGTAAGACTCTAAGACAACAATTTTAAATCAAAGTAATTGTACATAAAAGTGGTTGGTCTGAGCAAACACGTCGATAAATCCATTTCTCTCCCTCAGCCATAATTACGTTCCATTAGCAAGCTTGTGAAAACATAGACCTAAAACCGTACATCTCCCGTGTTTCGTTTTTTTTTCTTTTTGTTTACGAAGAGGTAAAATAAGCGCAGAAAAACGGGATTATCTAATTTAATCGACCAAGAGCTCAGCGTCGGTAAACAATTTCTCTTATTTTTATTATTGAATTCATCTGAGGGTATGTTAAATTAATGTGTGTGTGACGTCAATTAGTTGATGTTAGTTTATCCAGAGGTATTAATTTAATGCGAGATTTGATCCCCATTTATCATAAACATTCAACGTTCGTCTGCACAACGTACAAATCCGTAATAATGAAACGGAAATACAAAACAATTTTTGCTTCATAATGGATAAAGAAATACGGATTGTAATACAATAATCAATCTCACTTAAAGCCGCACACGAAACTCGCGTTACCTACGCTGAGTAATTATTGGTTTTTAATGTGGAAATGCCGGCATCGCAAACATTCTTCATTGTATGTACAATCTAACCAAAAATTTCGCAAAGTAACATCCAATTATTGTTTGAATATTTACACCAAACAAAAAGTGTCTACAATTTCATAATTTTCCTCCCTTGGGATGGGATGGATGATGAAGCTGAACTGTTTTTGTATTCCTCAACGATATTTCGGGTAATGTTTACATCATATTATACACACGCCGAATATGGTAGTGATCTACCACGCTCCACATGTAGGTGAAATGCCAAGAGACTTTTATTATATCTACCACAGAAATTTGTTTCGAAACAACGCCCACCTGAATTCGAATTGTTGCTGGTGAACTAATACACCCAAAATTGACAATTGATATGGTAATTATGACAAAGTTTTACTAATTAATATGCTAATCAGAGCGAATTTTCTGCTGTTTTACTAGGTAAATCAACCGAAAAGAAAATTTTGATAATTTGAAGACGTGCTGCGCATTGATAATCTGATGGAATCAAATATATTTTAACGAGAAACGACATGAATGGAAATCGGAGCGAACATCGCGCCGACCTTTATAATATTTTACTATATACAATTGTGTGCTTGCACTTAAGATTAAGAATACAACAGCCGAAATTAGCTTTGAAACTCTGCCTTCCTTTACTCAGATAACACATATACCCACAAAATCCATTCCGCACATGTATATTGTTAGACATTTCGTACACACTTTTTATACATGACATGACATGCAAAAATTGACTCGTGTAACAGGCGGTCCAGGCTTTGGATATGTTTCAATTCAAAATTAGGTGGATTGTATTTTTGGGTTGAAGAACGGTTAAAACGTGAAAAAGTTTCTAAGTCAGTTTTGTTGAGTGTACTACATCTCTGGACTTTACTTTCAGCGTTCATTACAAATTTCAACCGGGAAATATGCGCTTTTCAGAAACAGCCACTTGTTATCGACGATGCAAAAAATATCGAAAATATGTGCTAAGCGAAGTAATAGAATATTGTAACTAACTATTGTGGGTGGTAATTCAGTTAAAAAGAGCAACAGGTTTCATAATTTAATGCATTTACGTACTTCTACTCGATAATTTTTGATGTTCATTTTCGCATTTACCGACCAGAAGCACGTAAAGTGTGGTTCCAGATTTGTATTTTGACGAGTAGGAATACCGCCCTCCCCTCGGGTCGGGCTATAACGTATAACTCGTCAAAATAAAAATTTGGAAACACGGATGTGCTATTATGGATTATGTATGTATATGAGAGGACATTCCTTTTTCTGTGTTGTGCATCTCCTGGCCCATAATTGTCCTGAAGTCAATGATTCGATTCAAATTTTAATCTGTGATTTAAAGATCTCTAGACCTGGCCCTGTTCTCTTGAATTCAATGGTAATTAATGAACGTTATTAGTTGTTGGTCCAGCGTTAAGAATAATTCAATTTACCAATAACTTCATCAAATTGGTACCAATGGAAATAACATGGTAACCGTCAAGTGTTTTAAAATATTTGTAAAAGGAAGGCCACTCCAGAGAAGATAATCCCTTGAGGACAATTTTCTTAATTATGTCAAGAAATATATTAGTTCAAGAACTGGCGTGTCGACGGGAGACAGAGACGCCAAATGTTTTTTTTTTTTAATGTTTACGTTACAATCCGAAAAGTTAGCACAGAAAGCTCTGCACAAATTTTCACCTTCCAACTCAAATATTTCAACGATTAAATTCTCAATATTGATGTCGACATGATGGAAGGTATTTTAATTAAATCCTTACACAATGAAGAACATTGTGTTTTCATTCGAATTGACATATTCGAACCCTGGTCACGTTTGAAGGTTTGTATAAAATATTCAGATGTTCCGTTCGCGATGGAAAAAAAATCTTTGAAGTGTTTGATCAATACTGTTATACATCTTCGACATATCCATTCACCCATATGTTACATTTTCGGAAGCATTTGAATAGCTTTGCTGCGTGGCAAAATCTAAGCAACAAAAATTTATATTTCGTAAAAACAATAAAAAAAAAATTCTTTGACATTATGGTTTTAGTCAGTGAGGCATGTCCTTGTTCTTGTACCTTCAATATTATGGCACACGTCTGAGATACATATAAAAAAAAACTGTTGATCTCTTTGAACCAGCCAATTCAGCTTGGAAAATATTTTGTTTTATGAAATTTCATAAATTCTTTGTAAATTGAATCCTCTTGTCTAAATCAGAAATTTTAGGAATTTAAATTCCTTTAAATAGGCCCTGTAATAACTAACAATGTGTCTTTAATATTTGTGTAATCAAGAACATTATCAAACTTTATGCCTTTGTTCTAATCCTTTCTCGCTTTGAAGTAAGTTCTGAATAGGCCCACCCCCACCAAATAAAACACGATGTGCATGACTACGAAACATTGTTCAGTTTTGTATATATGAAATGTTTTACTAAACAACCCCATCCGTCATACGAGACTGACAATCACAATACATTATAATGCGACATAAGTATTATGCTCTTATGTTGACTTTAATGCTATTACAGCTATTTTCAGAATTATTTAGAATTTTCAATTTCAATGTCATACATTAGTGCCTAGTTTGAAAAGGATATTAATAGTAAGTAAGGGTTGTCACAACATAACACCGAAGGGTAAATAAATATATCACTCCATTGTCAATAAAACTTTCGACACTTTTGTTTCAAAATAGCAGTGAATGAAACTTTCGTTTGAATTGGCTGCGGTAAATTACGTAACGTATGAAGTTTTATATAGAGACTTCATGTGCCTTGAAAAAACCTGAGACTATTTTAGAATACTATTCATATTCACAGGAACCGGTGAACAGTTCTCTCCTTTGACAAGGCGCAATTGTCAAACGTCGTCCGTCGATAGAAGAAAGTATCCTGAAAACTGGAATTGTTTTTCTCAGGTTATCGAATTTCCCCTCACCGCAACTTCTACGTTTTATGCATTCAAAACGAGAATGTAGTTCGGTTTTGAAATTAATTTTTATTAGAACAATTCTAAGGAAATTGGGACTATCCTAGATAGTGATGATGATTGATTAATTTGAAAACCGGGATGAAATCATTTTAAAATTGAAAATGAAACAAAATGTCCGCTCCCCACCGATTTCCCTGCTTTCGTTCATTTTATGCTAAATTGCATTTTTCTTTATGTTACTACTGACGCAGTACATACAATACGCAATTACGCATCATTCATACCTTACTTTCAGCGAAATGATTACATTCTCCCTGCGACAATTTTAATATTTTACACAAAAATTGCGTACGAAGCCCCCCTTTGGATGTTGTGGATGTAATGTAATGAATACGAAATTCAACCATCGATATTATCAACAAGTCTTATGAATACGTAAGCTTTCGATACTTCAAATCGCTATGGTATTCATTTATACAAGTCCGTATAATTCAGGACCGTAGCTAGAACTTTGTGTCGCGATGGATAAACGTTCATCAGCAATTTTTTGGAATCCCATAGCCAGTAGAGGTTTGTCTAACAAACGTGAAATAAATAACCCAAAGCTTTCCAAAATTAGAACAATGCGAATACATGTGACAAAAATCAAAAGCGGATCAATGCCTGATAAGCTCCAAGCAAAACAGCGGATGTGAAGTCTGTCTGATCAGTAACACAAAAATATTTTTCAAATTCACTTGTTTGTCTCGAGCTGTTCAACAGCTGTGGTTCATTAGAATTTTTAATCTATTGAAACATTTGATTAACATTAGCATGATCGTTTGGTTGTAGTTTTATGTGCCACAGAGCGGATTTTTATTCGAAATTAAACGAAGCCACGTGAAACCCTACAGATGATTTAGGTGCCTGTTGTAAGAATCTTCTACAAAACAAAAGATAAAACGAGGAAAAGTAGAGTATGTTGATCCGAGGCTCAGCCGAGGTCAATAAACACACGAAAACGAGACTTTTAATTTTTATCCCGAATTATGTAATGGATCCTTTTAAGCTTGAAGTCAATTTACTTTACATCCCTACGGTTGCAGTAAGCGACTTTCAACGTGAAAAGTGCGGTTTTCGATGCATTACTTACCAATGAATGGGGGAATGAATCATTTGCCCCATTGGCAAGTAATGAACGTTTTTGAATGAAAGAATAGTTATGAATAACAAATCCGAATTTTTCCAATCCTAAGAACGAGAGATACTCAATAGAGGTCCGGATCGCGGTTCCTTAAAGCTACGGCTCTGATACAATTTATTTACATTTCTTCATAAAACCTCAACGGAAAAAAACCAGAAATATTTTCATCACATGAAAATAATTCTCATCGCAAATTTCAAAAAAAAATATTTCCAGTTAACGAAAGGTATAAATGATGCTAATTATTTAATTCATTCACATAATTTTGCCGTTCTATGCTCGTGCCAGAATTTGCGGACAAACTGGCTGTGATGTAAACTTGATTCCATCATAATTAGGCGATAAAATATGATTTTCACGCTGGAATAAATCACATTAATGGCTTGTTGGTTTGTCTAGTTTCCTTTTTTGAATAATTGCAGTAATCATTTCCAAAGTAAACATTAATTTTCCAGCGATGATACAGGCGTTTGAACATTTATCATCCGATTAGCAATGTTTATGATAAGCATAAGGAATGCTCATTGTCTGTGTGTGGGTGAGCATAATGTATAAGTACAATATTTGTAATCAGAGATTAAGCTTTAGATGAGCATGTTTATAAAACAATCCAGCAGGTATAATCATTTATTTGCTTACACACGAGCTAACACAACATAATTATCAAAGGGCTTGGAGCCGACGAGTGCAGCAATTTATAATGAATCGTTTTTATTGAAAACGATTTTAAATTGATTGCAGCTCATTGAAATTGATGATATAGTGCAGGGAAGTTATGTTTGTATTTTGCAACTGTAAATAATTGGTTAAATATTGTTCGTTAATATTTACCAATATTTGCCGATATTTACAGAAAAATTAAAACCATTTTTTTGATCTGTTAATAGAAATGTGTACACACTTATCGGCTGCAGGATACCGCTAGCAGATAAAATGGAGTGATTAACACCTTCCAATTTTTTGTTTGACGGAATCTTTTGAAAATGACCTTGCCGAAATCGGACATATAATTCTAGAAATGTTTTCTTTATATGTCGAGTTAAGTATTCAGCCCCAGAAACAAAAAGCCATTTTTTTTATAAATTCCTCGATGCTCGTGTAACTAGTGGGATCAGGGCCTTATATTTGACAAAGTTTCAAAAATTGTGTAAACATTTGTGAAACATTCGTTAAACATCCGAAAACATGCATTTTTCTTATGGAAATTTCATCAGGTAAATGATATGTACTTGTCCGTTTGGGGTGTCATGGGAAAGGTCATTGCATCTACTTTCGTTGTAAATGGGGTCTCATTGGATTTCATCATCATCTTGTCTTACTCCAACAAATTGCCTCCATCGCACACGATTCAGCGCCAAGGCTTTCACTTCGTTCCGAGTCTTTCCTTGGTCCTTGGCTTCTTCGATGATTTTCATTTTCCACGTAATCTTTGGACGACCCTTCTTCCTGTTTCCCTGTGGATTCCAATCTAGCGCAGCTTTCCCTATGTCTTGACTGGGTCTACGTAGAGTGTGTCCTATCCAATTCCACTTTCTTCTCCTGATCATTAATGTCATGTTCTCAGCACCGGTTATGCGCCACAAATCTTCGTTTGACATGACGTTCGGCCAAAAGATCATCAGAATTCGTGTTAGACATTGATTTGACAAAAACTTGGATCTGTGATGCTATCGAGTTCGTCACTTTCCACGTCTCACAGCCATATAACAGCACTGAGAGACAGTTTGTCTTGAAGATGCGAATTTTCAGGTTCCTTGAAATTTGTGATGATCTCCAAATGTTGTTCAACGCTCCAAATGATCGACGCTTTTAGGATCCGGGATTGAACATCTGCATCCGCGCCACCATCTTTTGTGATTATGCTTCCAAGGTATTTAAAGCTGTCAACTTCCGTTATTTGCTTGCCGTCGATGGTATGTACACAGTTTCCTGACGTGCACATACGAAGTATCTTCGTCTTTCCAGAATTCAGGTTCAAACCGACTTGCTTTCCGTAGTGAATAAGCGGGTTCCATTTGATTTCCATGTCTCTTCCAACGTGTGTCAGCAGACAAATATTGTCAGCGAAATCCAAATCGTCGAGTCGGGTTGTGATACTCCACTGGATGCTATTTGATTGGGCATTTGTCTCATTGGATTTAAAATTCATTATTTTTGTTGCGTATTGGATGCACTAGAAGTTTCCCAAAATAGTCAAAATTTTACCCATTTTTTTCAACTCCTCATGTCTTAATCCTCTTTTGCTGTTCATTCTGGGCAGTTCTTTAGATTCTGAGGATATTTTAAAGATAATAAATAATAAGGACTAACAAAAATTAAAGACGGTCTCTCGTAAACTCAGAGTTGCGTTCGAAGTGAACATTACCATCGACTTTACCTTCAGATGTCAGACGAAAAACTTTTATCAAATTTATTTTTTTTGACATAAAATTCTTGGCTAATTAATTATTGAATAGAATGAGACATTGCTTCAAGGCAAAAATTTATATACATGGAACAACCGGTTTTATTGACAAACGCACGATGAACGCGTCACGCGAATTAGAAACGATCCTTTAATTTATACTTTTCTTAGCGTTAATATGAAAACTTTTCCACTATACCAAAGCATAATTTGTTTATCATGTTTTCAGGGCTGAAACCGGCTGAAAAACTACCAAAGACAGTTTCACTCAAACAAAGAGGAAAGAAAAAAAAACAAATTTCGCAAAATCGTAAACATAACCGTAAGGCTATAGAGAATTATTGTTATTATTATGTCTATGCTTATCAGCGTATAAGGTCGTGGTCGTCATGTCTATATAACTCTTTATAGAAAGGTATACATATGTACGTATTGATTGGTCGATTAATAACAAAATGTAGAAGAAAAGGCTAATCAGACGTATTTTGTAAATGAATTTCATTTATTACGAAACATTCGATGTAAAGAGCTTCAATTAAGTGTTTCAACAACCTATTTGCTAATTGATGTTAAAGGGTTACACGGTTGTTTTCAATAGACTCAGAAATACTTCGAACTCTTTACCCTTTCAGCGATTTTTAAATTTTATTTGAATTAACATAAATGTAGACTAAACGACGGTATAAAGAGTACATCACATCGAAAAAGCAATTTTTAATATGGAAAAAAAAAGTTCTAGACAAGAATTTCAATTAGTTTCCCGACTTGAGAATTCTATGAGCATTGAAGCGCTGAAAATAGCACTCCCTTCATTTTCCATGTGCTATGCATACAAAAGTAAAATGTAGGGCATGTAAAATGCAAAACTCTCTGTAACTTCTTCACGATCTACCCGACCACAATTCACTGAATTATTTAAAATGAGAACGACCCACAAACACTTACTTTAATTAATATTTCATCAAGTACACAAAGTACTTTAGAGCAAAGAATAGAAAACTCTAAAGTAAACAAGACGCACATAGCAAACAAACTTGCATCTCGACGACGACATTAATATATCCCACTAGAAATACCACTTTATGTTAAGTGATTTATCAGAATCTCCTACGACGATACAAAATTGAATTATTTGGATTTTCGCGATGAAATGGAAAGCGAAAAAGAGCTTGAGGGTTATGTACACTTTGATGAATGTGAAAGCATAAATAAGACTTAGTGGTGATTTCGTTCGGGAGTATTGAAAAGCAAATAAAATTTCGATTAATTTCGTTAGATCAGTTGATTTATGCCATGTATACTATAGTGCCCCATGTGAACAACATCGAAACGAGCTGCAGAACTTTTTGGGTGTGACATTGAAGAATCGAATCTACTTTGTGTAGTAACTGAAATAGTCCCGAAAGGAATTTTATAAAAGAGTTGCAGTGGAGTAAGAACGTTCGAAACACTTAAGCGGGTATTGTCTGTATGATATATGATGGTGCCGCCATCTAAGTGTCTTTCGAGAAAGAACCGTTTCCGTCAGTTATAGACGACTAAAAGAATATCCGAATTTCGAAACGTCCTTTAATCAATGTGACGCGTACAAGTAACCAACCATCAACCGTCCTTCTCGCTCACAGTTGAAACATTGAGTTGTTAGATGTCAAACACGAATAAGAGTCAATCCACCTGTCCCGTGAATAACGAAAATTCAAACCAAAATATCTCGAAACGTTTCAGACTTTACTTAGAAATTTTGACGATGTTATGCGAATAAGACAAAGTTCCAAAGTTTGACAATTTCAAATCGAAATTTCATTCATTACGGGACAGTTCATGGAATTCACCATATAAATGGTGAAAGTAATGATGATAAAATCTTGCGTTTCTCTCCCAAGGAAAAGACGAACCCTCAATTAATGCCATTTTGTGGATCCTGCTAGTTTCTGAAACCGGTTAGATTCACCCGTTTTTAGATCAAAACTAAGAACAATGGAGTGCATCAAAATCATTTGCATTCAGTGAAATCGCTAATGTCGTGCCATAATATTTACTTGCCATGAATCAAATATACTCTTTATTTTGTGTCGTTTCTGTTTCACTTGAATATGGAAATAATGATAGTGTGATATCTACTCCTCGTTTACATTATGAATATGTATTATTCATTTAACTACATGACAACAAAAAAATGATTAAGACGTGATCTGGTATTGAGAAATTCTTGATATGACAAAGTTTAATATCAACACAGGGCAAACGAAACCGAACTCGTGATGTTACATAAATGATTTCATTGTTTCGCCAAAAATATTTTGGCTGATTATGTTCAATGAAAAATTGAATTTTCTGGGCGGATTTCTTTATGGCATAAGAGGAACTAGCACCCATCCTCTTGAATTGTTTTTTTTTTTTTTTTTGGTGGGACAACCACACACGACACACACCTGACTGACTGACCCATTAAACAAAACCATGAAACAAAAAAAAAACTGCTGAATACTGTCAGTTGACACGAAATATTGAAAAGACGAATCGAGGATGATGGTATTTTTTTGTGTGTTGAATGGATACAAACGCTGTGTATATAATGGACATTGATAACACCCTTATAATTAAACACATATTTCGCCGCATCACTATGTTAATTAATTAGTGCGACCTTAGACGTGTATTATACCTTACATTATACAACACCAGTCAATTTAATTCCGATGGATTGCCTTACATTGCCAACACATTATAACTTTTGACTAATAAAATAAATGAAATGAATTCGAATGTTCAACTATTTTAGTTTTCAAACACATGTTGTTCAGACAAGCCATTTTTTCAGACAATTTTTGGTAAATAATACAAACAATATGAGATGGACGCTTCAACGTAATATATATTATAGGGTCTCTGTACATCACGTTTGTCCCGTGTACTCATAACAGTGTCTAAGTTCAGTATATTTTGTATAAGGTGTGTGCACAGTACGTACCTTTTATTTTGATTGAATCCTACAATGAAATCCACTTTTGTTTATTAGTATATGCAGACGCTATCTTCTTTGGCACACAATAGTAAATATTTCTACCTTTTTGATTCACTTTTTGTTATCTCAATTCCGGATGATATGATTTTATCACATTACGTTTAGCAAAAAATCTGAACTTTTGTTACCGTTTTGCATTTAATATTTTTGCAACACTGTCGATCAACCATATAATCAAACAAGCTTTGATCTCTGTTATTATTTTTCGTATATTTTATTGAACCTTCACATCCAATACAATTTCTTGTATTTATTTATTTAAAAACACAAAATTTATCCGTAAACACGACCGTTTGAATCCTTTTTAATAATATTCCTTTAAAAATTTACTATCGCGTTCACACTAAAGCACATCCATATTTTATAGAAGGAAATATACATTCATTCAGTATTTACGAACCGTACGACCGTAACCAAACGTTTTAGCTGTGCGACCGCTATTTAGGCACTGCGCGATATATGATGTCTCTCCGTTCAAGTGTATACTCTGTTTTTTTTTCTGTGAAGAATAGAAATGACTTCGTTTTTGGTGTTCGGTATGGTTGTCTTGTTCTGTTCCGTACGGGTGGTTTTTTTCTTCCTCCTTTTCTCTGTATTATATAAAGTACGGTGTGCCGGGTTTGTGTGTATAATACTGTTTTTCAGTTTCGGATGCTGTATTGATTGGAGTTTTTATGGAGTTGGATTTAGGGTTGGTAATTGAGAAGAGTTTGTCTCATGTCTCACGTGAGTTGAAAGACTCGCAGAGAGGGCATTATTGATGTTGCATTTCGTGAGTAACGGTTATACCAACTTGACGTGGATGAATGCAACTTGAGAATGTTATAATGCATTTTTAGAATGCAATGTGTTGAATGGAGAGTGACGTTGTATTGTATATTATGTATGTATATCGGGAATGCGTGCAATGAGAAAAGGGACTGAAAGAAAATATCACAAAAATTCATTTGCGTTGAATTGTAAATTTTTACCTGTAATGAGTCGTTATATGTGCAGTTGAAGAATTTATTTATTCTATTCGTTAGGTACTTTTCATTTGTTTTGGCGTGTTCTTATAGAGGACATCACACAAGATACTTACTTAAGTTAAGCTAAAAACATGAAAATGGTGATTTTCGCCGGGAATGTTATGCACTATAAAGGCGATGTTCCTATCCTTGATCTAAACGTTTTAACATTTTAATGTTGATAACATAACAGTTGAATAGCCATCTGCAAAAGTCTAACATGAACATGTACATGCACACATTATAAATGAATATTTGACCCTATTTCTTGCGACTAAAGGGGTAACAACACACGCAAACTATTAAAGTATAAACTTAGAGGACAAAAATTTCTACAGATAACTTTCCAATACGTTTTATTGAAAAATCGACTTTCACATTCTCAGAAAGGTCCTTGTAAATGTTTCAACTCAAAGTTTTAACATTCTCACGTTGCTTTAGTCTCTTTGAAAAGGAAAAACTTAAAATAGTATATTACATACTTGTGCGGAAAATCGTTGTTTTGAAGTGTGTGGAGTTTGTATGCTGAGCCGAAGGCGATCAATACAGCACGAAACCCCCGAATGTAGACTCTTATTTCAGCTATGTCTCTTAAGTGAAACCAAATTATATAAATTCCACCCAAAATAAAAGTAAAATCTGCACAACGTTTCAGCAACAAAATCTTTTCACAGTTCACGCCCAGAGCTCATTTTCTGGTAACTATCGTGATATCGTAAGAACTACAGTCACGTGTAGTCACGTAATATTTTTTACGCTTCTTTTAACTGTAAATGTTGAACATTTTCTGTTATAAAACGTGATTTCGTTGTGAGGTTGGTAACATTAACATTTAACCCTACTTCGGCCTTGATAAAAAATTAATTGTTTTTCCTAAGAGTCCCAGGGTAATAACTATACCCCCAATGAGTTGATTGAAACCAATAAAAAATAATGTTCCTAGGGCGTGCACTTTGACTTATAGCTATAGCGTTGCATTCAGAATGTACACTAGATCTTCATTGCACCATTTGTACATTATACCCCAACAAGTTAGACACGAAAAAATGAACGTAGTATTTAATAACAGAGGAAAGTCGTTACATTATACATTTCGTTTCTCTCTTGGTATAATTAAATCCCATAGCTGAAAGTCTAACGGTTTTCCCAGGAGTTTGTATTTTCCAATTTCGTAAACAGACATAAAATTTGATATTGCTGTTTACGCTTCACCAATGAATGTGTACATTCAGCAAAGTCAATCAATTTTAATTTTAAAACTTAAATCGACCGAAAAATGTTACAGTTCGCAAAATAAATTAATTTCTGACTGAATCAATCTTTTTCATTAACTAGTTTAAAACACTGTTGATCAGTTCGCAACCGTTAACCAACGAAAAATCAATCAAATGTGTACATGTAGACAGAGAGCCTGGTACACCTTTACACTTTCATCATCAGAGAGTGATTAGAAAAATATTGCTACTGGTGGAAAATTGTACATTACGTCCGTGGTTCAAAATTTTTATTTGGACGAGTGTGAATGGAAAAACAGATTAACCATCACAGTCGACAAGACATTTTACTTTTTTGATATACTAATACTTTGGATTTACTAGTTATTTTAAATCGACTTCAAATCGTTTACTTCATTTCTTTAAACATCCTTTTTGCTTTTTAAAACGGTATTAGTCAGAGCTTCTCGTTAATTTGTGTGAATTTTTATAAATATGGTCCCATTTCGTAATGGGTTAAGAAACGATGACTCAATCTGGGCTTCAAAATTAGTGGACATAAGAGGTCGCCGGCTCCTGGTCTGTCTTGTCATATAAACACAAACGGCGAGAATTCGAAATATAATTTTATTGATAAAAATGATGTTGTATATTCCACGCATCATATTTCATGTTATATGTTTTGTAAATATTTGAGTTAAATTTCGATATTTTTTATTTATTGTTTAGTGAAATGAAATTTGGTATATTTTTGTAACGAACATATTTAGTCTGTGCATATTAACGGTATCTCAAATTCGTCCTACCACTCATATTCTATTGATGTATTGACAATTTAACTCTTCAACAATATTAACCTTTTCCAGGAGGATATATTTCACCTGTTATCGGCGTCAGCGACATCGAAAATAATGATGAACTCATGCCGTTTTATATATCAAAATTTTTATATTAATAGTTTTTTTTTACGTATCTGTGGTGAAGGGTAGTTGGTAAGTGGCAAGTGGAAGATGTTGAGGAATGAAAATTTTTAAAATTGTGAAATATATTCCTTTAAAGAATGGAATTCAAACGGAAGAAAGCCGAATCATCTGCCACTTTTTGACACAAACTTTTTTATTATAATTTTCTTCCTAAAATGTTTCTGGTAAGATTTTTGTTGATATAACTTTCATCAGCTACCATTTGTGACGCATACCTTTTTGCGTGTCGAATCTGTAAGTGCCACCTAAACCGATATCAGTTCTTTTGTAAGTGGATAACAGGAATTGCGTCACACCTCCACTGTAAGTGGTTTTGGGCGATATCAGCTCTTTTATAAGTTGTGATTTTTTAGAATTGGGTCGCAGATAATAGACAATCATATTATGCAGTTTGAACGAAAATATTATTCTTACAAAACTGTATAACTTTCTCTTTGATCTGAACCGTCTAGCTTTTTGACGAAAATCGAAAATTTGACGGAATTGGAAAATTTGACGAAAATCAAAACTTTGATAAAAATCGAAAATTGCACTAAAATCTAAAAATTTACGAATATCGAAAATTTGACGAAAATTGAAAATTTGACGCACTTCAAACGCTCCCAAATAAGCGACTTTTTAAGGAAACCATGAAACACGTATCGACTAGAATCTAAAACACTATACCTTGGAAATCAATATACCAAACGCGTATTTACACTGGACCACATCGTGAACCTACAAACTAAGCTGTAAAAAACAAGAAAACACTCATCAAATCGACACGCAAAATTTTTCGGAGTGACTCTCCATTGTTCGCCGTGCATTGTTGTGATGAGACGTGTGTGAACCTGGCATTTATTATTTGCTGATTACAGTGCAGAGTTTTTTTGGTTAAAGTGCCCAGCTCAATACATTTATTTCAAGAATTATCTACATTTTTTCTCAATTTTTTCACAAAATTGTCTGAGTCTGGTCATATGATTTGCACAATGGAATTCGTGGAACGGATTTATTGTCATGCAAATCCATAATGCACCGTACTACTGAGTACAATGGAAACGTTGTTCAATCGAAGACGGAGATGTCAAACCGCACACATACTCAACGCATGGTTTGCATCTACTGTATGGATTGGATATGGTCAGCTCCAATCTGTGTTCGAATGGTTACCATTGTCATGTTCGGTTGCACGTGTTTCTTTTATCTACGTTCATTGGCGTATCGTACTCATGCTCCTCTTGCAACGGATACTGTACGCTCCCGTCGAAAATAAAAGAAGCCTAAATGTCGCCATATTTAACCACTGGCTTGTGAATGGATTCCTGGTCCTGCACAGATTAAAGTGTTGCTTAAATTTGGCCCTATATTTCATGGTTATTTCTAGTAAGCTGATCATTCTTACGAATTTAGTATAATTTTTTTAATTTCATGGCGTTTATATGATCTTTAATTTCTTGCAAACCAGTTTGTATACATACCTACTGGTTTTTTTTAAATATATATTTCATGATATTGACGTTGATAGTAATTTCACGATTCGATATTTTCTTGTATTTTAAGATTTACAAGTTTGGTAAACTCCTTAAAGGTGATTCACAGTGGAGTTCCGTTATTTCTATTTTTCTCTTTAATTAAGGAAGAATTGTATTTCATGATGAATAGATAATAAACAAACAAACAAACAAACCTTTGCCTTTTAAACGAACTTTCTATCTGCCATATTTTCCGAGTTATGGCTGACATAGCTCGCACTTAAAACGCTCATAGCTTTCAAATAAGCGACTTTTTAGGAAAACCATGAAACACGTGTCGACTAGAATGTGAAACTCTATAAATTTGTCTTTTAAACGAACTTTCTATCTGCCGTATTTTCCGAGTTATATGTCCTATAGCTCAATAGCTTAACACGCTCATAGCTCCGAAATTATAAGCTTTTATAATAATTCCTTCAAATTAGTTTCTTAGAATTGCGTCCTTAACATACCCTGAAAATTTCAGCCAAATCCGCCGGTAAATTCGAAAGTTTCGTTGTAACAAAGTAACAAAGGTAGGTAAAATTCATCAATTTCAAAATGTATGAAAATCCATTTCTTCATACAAATTTCCAATTTTTGAAATTTAATATCTCGGCCAAGTCTTAACCTTATGAGGCGATGAGGTGATAGCTCGTTGAACTCGTATGGACGCCCAGAATACGAATAAAATACGTTGGGGGTAGTAGGAGCAAAGGAGCAAAGGAGCAAAAGTCAAAAAGTTCGTGTATATATGTTCCTCAGTCTTGTGGAAAAAAATTTTGTCAAATTTTTCAGTGTGAACAGACTTGCGTCACGGCCCTTCACTAACGTAGGACCATGATAAAAAGTATATTTTTCATTCCCTGGGCATAAATTTCAGAATTTATCTAGGCATGAAAAGTTGTATGCGTATCTGTTGGCGATTTTAGACACTTTGGCTTGTCGCTATCACTTTCGTCCACAACAGATACGTAATAGTTATTTATGCCACTCAGCATCATAATATCCCTTCGGCCTCGTGTCATAATTACACATCTAGAGCCTAATAAAGAACTTTGCACCTCGATTGCATAAATGCCTGTTAACAAAAAGTAAAACTTTCGTTGGCTTTTTTTGAGAAAAACGTTGGATGCAACTTGATGATAAATGTGCTTTTCTAGGCACACGATGGGTTGTCACTTTCGACCTACAGCCTCGAATGGCAATCTACACCTCCAGTGCCTAAAAAACATTTATGCAACTCAACATCAAAATGTTCGGAAACTGCTAACTTCAGATGCTTTCTGTTGCATAAAACGTTGTATGAACGTTGTATTACAACTGAACGATCTATAAGTGTTTTTGAACCGAATGAAAGAAAATAGTTATTTATGACATCGAGTGCAAAGTGCTTTATTAGGCATACGATGTGTATTGTGGAACATGCCTGCGGCAGCTAAAACCTAATACCTGCACTCGATGTCATCAATATCTATTTTCTATCAATCCGCGTCACTACTATGCTTACCGTTTTCAATGAAAATGAAAGGTTAAGCAAATACCATTCACTGAAATAAATAAATGAGACGAGGTAAATAAACTCAATGTGAAATTATACATTTGGTGCAGAAACGCCTACAGGATGATATTTTTGTTGATATGGCTTGAATAACGGGCAATAGTCCTAGAATGAGTCATAAATTGATTTATGTATAAAACATCAGTTGTGTTCGTCTTGCGGTTACTTATACTAATAATAAGTTAGATTTATTACCGACCATCATTCACCACTATTTGCATTAATTAAGTATTCTATATTGGTAAGAATCGATGATATCGTTTCTTATGTTTAATAGTCATAATAATTGACATGCTGACCTTTTATTCGTCTTATCGAACTTTACCATAACGTATTATATATGTAAAACAGCACAACTCCTGACCATTACTATTGTGTCGAGATTGAAACAAACTTAATGTGATTGAGAAACGCACTGGAAAATTAAATATTCTGGCGAAATTATTTCACTTTGTTCATTGCAGTGAGACACGCAAATTTCTGCGAAATTCGTTTGTGCATAATATCGGTTTTTTTATTCAGTTCGTCGACCTGCCATATAAAAATTATTTAAAAAAAAAATGCAAAAGCAATATGACTTTCATATTGTATATCCATAATCGTCAAACAACACCAACGATACCGTCTTTAAATAATAAAAATGTCTTGTTGATAAAATCGAGTTGAATCGTGCAACGGAAAATGATATGAAATATTCAGTTAATTGAATGTTATGTTATTCAATGGTCTAATTTGTAGCACTCGCAAGTAATATAGTAGGTAAGTCGTCTGATATATATTTCGTTGTAATTTGTAATTGAATGAAACCATTAAATGCTACAGGTAGTTTCTTTTTCTTCTGTGTATTTTTTGTTGTTGTTGCTGTTGTTGTTGAAAAATGAAATAAAAGTTAGTCAACCGACTCACTAATTCTTATTTCTCAAACTTACACTAATTGCTTAATAACACAGACGAATTAAATGACCTAGTCGCGGTTTACATTGAATATTGAAAACAACATTGATGTATTGATACATAAAACGCTGTATTATAATGGCATTATAGCTGTTGAGTTGATAGTGTAGAAGAGTGCTGTAAAGTAACATCCAGTTAATATTCCTCAAATTGAAAAATTCTTGATCCTTGGGAACTTATCAAGCGCTTTCGCATACCTTTGGGTAATGAAGTTCCTTCCATATAATTAAAGAAATGTACAAAGAGTTTCTACCTGACATCAGAAGTTTAACTGAAAAGGAACCTTGGAAAAGTTCAACAAGCTCTCAATAATGTCCTTAATTTTGACTAATTTAAAAATTTCTTTGAGTTGGAAATTAAAAGATTTTAAATTAAAGAACATGTAAATATATTGATGAAAGGTTACGTAAGCTTGAGTAGTTAGAAGCAACAGTAACAACAATAATGGGTGCTCAAATAAATTGTCAAGTCTGGATAATGAAGCTTATATCTAGCAAAGTGTATGCTAGCAAAAACCTAAAACTAATGAAATTAAGAATCTTTTACTAAACAATTAAACGACAAATCATTATATCTTGATAAGTACGCCTTTTGTTGAATAAAAGAATCGCAACAGGTCGTGGCTATTAAATCAATAAATTTTCGAATTGATATTTAGAAGCCATGCTCTTGTCGTAAGTGAAGACAGCAATTTATATTTGGGGTGAGATTAATTTCATTCTTAGACTTAACTTTTCTCGCTCATCTCTAGAATTCTGTCGAGACCACAATTGTTTTTTGCTCAAGAAGTGAGTCTACTGGTGGAAATAAAACGTCTAATCATCGCCTTGTGGGGTAATCGCGATCGCCGGAGTCAGAATGTAATTTGTTTGCTTGCGGCCAGAAAACGACTCATATTCTCTCACTCAAGTTTTTCGCATTTCCTAGCCGCAAGACAATCGCCGAGCTTAGAAGCTTATTATCTTCTGTCCGTCTAACTCAGAACAAAAGCTAGACCTATTCCTGGACTCATTCCTTTTAGAAACAGCTAGACATCTTATGACGCAAAAAACTGGCGATTTCTTATTTATAAAAGCGGACCTTGATACCTTTTTAAAGAAAAGATTTTGCGCACACACCAGACTACGCTTTAAACATATGAAGTAACAGATATAATAGCGCGATACGATCAATACTTAAGAAATTAAGAATAATGAAAAGATCGTCAATGAATTGGTAATTAAGTTCAGAACCTTGGAATATAAAGTTGTCTGAATCTGTTGAAATTGTAAAAAAAATGTTCGATTCTGACTCATGTGCCTCGGATACCATTTACCAAAGTAAGACTTCAATTACAGTTATTGAGAAAAATGTCGTACGTCATCGAGTGATAAGTGTTTTTTTCGGCACACGGGTTGTATTGTCACACTTAATAAAAAATTTATCGCTCTCGGTGGCATAAATAACTATTTCGTCAAATCAATTTTTTTTTCTAAAAAAAACATTTTGAAAAACACACTTTTTCTATCGCAGTAATTTAATATTTTTAAATAAATACACCACCATACATCATCCAATTAAATAATTTAAGCATCATGTGAACCATACCAGTTGTTTCAAACAAAATTTAATTTTTAAACAAATATTGATTTGAAACAATTTGAGATAGAGAGCATTGTGAAAATTGAAAACAAGTTGGAATAATATACATGTTAGAGTATCGATTTACACTCTTTTTACGGTACGTACAACGGCCTTTATTATGTGGGAGTTGTCCGAACCATACGAGTGTCATACATGTCGATTCCCTTTAGAAACAGATTAAGGTCATTCGGACAAAACCTTTCACCTGTACGGTTCCCGCATTTATTTTATATGTGGAAGGAGATCAAGTTCAATTCTAAATTTATTTGCTTTGCTCTTATGTTCCTTCATCCATTAAGAATGAATGACGCCAGACGTAGGAAATGTTGCAATTGAAATTGAATTTAATTTGAATCGTTGTCATATTGTTAGGTGATATACAGATGGCTCTTAAGTAGACTATACACATCCATTTCTGACTGGGTGTTTTTATAAATCTCCTATGGATAAGTTTTAAGTGGAATGGTTACCTGACATCATTTACCTATTCTTTAACGATTTATATTTTCTACAGACCTATCTTCAGTACACATCTCGTAATCTAGCCGACATAAACGAGCCATCAGAACAGTCGGAGCGTTTGCTGCGACTGAGCCCCGTACAAAC
This sequence comes from Bradysia coprophila, assembly GCF_014529535.1. Taxonomy (NCBI): domain Eukaryota; kingdom Metazoa; phylum Arthropoda; class Insecta; order Diptera; family Sciaridae; genus Bradysia; species Bradysia coprophila. The sequence continues at coordinate 2,865,272 of NW_023503608.1, read as the reverse complement.
CCGTATATCTATTGCGTACGTGACCCTAGTGCGTCTGTCACCCTACTTTGACCGTAAGCCTATGCGCCGGTTAAAGTAGTTAAAGTAAAATTATTATGTAATTTGTACATCTTAGAAATTGCGCATAGCGCAATTACGAAGCCCCGTACGACGTTCCTTTCAAATAAAACAAAAATTTCAAATAGCCCTAAAATTTTAATTTATTGAGTATAAATACACATAGGGCCTAGTATCGGCCTCAGTCCGAGGACCCAAATTTAATTTTTTTTTCAACAACTTTATTCGGCCTTTGATTACCTTCCAAATCAAACAAAAAATACGAAAAACGAATGAAATTTACTCGAGTTGTATGTAAAATACACATAGGGCCCTAGTAGCGGCTTAGTCCAAGGACCCAATTTTTTTTTTCAACAACATTCTATTCGGCCTTTGATTACCTTCCAAATCAAACAAAAATTACGAAAAACGGATGAAATTTGCTCGAGTTATATGTAAAATACACATAGGGCCCTAGTAGCGGCCTTAGTCCGAGGACCCAAATTTAATTTTTTTTCAACAACATTCTATTCGGCCTTTGATTACCTTCCAAATGAAACAAAAATTACGAAAAACGGATGAAATTTGCTCGAGTTATATGTAAAATACACATAGGGCCCTAGTAGCGGCCTTAGTCCAAGGACCCAATTTTTTTTTTTTTCAACAACATTCTATTCGGTGTTCGATTATCTTTCAAATGAAACAAAAATTACGAAAAACGGATGAAATTTACTCGAGTTGTATGTAAAATACGCATAGGGCCCTAGTAGCGGCCTTAGTCCGAGGACCCAAATTTAATTTTTTTTCAACAACATTCTATTCGGCCTTTGATTACCTTCCAAATGACACAAAAATTACGAAAAACGAATGAAATTTACTCGAGTTGTATGTAAAATACACATAGGGCCCTAGTAGTGGCCTTAGTCCAAGGACCCAAATTTATTTTTTTTTCAACAACTTTCTATTCGGCGTTCGATTACCTTCCAAATGAAACAAAAATTACGAAAAACGGATTAAATTTACTTGAGTTCTATGTAAAATACACATAGGGCCCTAGTAGCTTTTCACTTCTAAGGCCCTTACTCACGGTCCACTCACCCGATTTTAAAAAACTTTTTTTTATTGACAATACCTATCATTTGCCGTGTCATTTATATTTCCATCGTTTATTTTGCCATAAATATCACCAAAAGACCTTAAATCACTTAGGTGGCCCTAACTCACGAAGGGCCGACCCGAATATGCCCATCTTCGAACTTAGCCTCACTATTTTGACTATCTTTCAGGGAATTTTTTTTTTTTTTGAAATCGGATTTGATTTACTCAAGATATCGACGTGACGGACAGACGGACAGACGGCCCAAATTTTTATTGCGGATTCGTTATTTATGAACATAGGCAAACACTTTGCCCTTACCGTCTGCTTCGAATTCCATCAATTACACACGGCATCGTAATCCTATAAGCCCCTTCGTACTTCGTACGGAGCTAAAAATGAAGAGCCATTAAACTAGTCATATAACAGAATTTGAATCAATCTCTTGAAGGCTCTGTGAAAGGAGGAAAGGTTAACGTCACAACATAATTACAATCGTTAGAGAAGCTAACAAAGGCGTAAGAATAGTAGATTACATACTTGTGCGAAAATCGTTGTTTTGAAGAGTGTGGAGTTTGTATGATGAGCCGAAAGCGAAGTATACAACCACACGAGTCAAAACAACGATTTCCTCACAATAACGTAGTTTATTTTGCCTGTTGTGCGGCGAAAGTAAATGTTCGCAGCACATAGGAGCTACTAGCAGAGCTGTGTTAAAAGACATATTTCGAATATCAATGCGTCACTGTTCGGGTTATTACTTTTTTGACATAAACATTTTGCGAGATGTTGAAACAACAATGTCAACAACAATTCATTACGAATAACTTTGGTAAAAGCCAATAAGAAGACAAAGGATTTTCGTCACAAGGCTACTAAAAACCACTCAGGACAAAAAAGATTCGAGTTATCAGACATTCTGCCATTTGGGACATTCCAGAATCCGGAGTCCAGATACATTCGTGAAAGTAATTATTAATTGAGCTTAACGGTGTTTCAAAGTTGTGTGACACACTGTCAAGTTTTAGTACCCAATTTAGAGTACCACTCATGATTAGTGCGTTCGGTTAACACAGTTTCCTGCTTTAAAAACATGTCACAGCTCGGCTACCAGTATTGTGACACCTTTCATTCTAGCTTGGCAAGGCAAGTAACAGATTAAAATTGCCAAGTATTGTTGTGTCGAATACTGTCCAAGATCTTAAGTTTGTGCAAGCTGAGGTCCTGTTTCACCAAGCAATCTACGTAGCCTTCCAATAAAAATCTTGAATTTGGTAACGTGCAGGCAACGTGTAAAAAATAAAATTCAAAACCCCCCTATTTTACATGATAACGTTTACTCTATTTAGAGTACCACTCATGCTTGACGTGGGTTTTTCATATAGAAAAAAATTGTTACTGACAAATACACTGTCTACAACTATACATGAAGTCTGCATGTTATGAAACGAGAGTGACACACCACTGTGCACTGTTCTTTTACCCACTTTCTATACAACAAAAACCTCACTAAGTCAGGAATATTTGTATTGAGTGTGCCTAATTGTGTTGCCGCGTATCTAATAAATGACAGTGCGCGTAACCTCTCTTTCTTTACAGCCAAAACTGGTTGAGACAATGTTAAGTATGAACTAAAGGTCGAAAATTAAGTCATCAATCAATTCCCCTTCCAACAACCATCCGTAATAAAGTCTCCGGAGCGAGATATATTTTCATGTGATTTACATCAATGAGCGTTGGGGCCCCAAAGTTTACAGCCTCGTGGTCAAATTTCGGTCAGCAGCACATAGGGATTTTGTAAATTATGAGTGCGTTCAAGATAAATCGGTCGATTGACCATATCTAGTCTCATTGACTCACATTGCGTCTTCTACTGATTCCCGCTTGTATTTAAAAATTTCTCTTCGAAACATTCACAATATTCGACATATTCACGATGGAAAATTTTCGGTGTTGACAGGACTGACACTACCGAACACACATCAATGATAAAATTTTTGTTCACCTGACGTACCAAAATATCGCATTCTGTAAAAGCCAGAAAAAGCTACAGCCACACATTTCCCTGAAAATTTTGAGAACGGAAAATGGAACTAGAAAATCTGAATCCAAATGTTTACAAAAAATCTGCAGAGCGTACAGTAACCACATCAGAAGAAGATGACAGTATAGTCGATCCATTTGATGAACGGGAAGTTTTTGGTAAACAATCTTAAATGCGCATCAAATTATTTGCTAAGTGTTATTGTGGCTCTCATTCTGTAGATTTGATTCGTGCTATCAACGATCCCGAACATCCATTATCACTTGAAGAGCTACATGTGGTGCAACAGAATCTAATTACCGTAGACAATGAACACAACGAAGTTAAAGTCAATTTTACGCCAACAATTCCCCACTGCAGCATGGCCACATTGATTGGATTGTCCATACGAGTGAAACTATTGCGATCACTACCGCCAAGATTCAAAGTTACCGTCGAAATCACACCGGGCACCCATTCATCCGAACATGCAGTGAACAAGCAGCTAGCTGACAAAGAGAGAGTCGCTGCTGCCTTAGAAAACAGCCACTTAATCGAAGTGATTAACCAATGCATTGCCGTTTAGTTTGTAGACTTTAATGTTCACCATTCCGGACATTAAAATTCTTTAATTTACAAAAATTCTATTTCAATCGGTGACAAGACGTGGTTCGTGTTGTTTACATCATTTTTTCGGTTTGACTGTGGCTGAATCCAGCACCGTCGGCATTTTCTGCACTTTGGTCGGATCGAATTTATAAGTTTTCACCAGTGGGCCGGACCCAGCACGCTGGAATTGTATCGCGTCGACTCTTTCCCGTTCAGCTAGTTCTCGGGTGATTTTCATGTTGGTGAGAGCTGCAAACGCAATCAATGTTGACATTTTGTTCTTGCACAGTTTGAGCAATTACCGATCGAACTTACAATCTTTGAATCCTTGTACAAACGGTTTTGGCTTAATGGGCAACGTTTCGGGACTGTAAATGATGGCCTTTTCAATCTTGAAGAATGTTCGTACAGATGGTATTCTCAGGAAACCAACCTTATTTGAGGGAAAAAAATATTGTTCTCGACCTGAAGACAACAGAGTCCACAACAACTTACTTGAATGAGAGATATGAAATTACTGCACGCCCAATAGAAACAAATAGCACCCGGAAAATTGACGGTAAATGGGAAAATGACGATTGGCATAGCTCGTAGAACATATTTGATGACTTGTGAGGATTGCTGTGACATTCGGGCTGCGTCCGTTCCCACCAGAATCGTTACATACAAAGTGGCACTGGTAATAAGCGGCAATAGGTAAAATTGATCCGGCATTGACAAGTCGGTAAACCAAAATAGTCCACCCTCTCGCATTGATTCAACAGGCGCATTCGTCATTTGTCGAAGACCCATAAAAAATGAGATAAAAATCGGTGCCTGGGCCAACGGTACCAGCATACTTTTGAACGGGCTGATGTTTTTCTCCTTCATAAAAATGTACATTTCCTGTGCCAATCGAGCCGATTCAAACTGATTTCCTGTGTTTCTGGCTTCCGACATCTTCAATTGAAGCGATTGCATTTGCGGCATATTGTTACCCATTCTAGCAGCGTTTCGTTGAGCCAATATAACCAAAGGGAACAGCAACGTACGTACAACTAACGTTCCACACATAATGACACCCCACCACGGAATATCGAGTGAAATATGCAGATATTCTAGAGCTGATTGAACAAGCCCGACCGGAGTGTAGCCACCAAGACCAATTGTTTCAAATGCTGGTTCGCCATTAGCTGCAAATGAAGTTGCAACCTCAGTAGCATCCACTGTAGGTACAGGCGGCGGTTCCGGAATTTTGGGTAGTGTGTCTGATAAATCGGGATCAGCTGATTGAGAGTTTGCTAATTCACTAATCGATCTTAGTGAAGCCACGGATAGCACATTGTGACATCGCAGCAATTGGATGTTTGTCAGAGTTTGTGGTCGTCTTGGTTGTGCTATGTGGAAGTTCCTACATTGCATAGATGTTACTGTTTTTGATTCGATCTGAAAGTTGGGTTATGATTGAGTAATCATTCCAATGAATCGATTGGATTGACTCAATTACCTTCAACACAAAAGAGACATTTCTCAAGGAGTTGCCCTTAATTGCTCCGCAACATCTGGACAACATAATATCTTATGTGAATTACAGCACCGATTTTCTTCCGCAATTTTATTTCGTTAAGGAACAATTTCGCCGATAATAAAAAAAGAAGTTTCGATGAGTGCTCTCTCTCACTGTCAAACGTTCGAAAACACATCGAACACAAACACACACACATCGAACTAGTTAGTTGTCATAGGCGTAAAATTAGTGGGAAAATCAAATTTTGATGTTGCCTTATACTAGACGTAACAGAGTTTCCAGAATTCCACTTCTGTATGTGCAAGTAAAATTGCGTCATCTTTGCAGCAAAAGTGTAAGGGGTAAATGATGTAGTTTCAAATGTCCATAAAATTAATATCAATGCTCTCTCTAGCAAACAAACTCTCAGCTCTCTGTGTCAAATTCACACCTTGTTTCTTTGTATTCTACAAACACTATTCTACATTTTGACTGACTACGTCGTAATGTACTTGTAAATTTCAAAGGCTACTTGATTCTTTCACCACCTTAATAAAAGTAGTTTGGTTGCTAGAGAGGGTATTGTTAATATTCGTCTCTTAGACCGAGTTACATAAATATTATGTTGTTCAACGAAACGGATGCTTCAGAGAAAAAAAATAGAAACTGTGTGCACTATTAGCAGTCCGGATGTTGCATCATAACAGTACTACAGAATTTAGACACTTTTACAAGGCGCTGATAACTAGAGAAAGTTTTGTGCAGCCCATAACCTGTCTCAATACTTAGCCCTGGACCCTCAGAATTCAAGGAAGATTGATGGGAAAATAATAAGGTGCAGCGTAAGGGAATTTCCAGACCTTTCTATTTGTAGGAGTATTAGGAGAAAGCATCAACTTTTTGCAATTTATAGTTATGTCGCTAGAACTAAAATTGGAATCTCGCTAGCCGAGAGAAATTATAGAAAGATTTCAACCCAAAGTGTCTGCTACTGCTGTGTTACAATATCTCTATTTTTGAAACTCGTTACTATGTGCATACGATGTACATTTAAGGAGTTTACGGATACGATATGAACGTTCCAACAACAGTCATAAATTTCGTCTGTAGACTACTATACGTAACCAACAAAAAGACAACAACAACAACACAAACAAAATTTTGAACGTAAGCTTAACGAACGTTAAGTTTCTCTAGAGTTTTGATATCGACAACAAAACATTCACCTCACTGTCAAAACATCTGTTTTTTGTTATTGTTTATAATTCAATGTTAAATCAAATGGCAATATTGTCCGAATGGTGTAATTAAGATAAACAAAATTAAACCAAAACGAATTTCCGCAAGACAATTCAAGTGCATCAGTTTAAACAATCCGATTCTTTTCATAGTAAATTCAATTAATTGAATGTTTCCCCTTTGTGGTGAGATGGGTGAGATCCCTTTGTCAAAGCATTCAACTTAACGAAAAAATAAGTTTAATATGGAACAACAACAAAAAAAAATTTTTGGTCTCTGTCAACACCAAAGTTTTTTCTTTTGATTCTTTTTGCCCATTCTAGGCATAATTTGTGATCAAAATATTCGCAAAAATTAATTCTTACAACGCGAAGAAAGCATTCCATTAGACGAACATCGAATACAAATTAAGTGGAAGGAAAATTTCAAACAAATAAACTGCAATCCTTGTGCAACCTCTCTGGTCGACAGTACAATAGTTTTTTTTCTACTATTTTGACTTTGAGAGATGATTATTTTTGGATTTGTGGGCTTGTGAAATTTTTTTTATAAAAATACTTGTGATAAAATGGTGATGCAATCAAATTCGTGAACAAGAACAAATGAGCATGATCCGAAAACATGCTACAATGTGAATGAATTCTGTAAAGCAATTGCAGTTTTGCAGTTTTGCTAACTGCATTATACACGAGAAAGAAATTATTTTTTTTTTTAACTTTCATCTAAAGTGGTTTTGATTACACATATTTCGTCTATCTTGTCGATAGAAATTACAGTGAATAAAATAAAAAAGAGACAGACTTGTCAAACGTTCGATCGCGATACAAATTCTTGATATTTTTGCAAAAACGCTCTGCCATCGTGCTGCATATAAACAAGAAATATAATGAGTGGACGTGTGCGTCTCAAAGAGAACGGTGTTCTCGATGAAGAATTTACGTTGCTGGAAATTGTTTTCAAATATTTATCGAAAAATTTGGTTGTCACCAGCAGTAATGATTGGAATGACGATTTGTTGACAACGGAGAAATATTTCATTGAAAATGTTCAACTAAATGGACCAATCGTCATTCCGAATGAAATATGTGATAGGTGAGTGCTGCATATAGTTCTTATCAACCAATCAAAGTTTTCATATTTTTTTTCGTATAATACTTGTTCGAGCATATCGATAAAACAAAGAAATGTCTAAACATTTGTATACTATGCCATATACTACGCATTATTCAAATACAAATATCAATTTTTCCGACCTACCGATCTCGTTATTTTTAATTCTTTATCATAATATCTTCTACGCGACAGACATTTCAATTTCTCATCATTTTGCGTAACATTTTGTGTTGTAACGATGACTATTATTATATGTGTCCAGGATAAAATATACGCATGATATCTACACAGGTCATTGACCTTGCAATTTCGGGATACGAATTTTAATTCAAACAAATGTGGAGTTCTTATATAACGTTTCGATTCGGAATAGTGCTGGCATAAACAGTTCTTTTATCGAATGGCATGAATTTTGGTGCGTAAATGTCAGCACCTCTAGCATTGCTGCTGTTTGACCTACATCCATAAAATTATGTTTTTGTTGTCTGGACTAAAGCTGTGAAAACATAAACAAATTTTAATTTCTTTTTCCTGGTACGTGTGCGACTCGTGAAGTGTGCGAAGTTTAAATATTTTTGTCATTTATTTTTGTAAGTATGTTGGAACGTGGCCCTAAATTTACTATCGACGAAAATGTGCATCGTCATCTGAATGCAAATTCATTTTTTTACAGCTCCCAAATAAACTATTCAGGTAGCCACAACTTCCAGTTTGCTTTCGATCGATACACTTTTTTTTAGAAAATTCACGACAAAGAAAAATTTAGGTCAGTGTCAGTGGTGCAAGCGTGCGTCAGGTTGAATTAGAAATAATTTCGCATTTGAAATGACTGTATACACTACATGCAGTTAGACATACAGTGAATGTCTCGTGTTGGTATTGTATGTATAATACGTAACGATAGGACATGTTTTATCTTAATAATGATGATAAAATCCCTCTCGTTGGCGATGATGTCACATCGATCGTTATAGTGTTTAGTTTTTCTGAATAGTTTGTTGTCTATAGACGAATAGGTCGAAATGAACGTGTACTAACGGCAGATGAGACAGCAGCTAAAGCTCAGAGCAGGTCAGGGTTACGTAAATTTAAAAAAAAACTGTAACCCGGGATGACCTGAACCTGATGTGATCAATTGTGACCTGACCGTATTTGAACCTAATTATGGTAATCACAGGTTAAACTTGACCTGAAACCTGACAGCTTAGCTGTAAAATATGTATGGGTGCTGACAGTTTTGAATGAAACCAGATTCAAATCAGATTCTTTCTCTAAAACCATTACCTGATCTGACCTGAACTTTGAATTCATACAGGTCTTTGACCACGATCAACCTATTCGGAGCGTTAATGCTAGTGGTTGATGTTCCTTAAGGTCTTGACGCAACTGATTCTATCAGTTAAAATCACTAAATCAGTTTAACACCATTTATGAAATCACATTCTAGAAATGACATACAAATTTTAAGCCGTCCATTTTTCCATGAAGTACGTGATGAATCAAAGTATCAGATGTCCGAAGCGCAAAATGCAATGCTCATGAAACTACACTCAAACTTTATCTAAAGTTCCTAACAAAGTCATTTGAAATTGATATGAACAAATTTTCACAGTTCATTGCTTCAGGCTATACTAGCCTAGAATACATTGTCACTTTGTGATGAACAAATCAACATTAATCTCATCATATGTTAGTCTAACATATGATGGGATTACTATTGATTTGTTTGAGGCCATTCTTAAATGGACCGTCAGCCGAGCGTGAAATCTCATGCTATAAAAGTAGTGAAGTGTAATAGCCAATAAGAAAATGGGGTTTACTATGTTACAGACGGCAACCATATGACCAGTATTACCGGGTCGATTACTTCCATCGATCAAAGTATTCTTCAGTTGATTCTAAATCTGGTACTTCGATTTTTTTAAACATGCATTTTACTATATTTTACCATAATACCCAGAGCCTGTCATTATTTTGGTCGTCTAATGTGACAGGTCTAGCTCTAGCTCTCTAGCTCTATATCTGTAATAGCGTGCGTGCGCAGGTTTAAATTATGTAGCAAACATAATCATCGACCGGTAGCTGAAAATTTTGGGTTTACTTGCCGCAATGATTGCGTATAAAACAGTGAATGATTACTGAATAAGAACATACCAATCCAATGGGTCAATAGCTATTTTGATAACTAGTGTAGTAAATGTGTTGTTTTGCGCAATTCATGTGAGATACCCGATTCGAGCCGAACGCGAGTTCGACAACACATTGTATGCGAAACACTCTAATTTACTAACATGTTAGCAACAAGATTTTATGTACAACAGTTGGGATCCTCATTCTTTACAAACGTCAATTTAAGCACTCCGTAGACATTTGATCAACCAAATGCAACCGAACAATTTTTTTTTTAACAAATTCGAATTCATCCAATCCGCAGATTTATAAAGTACCACCAAGACTGCAATCAAACGGTTACCAATCAATTCATGTTCATATTTCATGATGTGCATCGGACGCCGTTAAAATATGTTTCGATTCGTGAGTCCACAATTACGGACGACGGATTGAAAGTGCTACTGCGACACAATTTAGCGTCGCTGTCGCTGTGGTATTGCGACAATATAACGACAGAAAGCTGGAACACTCTCGTCGAGCATGGTCGCAATCTACGCGAACTGGAATTGGGTCGGTCGGTTGACATGCTGAAGCACAGTGCACTGATTTCGAAAGAGTTCGAGTTTCAGTTGTTGCTACCAAATTTGAGACGACTCAAAATTAACACGATAACGTTGCTGTCGAATTTACAGTTTAGGTATGTTTTGTGTGCGGACGCACTTCTCTGTCTCCATTCATTCTAATTGGTTACTTTCATTTGTTTGATGCAGTCATCTCACGGAATTGACTCATTTAGATCTAAGTGGATGTACATTCAATGGATTTAGTTTAAATGCTATAGTGAATCTTCCAAATTTAACAACCCTAATTTTATTTAATATACGAACAATTGAAACCGAGTTACCTGCACTGTGTATGATGAATAAATTGACCGCATTGGACATATCCACCTGTTCGAATGGAACTAATGGTAACGGTCACTACGAAAATCCGAATCAGGTAACGGTCAATCCGGCAAAATATCCGTTCTGCTAACACAGAATGACCCCGAAAATCGGTTTTCTTAGTTTCTAGCTACAATAATTGAGAGTTTGCCGATGCTGACACATTTAGACATATCTGGAACGAATTTGGCCGGCACGGGTGTAGCTCAGTTCAAAGCAAGCGATTCAATCAAAAGTTCGGACATACCGGGGCTAGTCAGCCGTGCAACGAATCCTTTACAGTTCTTAGGTCTTTACAATACTGCACATTCAGCGTGCCGACGATACGATATTCCAGCCATTACGGTATGATTACGCGGTTATGTATTGAATAATTTGAATTTTAAAATTTTGATTTTCTTCCAAAAACAAAAATTAGATTTCCGGCGAAGCGAACGAAGAACAAATTCTAACCTCGGCTGTAGTTTATCAGGATCGACCAATAATGCTCACTAAGGTATGGATTTACGGCTAACTAAATCGAGCACGTAATCAACACTGTTTTTGTAGGTTCTCAATGACCTGTACCATCTTCTACGATTTGAGACATGCAAATCAATACATCGTGCACTCGATGTTGTATTATCTGCTATGGACAGACACTTGCGAAACAAACACATGCAAATATCCGGAAGGTTGGTTTTGTGGAAGTTTCTATTAAAGTTTGACTACAAAATTGTCGTTTTTCAGTGCAACATTATTCTACATAGTCAAAGGTCGTGATAAGAGCAAGTTCGGAACGCCTTTGAAAAATCACATAATCCGAACATTACTCAATGGTATGTCGTCACATCAAAGTGATGATACAATGATGCGAAATGGTTGTTTAACATTGTGCCAATTCTCTATTCCGAATGATGTGGTAAGATCCTATTTTGCTGTAATTGTGTATCGCAGTGACTAACAGATGTGACAATTTCCCAATTTGTTTCCAGTTATTCGAATACGAAAGATTAGTTAAGATCCTGTTGCATGGAGTGTCGGATTCGGAACAGGAAGGTTTCGTTCAACGGATTGCAATTTATTTGCTCAATTCATTGGCTTGCCAGGTGGATGGTCGACAGAAATTATTTCTCGGTGATTTAGGAGCGATTTCGGTAAGATTTGGTGCCATAAAATGAATCAGATTCTGATTGAAACTGACGCAAATTTTCAGACAATGTTGGCCTTGATAAACGACAGATTGACCCGGAAGGTATTCGATGACGTAATGGAAGTGGCATGGTCGACGATGTGGAATGTTACCGACGAAACGCCTAGAAATTGCAAGAGATTTTTGGATGGTCACGGAATGGCATATTTCCTAGGATGTTTGAATGTGAGTGTGCGTTGAGCGCCGCTGAGTTTTTTTTTAATTTTCCGAATTCCGAATTCAGTGCTTCCCCGAGAAAGAAGAATTACTCCGAAATATGATGGGACTGCTGGGAAATGTTGCTGAAGTGAAAACTCTACGTCACCGCCTAATGACATCGGAGTTTATTCAGGTCTTCACGGATTTATTGGAATCGTCAAGTGATGGGATTGAGGTATGCTGGAAAATCTCACGATTTTTACTCTACTCTTAATCAATGACGCAAATCTAATTCAATTTCAGGTGAGTTATAATGCAGCCGGCGTATTAGCGCACATAGCATCGGATGGTGCTGAAGCTTGGGATATAGAAAACCCATCACGTAAAGATGTTCTGACAAAAATGGTGAACGCTATCGAACGATGGAATCTGAGTGCCGAGCGTAACATCAATTATAGAAGCTTCGAACCGATTCTTGGCTTAGTGCGATGTTACGAAACGCCGGAATGTCAACATTGGGCGGTGTGGGCATTAGCAAATTTAACAAAAGTAAGTTACGGCGATCCATTGTGTGGATTGAATTTAATCGAACATTCCCTGTCATCCGTTCACAGGTTTATCCACACAAATATTCCCGTTTGGTGGAAGAAGAGCATGGACTCGACTTATTGTTGGAATTACTCGATCATCCGCTTCCATATACTCGTATAAAAGACCTGTCCCAAATGGTTCTAGACAATTGCTATCGAATAAGTAGACCAACACGTAAGAACAACCATCAAACTATGAATCAAATGATTTTAGACGGATAACAAAGCTCGCGTTCCAACAAAATTTTTCAAATTCAATTTCAAGCAATCCATTTGAACACCAATCAGATTATATTGAGATTTTCGTTTTTTTTTTCTTTTTTTTTGTTACTTTTGTTTAATGGTATCGAATCGATGCTCTCATTTCGTAATTCTTTTTTTTTCGTTGTTAATTTGTCGCATTTTCACCGAAATTCTTTGCTTACAAATACACACACGCTAACATTTTGATTAAAGAACAGTGCGCGTTACTTTAAAACAAAAAAAAAATTGAAAATTAGCCGAAGTGAATGAATGGTCAAAACCAAAAAAGGAAGGTAAAACAAAATTGAGTGAAAATGGACGTTTTGGGTTCGAGTGGACCATATTTATTTGGTACTAAGAATGAAAAGAGAAAGAAAAACCCAACCAAGAAACACAAACTTTATGTAAATAAAATTGGCAGTTTGGAAATAAGTTACTTCTTTTGTTGAGTTTAGAGTGATATATTTTAATAAATTAAAAATAAAATGATAATTTGGACAATGATATCGAATTATAACTGACATCATTTGTTATAATAAATTGCTTAACAGAAAAAAAAAAACGAACGATCCAATTCATTTACCAGATATTTCCCCTGAACATAATAGTTGAGCATTGGGTTAGTAATATACTTACTTACTTACATATGTTTTGTACGATTGGTGTTAGGCAATTTCGCGAGGTGAACACAACGTTTTTCCCATGTGTCTGATAAACTGATTTTCTCCACGAAACGAAAACATCAATGTTTATAAACAAAGTGACCATTTGGATGAGAAAATTCCTATTTTCTTCCCCAGGTGAGAAATGAAATTTACATGCTACATGCGTCGACTGTTCATGTTTCAGGCACTTCTTTCGATGCCATTACAGACATTACAGATCAACTCAGATTAAAAGCTAAAAGTCTCGTTTTCATATATTTATTGACCTCGGTCTCGCCTTAAATCAACAGAACTCACACGAAAACTCGACTTTTCAACTTTTCACACCTTCTATGAGCCACATAAGCTTCGAAGATTTTTTTAAAAAGTGGTTTTGGCTTTTAGGGTTGAATACCTTTTTCTAGGCACATATAAATTGAGCAACACCAATACTCTCTCTAGCAAAAACTCTCGGTTCTCTGTGTCAAATTCACCACTTATTTCTTTGTATTCTGCAAACACTATTCTACATTTTGACTGACTACGCTGTAATTTGCATAAAAATTCCAAAGGTTACTCGATTCTTTCACCTCACCACCTTAATAAAAGTAAATCCTCATTATTTACTAAGTAGAATTACCATAAATTTTGGTTCCCACAATTCATGCTAACATGTATTCGAGTCGGATACAACCATGTTGTTTAAATGTTGCACTTGCTTAACAATCTCATATTTAACTCAAATTATTTCCATTGATTCAATAATTTCCCGACGATGTGATTCAGCTATTAAATAAATCTAGTTGATCAAAGAGTTGATCCATTACTCTTCTATTCGATACAATCGATGTACCAACTTACTCTAAGTTCTTCAGCCCTCGGGTTTAGTTCACAGAATATATTTTTCTTATCTCGTGACATATCTCCTGCCTTGATTAATAGTTTTTAATAGTTTACATGATATGGTATGGTATTCTCTAGAACTTTCTTCAGTTTGAAGAGTGATAAAACTATTTAAACGATAATCACTTGATCCGCCCATCCACAGATGGTTGGGTTCTGTGTATGTTTTATTTGCTTAAAAGTAAGTGTGCACTGGCACGTAAAGTTCTCCAGTTGTAATTTTAAATGAATTGACGACAGTCGGATAAATTTCAACAATTACGTAGGTACTATTATATACGAGACCTGTGAATCGAAGCACTTGAAGTGTGCTGGGATGTCGCATGTGGAATGAATAAAATCAATTGGACTGTTGTTGAAAATGTGGCTTCTTTATTTTCTCCCACTGTAAGCTTTGTAAACTTTGTATCACCTTTGCAACAACTTTGTATGGGTGTCTTTCAATGGTTTTATGCAGACCTTGATGCAGACACATAATTGATATGAAAACAATTTCACTGAAGACCTTGCTAACAAATTAAAAGCCTTTTCATGCTTTTGTTTTCTTAGGGTCGAAAGTGGCTTTTTACACACCAGGGCAAAACAAGACAATTAGTTTAGGTTTCAAAAGCTTGTAAAATCCAATAAATAGCTCGGGATTAAAAACACAAAAACTCCACTTTTCAACTTTTTATGTAACTAACTAGGTCCCACCTGTTGGGCGGGTCGGGTCCCTTGACTGATAATTTTTCCAAAATAATTAACCAATTATATTACACTATTATAAATATCTTAATTTATTTTAACTGATTTTTTCATCTCATATCAGATTAATCGTCTACAACGTGACAAAGAAGCGCATCCGATAAAGACACAATGAAATTCTATTGTGTTTTTAAGCCTTTTTCAGTGATCACATTTCCATTGAAAGAACGTTCGTGCCTATTTTTCAAATATACGTTGGCTCTCATCGCAATTTTACGAGTGTAAAAATCTTACCAAATCAAAATGACATTTGACACCGCCAAAATTAACTGCTTTATTTTTTTCTATTACTCTGCTTGATACTTTGCCGCAAACTGCTCGCTCGTCCGAGCTGTCTAATATTGCAATACGATACCGCAACTCGTGTGAATTACGACCCTCGCTTCGCTCGGGCCGCAGACTTCACACTCGTCAGAGTTGTCTAATATTAGGTTTGGTCTAATCGCAAACTTCTCGCTTGTCCGAGCTGTCTAATATTGCAATACGATACCGAAACTCGTGTGAATTACGACCCTCGCTTCGCTCGGGCCGCAAACTTCACACTCGTCAGTTGTCTAATATTAGGTTTGGTCTAATCGCAAACTTCTCGCAAGGCCGAGCTGTCTAATATTGCAATATGATACCGCAACTCGTGTGAATTACGACCCTCGCTTCGCTCGGGCCGTAAGCTTCACACTCGTCGAAGTTGCCTAATGTTAGAATTGCTTGACTTTTGTAATACTATATACTCACTGTATAGATATATGCTGCTTGTTAATTATCAAATATAAAAGTCAACTATCAATTATCAAATACCAATAATCGAATATCAATGATATTGTTCATTTATTACATTGCATTTCTATTTTTTGGGGTAACTTCCGAAGCGTTGATCACACATAGCTTATCGTCGAACTTAACCTTCCAAATGTCAGATGTATAATTTTAGGAACCAAAATTTTTCACTATTTTCTGCCAGTCAAGGGAATAAGACATTAAATTATCAATTGTCAAAAGAGTAAAATCCTGTTTTTCTGGAATAGTTTCCAGATACTTAGGCCCACATGACCTATCTTCCAACTATCTTTGTGTGGTTACAAACATTTCAGTGAAGGGAATTATCAATTACCAATAATTATCAATTATCAATTATAAGCAGCGTAAAATGAATTTTTCTGGAATAGCTTTCAGATCCTTAGGCCCGACATGGCCCATCTTTGAATTCCATTCCTCGTCGATTAAAACAAATTTTATTAAAATCGGTTAAGAATGACTCAAGCCATCTCAAGCGTGACAAATAGATTACAAACAATTACGTTTCTCATAACATTTCATAAAATGTCACAACACATTAAATTATCAATATTAATTTTCAATTAACATGTATTATCAATTATCAACAGAGTAAAATCCTGTTTTTCTGTAATAGTTTCCAGAACCTTATCCCGACATGGCCCATCTTTGAAATTAACCTCAGGAATCCCATTCCTCGTCGATTAAAAAAAAATCATAAAAATCGGTTATGAATTAATCAAGTTATCGTGATTACAAAAAAATAGGCTACAAACAATTACGTTTTCCTTCACATTTCATACATTGTTAGGTTACAAACATTTTCTGGTGTAAGACCCTTGACTTTCAGCCAAGGGAACAATATTATTATTACCAATTATCAGTTATTACAGGTACATTTTATATAATAATATCACCACAACACATTAAATTATCAAAATATCAATTATCAGCACTGTATTATCAATTACAATTATCAACAATTAAAATTATCAATAAAATCCTGTTTTTCTGGAATAGTTTCCAGAACTTTATCCCGACATGGCTCATCTTCGAACTTAACCTCAGGAATTTCATTCCTCGTCGATTAAAAAAAATATCATCAAAATCGGTTAAGAATTACTCAAGTTATCGTCGTGACAAAAAAAAAATATTTCAAACATTTAAAGTTTTGATAATTTTTCATACACTGTATGGTTACTAACATTTTAGGGTATTTTCTGGCATAAGACCCTTGACTTTCAGTCAAGGGAATTATCTTTACAAAGTGCGTTTTGAGGTTTACTTTTCGAATTTCCGGTTCTTAAACACCAGCCTAAGATTAAGTCTAAATTTTACTATTTTAAATCAATCAGTTCCATCGATTCGAACGAGAAAGTGGTTGATAAACATTCAGAAGATACTATCATAAATTTCATTTGCTTACAAAGTTTTATAAGTAAGACAAATCTTGCTGAGTGGAATTCGGTCAGAAAAGTGATTAAATTAAATTCGAACGCGTTGCAATTTTATTTGTTTGTGAACAGATAAACGGAAGAATTTAGACAACTACCAATTGCAATGAATCTACGTTCGATCCATAATTTATTGTACCACTGATTCCTAGACTGAGACATTTTTCTTTGAGTACCAAAACACGACTATATCATGATTTGAATCTCTTTAATAAATGTCCTGTAAATATTTTTCGAAAGAATTTTTTTTCCAGTTTTCTCAACTTCTCTACTTGCTGCACTTTACTTTTGTGGCCATCGTAACCGCTTCCTCTATTTACCATAACATATTTTTGTCAGGTGTTTGATCATTGTGAGCTTACATCAACTTAATCCTGCCATTGGCGTCATACGAGAGGTCTGCTAAATTGACGAAGTTAATAAGTTCTGCAAGTCGAATAGTTGCAATGTTGCAGTATAAATTGAGTTTCTTTTGCTGGAACATCGAAGATAAGACAAAAGGATCTTAGTCTGCAAAATCAAACAATTTCGTATTCGCTTGAAAGAACATAAATATTTGCTGATTGTAATCTCAAATATATAAGACGCACACAAAATGGAAATATAACTCACTAGTTTAGGAGTCGTCAAGTTCTTGAGATTTATTTCTATAAAAATCGAGTTGTACCCTCTCGTACGGAAAAAAGATCAGGCATGGACAACAAAACATATCAAAATGGTGATGGTAAAGGCAAAGACGAGACTCCAGTTAAACAATCTGCTGAAAGCGACAACAGAAATGCTCGTTGGGTGGACGGTTGGGGAACAAGGGATCAACATGCTTCGAGAGACCACATTGTTTTATATTATTCCAATAAATCAACGTCCACACCATGGTATCATAAAAAGCCATAAATTCACTAGGTTGATGTTTTTCTTGACTCAGTTATTAACTCAATTAATACTTCTCAAGTGCATTGTTAAATCGTTCTGACTTTCTTTCTTTTAAATATCTATCACTAGACTATTGGTTTTTGAAATAAATTGAATACAGTCGCATCATCTGGCGAATCAATTAATCAGCTCACTTAATATCGAAGATTTGCATAAAAAAATAATAAGAACGACGAATGAGACGTCTAAGGAGGTAACACGGCTATTTCGTCCCTAGAGAAGACTTTTTACTCGTAAGATACACACCTGTCCAATAGTAGAGTAGATTACATTTAATGCACCGGAATTAATTCATTACTTGAGAATAAGGGATCAATTTTTTGTGATGAGCTGAACTCACAAATGTGATTTTGAGCAACAAGCTTTGTATTGGAAACAATGGCAAGTGTAACATTTACATATAGAGCAAAGCCGAAGGAGAGGTAAAGTAAGTTGGTAAGTATCCCAAAATGTTTCCGAATTAAAGAATTAGTTCTCAGCGTCCAATGTAAACTGTTTTATCATAAGTCCCACACAACCACTCTCTTTTTTTATATGGAAAGATAAAATCGTTCATGTAATGAAAGCTTTGCGTGCAGGGCTGAACGAACATACATGATTGTAATGTCAACTTACCGTATCGATGATACGCACGTAGAAGAAGTGTAACAAATGGAGGTTACAATTTTTCCTAATTTGTACCCTTTTGAAGAGCAATGATAGAAATTAACATCATATAGGTACTAATAACCAATGAAGTATAATCACAAGGAAGGATATAACACACGAAATTCGTTCATTAAAGTGGCTAATATCAGAAACTGACGTTGAGATTCAATGATGTTTATTTGGACCATTAATGAAAACGGTAGAATTTAAAATCAACAAACAATTGCAACAATACGTTACGTTCAATCAGCACTTTAATTGATTAAACTGTTTTTTTACCCATTGCAGCTGTTGTTGCTAACCTTTTCGGTTCTGTACACATCCTATCCACGAACAAAAATGCGAAAAAATGTTTTCTAAGCACAATCGATGAGAAGAAATTTTGCAAAGTTTTACATTCCACAAAATATATAAACTTTTCAGCAGTTTCATTGGTCTGGCCAATGGCCATTACAAATCGTTTTTTTTGTAAGACAAATTGTTACAAATTATTAATTGTTTATTATTGCGTTAGATTAATCGAAGATAAGACAAAATGTTGAATTTGAAAAATGAAGCAATTTCATACTCATCGTAAGAACCGCAAAGTTCTGGGTGGTGGAATATCAAAATATAAAAACTGTACTCAAAGTGGAAATTCTCTTCAATAATTTCACAACCGCTGTTGAGGTTTGTTGAAGGCGCTTCTAAGTTGAATTATTTCCGCCGAAATTGCAACTACTATGGACAACAACACATTTCAAAGTGATAGTGATAGTGATAGAAATTCTCCATATAAACAATCGATTGGAAAATCCTACAATAGGGTTGACGCCTGTAAAGCACGTTGGGTGGATGGTTGGGGAACAGACGAACATGCTATGGCAAAGAGAAATGGGTTTGCTCTTGTCGCGAAGAACGCAACCGCTACACGTAGGAATAACAAAAAAACATTAAAATCCACCGACTCGCTTGGCACTTGCATTTGAATTAATTTAGTAATTTTCGGTGCAAGTAAATAAATAGTGAATCGGTCAATACCCTCAATACTATTGAATCGGTCAATAGTGGTGACATTGTTATTTTCAAATAAAATCAATCAAATCATCTCAAAAACACGTTGTTGCTTTAGTGCTCATCGAATGTCGAAGAAGTATATTGCAACTTAGGCCAATAAGGCCAAGAGGGATTCTTTTGAAAAACAGAATCTTGAAATCAGACGCATTTTCTATTGGACTTTTTTATATGTCCCTAGAACCTAAAGCCACTTTCAAAAAAAATTCTTCGAAGCTCGTGTGGCTGGTGGGAGTTGATCAAAAACTGAAAACATGGACTTTTCTTACAGAAATTTCTCCAGGTACACGAGCCGTACAGGGTCGTCTGGGGTGTCATTAGAAAGGTAATTGCATGTACTTTCGGGGCAAATAGGGTCTTATTGGGTTTAAAATTCATCCAAACTGAGATATGTACAGTTGAAGTTTTCAGTCTTTTTTCGGTTTCGGTTTTAAACCCAATAAGACCCTATTTGCCCCGGAAGTACATGCAATTACCTTTCTAATGACACCACACACGACCCTGTACGGCTCGTGTAACTGGAGAAATTTTTGTAAGAAAAGTCCATGTTTTCAGTTTTTGATCAACTCCCACCAGCCACACGAGCTTCGAAGAATTTTTTTGAAAGTGGTTTTGGTTTCTGGGGTCGAATACCTTATTGGGCGGGCATATATAAAAAAGTCCAATGGAAAATGCGTCTGATTTCAAGATTCTGTTTTTCAAAAGAATCCCTCCAACGAATTAGTGATTTCCCTACCCTGCATTATTCATTACTGATGGAAGGAAATTGAAAACGAGACGTGTCAACTTACCTTTTATTACTAACGACCCGACACGAAGATAATTTTGATTGGTTTTCCACGCAGCACTCGTCGGTTAAAATACCTGCATGTTCTGTCCACACAATTACAATTGATCCCGTAAGGTAACATATCAATAACATCTCCAATATCACCGCCATTCTCAAAATCCCCGGTCGATAATTCGAAAACAATTTCTTTATTCGCCACTCAACTGCAATACATTACGCAATAATTTATGTCGATGTATCCGGTATGTCGCCACCAGGAACCAACATCGTAATATTGTTGCCATTCAACAAGATCTGATCCAATTTTGTCACTCTGCGTCCGCCGCCTTCTTCCCGCTCGTATTCGGTCACATCTTCCAGAAGCATGTTGACAAAATCATCGAATCCTAGCAATGTTCCAACCATTTCCTTGTCATTCTTCATGATTATGTGAATTCGTGATCCAATGCATTTATCGACCAATTCTGTTCGATTAATTTGCACGAATTTGATCATTTATTACATTGGAAGCATTGGAAGGTATTCAAATTACCTAATGGCAGTAATGTGGATTGATTTGCGGGTCCAGCTGTCTGAGCCATTTCAGTTAATTGAAGTAAGATTCTTAGTTTATTTTACCAAACAGGTTATGTTTATCGGCTTCGAAAGCAAAATCTAAAGTATACCTCTAGTTTACACACAATAATCCTGAAATGACAGTTTTGACAACATTTTTGGATGTTCAGTGATGTCATAGAAAGACATAAGGCAGTGGTGTTAGTTCTTTTTAAAAAAATGTTTGGCTAGGTAGACATCGACTAAGCTGAGTCATAGATCTATGAGAAGCTTCAATACTATCTCTTAGAGAGTATTGGAAGTTTAATTTATTATGGTTGATGTAGGACGTGCACTTCAGATGAGTTGTTTTAATTTTAACTACTCACCTTGGAAGGAATGATTTTCCTCTTTCTCGTGCCTTTTCAAAACATAAGTAACATAAAAAGAAGCAAAGAATTGTTTACGTTGCCTAGCTAGTATAGGGTTGTCTGGGTAGTAAACGTCGTAAGCTCGCTTAAGTAAACGTTCAGTCTATTATAACACAGTGCCGACAATTGTGGGTAGTCGGATTTGTGTTAAGGAGTAAGGGAACACCTTAAAAAAATCTAAAAATCGAAGATAACGTAGCTGATAGAACAGGTTATGCCACTTCTAAGTTGACAGTGGCATCAAAGTCTCAAAACGGGGTTTGACGATTTTTTAACAAAAACAAAAATTTTCTACAAATTTACTTCTAACCCAATGAGTTTGTTTAACAAATTTGAAGCTGCCGCCTTAGTGGTAAGACACTCAAGGTTGTGAAACCTTAACTAATAAAACTAAAGGCTAGACGTGTGGTCAATCGACCGATTTGTATTTTAAACTCACTCATAGTCATAATACAAAGCCTCTATGTGCCCTTCCCCATTCTATCCGTTCATAGATTTGTCTTAACGTGTTCTTTCAGTAACTTGAAAATTTCAAATATATGAAGCATTACGTAAGTGATCATCATTCCAAAATTCACACGGTAAGTACGCTTCATAAATAATATTTTGGGTGAAACAGTGCAACTGCGACGAGGGTTAGATAGACAGAAAAAACCGGGCTCAAAGATACCAACAACTAAAAAAAAAATGTGAAGAAAAATTTTAAAAGTGATGTAGTTGAAACCTCGACCTACATTTTTTTTTCGTTATCAAAAATAACGCACTCATGAGTGGTACTCTATATAGAGTACTGAAACGGGACAATGTGTCAAACAAATTTCAGCACTGTAAAAAAATCTGTAAAATTTTTCCATACAAAATAGTACTCTATTTGGCAGCTGTCACTCGAAGCATTTTTGCTTGAAGGGCGTTGTGTTAAACTATAACAAAACGGAAATAAAACTAAAACCAAGAAAAATCAGGTACAAACGGAATACATGTTTATCTACCCCTCGCACTCTACAATATGAATGGATGGGGAGTATTTCTACGCTGCGTTTGTTTACGCCTTGTTGTTTATCATTTTGGATGTTGAGCAGAACTCAGTGTATATTGCTCATACCTAACTACATTTAGAGAAGGTATTGAGTTTACACATCTGTTTGATTTTTAGACGATTTTTGCCCTTTGCAGGTTATACTCCCGCCCACATTAGTTTAAAGTCTCAATAACTCTCCATATGCCGACATGGCCTATATGCTGAGACGTCTGATATTGATGTCTGATTCAGGTTTACGCGGTTTACGTATATAACCACTTAGCTACAACTTCTTTTTAAATAATCTTAATCTTAATCACATTCTTGCAAATAGAATTTTATTCTAAATAAATTTTACTTATTACAATTAACTTGAACGTAGCGATTCAGACAATATACTTTCGAGTATATCATCCTCATCACGATTCACTGTTCCTCTCAACAGCTTCGGTTCGCCAGGAAATTGATATTTGATTTTTTCAAAGGCTCTTTCGGAATTTATCGCATAGGTTTTGAATAGTTTCTTTAGATTATTCTTAACGTTTGAAATATATGGTGTTTCAAGCCAAATATACAGCTCCAGTTTAGATCCTCTAACGGTTAAACCGCTAAATTCATTTTTTATCAATTCACTAAGGCACCGAGCCACTTGTTCTCTTGTCTTGTCGATAATGCTTTCACTGGCATTGCGGTTTTCCATCCATTCTGAAAAGACCATTTCGGTTGCGTTTTGTGTTTTTTTCCACATAGCTTCTTTCATGCTCTTTATTCCTTTGATATGGCTCGTAAGAAATATTAGATGATAGACGTGACGATTATTATTGTTCCTCATACTGAATTTCAGGACAAGCGCTTTAGGTATGCCTTGTACTAGGTTGTCAATGTAAAGTTTAATAAATTCAGTTCGGCGTTGTTCTGGCGTTAAGTTATCTTGCTCCGTCAGATAATGCCAATTTTCATAGCCCATCAATGCGTTGATCGATGAAGATTGTCTGGAGTCACTAATAAATCGACGAGCAAATCCATCCATCACTGTTATGAAAACCTCAGTGGGTAGCCATTTACCATCTTGACGTTCCATTAATTTCTTGAACGATTTCATCGGTATCGACTCACCTGTAAATGAAAGGGAAGCAATAGTCAGAAATTTGAAAACCATTACAGCCATATTGTAGACAAAAACTTTGGGTTTGACTTTTATAACTGATTATTAACTGATTTTCGCGTGAATTAATTTTCGTCTTAAAGAGATTTTCAGGTTTCAGGTAAAACAATGTAGGTAGAATCAGATAAGAAATATTCCAGTGATCCATAGACCCCAAAAATCCCTTAATCAGCCAAAAAATCTAGCTTCATTAGTACTTGCTGAAGACCTTAAATATCTTCTTAGGACTGTGTAAAACTCATTTAATATTCAATTAATAATTAATTGATTATTTACGATGCCAACGGATCAATTCCATATAAAACTGATACTTATACAACTATTCAATAAAGCAATAAAGCTTCGCTTCGAAATTTAAAATATTTCGATTACCACAATTCTCGATCAAATACCTTAACTGTAAATACTTGTCGTAAATATCTAATTACATCAACGAAGCCAACATTTAAACAAAAATAAACAATAAAAATCACATTTGTCGTTTGATTTGATAGAAGATAAAGAAGGCACTTAAATGTCTGCAGTAGAAATGCTGACCGTAGCATTACATTATAGAATTAGTTTCTTTCGTCTAAGCACTTCTGGACTTTACTCAACAATATTATTGTAAATTTTTTGTTCGTTCGGTTATGTATATATTGATGATCTGCATAAACAAATAAATAAAGAAACACACGACATTCCATTGCTCTAAATTTTAAGTGAAGTCGGGACTTTCATTTATTATCATTATCAAGACATCTGGATTAAATTCTAAGCATCCCAAAAAATAATTTACAATTGGTAAAAGTTTCCTATGTGCAGAATGAGCACCAGCTGAATATCACCAGCTGGTGTACAAACAAAAACACTTTGTATTGTGAACAATTCAAAGACAACCTACACTAAGTGTATTTCTACGTTAACGTCATCTATGCGCGCACATAACACTTATGAATTAAGTAAACACATTGTTAAGAATGTGCTTTGATTGTTTATCGTACAATAAGTGTGTGTTAGGAGATCCAGCTGGTGCTTATTCTGCACATAGGAAACTTTTAACAACTGTATTCATTAAATAAATTCCTGAATTGCAGCAAAATGAAGCCGTGTGAAACATGAATCTGTTTAAAGGGTTCTCTGTCTATTTGCTGCAATAGCGGCTGTTGTACGTCCAGGCCCGTAGTTAGAGGGCTTTATGGAAAGCACTAAGCTTTGTAAAAAAAGGATGTTTCTGAAATTTTCCCATACAAAAAAATTATTTTTTCGGCTCTGAGGCTGCTCTGAAAATATTGTCGGGCTACGTGCCTGTGCATGTATCTTACTATATATACAAATAATGACTTATTTACACATCGAAGAATTTACCCGAATCAAATTAGTAAGATCGAGTGGCCCGTAAGTTTTATAAATAAATAAACAAATAACTTATGCTCACCTCCATACCCAAAGGGATCAGCAAAAACGAACATAGGTGAATGTGAGAATTCCTCATTTTCTGATGAAAGCAGCTGATCCAGATAGCTTTTAAAATCGTCGTTCACAACTCGGAACTGTACTGTAAAATAAGTTAAATTTAAAATTTAGTTGTAGAATAATAATTACGATATAAGAACATAAGGATGGAAAAGCGCTAGATGAAATTCAATACAAAAATATTTCCTCAGAACTCTTATGTTTAATTGAAGAATAGTACATTACTTGCCAATGGGGCAAATGATGGAAATGGTACTTCTTGTGTGAAATTTTGCCTTTTTACATTAAAGCATTGTACTTACGAGGTTCCAAGTTGTTATTTGACAAGTGGGGAATACGGCCCTCCCCTTCGGGTCGGGCTATAACATCCTACTTATCAAACACACAACTTGAAACCTCGGAAGTAATATACTATTATTTGAAAATTTGATGTAAAGTTTTGGATCCGTGCAGTAAGTTAACTTTACCACACGTTTTTAAATAAAACTTTACTGCACGGATCCAAAACTTTACCTCAAGTTTTTAAATAAAAAAAATTATATTTACCACCGGAAAATAATAGTTTTTCTAGTAGGGGTGGATGTAACCATCCTCGGACATGTATAAGTCGTCGGACTATATGGAAAAAACAAAAAGTAAACACGACCATCCCTCAGTTTCAATTAAATATTCGATTTGCATCATATAAATACAAGAAATTAACCACTAGAGATAAAGTTCGTCATTTGTAGAAACCAAAAGCTTCAATGCTTCATATTTCAAAGTATCATTAATGATAAAAACCAAAAATGTTTAAAAAGCCACCCTACATCCACCCTATTTCGAGATAAATGCAGAGCGATTCTTTTTGAAATTAATAAATAATTGGTTTTTTAAACTTTTCGGTCATTTGGGTACATTAATCTACTCGTGTTAGAATCTATATAAAGATTATCGGTAAGCTAGGTACACATAAATAAACAGAAATAAGATTGCAATTAATTATCTCAATTTTTTCCGATGGAAAATGGTCACGACCAATCTTTTCAGAAATGTATCTATTACTTTGTGAGTATATATAAATTGATTTAAAAAAACCGAAATGCGCTAATGTAAACATTGCTACTAAACGATGGAAAGTATGGTAGTCACTTCATTTAAATTTTTATTATTGCAAAAAATCGTTATCAATAAAATTTTAAGGATGACCACAGAGAACGAAAACTTCAGTTGTACACCGAATTATACATACCTACTTCTCTAACAACTTCTGTCTTCGTACTTTGTAGACGCGCAAGATTTTTTTCCAATTTTCTGCAAAGTGCTGCGTTTTTCTCTACGAAAATCAACAAAATCTTATTGTGCTTTGCGTTGAAATTTCCAATCAAAGTATGTTCCGAGGCGGCCTGGTATGCAACAATAGGTGATCCTATTTCTTCGTTGGAATTTTCATCTTCTGTTTTGTACGTTCCCGGTCCGGCAAAACCATCAACGTATAAAACAGGCGTATCCCAGGTTACAGATTGGCATTGAATAGCAAAAAATGCTTTTAGGTATCGGTCCAAGATTTCGTGTTTTGCTTTGCCTCTACCCCTTTTACTTTTCCTGAAGAACTCACTCATCGTACCAAATAAATATTATAATCCATACACTTCATACAGTCCATACAGTTTGGACAAGCACTGGAACACGACAAACAAACGAGTTTTTGTGTATCAAGAAAAAATCTACGAAACTTCTAAATTAAGTAAGTATAACACGTACACCTATCACATATAGGAAAAAAATATTTAAAACGAAATCTGCGATATTATTGCGACACAATGTCCACACAACGACTGCTGAAGATGAACTAAATATTTTTCTCATAATAGGTATTTACACTAAATTTTTGTGTTATCCATACCATAAGAAAAATTTGGTGCTCTAACGATATACGAAAGACAATTTCATTATACTAGTGGAGTGCCCAGTTTAACTCAGGATTGCAACGAATAATTTACATAGAAATCAAAACCTATACAATTAATTAATAAGAAAAATTAACCGTTCACTGTGTTGTGTTGCATGTATATTTCGTTGTTGTGTTACACACATATGAAAAATGTATAATCGATTGCTTGAATTTCTTGAATACATTTACAAAATTAATATTTTCATGCAATTAACCATAGAGTATCTGTTGACACGACTATAATGAATGGTGCAATGACAGAGAAAATCGTGCAACACAAGCTGAGATGCTTTTCTGCAGGTTTATGCATGTTTTCCCACGTTTTTGCAGGATTGTAAATAACAACGACTTTTGATGGAAAGTGATAAGATCCGATTATGATTATGGTATTAAGAGCGTTAACTTAGCGAAAGTTATCTGTCCTGCATGTACATTCCTTCACCCTTAATGATACTCCACATGCCTGTGAAGTGATATCCAAAATGTTCCAAGTTCACACAAAACCGAAATTTCGTTGAAACGACTTTGCAGTACTCAAAAGTAGTCGGATTAGAAAAAGTAATGTTCAGTTAGATTAGTCTCGGGAATCTATGAATAACTTGGGTTGTACACTGTTGATAATTGGCTCAATCAAATTTTATTTATTTATTCATTTGATGTCCAACTAATACAGCCGATAGTACATAGGTAACAAAATAACACAAAGTAACATAAAAAAAGCAGGTAGAAAAACTAGTTCCAAGTAAAAGGAATACAATTAAAGTATATTACAGGTCAAGTGAGATTAACTTCCATTAAAAAATTGTCGTCAAAGAAATGAATAATAAAATAGATTGTGGAAGGTCCAATCATTCGACAATTAACTTGGATGGACCCAATTTTGTTTCTTTGGACTAGATAATTAGGAGACCATATTGGAGCAGCTCTCTTATGTCGCAGTTGTGTAAATGATATGACTTGTTCAGAAGTTAAACTGTTTCCTGGACGTTTCAACAGAATAAAAGCGAGATAATTCAAATCAATTAATTGTTAAAATTGCTGCCACCAGCTGTTATCATTTGCATTTGAAGATCGAAAAATGCTTGAGAAACGTTTCCAACAAATATCCCAGTATATCGAGAATTCCAAATGATCAGAAAATTCCAACGATAGTTATTCATTCTCCCAAAGCTTTCCCTCGCTCTCCTTCAATTAAGTCAATTACTTTTCGAAATTATAATCGCTCCCAATAACGCGTATTACTAAACCTGTGCATGAGCTTTAGATTCTCTCCCCTCTTGCACTTCTGTTTAGAAATTGAGCTACAACACATTTTCATCCCGATTTGAAACCAAACCATCTTCGATTTTTTTTAAAAAGCATGCGTACTTTGTGAATGGTCTTCAACCGCCCTGATGATTTTATCTTATGTTAAGCTCTTATAGATATTATTAGACATGACTTATTTTCTTTAAATGCAAATACAGTCTTGGGCGTTCAATTAAAAATAAAATAATAAAAAAAGAAATTATCCCAATTTAGATAAATAAGAAATGATTTGTAGAGCTTAATGATAATATAGATAAATAGAACGGAGCGAAATGGTGACTTACATACAGAATCGCAAGGTTTATGTTAGTTCACTAACAAAGCATAATAGAGGGATCAGTTTTGAACTAGAACTATTGAGTGTATGACCGTGTTGAAAACAAAATTTGCATTAAATTTGTATCAGTGACACTTCAATTTCTGTTTAAGATAAAAACGACATAATCAAGTAGTGAACTTCTTGGTGAGAAAGTTTTTCTTTTCTTAGAACAATGTATATTCATGAAGACACAAACATTATCGTTCAGACCTTGTACCACATTAATAATTCCACTAGTTGTTTGCTGGATAGGGCTTAGACGAACGCGTACTAATTAAGCTTGATCCTACCGTTGATTGTCATAGTAGAAATAGAAGTATGCCGCCTAGTATACTTAGTTAGATAAATCCGTTAATCCGATTTTTCTGTTCTGATCCATTCTAACGAACAGTTAATTGAACAACAAAGTGTCAGTAAAATTTAAACAATATAAAAAACACCTTGAATTTGTGGTATTAGCAATTGAATGAAAATAATTAATTTTAATTGTCTGATATAAAATAGCAAACGTTTCCAATTAGAACTTAGTTCTTGTTCTTCATTCAGTTGATCTATAACTAAAATATAGTGGAAAATTATGAGTATTTTGCAGACATTTTTAATACTGTCTGCAGTCGTCGTAGGAAGTCGGTCACAAAATGCTCGTAAGTAGAATTATTTTACGTGGTTACATACGTCGAAAATCCAAGCACTTTTTTCGACACTCTCAAAATCCTTTCAACAAACTACAAACTACAAACCAGGCATGAGCACTTGATTTGACTAGGACCTGAATTATCTAGTAGCCTTTCATACAGACTTTCAAAATTGAACCGCTACTGCCTGGTTTTACTCTACCGTGCTAGGAATGAAAATGAATCAATAAATTCACACGAAAACTGAACGTCCTTTGTTATGTTATCTGCGTAGTATAATAATCTCCAATATATTGCTCTAGTGCAAGGACCTTTTATCTCGATGTATCTGTTCTCGGCAGATAAAACAACCTCTGTCCAAAAGGATTACCTTGACGATTTGGACGCCTTCCCCTCGGTACGTAACTTCCAAATCGTCAAAATTAAATTTTTGGACAGAAGTGCAAAATCTACTAATACTCGGCCAGTGAAAAATGAAATTTTTACTTAAGGCTGTTGTTACTAAATAGCCTCAATACGAACAACACACACTCTACGGATAATAGCGGCAGAGTCGAAATTTTGCTTGATTTTTGCAAGTGGTTCCAGGTGGTTCCGGGTGGTTCCCGTGGTCCAATCGAAAAGTGATGCATAGAAGATGCCCCTTATTTTTGATAATGAACAAGTCGTCCATACATCATTTTGTCCAATAACTTCAAATTTAGCCGATATAATTTTGGGTCATTTTGACTCTGCCGCTATTATCCGTAGAGTGTGTGTTGTTCGTATTGAGGCTATTTAGTTGTTACGTATTTCATCGTTTTGAATTTTTTTTCCCAACATTTTTGTAGTATCAGCAATGCCGAAATGTCGACATGAAGACAAGGAATGTATCATTAATGTTTGCAACGCATTCTTTCAACTATCAGGTATACATTACCTAACGCCATAACGTGAAGTCAGAGTAAGAGTTTCCTTTACCTTTCAGCTAATGGCGTACCTGAACTTGGTCTCGTACCAACCAATCCATACGAAATCAAAAACGTGAATGTGGAAACGGGTGCCGAAAATACTCCAATCAACCTAAAAATTCAATTTAAGCGAGCCAATATGACCGGAATTTCCGATTACAAAATCAACAAAATTATGTGAGAAGCTTGGAAACCGTGATAAATTTGTATTCATTTTTTTTTCTCTTTCTCAAACTATTCTTCGCAGAGGCTTCGATAAAGATCCGAGGAAGTCAAAATTCGAACTGTATGGATCCGTTAAATTGGCTAGTTTAAGTGGACCATATCGAATTTCTGGGAAATTTTTACTGTTACCCGTATCGGGAAATGGTCACGCAGATATATTTTTTGGTAACTTACATGAATTCAGTGACGTTGTAATTAAAGTTGTTTGATGAAGAAGCACAGCTGGTCTAGATTTGAAGATTATTACGCTTCATATCGTCCAAAATCGACGTTAATACAGTTCTAATTACAACAAGTTCTCTCAGTGGAAAATCAAAATTTATTTTCATGAGCAAAAATCTGAGCAATACTTTTTAACTGACAGACAACCTTAAATTGAAAGTGGTTATGAAACTCGATGTTGAGACAAGGGATGGCAAAGATTATTTAGCGCTGAAAAAAATGATAATAACCATGGAACCGGAGAAGTAACATTTTCATTGCATTTACGAATTATAAACGCTCTAAAATTACATCCATTTTTAATCAACTAGAATGCGCGTAAATTTTGAAAATCTCTTCAACAACAAAGAATTGAGCGATAACATGAATGCAGTTCTCAATGAAAATAATGATGTTCTGTTCAAAGGATTACAGGGGCCAATGCAAAATGTTTTGGGAGATGCTATGGCTAAGATTTACGTACCGGTTGCTTCAAAGATTCCATATGCGGATTTTTTCGACAAAGATGGTTAATTTGACTGTAAAATTTACTATTTAAATATAAGCGCAGCAAATACTGCAACTGTTTGTTCTTTTTCATTTAAATTTGGTAATAATTTTTGAGTAAGAAGAGCTAAAAATCCAGCTGTTGATCAAAATGACATATAGTTGTTTTCCTGTTCAAATAGAAAATGCTCAGCTTCTTGTAATGGCTTGATCGAGGGCTTGATATATTGCGAAGTCAGTCGAAAATATTTAAATTTTACCGCCACTTTTACGGTTTGATTTAAATGTTACTGGCAACAATGATTCTTTAAACCCAGCAGAAATAACATTCAATTCACACACATGAAAGTCCGGCCAAACCTCACTTTTATTGAATGGTAAATATTGTGCTACAGTGTGAACGAAGTAAAATTTGAATTTCCCGAGTAAGTGTCTACGAACAGTACCTCGTATTTCTTAATGTTAAACAGCAACCGATAACAAATCAATTTTCATAAATTAGAAATGGATGGGGTAACTCTCTACGCAACATTTTTACATCTTCATCGTCCTCAGCTTGTGGCCTCCGGTATACCGGAACACTACTGGGAAGTACTTCACAGGAAATTGTGTCAACAAATATTTGACGCAAGCGAAGCACTCTCTCTGATGATTATTGAATACGATAACAGAACCGAGGAAGACCCCATTACCACTGTTGTTGTACACAAAGAGGACGGTGTTCGGAAAGACGATCCTCAACACATCTACATTGTCGACCATGCCTGGACCTTTCGATTGGATACGGTTCGATCTCAATTGCGTCAAATTCCTGGCCTGCTGGTTAGAATGGCGAATATAATGGGCGTTGATAATGATCAACCGGAAGATGATTGCATTGAACAAGTTTCCGAGAAGATGTGGAAATATTGTCAAATGTACTCGATCGGTGCGGATGGCCTTAATATTGAGTCACAGATGCCGATTTGGTATATCCCCGATGAGCTTGGATGTGGCGTTAATCATAGTGATACGCCAAATTTTCGACTGGTGCCGTTCATGTTTATGCCCGAACAAATAACTTACAGGTAATGATGGTTACTCCATACTCCATGCACGCAAACCTCGTTACCCCGTCATTGAATGGTCTATTTTCATAATTATATTTCAGCGTACTCTTTCCAATAGAAGATTGCGAAGAAGGAACAATCGTAACGCGTGACTACGTAGAAGGAAACCATCCCAGTGCTGATGTTAAGAAAGCCCTGATGCTTCCATGGAAGAATTCTTCGTTTACTCATATCAGTTTCCAGCAGAAGGAACCGTCAGAAGAATATTTTCTGGATGGGCACATTGAAGAAAGTCTACCAGCCGAGGTGTCTCCGCCAGTCGTTGACCCTTCCCGGCCATTGAAAGTTTTTACGACCTACATTTACATACGACAATATCTGAACGATCCGTTGTTCGAGCTGGTGGACGATGAAAATGATGCAGACATCCTCTGGCTGACGACGCATTTTAAAACATTCAATGAACTGAGTACTGCCACTCCGAATCGTTTCATCAACCAGTTTCCATTTGAGAATGTTTTAACGATCAAGGACTTGCTTGCTGCTGTCTGTCGAAGAGTTCAAGTCGACCAACGTGCCAATGAATCGCAAGAATCATTAAAAACGTTTCCGAATTGGCTTCCAACTACATTCAACCTCAAAACTGAGCTTCTGGAATTTGTCTCGTATTTCCAGCGAAGAGCAGAAAAGGGGCTAGACAACCATTGGATAGTCAAACCGTGGAATTTGGCTAGAGGCCTGGATACGCACATCACAGACAATGTTGGAAAAATTATGAGACTACAACCGACGGGACCGAAAATCGCCCAGAAGTATATCGAGAATCCGGTACTGTTTGATAGGCCCGAAGTTGGCGGTAAAGTGAAATTCGACGTTCGTTATGTAATACTGTTGAGCAGTGTCGATCCACTGGACGCTTACATTTACCGAAACTTCTTTCTACGGTTTGCTAACAAACCATTCGCACTGAATCGATTCGACGATTACCAGCAACATTTTACTGTCATGAATTACAACGAGCAAGTCCAATTGCGACACATACCGTGCAAGGAATTTTTGGAAATGTGGAATGTTCAGTATCCCGATTCTAGTTGGATGGAAATCGAAAATGGCATTTGTGACATGCTGAAGGAAGTGCTGATTGCAGCAACAATGAAGAAGCCTCCGTCGGGCATCGGTAAATGTAAACAGGGTCGCGCACTTTATGCTGCAGACATAATGTTGGAATGGGAGAATGGAAAGATGGCGCCGAAGTTGTTGGAAATTAATTGGACTCCGGACTGTAAACGAGCATGCGAATATTATCCCGACTTCTACAATAATATCTTCAAGTTGCTGTTCCTCAACCAAATGAATGACAGTGCTTTCCGGAAAATCACATTGTAGGCCTTACATTCGAGTTTGCGAATGGTTAAATGGTTGACATTGTTTGCGTTTGCCCCAATAAATTTTTTTTAAACGAAACTTAAGCATGTTCATCGTACCCATCAAACACCGTCACTAAATATTCCATCGATTGTGTAGATGAAGCTAGTGACTGCATCGAAGTAGCACAAGAGATTGAGCAACATCAGGTTCCCGTGATGCAAAAATATTTATTTTCTCAAACCCGAAACCAATTCATCGTTAAATTTTCCCGTACAAACTCTGCCACGCTAAAGTTCTATCTCGTTCTTCCCAGAGTGTAACACCATCACATGCACAAATTTTCTTATAATTCTCGAATATACCAGCTGATCGAGCAATAATTCCACACGCCAGTCTCTCATTACCACCAACTTTGCTTATCACAACACTGCGTCCGATCAAATTGCTGACATTTAAATGACTGTCCAGTATACGGAATGATATCTGTCCATTTGTGTCACTGCTAACTACCTTCTCAAGACGAGAACTTTGTTCCAAAACATTGCCCACCGAATCACAACCACTGCTAACATCTCCGTATTCGTGTACGTTGATTGCGACCTTTGAATTCGGTTCAAATCCATCAACAACCCCATCGATTACACATCCAGAATCATCCGGTACGGCACAGAACCGTACGACTCCTTTCATTGCTTCAACTTTACTGCTGCTTACGATCGAAACGCAACTCTTTCCACCGAAACCGGTCAGCACAGCCCGACGGCCGGTCCCTTCAATTCGCTGCTGGATCTCGTTCCATGGAATGGTCGTTTCGACGACAACACGTCCCGATTCCTGATTAACGTCAACTGTTCCAACATCTTTTAGCACGGACTTTATTGCATCGGAAGCATTTTCACCGGAAAATTGCACAGCGAACTCGACCTGAAAGTTTTTATTTTCTGCTAGATCATCATGATAAGGTAATTTGATTTGACCAGATCGGGTAGTCAGGGTAAATGTACCTTTGTTTTTGTCATCTTACAAGCTACGAATTGGTTGTAAAACTTCGGTAAACTTTTATTTGAAACTAAAACACTGAAAATTCTCGGGATTTTATTTTGTTTTCCAGATAGAAAATAATAATAAAGCAAGGACTGACAGTTAAACAAGATTTCAGTGGTGTCATATCTGTCATAGCTGTCATAACTCATCTTTGTCTTTCTTTCATTTGTTTTGCAGCTGGGATTACTACTATGACTGTTTTGACGCTTTTGACACAACAAA
Source organism: Bradysia coprophila (assembly GCF_014529535.1). Classification (NCBI taxonomy): domain Eukaryota; kingdom Metazoa; phylum Arthropoda; class Insecta; order Diptera; family Sciaridae; genus Bradysia; species Bradysia coprophila. Next base: position 2,830,147 of record NW_023503608.1, on the reverse strand, counting down.
TTCTTTAAAATTTGAGAGAGAGAAAAAAATTGCTGCGAACTAATTTAATTAATTAAAGCATCTTTTGCTGTGCAATAAACCGTAAAAATAGTTGCTAACAAGTGAAAACTATCGTACAACACCATCGGAAAGCAGTCGAGAATGGGAAGTGATAAGCGGTAAGTGAAATAATGTGAAATCAATCAGCAAACAAATTGAGGTTATACAAAGTTTACGTTTTGATTACGTTTAGCATTAAGTATAAAAAAAATGGAAATTTTCCTTTTCTTCCAGCTACGATACTGATGACGAGGATGTTGCCATGAAAACCACCAAAGATTCGGATCTGAAAAAGAAGAAACACAAAAAGCATAAAAAACACAAAAAGTCGGGGAAAGTGGACAAAGTGGAAAAAGATTTGCATGCAAAGAAAAAGCATAAAAAACAGCACAAACGTAAACACAGAGAAAGTGATGATTCTAGTTCAGATGTTGGTGAAAAATTGCCAATCAAAATCGTACCGACATCGTTAAGTAGTAAATTCACGGAAATAATGAAAACGAATGGCCATTCGACTACAACCGGTCTAGCAGCTAAACTGATCAAAAGCATGAAGAAACCTGCCGTACCAACAGATCCAACCGCACTAGTCGAAATGATCACTCAATCTCTGGACCCGAATGCTCTTCCATCGCTAGAAATTGTTTCATCGGAATCGGAGAGTGATGGTCCTGCTGAAGAAGTTGACGTGGACAGTCCAGATGTTGCTGTTATTGAGGACGAACTGAATCTGGAGGAGTTGATGGTAAGTATAGCAAAGTTTGATTATGTCTCTGCAATGTTCTCAATGTGAATCAATTTGGTTTTTAGAAACAAAAGGCCCTTCTGCAAGCACGGCTAGGAAATATCGCATCTGAATCGGAAGAGGAATCCGCCGTTGAACCCAAACGGGTCGAAGTGAAACAGGTAGCACCGAAAAAAATATCGGACGTCATTCTGTTGGACGATTCCAGTGGTGAAGTGCTGATGCGTACATCATCCACAAAGAAGCGACAGCGAAGCTCGTCAGTGAGCCGTGATCGGAAGAGAAGAGAAGAACGTCGCGAATCTTCTCGTGAACGGTACAACAGAGAACAGGACAAAATGAAACAACGACGCAACGATGACAATCGGAACAAGGAAGATTTACGACGTGAAATCGATAGAGACAAGGAACGGTCTTTCAGAGATCGACGACGAGACGGTGGCAATGGTGGTCGGATGGATGGTCGATTCAACAGGGACAGAAACCGATATTCAATCGACGGAGATCGTCGGAATCAAAGAAGTCGTAGCCGTGATCGGTACGATAGGGACAACATGGATCGGCAAAGAGACCGGGACCGCGGAAATAGAAAACGTGAGGAGAAGAACGATAAATTCGTCGGTTCGTTGAGTGAAGGACAGAAAGCGGATAAGGAATCGAGTAGTGACAGTGAAATCGGTGACATTAAGGTGAATGACAATGAGGACGAAGATGACGAAGAGAAAATTATCGAAATGAGACGAAAGAAGCGAGAAGAGCTTATGAAGAAGCTAGCGAATACCCAAGTCGTTGCTCCAACAGCATCGAACCGAGCGGAAAGTGATGAGGATTGTATATTCGTACAAACTGAACCAATTGCCGCAAAGAAACCGTTGCCACCACCAGCACCAGTAACCAAGGCTCCAAAACAACTTAGTCCAGCTAAACCGGTTGTAATTGAACAGTTCGATGATATTGAATCAACAACGCCACCACTACCAGCTGGAATGTTGCCATTAAAGCTTGCCGCTAAACCAGAACTTGCTGCTAAAACTGAAACCGATGTAATCGTAGAGGCAGGTAATGATGTCGACTTGATTAACCACGACAAAGTCAACAAAATCAAGGAGGCTAACAAGCGGTCAGAGTGGGATATGTTTGCGGAACAAGACAACTATTCCAATTTCGATGTGAGTATTTTCAGTCACTTTCCACATTAAATGGTCTGGCACTACGTTCATGAATAAATTTATTTTTTACAGAGTCCAAGTGCGTCGATCACCAGCAAACACATTCACGACAACCCATCGCTGACAGATAACTGGGACGACGCTGAGGGCTACTATAGAGTTCGCATTGGCGAAGTGCTAGACAATCGATACATCGTTTCAGGTTTCACAGGTCAAGGGGTATTCAGTAATGTGGTAAGTGCACGAGATCAGGCACGCGGAAATGCTAACACAGCCGTTAAAATCATACGAAACCATGAGATCATGTAAGTGCTTTCAATTGCAAGACATGGAAGACCTCTGTTAATTTCTTGGTTCTTTTCCAGGCACAAAACTGGTCTCCGCGAACTGGAAATATTGAAGAAGCTCAACGATGCGGATCCAGACGATCGCTTTCACTGTTTGCGGTTGTATCGACACTTTTTCCACAAACAGGTATTGTACTAATCGTCGTTGGAGTTGTTGCGTGAATGACAATTATATTCTCTTTCAGCACTTGTGCATGGTGTTTGAGCCGCTGTCGATGAACTTGCGTGAAGTTTTGAAGAAGTATGGCAAAAATGTTGGATTACACATCAAAGCAGTGCGAAGCTACACACAACAATTGTTTTTGGCTTTGAAGCTTCTTAAGAAAACGGGCATCCTTCATGCCGACATCAAGCCCGATAACATTGTAAGTTTCAGCTGAACATTTCACTTAGCCTCTGTAACACCATCAATGAATTTTTGGTAACAATTCTCTTCCGTGTACAATTGCAGCTCGTCAACGAAAGCAACCTGATTCTGAAACTTTGTGATTTCGGTTCCGCATCGCACATCAGCGACAACGAAATAACGCCATATTTGGTGTCGCGATTCTATCGAGCACCAGATATCATTTTGGGTATGACATATGATTATGGTATTGATATGTGGTCAGCCGGTTGTACCATCTATGAATTGTATACGGGAAAAATTTTATTTAGCGGCAAGTCGAATAATCAGATGCTCAAATTTTTCATGGACTTGAAGGGGAAAATACCGAACCGAATCATTCGGAAGGGACAGTTCAAGGATCAGCACTTTGATGCAAGCTGCAATTTTCTTTATCACGAAATCGATAAGCTGACTGAAAGGGTAAGTTGAATTTGTTTTTTTTTTCTCTATTTCCATTTTTTGTGATAACTGTCGGTGATCAACATCGTCTAATCATCATCTACCAACGTCGGTAAAATAATGTTCCGGCCTGAATTCAGTCTTTTGAAGAAGTAACCAAACTCAGTGACTGTTTTATCAGACATTTTGTTGCGTAGAAGGCGCAGGACAGTGATTTACATCCACTGCCATGATTGTTTTGTCGGTGTCAATGGCAGGGAAAAGTCAGGGCCTACTTTCGTGAAATAGGCACTGCTTTCGATTACATTTGTCTTTGTTACAGAAGAGAATATCTGTGAGGGTACACTGTGAATAGGTCCCGGGTCATGCTGAATATCAAAGTCATTTACGTCTAGATCCACTGTCACGATTGAATTTATTTTTAAATTCTTGAAATCATTTCCGACGAAATTTTCGTCATTATTTCCCTTTACGGATTAAGGGATGAGAAAGATTTCAGACCAGTAGAGCCTTCCCTACTAGCTTAGTCAGAAATTATTTACAGTCCATCTGACGGAATCCTGACTTAACTCCCACAGTGTAAAGACCTGCGTCGCAAGTTACATGGATAGAAGCTAATGGTTATATAAAACAGGTTAAAGTCAGCTTCCGTTGAGGGAACTCAAGTGAAAAATTTTAAGCCTCACTTGTAGATTTGAGAGACTTGACTTGACCGTGCTGGTTCCTGTGACCGATTCCCAGAGATGCATGAACGTTATAACATTGACAGCGCTGAGCCGCCACTAGATTATCCGTTACTTACCTATTACGGCATCAAGTCCCGTAACAGTCTAACAACGACCACCATCGCTCGATCATGTGGTCGGACTAACTACTAAATGGACACCATTTTGTAATAACCAAGTTTCTAACATTTAAAAAATGTCTTTTAAACATGGTTATTGCAAAATGCTGCTGAAATAGTCATCATAATTCACCTTCGGTGCTTCACTTCATTCAGAATCTTACCTAATCGTCAAGTAACCTGTGAGGTTTAGTTACTGCCTTTATGTTGGCTATTCTTCATAGACACGTAATAAAATCAGTTCGAACAGATTGGGGTGTGACTTATATTCAACAACCATGCCCACTCAGTGCACCCGTAAGCGCATCAAGGTCACCCGACGGTGTCTTTTTTTACGCGCGACAGCACCAAAAAAACAATGGCGGTTCAAAATATATTGTTAATTCGTCTGACTCTCCCACTTCCAGTTGTTGCAGCGTAGAACATAACCATAGCACCGTGCTATGGTATAACTCTATATGACTCAAATCCTTGTAGATTTGGATGGAATAAACCAATTCTTTTACCTCTACTTTGTCGCACCCTACATGTGTGGAAGCTAATGGTTAAATTAATAAAAGACGGGCTCAACGTGAGACATAGGTCTTAATCTGAAAGAAGCAAAGGGCTGAAATATTGTAATACAGCTACTTCTAGCAAATTTGAAAGGCAAAGTTATTTGCTTTGATCTGTCTATCTAGTTTATTGATATTTTTTTAAGAAAGTTGCATTAGTTTCGACACATTTTTCTATTTCTGTAGAAAACCGGTGTTCAAACTAGTGAAACCGGTATTTGGGATCCCGGTAAGACCGGTTTTACCGGTTTCCCTTCCCTAGTGAGACAGGTTTTGTTGAGGAAAGATTTGCATTGACATAAAAAATATCCACCTAAGCTCCTAACATTTACGTCCGGTACTTGCAATATTATGTGCATATAGTTTGGTCACTACTTCTCGTCTGTAACGCCACCACGACAACTAACGAAAAGCTAATCGAATTTCTAATTACACAGGAAAAAATCGTCGTAATGCCAGTGATCAAACCGATTCGTCATTTACAACAGGAATTAATCGCCGATCAAAATTTACCTGAAGACCAACACCGCAAAGTGACCCAGTTACGTGATCTATTGGACAGTATATTCGCACTGGACCCATCGAAACGGCTGTCGTTGAACCAAGCGTTGGCCCATCCGTTCATACAGGAAAAGATGTAAAACGAGAACGGGTGGCGAGAAAAGAGAAAAGAAGAAGAAAAAACATTAAAGTTTTGTGTGCTAAAAAAAAACAAATTTTCGTAATTCTCGTTTCCAAGCATTATATGCTATTAAGTATGCAACCTCTTCGATTGAAATCAGCCGCCAGCAGTTTGAGCGAGAATGCATCCAGAGGTAAACAAAAGACACTAACACTAAATGGCATAGTGTTTTGCGTTGAGGATAAATTGTTTAAAACAAAATTCAGACTTTAATTTCGATTCGTGAAATGTTTTTTTTTACACATATTTTGCACGCAAAAGCCAACCGCAACGAGCAAACAAAATGAACGAAAATTTTATTTTAGTAGTTGCTTTAGGATGTGTGAATCGCCACTTATATATGTTACATTGAAGAAGTAAAATTATTTAGTAAATTTATTCGGACTGGTGGTTAATTAAGGAAATAAATGATAGAGAGAGAAGAAATCTTTTTTTTGGAAAAAAAAAATATTTGAAAATAAAACTTTGCTGATTTTAATTGAAAATATACTTCCTCTGGCATAATCGACATTTTGGTTTTTAATCGAAATTTTCATTTCAGAAGTAAATCCCGTAATATTCCGCAAAGCGAATTATTCATGTGACGGGAGAGCCGAGTCTGTGATATCTGATAAGCGTTTCAATTTAGCGCAAAAAGAGGTAGTGCAAATGTGAAAAGTGAATTTAGAGAAACCAAAAAAAATATAAAAAAGAAAAAAAAATCTTTTCATGAAAATTATTGCCATTGTTTGGTTGCATCCGCATTAGTTTTTGTAATTTTTTTTTCCTTTAATTACAGATAAATGTTCTCGGATAAAAGGAGACCGACTTTATTGTTCCGAAACACCATTAAATCTCATTTTGTCTCATTGAGAAGAAAAAACCGACAAATAAAATCAGTTTGTTTTTCCGCTCGGTTTAGCTAGTAAGTAAAATGCGTTACACAGGCATCTATATTTTGTTTTTTGTTTTATGTAAATCAAACAATTATCACATGAAATTTCAACATTTTCTTTTTCTGTTTTTTTCTCTTCCATTTCAGATGAGATAAATATTGACAGATTGGGTGGCATTTACGAACAATTACATCGCTGTTTGTCGTGTCACTCACATCTAAAATCAAATTTAATAAAAAAAAATTATTGTGATCTCACTGTGTGCGCTTGAGTGTGGCCCAGTGGCTGCACAACGAAATGTAAGCACTTTTGTATACAATTTGCTTTATTTTTTTATTTTTGTGACAAATAAAATTCGCTTCCAATTTTTGATGTCCAGAATCCGGATTGTGTAGAATTAGAATTAGTTCGTACAGTGACTCGATTTTATTTGCAATTTTTTTCATTAGCACTGTTGTGTCAACTATTGTTACGACGAATAGCTTTACGACAAAAATTCGTGTAACGAAATGAACAGCGTCTGTTACAAAGTGATATGCGACATGAGTGCTATGGATTTTTCACTCACTGAATCCGTTACGGAGGAGGTAAGATCTGTCTATATGATCAATGAATCACTTAGATTTATTCATAGATTTGAAAATTTGTTGTTTTTCTTTATGGGGATCCTTTTGAAAACGTATCTACCGGAATCGGTCGCAATTTTCCAGCGGACTTGGACAAAATGCACTTTTCTTGTGGAGTTCGTTCCAGACACTTGAACGCTGCACATCGTCGTGCGGGGTTTAGTTGGAAAGGTAATGCGAGCTCTTTCGGGAACTGCAGTGAGATATGAGCTGTTCAAAATTGGGGTGAAAATTTGACGAACTTGTAACGATAATGAGATAATAATATGCCCCGAAAATACTCGCAAGTACCTTTCCAACGACACCCCTCACGACTATGTAGCGTTTATGTATCTGGAAAGAACTCCATAAGAAAAGTGCAGGTTTTCCGTTTTTTGATGGTATTTTGAGCTTTTAGGGACCCAATACCTTTCAGGACACATATAAAAAAAGTCCGCTGGAAAATACGTCAGATTTCGGTAGGTTTTCAAATGAATTCCTCTTTAAATTTAGTATTCGTTTTGATCCCAATGGGACGATTCATTTCAATCACCTATGATTCGTTTTCTTTGCTACTCGTCAGATTTCAATTTTATTCATTTTGAACGTTAATACATACAATCAGTGACATTTAAAAATCCAATAATTTCAATCATGTTCATATTCTTCATTCCACATCCGATATCTACCCTACACACACGTACTCATGTACGTAGAACTATTGGAATTGAAATTTTTGGAGCTTATTTTTGGAGTCATGTCTTGCACATTGTTAATGTGCCAATCTCCTTGGATGGAAACACAATCAAATGAGTAATTCCTCCAATTTTTCACTATTGAATTCCTTCTACTCTCAACTAAAGCGGAAGTCACCGGCGTCACTGACAATCAATGAATAGATGAATAGATAAAAACGTGAAAGGATCCCTACGAGATTCGAATGTTAAATCTAAACAACTATTTTTATGTCTAAAACTTAGCGGTTGTTACAGTTCAATATCCAATCTAGTCAAGTGATTTAATTTTCTCGTATTTGCTGAAATTTTTACACAAAATAAGTGTTTCGACTTAGTTCCGATGAGAATAGAACTCAGAGGTGGGAATGAGCAACCGCACACCACAAAATCTAATAAAAGAATCATAAAACTTACTGACATATTTCTGGCCCAGACCTTCTTTAAATCGATTTTTAACCATCAAGCCATGGCTCACTTTTGGTCAAATGGAGAAATGTGCAGACCACAACCAGTTCTACATTTTACTTCATTCGGCCAAAAATGAGCCAAAATGGCTTCATGGTGAAAAATCGATTTAAAGAATGTCTTGGCCAGAAGTATGTCAGTAAGTTTTATGATTCTTTGAAGAGTGAAGTTGGTTTGTTTTTTTTTCACTTAGAGATCAATATCTAAGAATCCAAATTAATTCTTCTGTAGTGGATCAATAGACCGTGTGCAATTTTGAGAAAAAATTTTCATATTTCAGACCTCCCAGATGTCCCACTTGTCCGATTTGTCCGACTTTTTCAACATTCGTCCGACTTTCTCCAATTTGTCCTACTTGTCCGAATTTTAATCTAAAATTGTCCAACTTTGTCCGACTTTCCTTCAAAATTGAGAATTTATGAAAGCAGAGTATTTCTTCTTCCAAATTAATTTTTTTTAAGACATTCAAAGCTTCTGAATGCAGATCAGAAAATTTTTCGCTCGCTCTGCTCGCGTTTCTACTGTCACACTAATTACAAAATTGACGTAATTACTGCTCACATGGAAGTCAAAATAAAGGTTGGAAGTATGTACGTTGACCTAAACATCATAAGTCATAGATGCTAAAACCACATGTAGCGATTCGAATTTATATGCTACGAGCCTCTAAGTGATAATTTCGAACTTATTATTCAGAATTTGTACATTGTTAAACCATGGTTGAGTAATAAATCTTTAGGGACTAACAAACATCTGTTTGGATGTTTCCATTAAACAAATATCCAGAATATTCCGAAAAACTTCTGCGTGTCAACGAAACATCAGTATCCGTTGCAAACTTTCTGCAGGAAAAAAATTGTTAAGGGTGATTTATTTCATAGCTCAGTATTCTGAGGAGCTATGGCTGTAAACAGAACCGTCATTTAGTGATGGAGTCTGGTTGATGAGACGTCTTCTCGCTATCTATTTGCTTTCTTAGAAAGCCTTTCTATTAAATTGCAGACGGTATGTAACCTGAATGATTTTAATTAAATTTCCTGAACATTGTTACAGTCTACTTACCGACTTATCGACGTTTCTTTTATGGCAAACTTTTTTCGACTTTTCTTTAATGAGCATGAGTCAATAGAATTGAAATAAATTTTTGAGATCCGATCTATGTACTTTGAAAAAAAGTCCGATTTTGTCCAACTTTTTCTTAAAAAATGTCCGATTTTGTCCGACTTTTATGAGAAAAATGTCCGATTTGTTTTAAGTCGGACACCCCGTAACGCAGTTGGACGTCTGATATTTCAACAAAAAGAAGATTCAGCATGAAAACCATTGAAAATTTTGTTTAATTTTTTTTAATAGAATTTATTGAAAAATATTCTTGCCATCCCGATGCCATCCCACTTATTAGAATCTTAGTAAGAATCTAATTAGAATGAATTAGAATGGATCGGAATATCCTTTTAGTCTCATTCGAATTACAGCTTTTAAAGTGAGATATGAAATCAAGCAGACATTTTTCAGATATTCTTTTTACACTTTTGTTCTACAGAATAATAATTTACATCAATTAAAAATATATTATTTATACTTCACACGGTCTATTCAAAAATCTTTCCTTTTTATTACAATTATATTCCTTGCACTAGTCAGGTGAGTTAACAAACCTATGCACAGAGTTGTTTCATCAGTCTGTGTGCGTACACGATAACTAAATTCTCCATTTACGTTAATATACAAGTGGGATGTTTATTGTTGGCTTTTTTGCCATTGTCGATAAAGATGATCAGCCGTTTTTTGAAAGGTCAAGGTATGGAAGATGAAAAACTTACACTGATACCAATGAACCAATAGCCCAGCTGCGTCATTGTTCTTCATCTCAATGTGGATGTAGATTGGAATAACATCTAACAGATTCTTAAAGGTGAAAAACATTGTTACTGACAATTTGTTAGATGCTTGAAGGTGAAAAATATTTGTTGTACCACTTTTGTTGTTGAGCACTAGAATGGTCCTAACGAGTAGCCCTAGTGTTTATATCTCATCCAAAGACATTGTAGTAAATCCAAATTGAAACCAAAATGAAGGTATTGGCGCCCGCTGAATAATGAAGTTGAAATAATAATAAAAAAAAATGGTTGGAAGGTATAGAGTGTATGACAAGTATAAATTTTCGAGTTATCAACTTGTCAGAGTCAGACACGCTAGATCTGCCAACGAAAATTTTACTTTTCCGTAGATTTCGTTAGTCCCTCTATTCTTCATCTTCCTCTAACACCTATATTTGGACTACCTATTTGGATTTTCAATGATCGTCAAATTAAACAAATCTGCATAAGAAGTGTACCGATATGAGGGACGACAATGGATGTGAGCTCTGAGTCTACAAGGAATCAGTTCTTAGATGGATTAGGGTGCAACGATCAGTTGCGTGATCTTATGGGTGATTTGTGGTATTTATTCTGTGAGTATTGGTACAACCATTCAACCTTCTAGAAACCACTGGTATTTCTCAAAAATTGTTTCCACCAACTTCTAATTGAAACGAGACAAATTCTAGAAAATATATGTGAGTGTTATGTCCGCAGGTTTCACTGAAAGTAACAAAGTAACAACGCCCACTACAGCAGTGTAATGTTGAAGACGAAGACGGTTCTGGGAGTAAAATGATGATCTGGTTTTTAACACATTTTTATTGATTCCTTAAATTAAATTTGTTTTTTTTTTGTTCTCTCAATTTAAATATGGTAAATTCATATCTTATTGTACTCCAAGTTATATGTTTTTCATTTTGTCAATATTTTAGTTACATTTTATATTCTGACTAAAAATGCCTTCCATAATATAGATAATAATAAACCTAACTAATATAAAAATTTGAGAAAATTTGTCGGGTGCAATAAAATCATTTCAAAATTATTATTTTTTTCTTCTCTTCAATTTCATTTTTACTTTTGAGAGTCAAATCTCATCTTATTACATTATAGTCATGGTGTGATATACATTTAATAATTAAACTCGTTGATCGAAATCAATTGGTCATGCTTGCGATAAAGCAACACGAAAAGAACAGAGTGTCGAAACGAATTCTACATAACACATTAGAGATATTTTTATATGAGAGCGAAAGAGTGTTAACCATCTATGCATCTGTCGCATTTTATGAGTTTTTTTTTTTTAAATCAAATCTAAACAATCAATCATTTATCTACATGATGCATATTTTGTGTCCAATCAGTTGATTTATTATTCATTTTCTTTTTTCATTCTAAAAATTAATTTATCTTCCTCTTTCCATAGCTATTTGAAAAAAAAAAAATTAACAAACAAAAATTTAACAACTTTTTGATCTCCTATTTCCTTCTCTCAATCTCCTTTCAACACACACACGTTCCACTGTTCACTTGGCCGGCAAACTTTCATCATGAAATATTTCCGGCGGTTCTTCCGGTTCCAACAGTTGTTGTGCTCGATCTGGTGACGGACCTAGCACTTGCGGTATGGGTGAAAAGTTTTCATCCACAGAATTGTCTGTGTCGACCGTCGATGATGCAACGGGTGTACCGGCTGGAGTTGACGTTGCTTCAATTGATGATCGTATATCAATTGCCGGTAACGTCTCAATTTCACTGACTGATGATTCGGTAGATGTGGCTATTGTACTTGTGGGTGGTATTGTAGTTGTTAATGGTGTTTCTGTTGTTACTGGTGATAATTCAGTTGTTGATGATGTCGACGACGACGATGTTGATAGTGTTGTTGAGGGAGGTATTGTTGATGAAATCACTGTTGTCTGTTCAACGGGAGCTGGTTGTAGTATTATTGGAGCTGGCATTATCACTTGTACGATAGACGGTGACGGATGCATTATATTGTTGGGTATTATTGGAATTTGAGCTTTCAGCATGGGTAACAGTGGAATCGGAGGTGTTAGGAAAATTTGTGAGCTCTGAGCGATTTCTGTTTGTCGTATGATGCAATGAGCTATTCCTAATAGTCGGGCTTCTTGTGCTTCCATCATTGCTATCAAAACCGGTAATTCATCCTGGCAGAGTATGGGATTTTCTGAAATGACAGAGCGATTGGTAATAGGATTCCGCAAAAAATAAAATGTTTTTTTTTTTAATTCTAACCTTGCAGTAGAATTTCTAATTTATTTAAGACTCCGTGGTTGCTGCATCGTGTTTTTGCGACAAGTTCCGGGGATATTGAAGTTATCCTATTGTTTGATAGATCGGCCAAACACAAGACTGGAAGTCCGTGGAAATCTTTCTCTAATTTGGTTAAATTGTTAAAGGATGCGTCCAATTTTTCGAGTTTCGGCAAGAAAGACTGCAAGGAAATTAGATTGAATAGTTAATCGACTGGTACAAACGCTAGTCAACACTGTCGAAATTGCATGAATCTTTTCAAAAAAGAATGAAAATACTCCTTACCTTTGATGTTTCCTCTAGCGTCTGCAAATCATTGTGGGATATATCCAATATTTCCAATTCTTCCAATCCGATCAGATCGTCGGGTGAAATTACTCGTAACAAATTGTGGGACAAACTTAAAACTCGTAACTTATTCAAACCCATCATACTGCCGTCCAGTGACTTGATCAAGTTATGCTCCAAACGCAATTCGAAGATGTACGAGTCCGGCTCAACAATATTCTCCATTTTGCCACTCAACTTTTCGATACGATTGTACGATAGATCGATTACTTTCAAGTATTTCAGGCCTCGAATGTCGTTTAACGAAAATTCCCCCAATAAGTTGTTCGTAAAATTGGCTTGACGCAAACTTTTTAAAGGTTGTAGCGATCCGTTCAACGATTTGATGTAATTGTAGCCCAAGTCTAGGACCTCCATTCGATCAACGTCAAGAAACTCGTCTTCAGCCAGATACTCAATTCTATTCTTGTATGCATACAACACTTGAATGTTACTTCCATACTTGAAGACACCATCTAATGCCACCAATTTGTTATCGTTGAAGTACAACGAGTCCAAGTGTGACAGATTTCGAAACTCTTGAGGCAGGTGTTCCAATTCGTTGTGATGGGCAATGATCATCATTAATCTTTTCGAACCTAATGGCAGCTCATCATCCAATGACGTCAAGTGATTGTTGTTTACGAACAAAACCTCCATGTCCTGCAATTCACGCAACGTTCCATTCAACGATGTCAAATTGTTGCGGCCGAGGTGCAAATAACTTATCGTCTTGGGTAATGAGTCCTTTTCCAGCATTGATAAATGATTGCTCACCAACACCAAATGTCGAAGATATTTTAACATGCGCAAATCTTCCGAGTAAACTTGTCGAATTCGACAAATGCCCAAATCAAGCGTTGCCACGTACGGCATATGGTTTAACATATGCCGTGGTATTTCTTCCAGAAAATTCTCCGACAGTCCAAGATATTCCACTTGCGAAAGATTTCGAAATGATGATTCAGGTAGCGTACTGTAATCAAGAGAAAAATCGAATGTTAAAGATTTTCGGATATTGAAATTATATTAATCAAAATTATGGAATTTTAATAAGTGGCGTGGCACGCTCCTCCGAATACTTGTGTTCAGAGAAAGCGCCATATTTTATAGTACTTAGGTTGTTCATTGATAAAGCTTTAATGTGTCGAACTCCGTCGATTCATCCAAGCGTGACACGGGTGACACGGCATGTGATGGGTATATTAAAACAGGATTAGACAAGGGTGTAACACTATTCACACTATTCACATATATTTTTTGTCGACGTGTCTAGGGGGTGGGATTAGATGTCAGTCTTTTTCGAAGGTCAGAAATTAAGGAAAAGCACAGAATAATGTATCGTTAAAATTGTCGTCTCGATCGTTGCTCATCACATTTCTTTTTTATTGACTAAAATTCGGATCTTCTGATGAAGAATTCTCCAATGTCTGTTACTTTTTGTCTTCCTCAAAGTGCGTATGAGGTACGGCATAATTTAATTGAACTTGTTGTCAAAGAATAATTTCTTTCATTGCTTAAAAGCTCCCGATTTTGCTATGGAACAATTAATACAATTGCCCGTACATTGACCTCACCTGTGTGTTGTACCAACACGCGAAAAATAACCGTTTCCATCATATTTATCAAAATTTTGAATGTTTTTCCATTGCAAAGAGAGTTATATTCACTTCACACCTAAGACCATGTTAAATCGTTTCCAATGTTTAAAAATAAGTTTTAATCAAAACGAAATGGGAAATTTATTTATTTTTCTGCTAAATTTAAAACAAGAAAATATTTATTATTATAAATGATTCACAAAGTGTAATGTCAACAGTATGAATGGATTACGAATATTTTTTTTTTCATTCAATTCCACTTATCTATCACAATTAAGTCTAGTGATCTGAATTCGTTATGAATATTAACGGCCAGTGTTTCGAGGGCGATAAGAGTCAATAAATTCACCAGTTTTACAATAATTTCTAGAGATCAGAATATAATCTGGGAGATATGTTGAATAAATAAACAAAATTTGGTTGTGAACAGGAAATTATTGAATTTTATATCTGATACAGAGGAGACTGTGAAACACCGTTTATCATATACAGATTGTGATGAGTCTGTGAAAATTATTAGTGAAAACATAAATCCAACAATCGAGCGTTATACATTTGATGTTTGAATCAGTGGCTAGAGTTGTAATGTATATGCCACTGACGAAAAGCATATCACCAATATAATTATCGACACTGTTACTTCTTTGTTGTTAGATTTCTCAGCGATTTGATACCAAATCTTTTACTTCACTAGCTTCAACATATATTTTTATATATAAGGCCATTAAGAAGAGCTCATATTAGTTTTGTTATGTCTGTTTGTCATAACAGATGTAATAGCAATATTCTTCAAGTCACGTAATCATTCATTTTTTTGTAATTCTGGAAATTACACTGGGTCTCATATGTTTCTGTTAATTGATGTAATAGATAATAATTCGACGTATACATACCTTACAGAGCTTTTATACATTTCGGGGTGGTGACATACGTTTGGAACATAAGTATCACCCGAGTAAAGTTGAACAAAGACTCGTTTTTAGAGTGTTTTATCACTAGGCAACAGTGACCGATTGTTCTCGTTACGGAATCAACGCATCTAACATAAACCTACAATATAGCTACCTCCAGAACACAATCTGAAATATAGAGCTCCGCCTAGACTTTGATCTACCAAAATTTTTAATGGAACCTATTTGAAGCGAATAAGCAAACGAAAAATTCAAACGAAAAACACGAACTTGTGTGGGCTTGTGTTTAACGTGTTTAAATATTGCTAGAATATAGAAAAGGAATGAGAAACGGAGTGAAAATATTCAATTAGCGAAGCCAAGCCTAAAACTCTAAAATCTAAACAAGCTTCCATTCCTAATGTATAGCTGCGGAATCAAACAAAAATCCACTTATTCAAACTGTGAGAGAGGCAATTTGTATCTCAGTTAGTCGTTTTTATGTGTATACATCTCGTTTAATATTCATAGGCACGAGTTGGATTTTTTTTCGTACTTAAGAAAAAGACAATTAAATTTCAATTAAAGATCCAAATTATAATGTTTTTATGGAAATTTCTTAATGAATAACATCCTGACATTTTTCGGTTGATAATTTTATCATTTAATCTCCTTGTACGCATTTATGTATTCACGGTGTTAGCGACACATTAATTAATTAAATAAGAGAGAGAGAGAGAGAAACTGTTTATGTTTATAGTCTTGTTACGTACACAATCAGCGAAGGCAAACGAAAATTGAATTCGACCATCATAAAGACGCAAACAAAATACACAAGAGTAAGAACACTCTCATCTGACTGATAAATACGGTTCGTAAGAGACACCACACAGGTCTTTTTCCAAATGAAAGTCCCAACCAAAAGTTCAATTCTTAAACAGATAGCTCGTCATTTTCATGTGAATAACGATTAGCACTGAATATTTTAAATAAACAGTCGCACTTAATCACTCAAAAAGAAAAAAAAATTAATTAGAAGATGATAACAATATTCAATATTCATTTGGTTTAAACGGCGATAACGTTTGAAGTGTGAAATTATTTAATAAAGCGATTGGCCAAACTTTCATTGAGAAACTTTTGAACAGAAGTATAGCTCCTGTCGTAAATTGAACCACCATTGAAGATATTGCTGAGAATTATGCGGAGTCGCTTTGACGTCGACGAAATCTAACAGCGTTTTTTGAAGTATTTTCATCGAGCAGTTTGGAATTTTAGACTGATCATATTCTCGCTTTCTGTACTTCTTTATCATCAGACGAATTGAACAAAAAAGGACAAGGCTGCCACGTTTTAAAATGCTTCCTATTTTAGGAATTTCGGAGGCATGATTAGAGGACGATTTTAGGAGTTTTTCTTTCCTAATGCCTGATTTACGGAGTATTTTAGGAGAATCTTGTTTGTTCTCGAAAATATTTTGAATGGTGATTCAAGTGTGGATAGCTCTGGATAACTTTTGCAATGTCATAATGAAATTACAGCATGTAAAGAATGAAGGAGCTCAATTTTAGGAGTTCTAGGAGGTTTTAGGATGATTTTCGAAGTTTTGAAATTTTAAGGAGTTTTAGGAGGAGTTCCTGGAAAAAGAAACGGTGTGTGTTCAGTGTTCTACGAACTTATATTCAACGAATGTACGTTGTGTATTTGATAAGTGGGGTGTTACAGCCCGACCCGAAGGGGAGGGCTGTATTCCCCACTTGTCGAATAACAACTTGGAACCTCGTAAGTACAATGCTTTACGTGATTAGGCAATGTAAATGAATATGAAACATGCCGTAACACGTAAAATATTATATTTTATGTGTCGATGCAAAGATAAACCCGAAATCTCTCTCCGAGCTGATGCGTAATGTAAGTTTTACCATATAAACGTATAAACGCAAACGTATATGCTTTGCAGGAGACATGGAACCAATCTTACCTAATATGTTGCATATACATTTCCAAAAAAATCTTGTTAATCGTGACAAGCATCAAGAGATTTAGTTTCAATAGGATAGTAACTTTCTTTCTCCAAGCAAATTTTTTAACTTTTTACAAATGTAAAGCATTCCACCAGTTCATATATCGAATCTCTTACCTGACTTGAGCAAAGTATTTTGAAAAATCTTTTACTTAATTTGTTACAAATCAACTATAGACGAAGGTCATTGCATATTTTGCTATTGATATCAAATGATTAATTTGTAGCTCATTAGAAAGGTTTCTCATGCTGAAGCTACGTGGTTCACTTGTTCAATTTTTTTTAGAATTAAATGAAATGATACCTAGTGATATATTCCAGCATATTAACACCTAGAAGAGGGTGATATCTGGGCTTTATGTAAGAAATGGGAGCTATTTACTCAAGATGAATGAACTATATAGAAAAGGTGATCAGAGAAAAATAGTTTGTAAATTCCTATCGTTCAGAGGCTAATTTAAAGGCCAAGAACTCGGACTTTTTATGCTTACATATTCACACTCAATGTAAACGACCGATTTTCGCGAATTTGTTTTCGCAATCTTTATTCTACTCGATAAAATTATGGATTTGTGACATAAATGATTAAACTCAGTCAGCCCCAAAATCCTGATTCCAAATATGTTTCACGAAATATTCAGTTACCGTTTCGTGTGGGTCTAAAATCTAACGAATGTGTATAATGTATGTGGTGTGAAAACAACCGTCGGTACATTAAAATTCCACAATATTCTTATCAAGTCACGTTAAACAAATCAAAATTAAGTTTGACATTATTTTCAAAATAAGCTTCACATTTCAGATTAATTGTTTTCAAACATTTTTTTTTCTCATCTTCTTCAATTTTAGATAAGAATATTTCTTGAATTTCTTCTTTTATTCTGCGGTATGTGGGACTTACTGCTAATGTTCCTACTAAAATCGCTGGAGAATGTTATTTACGTTAATCTTTGACCCATTACACTGTTCAAAGACAGAGGCGAAAATCTTCACGACATGAAAAAGAGAACTGTTCTACACATTAGTGGTATCAGACTAGACACAAAAATGTTCAGTAAAAATTCACCATTCGTTATCCTTGCATTTATACCATTCCCCATGCATATTTTCCTCATTACTGCGCACAGCAAAGAAATAAACATTTTCTTTCTGTTACTTACTACAATCATTCACATAATATTATATAAATAATGATAACCTAATGATATTTTATGGATGTGTAAATTGAATTCATCTGAATCTCTCCACATTCAACACTCGAAACGATTCATAACTTGTTATGACTTTAATCTTTTTGAATTGAGTTAAGCGCCTGGCGCCACAATTTTCCATACACACATAATAATTGATGGAGTGATAAAATAATGCGTACAGTTCTTTTATTTTTCGTGTGATGCATGTTAACGTATGCGGATTGCAACTGATTTGAATAAATTAAATTCCATTGATTTGAAGTTAATCATACATTCGATAGTAGTTGTTGGCAAGTATGTATTATACGTTATAGGTTATATCGCGATTAAACAGCTAAAGAAATTTGTGTAATGACTGATGATTACAATTATCAAATGTATGGACATAGTTAAGTTATGTAAAAATAAATAATTTTTTTACCGATTAACGACGCATATGAGTTCCGCAATTTACTACCTCGATGCAATTATAAATACTTACATTCACACGTGTTAAAGCACCAAATTAATCTTCCAAAAAAAGAAATAAAAAAGTATTTTCCACATTTCCGAAGCTGTCAGCTTCTCCACAACTCTAATATCTTAACGTAATCGAGTATTGTGGGCCTCTGGATGGAGCATAATTTTTTTTTTGTTACTCCTTCCTTTTCCATTCTAATTTCATTTTTTTTAATACAACAACAATGACTTGCAGTCCAGACATATACCCCTAACCAATTAAAAAAAATTCATAAAATTTTAAAACCTCTCGCACTTGCTGACCAGTGTAATAACCCAATTTACTCCATCGCACGGTCATAAAAAAATTAATTCGCCAAATTAAATCTAAAGAAATCGGAAACACTACACAGAAAACATCGCAACGTGCCATCCGAAATGCCACAAGTTCACGAACAGTCACAATGTTAAATTATGGTTGAAGGTAATGGGCAATGGTGAAATTAAATGGAATTGAAATTTGTATTGAAAAAAAGCTTCAAAGTACAAAAATGGCAAACTAGACTCGTCCGGCAAAATGATTTGATCCGAGTGCGTGACTGCTTGGAATTTGTACTCAAAACGTTTGTTTCAGAAAATTGATATAGCCACACTTGTATTGTGTGAAGTGATATTGTGTCGGACACTTCAGCAAGAACTTATGCGTAAAGCAAAAGTTTGTTAATGAAAAAATTAATTGAAGCTACCACCGTTCCAAAAACTTGTCTGTCAATAAGAATATTGACAAAATGTTAAACGAATATGTTATGCAACAAATCAGTTTACTTAACTTGGTTGCACTTGGTTAACTTGGTATAACAATGTATACGTGGAAGTGGGTGGTGTATATGAACTTACATATTACTGCAATGTAAAGGGCAATCCGCTCATAAGAAATTTACATTGCCTAGTCACATATAGCACAGTTCGTATGCAGTTCCAAAATTAAATTTTGACGAGTGGTATAATATCTTCTTCCCCTTCGGGTAGAGCAATAACGTCCACACTCGTTAAAATACAAATTTGGAACGAAACGGATGTAAAATGTACTATTATTTGATTGAACAATTATTTTTCAGTAAAATCAGGTAGCCAGGAGAAACGTTGGCGATTTGGCGAAAATCACTTAATTGACTATACTGCTAGATTCATTCTTCGATTCCGAGAACTAAATTTTCATGATGCAAAACTGAAGATAAATGTCGTATATGTCGTCCGACGCAGACAATGATGGATGCTATGTAAATAATAATTCATATTGCGAACATCAAATACCGATATCACATTATTAAATTAAAGATCAATTGTTTTCAACTGGAAAAGGTCAGAGGTCAAATGAGCCGTGTGACAATCATATTAACAATGATCGATCAAGTTCACTTTGTAGATATGTTATCGTCGTAAAAACTTTCTGAATTAAAACGTTGAATGAGAGCAGCAAAAACGTAATGTAATGGAGAGACAGTGAATATGTAATTTTGGCAAATAAACATTTTGTTAGAGAGAGAGACAGGGGGTGGTGCTTTCCAATCGCTTTTTATATTGCTTGCGTGGAATAAGTAAAGTGTAGTGGATGTAATGATGAACCTTGTCTTAACAATTTATATGTTATCCGTTATCGCCAGCTTTGTCTTATTCTTCTATGGTCTTATAGATAGCAGAATGCGTGGTAAATGAAGTAATAGATTTTGCATCAAACATTAGAGGATACTTTAAATAGGTCGCGTCTGTAAGCCATCACTTGCGTTCATTTTCTCATATTAGTAATCAAAACAGTCTTCTATGATAAACTATATCTTCTCTTCTAAGTATTGAAAATGTAGTGAAATTTCAGAAATTTCATGAGTTTTGTATTTGAGAAACTACTATTTGTCGATAAGAAAGTACTTGTCCTGATCAGGTCTTAACCTTGCTGATAGTCAAGAAATGATCGAGCTGATCGAAAGCAAAAACTGCAGTGCTGACAAAAAGTAAAAATTCATTTGACCAGCAAATTTAATCTTCGTTCAAACCGAAGGTAAACGCGTCTAAAGATCGATTAGAATACATTTGTTCCCAGAAAAGCATTATTTCTGCATAAAACTGAATTGTTATTGATGCATTCACACAGAAAATTGTCGCATTTTCAAAATGACGTATTACAACCGAGTAGATCAGCATAATAAGTTGATACATATGAGTGCATGAGATTCCAATTTCTACGAATGAACAATGAATATAATTTGTACTCGAATCGTAAAAACGGTATGTAGGTAGAAAATTTGATTCATCCGGAAGATTTAACACGTTTTCTTACTCTGTTCAACCAACCACTTTACACTCAATTTACTCACACTCATTCGAACGAAAATCTATGTCAATTATGTCATTAATAAAATAGACTCAGGCATTACAAGTACCGCATGTATGTACAATGTATGGATTCTAGAACAATATTCGATTCCTTTTGTTAAAAGACACCAATATCTCAAGTGGGAATCTTTGCACGGATTTTCTGCAGGCATACCGAGAAAATTTTGAACGAAAAGTAAAATTGAATTCCGTTTACATATCGAAATGGATGGGTCAATCGACCGTGATGGTAATAATTTTGTAAATAAAAATTTTATTATTCGATATATTTGAATGGAATAATCCGTTGACGATTTTACTTGTGACTTCCATTTGACGTGACAGACGCAACGAGAATTAATTGAAATTTATTATCTTGGAAATGATGGTTGTTATTGTTTTTTGTTATTGTTATTGTCAGCCTATTTTCCATTCATTGTGTTCAAAATTTATATTTAATTCATTACAAAGATGAAGGTAAAGCCACACGGAAGAGAGTGAGATCCATTTGAAACCCATGTGATTTAGCGGTGGGAATCCATAATTAAGTTTCTGTCAAATCAGTCTTCCCGATATCTTTCATCTTAATACAATCTTAAAAACTAACAAGAAAACACGATAACTGTGACACCTTCTGAAATAACAACCCGCCAAAGCTAAATGTATATTAAAATCGATCAAAAGTAAGTTTACTGACATCCCCCGAGGATCAGTGTAGTTCAACATTTCGGTCCTAATTAATCAATCTACGTACTGATCGACTTAGTCGTTTGGACATTCAAAAATCTTACAAAATTGGCGTTCGAGGATGACTTCAACGAGCTCTCAAACACTCTGTGTTGGCTTCGGGGGATGACTTCAAGAGCCTCCATAAACACTATGTGTTGAAATTGTCCTCAGATTATGAGTTGTTACCTTTAGCGTAATGAGCAACGGGTTAAATAAGCTCCTCGTATGATTCCTAATAATTATATCTTATCACAACTTCGAAACAACTCGATCCAAAAGATGTAGACAGTTTAAAATCAAACATTTCTCAAATCATGAATAGAAATTTGACTTGTTTTTCAATTTTGCATCCTCCAATTATTTTCCTACTTTACTATCGCTTACACTTTCTTCAGTGAACCAATCACCATTCAAGATTTACCCTGCTCAATATTTTCTTGTTGCTCTCTTTGCAATTATCAGTTTGTGCGTAATTCCAACTTATCGAGTTGTTTGTAATGTTTACAGTGATAAGAATATGATCGAACCATTCCAAACATTTCGCGAAAATTTTATTTTATTTTTTTATTCTTCTTCTAAGTAAATGTCTGGAAAAATATACAATTTATAAGTGATGCTGCACTACTGGCTGATAAATGTTACATATAAAAATGTCTGATTAATCTATAAAACGCTCAACCAATGACGTTTCGTCACGTTAGAATTTGTTTGAATTGTTTGTGACTTAAATAATTAAAATTTTAACCTTCCGGGGAAAATCCAAAAACATAAAAAATGGTGTGCCGCGTATGTAAAACATGTCACTAGAGCAAAACAGTGTCACAGGGGAATGTGATTTGCATTTTTATTTTAATGATTTCATTTCGATCTCACTAAGAACTATGTTCCGTAAAAAAAATCCAAGATAGTATGTTGGTTCTGCATGTTGCATTCTACCTAATGTTTCTTTTCAGGAAAGTCAAATAAAGTTCTTAGTTCTTCGTTATAAGTACGATGTCATATAGATTGTTTGGAGACCGGGTGTAGGCGCTGTGAGGGGTGGACATGAGAAATTTGGGCGGTTCGCTTACCGGTTCTGTTGAGTAACATAGTTGTATATGTTTTGTAAATGCAAGAGGTTCATAGGGTTCGCAGTAAATATTTGCTCATGAACTAAGTATATGCATGGAAGGCTAAGCAAATAAGTTTCACCAGAAATTACGTTCTACTGGCTGAGAAGTAAATGCATGCAATGTGTGGTCATGCAAGTCAAAATTGAGTAAACTTATAATATTCAATAAAAGTCTTCAGTGTTAATATGTGATCCAAGGGAACAAGACACCATAAAACCGATAATGTGGCACTGAAGAACACTGAATATTTTCACTGGTAAAACAGATGGGTTTGAATTAAACGGTTTAGTACTTTAGTTAAGTCACGAGTTGAAATAATTTCACAAAAAAAATGTTTCACACGATTGATGCGAAACTTCTAATTTTGCGGGACAAAAATAATTATTTAACTGCAAATGAAAAAAATGGTGTGAAAAAATGAAATTAAAAATTTATGTCCAAAATCTCTTGGTTTACAGGTGACAAAAAGATTTTCTAAAATGTTTAAATCAATTTGAGGTGAACTTTTCATCAATATTTTGTAGAGGAAAGAAAAGAGGAGAGTATTTGGGGTTTCATGAAGCCTTGGTTTTTCTTTCACTTTTAGTTAATCTTTTTGGCTGATTATTCTTTTTCTACCTGTGATTATTCTGATACGTCGATCATTACAAACGTTGCTAGTTGGAAATTCAGAGATTTTTGTGGTATTAAGGGTAAGGGTGTATCGAGTTAAAATATGAATAATATTTTCATCTACAATTAAGATCTCTCATGTTTTTCACTTCTAGCCTAAGTTAAGGCCATATCTAGCAGAAGAAATACCGCTAAACAGTCATGAAAATCGAAATTATCTCTTTACTCTTTTCACTGTCCGGATACGTTGAGAAGATTAAAAAATAATGAACAAGAAACCGGCGAATATTCGAAAATTTCCCGCCGAAACAGTTAGATGTTAACTGCTCCTTTGATTGGATATTAAGGTCTCCACAAATTCAATTCACAGCAGATTCACTTAAATTTTCATGCACTGCGGCACCAGTTCCTTATATTTGTAAAAAATTGTTGTGCTTTTGAATAATTTTTGTTCAAAAGACGGATCTATCTCTTAAAAGAGTGAAACCGTCAAAATGATAAAATTACTTAGAAAAGTAAAAAAAAAATGAGCCAGCACCAGTTATATCCAGTTAATGCTGGAAAATTCATTTTTTTAGGTTCATTTTACCGAAAATGTTTACAGGCACCAGACTTCCCGAAACATATTTTCAATTCAATCAATTTTCAATGGAACTTTGTGAATGGATCGTTTTAACAAAGAAGCTATCAACGAAATATATTACGTAGAAAAAACAGCTACGTTTCTCTCCTGTAACTTCGAAAACAACACATGGGTTGAAGTAACGTCCAGCAGCCAAGGCATCAGAAATGTTTTAATAATTTCTTTTCTATTTGAGTAGAAGAGCGTTTGGTTGTGTGGTTGTGGACGTTGTTAATAAACATCATTTTGTGCATACATCACCGAGGCATATACATATGATATATCTGTATGGTAATATACTATTTTAATGACGATTGATAACAACGAAAGATAACACAATCACAATAAGTGTCTACTTAAAGTTCAAAGATTTACATAACAAAATTCTATTATCCTCATGTTATTATGTTGATATTCTTCCAAACATTTTTCAATGGGGCGAAAGATTAAAATGATGAATTTTGAATGATGACTTCTTTCGGTTGGTGTGTATAATGGTACGTAATACACGTACGTTTGTGTGTAATGAGATTCATTTCGCTTAAATCGAATTCTTACAACAAATATAATAATTGTTTCGTCCTCTCACCTCAATTGATCGTAGTTTAGCTTTAGATTCTTTATCTTAATGTTCATATCGTTGAATGTCCTTGTCTCCAGATCTTCCAATTGTGAATGCGTGATCTTCAGCCAAATGTTCAAATCCGGATTCAGTTTATTTTGCAATGCATCGAAAACTTGATTGAACGAACCGACTCCTTCGCAATTAACGTATATCGTGTCCGTTGAATATTCATGTGGAGCACATGTACACGGCGAGATCTCCCGCCGTACGGAACAATGTAACGAGGCTACTTGAGCCATCGAAAATACTGTATACATAAATGAAGCCATTATTCACTATTCGCCCAATGATTTTTTTATTTTTATTTTTATTTCAATTCTTCCAGCACTTGTGTACCGACACGTTTTTCAATAATTTTTTTTTTCTTCAATTTTCGTCTGCTATCAAATTATCGGCGATTTTAACAATTTGGGGGAGAAAACTCCCCAAATCTAAATTCACAATTACAACTGACACTTCAATTTCCTGCACAGTATATTTTGTCGGGCTTGTCATTAACATTCCAAAGACCTGAATTCAATAACAATCTTTGCGTATTTTCTGGAGATTTAACTTTTTTTATTATTATTATCCCGCTGTTGCGTTGACTTCACTTAGTGCATTTACACTTTGAATGGAAATCGAAAACGAACAGAAGAAAATTACAAAACAAATTTATTAATTTATCAATGAAATTTGAATTTAACTTCTTTTCGAACTGAAACAGAGAACGACAACGACGGCTGATAAATTATTTTTTCTTTTTCTTTTTTAACAAAATAAAAAGAAACAATTTCTTTGAGAAAGCAATGATTTGTATGACCACATCACTCTGCGTCCACTAACTGACTAAATATCAGTTTGTTCCGATACATATGATGCATGGAATTTATTTGTGATTGTGCGATTCGGAATATATTCTCATTGTATAGCTCTATCCTACTCATCTCACTGTGTACAGTACAGTCGCACAGCTTTCATAATTTTAAAATTAACAACGAAAATTTTATTGCCTCCTCTTATTATATACATAAAAAACATGGTTTTGAATGAGCTTTTCAAGTGACGAGAACAAACATTCCTTTTTTATTCGCTATTTCGTCATTGATGGAAAAAGTTTGCGGTTTTTCATGGTGGTGTAATGCTTTTTAGGATTATTGTTTCAGTTCACAATATAGTTGGGAATTTTTCGTGGATTAGTTGAGACATTGATGCGTCTCCTTAATTCTGATATTATACAATGCTCTTCAGATTATTTTCGAGGCATTTTTCTTCGCATCAATATTTGCGGTAATATATTTTGGTAATACCTAGCTACCATTTTTGACACTAGAAACCAATTTATTGGAATAATGAGATTAAATCACAATCGAATTGCACTCTGAAGATGATCCCTCAACTTGTCTTAAATAGTAGCCGTATGTCTTACACATTTGCTTCATAATAAAATGAAGTATCGATTTTTTAGAGTGCATTACGGTCGACCAGAGTAAAGTGGTTCATTGTCTTCAATGTTTCCGAAGTATTAAATTAAAGGACTTAGAATTAGGCTGTATATTGTGTGTCATAGGAGTGAAATATTAATTTTTGAAGATGTCCATTGTCCAATGTTACGTCATAGAAGGACACTATCACTCATAGATGCAATAGATCGGCACTGGTGACTTGACCCATAGCAAATGTGGTGTCAATAGAAAGCTGAGAATTAGCCATTTTCATTACGAAAATTTATCAAAAGGGTGTTTCAGGTAATGCTAAATTTCGCGAATTCGACCAAACAGCAGCCAAAAATTTTGAGGCGGCCTCTACGTAGACAGTTTCCATTTTTTTGTGGAGATAATGCGTTCATATCGCTATAAGTATTTATTAGCCTCATTTCTCATATATCCACGCCTCTATGGCCTTTTGAAAATCGCGATTTTTGAACTTCTATCGCCTTCGTTTGAGATTATTGTACCGAATTTTCGTACCATTAGTATTAGAATTTGAACCACTACTGATTGCAACCTCAACTAGTTTTCCACCACCTCTCTCTGTATAGTCTCGATGACCTAAGTTCCACTGCCACCGCTGACTCCAAACTACATTTAACCATACGGTGGTATGTTAAAAGAATAGGTATTTCCCACCCAAAATTTGGCAATAAAAGTCACCACAGTTGCCGTGACCAATTTCGATCTATTTGGATCAGGTCCTATTTTAGGATAAAATAAATTCCCGAAAATTCCCAAATTTTTTCGTTCCTTTTTATCTGTTTGTCTAAAACAATAATAGATCGAAGTGCTTCCGTTTTTTATGAACTTTTTATGGTTTTGAGCTAAATCAATTACATATTCTGATGGTATTTACAAGAAACCAGAACTCATGAATTTTCTAAAATCTGAAAGGACCATTTTACCAAGGGTTGGACACTATTCATGCTATTCACATATATTGTGTCCAGGGGGGGGGGTGCATTTTACCCAAAGCTTATCATTATTTTTTACGTCATTATTGATAAAGGTAAAGGCACAGCTCTGCTACTAGCATGAACATAAGAAATATTAAGTTTTTTCATCGTGTTCATCTTGCTGTTATGTGATATTCTAACAAGCAATCTCATTTTTGTGGATCGATTACATTTCTTATTTTTCTTGCTTCAGTCTATAATTGGAAATGATAATGTTTCTATGTAGTTTACCAAATGAATTCTAAAATGCACCGACTAATATATAATCACAGCATGTTTTTTGTGCTAAAATTCCTTAGTGGCGCCTAAGTGGATGTCGCTATATATTTTATGTGTGGAATTTGAAAATTTTCATTTCAGTGTTTTCATTTTCTCTCTTTTTTCTTCATTTTATGTGTAACAAGTTGGACATAAATCAAACGCTGAGAATTTTTGATGAATGACTTGCATTTATAAAGTCATTTTTGTTTAATAAATGCGTTTGCATTAAACATTTTGAAACACTAAAAATAATTTTGTATGAAAAATTATAAAATTAGTTAATGAATTGTGGAATTCCGTTAAATTTTAATTAACCAAATTATATTTATAGTAAACGGTCTGGAATGGTTCAGCTGTACGCAATAAAAGAATTTCATAAAATCTACCATTTATAATCATTTTTCTGCATTTTTACATTCCATAGTCTTAAAAAGAAATAAACAAACAAAATTCCTCTGCTCTCTATTACGGAATTTATGCAAATAAACGACTATAGCCTCGCATTATATGTTTGTCAGAATGTAATTTTAGAATGATTGTTTTGTCGAAATGTTGGGATGTTCTTTGTGAGGAAGAACGATTCCTTGCAGGTATAACATGAGATTGCAATATAAAGAAGTAATTTCAAAATTAGAGAGATTGTAAACTTGCAGTAGTTCAGAAGGTGTAGGTGAGGAATCGTACAATTACTTGTGAAATTATTGATGAACTAACATAACATAGCCAAAGCTCGAAAATTAAATTTACTTTCCATAAAGAATACCTACTTCTATCAAAATTCATTGAAAATAATTGGATTCGAACAAAATAATAGCAAAGGGTGGTTTCCACTATGTAAATCATCATAAACATCGTAATTAAAAAGTGGTTTCTATAATATCGGTTATGAAAGCGCTTGTCGAAAAATATTAATAATTGAAAATGGCGAGGAAAATAGCCCCAAAAGTAAAACAAATGCATTTCCACTGATTGCAGAAAACGATAAATTGATCGCAAAAAAGAGGAATGGATCGCTGAAAAACAGGAATTTTATCGAAAGGGAATTTAGACTTTCCTGTTCCCAGGATTGTCAGTTTAATTCCCCTTAACAAAATCCTTGATAAAGTCAGTGTAGTTGAACTTTAGTCCAATTTTTTTTTAAGACTCTTCAGAAACGACGCTACGCCTTAAAGAAGACGTTTAAAATGCAAGAATTAACCTGTCGCATATGGATACGGCTATTCATTTATTATAAAAATAATGACAAGCTCTTATTAATAAGGTCCTTTATATACTAAAATTCATGGCAAATAGGGTGTAGCGTTTTGCAACCTTTTTTTAATTTTTTAAGGCCTGCGGGTAGGTTCGATGCAGAATGGTCCACTGAACACAAAAATACGAAAAAAAAAATTTTGAAGTTCGAAGCTCCCATGCGCACCTCTGAAAACTGACTTTTTTGGTCCCAAAGCCATAGTGAGATTAGTTCTGCCGGCTGTGCGGAAAAATATATCTTAAGTGTATATGATAAATAATCGTAGAGACCGTGGCTTCAATTTGGCATACTTTAAAATTTAAAAAAATTTGAGTCACCGTTGAACAATTACAAAAAGTGCTCACGACCATGACTTTTTCAGATTTTTTTTTTGGATTGAAAGCTTTCTAAAATATGTGACTGGAAAGGAATATAGTCGTGTCGTAGCTCATTTTAAAGGGAATTTCAAGAGCTTTCAAACGAATATAGACTCGACGTAAAGATTCACCGGGTTGCAGATTCGATGACCTTCTAGTGTGTAGAAAATGGTACGAGAAAAACCATATTTTTTTAATTTTTCACAGAATTTATACAAAAACGGTTCCAAATTGTTCTTAGTATTGCTGGCGTTAAGAATGCAGCAATTCTGGGAAGAAATAACCGACTTTTGGGGTAACTTTAATTCGTATCTTTAAGATAATCGAAAAATCATCAAACCGACAATTTTTTTTTTAAATTACACCTTACATCGCCCATTTCGTCCCAGGATTGCTGCATTATTAACGCCAGCAATACTAAGAACAATTTGGAACCATTTTGGCATAAATTCTGTGAAAAATAAAAAAAATATGGTTTTTCTCGTACCATTTTCTACACACTAGAAGGTCATCGAATCTGCAACCCGGTGAATCTTTACGTCGAGTCTATATTCGTTTGAAAGCTCTTGAAATTCCCTTTAAAATGAGCTACGACACGACTATATTCCTTTCCAGTCACATATTTTAGAAAGCTTTCAATCCAAAAAAAAAATCTGAAAAAGTCATGGTCGTGAGCACTTTTTGTAATTGTTCAACGGTGACTCAATTTTTTTTAAATTTTAAAGTATCCCAAATTGAAGCCACGGTCTCTACGATTAATTATCATATACACTTAAGATATATTTTTCCGCACAGCCGGCAGAACTAATCTCACTATGGCTTTGGGACCAAAAAAGTCGGTTTTCAGATGTGCGCATGGTAGCTTCGAACTTCAAATTTTTTTTTTCGTATTTTCGTGTTCAGTGGACCATTTTGCATCGAACCTACCCGCAGGCCTTAAAAAATTAAAAAAAGGTTGCAAAACGCTACACCCTAATGGCAAATTGAAGTACAAGATTTGAAATCAACAAATTAAAAATACATTCATCAATGGAAGTAATATACCCGATAATAATACTGGTCATATGGTTCCCGTCTGTAACAGGGTAAGAGCGACAAAGAGGAGATGTTGACGTTGAAATGGTACCACATACTTTTGGCATAATGTCACTAAATCATCACTTAAAATACGTACCTGTTCGGGATGGTCGATTAGAGGCAAAGCTTTGTTAGAGGTAATGTCGCATGTAGTATTTCTGATGATAAACAGGTTAAGGTAGAGTGTCTGAAAAAAAATCTTGTAGAAAAAATTCGTTTTATCATTTGAAAGCATAAATAATGTTGTGTTCGTCTCGGAAGAAAATATAGGAAATTCCAACTCGAGCTAATTACTTGTTGGAATTTCCTATTTTCTCAATATACAAATAACCGTTGCTCTGCACTTTTTCCTTTTTATTTTGTTGATGACTTAAGAATATATTTTGCTCACTAGGTCCCCGGTCAATGAGGCATAACTTCGTTGACATGAACTTTAAAACTCATTTTTCGGGGATTGAAGTCAGTAATAGTCATTTTCATCCTTCGGGGCCGAAATTGTGGGCAATTTTTGATTTTTTCCCGAGTTTTCGGAACTTTGCATGAAAATTCACATCCAACTTTGGACGATTGATTTTAGGCACTTTCGCTTGTAGGTAATCGTGCAAATCAGGTGCACAAAATAACTTACCGAATTGTTTGGGACTTTGTATCTCGGCAAAATGAAAAGTTCCAAACAAGGACGTAATCTACTATATTTCGAAAAACGAAAATCAAATTAAAATGATTGGTTTTTTGAGGATATAGTGATTCAAAACCAAGTATAGATTAATTCTGTGCCCGCAAGTTTATACCGGTTAGTCGAGCCTTTGAGCTCTAAATACAAAATATCAGAGTTACTCAAGTTTTACTTTACCGTTTACAAAAGTCATATGAAGTTATCACAGAGTTATCAGAGTTATTAGGAAAAACTTGATTGTTCTATTACGTTAAGAAGACATTTTTGGTTTTGCTTCTTCCCTGGAAATTCCCGCATCTTCCGTTAATACTGAGTATGAAAATTCTGTAAACGTATTGAATGATCGTCAACGATATTCGGCCATTATTTATTTTGCGCATGTAAAATAACGATGAACGCAAGTCTGACATGTGATCGTGATTTTCCCAAAAAAAAATATTTATTTCAATCTTAATCCACATATTTTCATACAATTTTACAAAAATAGTATGGAATTTTTATAGCCACAATTGAACAAGTAAAAATTATTAAAATATTTTCGCGATCAATATTACTGATAATGGGACAGAAATTCTCGCTGTACTACGTAAATCGTTCAAGTGGCCGAACCAAAAACAAATTTTACTTGAATAGAAAATTCATTAATAAAATGTGGATGCCGGGAAAGAATTTTCTTTCAATCGATTATAGCAGCCAAATTGGCAACAAATTGAAAATTGTTTTAGTGGTTGCAAGATGTATGTTGTATGGAGTCGAAAAATGTTAATGGAATTAAGCTGCTGTATTTTTATAAAGACTACGTAAGATGGGTAAGTAGACAAAAAAAGGATGGAATTGAAAACGATGTCAATTCCTTCAACTATAAGACTGACAAATTTTTCTTCGAAGTATTTCCGATTTTTTCAAGGATTTGTTGTCGAGTAACAAAGAATCTTAGAAGACATATTGTGATTTCAGTATTAGAAGAGGGTTAGACGCAAAGGATATTTAATTAGTGTTTTTTCTTCTAAACGAATGAAGCCCCCTGCAACTAGGATCCTATTGAACGTTTGACGTTTGAAAGTAATCGGTAACTGCATAGGAACGGCGAATAGTGTTGTATTGACTGCATGGTAAACTCAATGTGAATCTGTAAGTTTTGTCCATCTATATTATGGTTCCTTATGATTATAATCTACAAAAAACGAGTCGAATTAAAACGCTTGTTTTAACCTATCACAGGCATATCAGCAATTTTTACCTGATCTATTACTTCATTTGAACGAAGCAATTTTAAGAGCTGAATTTCAAATCTCTTACTTCATTTTTAACATGCGTTTTTCCAAAGGCTCTATACCAGGAAAAAGTTGACCGATTTTTAAACGTTGGATTCGTTCCTTACATCCGCCGTTTATACAATGACAACAAATGAATGAGGGTGATATGGATTTTTATTGTGCGCGAAATTTTTGAAAACGCAAATGATTTTTGTGGAAATTTTTTTATTTTAATTTTTTTAAAGGTATTTCAGGTTTTAGGTATTTAGGGTGATCAAATATATATCACTCTAAATACCTAAAACCTGAAATACCTTTAAAAAAATTAAAATAAAAAAATTTCCACAAAAATCATTTGCGTTTTCAAAAATTTCGCGCACAATAAAAATCCATATCACCCTCATTCATTTGTTGTCATTGTATAAACGGCGGATGTAAGGAACGAATCCAACGTTTAAAAATCGGTCAACTTTTGCCTGGTATAGAGCCTTTGGTTTTTCCGACCGGTTTCATTAGTTTTATTATGTAGATAGGTTTAGAGTTAGTTCCAGCTGTCAGGATCATAATAATTTTCCGATATTCGAAGTTATTTTGGGATTAAGGAACAACGTGATTCAGTTGACTAAATATAACGGCGAATTCGTCATTTAAAGACTTTTAAAAAAGGCGACACACCTGAATCGTAAATTTCCACTTGCTAGTTTTTCCAATTCGAAATTCTTTTTAGAGATTATGATTCAACCGAATCCCCGACGTCATAACAAACATGCTCGTTGTTTAAAAGAGATTATTCCTCCTTCATTTTGATAAATTTGTGTGAGAAAAGGTGTCACATCCAATTAATTTAATGGATAACTGCATAAAATGACGGACATAATGGGCGTATTTTTTTCAAAAAAATGATCAAACAAATTAAAAGAAACTGGTGTTGTGTATCTGAAAATACCAATGATGACATTCTTGTGCTGAATTTAGAATTTGTGTGGACAAATATAGCATTATTTTCTGGAAATAAAATTTTTATTTTCGTGCTCTATGTGTTATCAGCAGCAAAAATATTCGAAATTATTATTCAACAACCGAAATTACTTTATTGCGTGGTGAGCGTACTGAGCTGAGTTATTCCTGAGTCTTCGGTTCCTGATAAGTTCAACTATTTTTAAATTAAACTAAAGAAATAATGAGAGATGTTATCGTGGATTAAATGGCTAATAAAATCTGCAAAATATTTGACACTGTTCATATTCTTACTCTCTAAGTTCGCACCGTGATTTTAAAATGTTTCTCATAATCAGATTATATTTAACAAACTATAAACTGTAAATCCTACGGAGACGTCAAAGGTTAATAATTTATTTATATACAATTTTTTCATCAAAACTTAGTAGATGGCTAGAATGGAACTATTTTCATTGTTCTTTCTCTCATTTTATATTTCCACCCTTCTGAATTTGTTTTGCATTGGAAGGTAGAATTATACAGGCATAATCTATGCTGCATAAAATGTTCCAATCTTGCCAACTTACAAGTTTGGGACAATTTATTCGTAACTTCTGAAAAAAATCTCTAATTTTTGTAGAAGTTTCCACTTGTATAGATTGCAGGCGTTTTTGTTCTATAGGGAATTAAAATCTGGCTGTGACTTTATCGAACTTATCTCAGTAAAGCAAAAAATTTTGTTTAGTGTTCCCCTAAGTCTCATTCCAAATATGACACACGCATAAAGTGAAAAACTCATCCTGTGGAAACTCGCAAAAAACCCTGAAAATTATCATCAACCGATGATAAAGTTTCCAAATACAATCGATCGTATGTTTTATCGAGAATCTATAAATATCGACTGGTAAGCAAATTATCAGTCGATATTTATTGAATTATTCGTCGATATTTACCAATTATCGATAAAAAAATCATTGATCCTCATCGTAATCGACCAATGGTACAAAACTTTATTTTACCTGGAAAACATACTAATTCCAGAGGTGGCGTTATCTAATATGCAGAACAAACACCAAAACAAACAAACAGAGCATAATTACTCTTCCATTTCCCATGGATCGCGTGAAGCGAAAGTGGAGATAAAATGTTGTTTCGACCTCCGGATACAGTGGCGGTCAGAGGTTAGCGTGGTCTAACCATCTTCAGTCGTTTCCACTGGTCCGTTACACGAGACAGCAGTAAATTTTCTGATTGAACTAAAAATTTGAAAATTTACAATAAAAGTTCTGCCACCTTTCGATTACAATGTCAGTGATTTTTTGATGGGATACACGGTTGCCATTTTACCACAACGTTCAGCATATATTTGATTTGTTTTAATTACTGAAGTTGCATAGATTTGTTGTTAAAGTATACCAGAAACAATGCGAATGAGTTGCTTTCACGTTTTGTGTTCATTTTCTTGATATCCAAGAATTTGATACTTGCCGAAATTAGACCTTGTTTTACTTGTTCAATCTGAATATTTGGCAGTCCCGATAGAACGAATTTGGTAGTTTTTTTTGCGATGAAATATCGTGTGTGAAGTATTCTGCTAGTTCATGAAGTAATTGCGTGCAGAAGTCGACATATACAAGAAGAAGAAGATCTGCACTAAAGTCAAATGATGATTCTAAACATTTATTGCTAGACTCATGCGAAAAGGCATCATTCAAAAAAAAACTTCCGCCTTTTAGGGATTGAGGAAGGTTCAGCAAACGTGTGACTGTAATGTAAGGTATAGGAAGAGCGCGGACATGGGAGGACCCTGAAAAATCCAGAAAAAAAACGGAAAGTCTTTAAAGAATGACCAAGTTGATTATTACATATTTAGAAATTGTTATTTATGACATCGAGTGCAAATTCCTTGTTTGGGCTCTCGCTCTATATGTGTCTCTGCGGCCTCGTGTCATAATACACATCGTAAGTCTAATAAAGCACTTTGCACCGACGCATCTAAATTTTGCAAATGTTGCACTTTATGGTAGCACTAGACCTAAGTTTTCAAAGAGGCAAAAGCCAATTTGTTCAACGAGGTGAACGTTACACTTCTTACGATCAACAACTACAATAGACAAACACGGAAATAATTAAAAATTACAAATAAAATGATGACCTAGCCAACCCTTAGACGAACTATATATGGGTAATTCCATGGTTAGTTGCGTTACAAATTTCGTTATCTGTGAGTCATAAAGTTAATTGTGTTGGCTATGTTTTTCGGTAACAAATCAGTCTACAAATTTTCTAATACTCAGGAGACACAGTGCTTTCATACCAACAAGAATTGGAATTTTTAGCCTGCGAAGTGTGACTTGTGTGATCTCACAAGTCGGCGGTTAGTTGCGTTACACGTTTGTGACTTTTTGAAATATTTTCACCAAATAAAAACTGATTTCGGTAAACTTTTTTTTCCCTGAAAGCTATCGTCAAGACGCGCAGTTTAAGCCCAATATGAGGTTGGTAGCCCAAAATTCGGGGGAGATATGTCAATAAAAGTGATATTTCTCGGAGGTCATTAAAAGCCAGCAATTTTTAGCCCCGTACGAAGTACGAAGGGGCTTATAGGATTACGATGCCGTGTGTAATTGATGGAATTCGAAGCAGACGGTAAGGGCAAAGTGTTTGCCTATGTTCATAGATAACGAATCCGCAATAAAAATTTTGTCTGTCCGTCTGTCCGTCTGTCACGTCGATATCTTGAGTAAATCAAATCCGATTTCAAAAATTTTTTTTTCCCTGAAAGGTAGTTGAAATAGTGAGGCTAAGTTCGAAGATGGGCGATTTTGGGTCGACCCCTCCAGAGCTGGGGCCCCATAAGTGCTTTAACGTTTTCCAAAGATTTCTCTGGCCATTTAAAGGCTACACTTGTAACTGATACATCAAATGAAAGGTATTTACAATACCTATCCACAAAAAAAAAGTTTATGGAAATTGGATGACCGACTCGTGAGTTAGACCCCTTGGTGTGAACTAGGTACAGGGCGGCAAGCCGTTTTTGCTTGTAGGTTAGTCATATTTGAACGGATTTAGATGGATTTTGATTTATTAGATAGGTATTGACCGTACCAATCAGGGAAAAAAAAGTTTATGAAATTCGGTTTACCGGAGCGTGAGCTAGGTCTCTTGGAGCGAGCTTATATGTGGCTACTCGGCCGTACAGTGAAGGTGGTGTTTTTTGTTAATATCTCGAGTAAAATTTAACCGAATTTCATGAATTTGTTTTTGTTTGAAAGGTACTAACGAATGTAAAGCAGCCGTTGTACTTTCCACCTCCTAACAAAATGGCCGTCGGCCGCCATTTTGGATTTTTGTAAAATCAATATAAATCGGTGAAAATGATAATTCCAAAATCACTGATCAGTGGGAAGTGTAGTTTGTGTTACTTTTGAAAGGAACGTCGTACGGGGCTTCGTAATTGCGCTATGCATTACATTGCATAAGAATTTTACGACGTTTACGGGCGCAATAGGCTTACGGTAAGAGTAGGGCGACGGACGAAGTAGGGTCACGTGCGCAATAGATGTACGGGTTTGTACGGGGCTCAGTCGCAGCAAACGCTCCGACTGTTCTGACGGCTCGTTTTTTTTCGTAATTGGTGGTTGTTACCTCACAGAAACTGTTGCTTTGGCTCAAAACAGTTTGTAATAATGGTTACAAAATTTTTCGAGATAACCTCAACGAGTTAAAATTCGAGGATGACACTTATGACCACTGGGAAGCTGTTTTCACCTACGTCACTCACCCAACTAACCTGATTGACCCAAAGTTATTTTTCTCGTGAAGTCATATGCTGTAGCTTTCGAATGACACCGATCTTCAGTTTTTTTTGAAAAAATGTAATTTCGGCAACGTTTGGGTCGAAGTGATTTTACCTTACTTCGAAGCAGAATGAACCAAAAATCTTCAAAAAAAATTTTTTTCGTGTCATTTGGAGCAATTGTGGAATTATAGCGTTCACATCTACAGGAAAACAAATTTACAAAAATCATTTGAGATTTATTGAGAATATCTCGAAATGTCGAATACAAAAAAACACTTTTTGTCATATCTCCCCTAGACGTCATTTTACAATGGCCTCATATTGGTGTCAAACTACGCGTCTTGTCAATAGCTTTCAGCAAAAAAAAGTTTAGTGAAATCGGTTCAGGTTTCGTGAAATAAACTAGAATTTTCAAAAATTTTCTAAAAACAAGCATCGGTTACCCCGACTGGCCAAAATGGTGGCAAATCAATTTCTAATTCCTTTCAATTCCGTTTAATTACCTCAATTACCGGACCAACTCGTCTAATTGCCGGATTCGCTCTATTTCCTTTCAATTCCTTTCAATTCCGTTCAATTCCTTTCAATTTCTTTCAATTCCCTTTCAATTCCCTTTCAATTTCCTTTCAATACCCTTTCAATTTCTAAAGGTACTTCCTGTCAATTCCTTTTAAATGCTCTTAATTCCTTTTATTTCTTTAATTAACGGATTAACACCACTACTTGCTGGATTCGCCCTTCAATTCATATAATTCCAATCAATTCCTTCAATTCCACGAATTTTCGAAATAATTGCTCGATATTTTCAAATAGATATAAATTTAAAGTCAAAGTTAAACCCTTAAGCATTTTGGAAAAAGAATCGTCAGACTATATCAAGATAAAATTTGGAACAACTATGTTGTCCTACATTTGTGACTCATTTTGTTAGAATCTTTAATTTTTACTCATACTTTTAGAAGAGATTTTTCAATTCCAATTTAGATTAAACCGTCCAATTGACTGCAGTTTTGTTTAAAATGATTTCACATCATTGTTTATTTTAGATAAATAGTATTTTTCGTACTAAGCCAGGAAATGACGAAAAACTTTTGTGCATCAGACAACTGAAATACGACATATTTTGCCATGATTTTTCATTAAGAAATGTCAGTTTTTCCCGAACTATATATCGTGCAGATATCGTGATTGTAGCGCGAACGAAGTGAGGGCGACAAGCGAAAGTGCCTAAAATAAACCGTCCACAACAGATGCGTATACACACAACTTTTCATGCTGAGGGCCTAAGTTACAAAAAAAATCCGTAATTTCTTTACGATTTATGGTGCGGGAAAGAAATTACATGAATTTTTCCATGACTATACGATTGATTAATATGGTGAATGTGAAGTGTGTATGTTTTCAAGTAAATTGCTGTGTTTGTCTATTTCAGTCGTCCGATGCACAAAACGTTGTTCGTACCTCGACAGGAAATGGATTTGTTCAGCACACGTCAGCAAAAGCCAAAGCACTCAATTTTTTGTTTTCCTCAAGTGATCGACATCGTAAGATTTTAGGCTTTTGAAAAGTTGATGGAATAGATGATATTGTCGGTGATGCATTTTTTTGTAAATTTGGTTTGAAACTGGAGCATTTCGCATCGGCAATGCCCCAGCCTAACATTCCCCCGACGAATATTCACTTGTTTGTTGCGGCTCAAACTCTTCCGTATCTGACTCACAAGAATCCTCTGAAAAAGAATCCTTCAGTGTGCATATTTTGAACATAAAAGGACGTTGGACCTGTTCTAAAATGGAACTGATCAACACTGTACACTGTTATATATTGTGCGGGAGCTTTTAAAATTAAAACAAAAAGGAAATAATCTGGTTTTGCATTCGCTGGTCCTTCTTTCCGATAATCACACTTATCAGCATTTACTCTCATTTACTTTCAATTCCTTACAATTCCACATATTTCCAGTCAATTCCGATCAATTCCTGCCAATTCAGATCAATTCCGGTCAATTCCATCAATTCCAATTATTTACCGGATACTCCGGCAATTCCTTTGAGGGTGTGTAGTCAATTTCCCGAGTCGGTTACCCCTCGACAAGCATACATTTTTATGGTTGTATCTCCCCGAGGTTTTCGGCCACCGACCTAATATGGGGCTTAAACGACGCGTCTGGTCTACAGCTTTCAAGGAAAAAGAAGTTTGTCGAAATCGCATTTCAATTGGTGAAAATATTGCGAACAGTCACTATTTAGCTGGAATTACCCATATAGACTGGAAATTACGAACAAAATTACGTAAATAATGTGTTCCCAACATGAAATACGAAATGTTTGATAGTGTGAGAATTGGTGGGCAAATTAGCGCGAAGAATTTGAATTTGCTTACCACACAACACTTTTAAAATTTAAAAAACATTAAAATATGAGAACGATTACCTTAACGATCATGGTGGAAACTTTCAGAGACCGGACGTGCTACTCGAATAGATTTGATTTATTCCAATATATTAGATGCGCTACCGGTTATAGTGAAAATCATATTTTGGAAGACACACACTTTTGACATATGTAATTTAAGAAAGAGTTATAAATTGAGACTCCTTCTCTTGTGCTAATGCAACCTCTAAAAATACGCGTCTGCACAATATTTTTATTACAAATTAAGAAGTTCCGAGCGTACGCTGAAATTGTAGCATACATTTGTGCGTTTCGAAATTTTCGATCGCCTTTTTACGAGAGCCCTTATTGAAAAATGTACGACCACATTTTCGAGTAAAAATATGTCAGCTTTGAATAAAAAATAAAATTGTCTGTGAAAGTTTCATGTGCTTTGAGAAAACTGTACCGGTGCCCAAAATTTGCATCAAAGGTACACTTTTCTCAAAGCACATGGAACTTTCACAGACAATTTTATTTTTTATTCAAAGCTGACATATTTTTACTCGAAAATGTGGTCGTACATTTTTCAATAAGGGCTCTCTTAAAAAGATATCAGCGATCAAAAATTTCGAAACGCAGAAATGTAGGCTACAATTTCAGCGTACGCTCGGAAGCTCTTTAAGATTATTTGTCCCGAATAATAAAAACAAAACTTTATATTCGCAGTAATTGAAAATCCATTTCCTAAATGCGAAATTGGCAACTATCAAAAATATCAACGCCTACATGTATTGGTGTAACATTCTACGTAAAATGGTACGAAATATGCATCTTATACAAAGTTCGTACAAAGTGATGTTGGGGGCACATTTTATCGTACGAAATACCAGTCTTATGTAGTAATAATTCTTTTTTACGCAAGTGTGGAAAAGTTGTCACTATTTTGATACAAGTGCGGAAAAGTATCCCGGATGAAAATGAAAGTATTACAAGCTCGAAAAACAAAGTCTCACGTCTCAAAAGACAATAGATTCGAGACCATGAGGCTATGTTTTTGGATTTCAAATAATTGGTGTTGATAATAGATTTTGACACTAGCGAAAACTACTTAGAAAAATCTCATTTATCGACATTGCTACCAATATAACAATCGTGTCGCGAAAAATAAATTTTCGAAAATTGTGGGGTTGAAAACACACGAATATTAGAAAAATAGCAATAAAAAGGCAAAGCATTTCCCTAAATTACCAGTTTTTCCAGCTCGCCTTGCATACAAAAGTTACCAAAGTCACAAAGATTTTCTTTAGTTTAGATTTTTAGTTTGCAATTTCCTTCTTTCGATAAAGTCATTAGAAGTCAAATCGAAGCGGTACCTGGTATTGACTTTTATTTGAATTATTACGAATCTAAGCGAGTACACAAGATCGGTAACAGGAGTTTCTCTCCGGATCAAACAAAAAGACAAATTTTTCACGACAACAAAAACGATTTTTTTTTATTTTCGTTAAAGCAAAAAATGAACAAACGATTTCACAAAATTTTATGTTTTTTCAATTGTTCCGTGACCCATTATTTGAAGTATGTGTCGAAATTGTCGCTTATCAATTTCCTATTAATTTCATTATCTCATTATTATGTCGTATGCTATGCCACTGGATCTCAAATTTTCAAAAAATTAAACTGAATGAGTGGAAAGTAAAGTAAAAAAAAAAGAAAAACATAAAACTGAATCGAATCGTTATTGGAAGCGTCCCCCTCTTCTCTATGATGAATCCACTTAATTATTTTCCAATTTCGTTTCACTTTTTCGAATTCATCCACTTAGCACAATTTGGATACCGTTCCGGATTGTAGTCAGGATCACTTTCGATACGTTTTTGTATATTACTACGTACAGCTTGCTCGAACGATCCGTAAGGTTCTTGGATATGTGGATGCGCTGCCAAACTTTCTTCGGTCGTTAACATAATTGAATTTGCATTGCTTTGAGATTGAATCACTTGACGCAGTGTATCAGTCAGTATTTGCGAAGGATTGCTGCCTGACGGTTTTGTGCTCGATATTAATTTTCTACGCTTCGACGACATACCGCACAGGTAGGCATCTGAGTAGGGAGCTTGGGGACTCTGTAAAAACACAGAAAAATATCCAAATCAGACTCGAATCCGCAATTGCATAGCGTTTTACGTACCTGTCGACGTTGACGACCCATATCTCTGGTAATAACTGGCAGCCAAGTTGGTGGCATACCATTGTGCCAGCTTTCTGATCCGACAACAACATTAGGCAATGGTTCTGTATCAATCGGAGCACTGGCCTCCGCTAACACATTGCCAGCGGTCGGTGGTGACGGTAAAATTTCATCGTCAGTAATTGGTTCTTCGGTTGATGTAGTAGGAATCACATCATCAGTTTCCATTGGCTAAGCGAAAATTTGTTAGCTTTTCATGGTTGCTTTTGGAATGAAATTTTTACCTGTGGTGAAGAGGAACTGGCGGCGGATGAAGTCACTGGTGGACCTTCCAAATGAATAACTAGGAATTCCTGCACTTCAGGTGCCACCTCATCGGTAATGCGCTGTGAAAAGTAAAAGATTTTCACCGTTGTTTCATTGTATGGGAAACTGGCGATAGCACAGAGCGATTTGGATCTTGAGGAAATGAGCGAGTGGTTTCCAGATTTTTACAACTCGTTAAGTCTCGGTGACACTCGAGGAATTTAAAAAAAGATTCAATTCCTAGTCCGACTTGCTTCTCAGCAGAGGCAACAGTCAGAAATTCGACAAAAAAAAGGAAGCAAAAATTACCTGGAATGTTTGTAACCGTCTGGCGATAGCCTGAATGACCCGACTTTGCAGTGCCCGAACAACACCACGTCTGTTTGCTAAACAATATCGGAATGTTAACATCGATCGCATCGAATGCAATTGTCGGCAAATACTTACGCTGCAATCCAATGGTAATCATTTCTGCCAAAAATTGCTTCGCTGATATGTATCCGCCGAGAATCATCAGAATGATGAACAGCCGTCGGATGAATTCGTTCAATGTACGCAAAATTCGCACTCCAAATTGATCGGAATCATCATTTAGAATTAGACTGACCACAGTGGGCAAGGTGTGATGGATCAAATTGTTGACGGAATGTAGAGCATTGTAGCTTGGATGTGAAAAGCTTGAGCTGAGGCAAGAGTCATGCAGTACGTTCAAAATGTGGGCGAATGGCTGAAATGGTCATTTGTTAGATGCGATAAGACGAAACATTTGCCGGTTTTAATATTACTCCAGTCATGTCGGGTGGTGTGCCAAAACGTTGCGTTACATAGGCTTGTAAATCGCTACGAATTCGGTTGAAGACACTGGGACTCGGTGTTAGATTGATCAGGTCACGGATGGGAATTTCACATCCAAACAAACGAATAGCTTGATCACTGTCACGGTTGGCGATTTCGTCTGAAACAAATGGAGAAAAAGTTTGCCGAAATTAATACCGGTCCGTGGCGCTGTTGCTAACAGGGAATTAGGCAGGACGATGAACAGACCTTCCAAACGATTCCATGTACTCTGTGGTACACGCTGGAAGCTGTATGTTCTTCGTCGGATTGTACCGCGTCTGGGATGCGCAACATGGAAATGTTGTGGCCGAGCGTTCACATCCTGATTCTGGCGCACATGGTGGCTGTTGCATGGCAAAAATCGATCGAACGACGACAATTGTATCGATGGTATCGGTACCGGGCGTAAGCTTCGCATATGCGTTGCTGGAATGCTGGCCAAATGTACTTGGGGCCGAGCAGTTGAACGTGTCTGTGTGGATGTCGTTGGATGCGTAGCTGTTGTAACTCTTGGCTGATCAGCTCCTAAATCGACGGTAATTGTTAACTCTTTGAGAAAAAATTCACAGTTGAATCAATATGCCGCAACGGTTCAATTAACGAGAAAATTTTCACATTTACCATTGTTAATGGGCGTGCCGGCAGCGTTCTCACCATTCAATGGCGATGTTTCTGCCGTAGTAGATTGTGCTGCGGCCGACTGCGGTGTTGATCCATTTGTCGATTGGGGACTGGTCTGATCGGATCCATTGCGTGGATTGATTTCGACATGAACATCGGCATACATGGGAACAGAATTAACGACGGCCTGAATGAGCCGAGCTACATGCAGTTGACGATTTACTGGAATGGAATTATAAGGTAAAATTCGCTGAATTGGATAATTGGTATATGAAACGAACCTGCTCCTTGGGCTGCGGCTGCTGCAATTCCATTTCCACCGTCATTACTTTCACTGGATGGTTGGGTGGATGTTGCTGGCGCAGAAATTATTTCTACAGTTGATGGGACTGGACCAGTCAAAGGCACTTCTATACGCTGACCCGGTGTGACTGCAGCAGTTGGTGCTGTGTTGTTATTGTTTGCTGTAGCTGTTTCATTGTTGTTCCCATTGTTGGTGCCAGCATCC
Source organism: Bradysia coprophila (assembly GCF_014529535.1). Taxonomy (NCBI): domain Eukaryota; kingdom Metazoa; phylum Arthropoda; class Insecta; order Diptera; family Sciaridae; genus Bradysia; species Bradysia coprophila. The sequence continues at coordinate 2,786,729 of NW_023503608.1, read as the reverse complement.
TGACGGCGTACGAGATTCTGAATGAAAATTTTGGTTAGCCGAGTGAGTTGTTACAAATATCGCCAACGTCACTTACCGGAATGGCAATGCCGGAACTGACGAACGCACTTTGCTCGACTAAAATCGGACGACAGCAGAGATGTCGTGGTGTTGTCAATGAAAGATTGAGCATCAAATCACTGATGGCGTGCTGTGCATGCGACATGTAATGCAAAGCTTCCGAAACCCGATCGAACACACGTTGTGCATTCTCCCGACCAGTGGTGTCCTGCAAAAAAAAAATATTTGCTGGCGATCATTCAGATGGATGGATTTACGATCTTACAGATTCTTCAAATGCCGGATCATTCTGCAACAAGTCGTAATACTGTTGTACATATGGCTCCATTCTTGATTGTACGGTTCGCATTTGTTGGACTACTTCGGCTAAGACTTGAGGACTGGTTGTTTGATTTCTGGATGGGGTTGCCCCAGCTGGATTTGATCCGTTGCTAGTTGCGGTGTCATCACCGTTACTGTGAATTACACAAAGTTGGCAGTGAAAAACATGAGAAAAGAAGAAAATTCTACCGCAAATTACCGGGTCGGTGATGAGGTTGCACTTTGAGAGCGATTTGGTACGGAAACTCTAACACTTGCCACTTCAACTTCTCCTTGCGGATTAATTAATCCACTCGGTGGTTGCGGTGGTGGCACAGTTCCATGAACAATTAGTGGAGTTGCATTGCCACCGAACAAAATACTAGGTCCTCCGCCAGATCCGTCACTAGATCCACTTTGTGTAGTGAGTTCAATGTTTGTGAGGCCATTCTGTGGGAAGACCAAAACCGAAATATTAAATTTTTCATTTTGCGACGACAAGACCACAAACTATACCTGTCGAAATGCAGCTGACATTGCACCTTGAACAGCGGACACGAAATTTTGCACATCTTGTTGTGGTACATCGGCATCACTTACAGCTGAAATGCCCAATTCAAACACAGTCGACTCCAATGTTTGCTGTGCCAGCATATCCATTTCGCTGTTGTTCAAACCCTAAAAATGAGACAGCAAATTTGTTTCAATTTATGAACAATTGGTTCAGCAACGCTTGCAGCCGCAATCACTTACTCTCTCTGGATTCTCCAGAAATGTGACGATGTTATTGGCACACTCCAGCATATGTCTGGCAACGGCAATACGATTCATGCACAATGTTGACGATGGATTGACTGTTGTTGTAAGTCCGTGTGTGGATCCAGCATTGCCGCCCATCGGTATAGCCATTGCACCAACAACCATTCCGTCGAGATCGAGTGCCCGGCGAAAGGCATCACCGAAATTGTTGCTACGACGGCTATTCTGTGACGGTTGCGGTGTGGACGACGCATTTGAAGTCGCTGTATCACCGGAACGATTTGCTCGGGGCGGAGGTCGTTCCACCAAATGGACAACTTTACCGTTTACGTCTGAAATCACAATTATTTGAATTGATAGATTGCTGTTGACTTTTGGTGTGGCGGTTCGTTTAGGGGTTTTAGAGAGGTGCTAGGATTTGTGAATTAATTCCTAGAATACGACACAAAAAATTTTCTTCAAAATTTATGAAATAGAAGAACACCGGTTACAAGTCCTTTGCTGGTTACAAGTCCTTTGTCAGTTACAATATTCTAAAGATACGATGTGCGTGTCATAACAAAATGATATTTCAGGTCAGACGAGCTCGACAAGCCTCACATTAGTAGCACAGTCATTCAATGTCATGCTAACATTGAGAATCACAAAGGAAATTGAATTCCAAGAACAATTGAACACTGAGTGTGTCGAAAGAGAAGAGAGTCTCTCAAATACGTGTGGATATTTTCCGGTAACTTTTGGAGGAATATTGGTAATTAAGTACTCGGCAATTACATGGTACAAGGCAATTAATTTTAATTGAAATGATTTTTTTTGCACTTTAAAAGGCTGTTCTAATCGAAGAAAGAAGACAAAGCCATTGGAACTACAGTCAGTACAAAGTAGCTGTGCACCCTGTGCACCCATAACTACGCAGCAAACTAATGTTGCTGTTTCTGCTCGTTTCTTCCGCCTAAGCTGATTTATTCAGTCTATGTATCGAGTTTCGGTTAATTTAACTATATTTGCTTACTTTAAAGGCCACCAATCAATTGAAACTTTCGGCAATAGCCCTGACGTTGAATGAAAAATTTGTGTGAAACTGCACAGATGTTTCACGCAGAGTTCATAGTTGAGGTGACTTTTTATTATTTTCGAATTGCGTCTGTTGTGATCGACCTCAACTCATGTATCGATTTTATTTATTAACTTTAAAAGTGATTTGTATTAGTAAGCTCGAATGACATTTGTTGCGACAAACTTTCCGACTACGGTTTGATGTTGCATTGCATTACACTTCAGAATACAATTTGATAAAGAAAATTACTCACCGTACTCTCGCAAGGGTTTTTCATCATTCAAAACTCGTCCGCAGTAAATTAGACGTTGCATATCCGCAGATATTCCGGTATTGGATGCAATATGCTCTTTAAACTGGCGCACAGTTATCTGGGAACATTATTACAAAGAGAAAATGGGAATCAAAACACTGAACTCAAATTCCGGGAATCGTTGCCCAACACTTACATCATCCTCAACCGTAAAATCATGGTCTTGGGAGTCCAAAGTTTTTATTTTCAGGCTTATCATGTTGCACGTATCTGATATTATCTGTAGGCAAATTAATTTCCAATTTAATGATCACAATTGAATGTATAAGGCAAAACTGATTTGGAAAAACTATTTAAAAAGCTAAAGCGAACATAACCTCAAACTAACTTAATTCAAAATTGAATGTCTCGGAGCTATTTGCCCCTAACTAATCCACTAAGAAAATGTTGAAATTTAGTCACACCTTCAACAATGCAGATTTTTTAAATTTTCCAGATAGATAATTTGTGTTTCTGAAGTCAATTTTTTATCCAAAATGTCCAACAATAACTTCGTTTTGTGCCCCAAATAAACTGGACTAAAACACACCACTCCGTCTTAATTCCAATACTAGTCGAAGATCGATTTGAGTTTAGAAAATTTACTGCTAATTCATCTGTTCAGATTGATCAATTTGCAGTGCAATTAATACGCGTTTACCAATCGAAATTTTCTTTTCAAAAAGAGTTTTGTCTGAGAAAAAGAACAACCTACTCACAACTGAGATTTTCGCAATTCAGATGTCGCTTTCATATTCGTTCGATTTGTTTATGTTTTTTGTTTCGTTAAATGCAATAATGTCGAAAATTCGTTATGTGATTTTCAAAAAATCATGATGATGATGAGCTATGAGTAGCAAAGGTCGTATCTAGCCTCAATGTAGTTTATTGTAAATGGTTCATATGAAATTTACATTTGCATTATTTAATCACGTAAAGCACAGTACGTACATGTCTCCATATTTGTATTTTGACGAGTGGGAATACCGGCTTCGGGTCGGGCATTAATGTCCCCACTCGTTAAAATCAAAATAAGGACGATTTGGACCCATGGACGTAATGTTATATTAAAGAAAGGTAGAATCGGTAGAATGATGTAATGTCAACTGCTGCTTGACAAATGTTCATTATGCAAAGTTAAGCAAGCAGATAAATGTCTGATGCATTATAATCACGGCAGAGTAAAATAAACCAGGCAGGAGCGGTTCATTTTCGAAACGTCAAATAAGGGACCTAATACATGGGATGAAAATGAACTCAAATGAACATTGACATAAATTGAAAAATTTTATTCGCAAAATATCAAGGGCTACTAGATTATTCAGGTCCCTAGTCAAACAAGCGCTCCTGCCTGGTTAACTTTACTCTGTCGTGATTATAATGCATATGTGTCTGCTAATACTTATTGCTATGTAACTTTGTTGGCATGCACTGCATACACAGCAAGGATAATCTATCGCGGTAATACAACTATGGCAGCTTTAACTATAAAGACTATAAATCTGTTTTCGAGTTGCGATTGCTTTATGCAAAAAGTGTCTGAGTATATTATCGTTATATTCATAAACCACAGTATCAACCATTTCGATAACAAAAATTTAGTTGAGAGCTACAATTCTTCGATAGTTTAAAGTTATGAGTTCTACGTTTCGTCAACGTCCTTATAACAGATTCTTCAGAGTTATAAACCTCAGTGCAACGAGTTCTAGTCTGTGCTGTATAATGCTTTCACAATAATAAGAATTAAATTTCTATTATGACACTTAACATTCATCAACTCCATCGAAACAAACAGAACAAACCATATATTGATGAAACTGTTGAAGTCACTACGTTCACTTTATACGTTTATACGTTTTGTATTTCAAAATAGTTCGAAAATGAAAATTCGGATCAGCTGTTTTCTTTATCACCAAAATATCATTCAGAGATAACTGCCCTCTCTCATACGGAAAGTTTAAATATCTTCTATTCACTCACAGTGTAAATAGGTTGGACATCGTAGGATTTGTGTTATTTGTGATTTTCCAATTTGAAACGTATACGTTAGGAACCGGCAAAACTATGGCATACAAATGTGTTAGACAAGTAAGTCGTATAAAAGAGCAATAGAGGATGATTGGTAAATGTTGGCTCGCTATTAAAGGAATTGAGCAAATGCATGATTGGCTATTTAAGTCGACTTGTGGGTTTAACTTAACATTTAAGTATGCTCGCAGTCCTTCTATTATTAATATTGCCGGTGATTTTTTACATCGTGTGATGTTAGGGTTGCCATTATTCTTACCATTCAATGAAACTATCAATTTTCTTATCTTGTCAATTGACGTCAAGAAACCTCTGTTTCTTGATAATACCATCTGTGTATACACACTGTTTACCACCTGTGAATTACTTTGGAAAATATTTTTTTAATTTATTTTTAAGTTGAATTTCAAGATTGTCAATGTCTGACAACATAAAAAGTAATTTTACTTGCAAATTATTTCATTGATAAACACAGAGTCATGAAAGTCAAAAGAATGCAAAAAGGTCAATTAACAAAAACATAAGAAATAGGACAAGAAAACGATAGTTGATTTGGTTTTCGAATCGCATCGACTAATTTTAAATGCGCCGAATTTGGTCTGTGTAAAGGTCAACTGTTACCACTGATACCTATAAGAATTAATCTTATCAATTGCATTGTCGCTATCTCCTTTTCACACACCCACATCTTGGTGTTCATTTGAGCTTTAGAAGCTTTAAGTATTGTGTTAAGGAACAAAATATTTTCCAAATGACCAAAATATTGACTGATGAATCCCTGAATCAATTTCAGCTGAATTTATTCAAGCGACATGTAAACAGAACATTTCAAACCCGGCAACAATCACCGATTTCCACAGGACCCAATTTTGCATTGAGCGATGACCAGAAAAATATTCAAGAAATGGCTCGGAAATTTGCCAGAAATGAAATAATTCCAGTTGCACCTCACCATGATCGAACCGGTGAATATCCGGCTGATATCATAAAGAAAGCATGGGAGATAGGATTACTTAACTTGAACATTCCCACTGAATATGGAGGAGCAGGATTAGATTGTCTAACTGGGTGCTTAGTTGGTGAAGAGTTTGCGTAAGTGACAATAATGATTTTGAAAACTAGCACCAATAGAACTCCATTTTAAGCTGAAGCATTGGTAAAAGGTGCTTTGTTAAACTTACGCAATCCTATTTCAGATATGCGTGTTCTGGAATTGAGACAGCGTTGATGATAACGGATGTCGCAGTAAGAACCATAGAGAGGCCCATACAGAAAATTTTAATTTTGAGTTTCTTTCTGCGTTGTAGCAACTTCCGCTTATGCTTGCCGGTTCCGATGCACAGAAACGAAAATATCTTGGACGTTTAGTGGAAGAGCCGTTAGTGGGAGCTTATTGTGCAACTGAACCGGGAGCCGGATCGGACGTAAACGGTTGGTTACAATTCGTCCAACACGGGCAGTATTATTAATTCCAATCAAAATTATAGGAATCAAAACCAAGGCTGAACGCAAGGGCGACGAGTATATTTTGAATGGGCAAAAAATGTGGATCACAAATGGTGGTGTTGCGAACTGGTACTTCGTTTTAGCTAGAACGAATCCAGATCCAAAAGCGCCAGCCTCCAAGGCATTTTCTGGTTTTATTGTCGAACGAGATTTTCCCGGAGTGATTCCTGGGCGAAAGGTAACAACAAAATTCGAATGATTCATTTGAGATTGTAGCGTCGATTCTAAACAGGAAATTAATATGGGACAACGGGCCAGTGACACTCGAGGTATAACTTTCGAAGATGTTCGCATTCCGAAGGAAAATTTATTGTGCGGAGAAGGAGCTGGCTTTCGCATTGCAATGCAAACGTTTGATAAATCCCGACCGAACGTTGCAGGTTAGTGATTGATGCAATGTCGTCCAAAAATGAGTGTTAAAGCAAATATTTATCGTTGAACAACCAGCTGGAGCGTGTGGTGTTGCACAACGTTGTCTCGACGAATCTGTGAAATATGCATTAGAACGGAAAACGTTTGGCGTTCCCATTGCTCAACATCAATCCGTTTCGAATATGCTCGCTGACATGGCTATCGGTGTGGAAACATCTCGTTTGGCGTACATGTTGGCTGCATGGCAAACCGATAATGGACAGCGAAACAGCTACACTGCATCGATTGCAAAGTGTTACGCAGCTGACACAGCGAATAAAATCGTTGCGGATGGAGTACAGATTTTCGGCGGTAATGGTTTCAATTCGGAGTATCCAATGGAGAAATTGATGCGCGATGCTAAAATCTATCAGATCTATGAGGGCACGAGCCAGATTCAAAGAATCGTGATTTCAAGATGTCTAATGGAAATGGCCAAGAGTGGGGAAATGGGACGACAGTGAAGTGTTTTTTGTTGAAACAATTTCTTGTTGATGAGCTCCCAATGTTTTTGACAAATAAACTTTTACATTTTTACCGAAGAAAGGATCTCTCGTTTCTGACGCCTCAAAATTCGCTCTTCTCATTATGTCGTGTTCGCCTGAAGGAATGAATTGGAATTTCCATCGGGTTTCGATAGATTCAGATGATTGGCTGAAGTCTCTCCGGATATGACACAATTCTTAAAGGAGTTGACTTTAAAGCAACGGCTAGTCACCTGTTGCCGACAACAATGACAAAAGTAAACGATGAACTCTAGGTAATGTTTTTTATGTGAAGGAAAAGACTTTGTATCACCCACCAGGCGATTGTTAAGTCAGCCGTAGTTGGCAAGGATATTAGCAGTGTTACTATCGGAGCCACTACTTCATTTGATTTGCGTATTTACAAGAAATTCATTTCAAATCTTTTACTTCATTTTTTTGAACATTTAGTTTTTCGCTATTAAAATCACGTTATTTATACCTACAGTCGTTGTCAACATTATCAACGAGAGGATTAAATCTCAGAAAATCAGGGTTTTTGAATTAATCTTATTGCCGTGAACTTGTAACCCAGAACTACCACTGTCTATGCAGTAAAATCAATAACTCGACATAGTTTAAAATCAATTTCTTCGGTTATTTAAATATGTAGTCGCTTCCGTAACCATCGCTTCCGCTTACTACAGTCTATATAGTGAAACGAGTATACAAATAATTCATCTTCGTACAAATTGTAATAACAAGTGTTCAAAGACGGATAGACGTTCTGTCGCGGACGTTATGTCTGAGCGACGACTTACAACTCTCACATTTTCAGAATGATTTTTTCTATTGCTGCACGAAATCATCTATGGGCATGTACAGGAGAGAGTATTGTAGGCAATAGGAACCCACAGTTTAATTGCAATTCATGTGTCTTAATGTTGATCTCATGCGGTAGGGCATGAATGGAGAAATTGGATTGAAATTGTTGGAATTATTATAATTATCTAACAGTAATAATTGGTATGAACATTTGTTGTCTTGCGGCCAGAAAACGAATCTTTAACATCTAGCTCAAGGCCAGTTTTTCGCATTTTCTAGCCAACAAAGTACCGTGCTGTCTTGCTGGAAAACGTTTGGGAGAATTTGCCTAGAAATAAAACCTTCCCCCACGTCTCAACAAAAAATGTCCCAGCAAGACACTAATGTACTATTTTCATTCAACAGCAACAAATTCGCTTGTAAATCTGTTACTTCTTTGTTTAAAATCTCAGTCGAAGCGTGTCGCTTATTTTTGCATAAGATCTTAATTTACATTAGCCCATTTCCCATAAGATCATACTAATGAGGATAATGATGATGAATCTCTTAGTGTGGCCAAGAAGATTTTGGGCCATTCGCCCCGATTACCTTCATCTAGCGTACAAACTAGTAGTTTTCGATAACAGCTAAATAATCGTCTGCACAACAATTTTCTTGTGTAGTCAATTTACACACATCGATAAAATCATCAGAATTATCTCAATACAGTTTGGAGCACATATAAGATCAGCATCTATACATAAATGTCGTCACGACGCTGCTAAACACGCGACTATACAAAATAAAATAAAATAAAAACCAAATGGCACAACTGACTTACATATTTATTTCGGATACACAGACGTCATACTTTTGATTTTCATTTAATTTTCAGTAACACACATCCTCCATTTCACTTTAGTATAGAAATAACCTCGTCGGTGTACTGACTGAAATTCGCGAACCGTGGGCCTAACATACCAGAGTTTTTGAAAATCGAAAGAATTTTCTTTTTTGTTCTCCAAATATTTTTCCGTTAATTTCAACAATTTTTTGTTGAAACGTTTTGTTACGTGTGGGTGATTGAAAAAGGGTATGTGTTGTTCCCATTTTTTTTCTCACAAATATTTTTCTTTTCTAAATTTTACCTAATAATAATGTCAACCGCCGCATTAATCTAAATCAAAATTAATTACAAATAAATGTCACACCACCAGCAAATTATCATAAATTGTTATTCTGCTGACGATGATGGTTTCACACTTTTTTTTAAAGAATTTAAAAAAAAATCTACAGGAAAAAAGCCATCGGAAAATTCACGTCGAATTCATTATTGTAACCCATTCTGTAACGAAATTTCATTTCCGAGATCGCATTGCTGACCAAAAATGAGAATTTGCGTGCTTTATGTATCTGTAATTTTAGCAAGAGTAACGTTTATTTCGGTCGGTTATATTGTGTTTCAATGCATTAGCAGAGGCTCACCGTATTATTATAACCGTCTCGGTGTGTATTGATAATATGTTTTGAAATACTTGAGATATATTTTTGTAAAATCAAATTTGTGTTATATGCCCTGTTGTCCGTTTAGAATTTAAGTATGTGCGGCGGACGAATTTATGTAAAGAATTTCAGCAACGAATTAATTAAGATGACACGTTCTGACAATAATTGAGGAAATGATTTGTAATTTGGGTTAAGAATTTTTCGATGCCATCAGTGTTCTTTGTTGATGCCAGCTGGGTCAAACGTTGGGAAAATTTATACCAAAGATATCGGAAATAATTAAAAGATTTCGCGACCAATCATTAGAAACTAATGATATTTTATCGATAATTTCTAACAGTTTAGCGAGACTCTCTGCCACTAAATATTGACCGAAGTTCATTCACAGGAAGCACCAACCTTTAATCTGTTACTTCCTTTGATCATTTTTTTTAGTTTCTTTACAATTACGCATATTGAAACAAAGTAAAAATTACATAGGTCGCCGGACACAGTGCAATTGCATGGATACTATCGGTTCGATAGTCAGGAAAGAAATCTTTTACTTCATTAGTCTGAACATTTAATTTGCTATAATGTGACATTACCTAGAACTGTTCGCTTATTTGTATCGTCGCTGTTGTCGGAAAATTTACAATGAGACCAATACGAGAAGTCTGCAACCAGCCAATGGATCAATAAATAATCTTTCTTTTCATCTCGGTCCATTTTCCTGTAGAATTGCAAAATGGCTGGACGTTCCGGAGCAAGAAGTCGCAGAACCCGAATGTACGATTGTAACTTCAATATGGGCCAACAATACTACAAATCGGCACTGGACAATTTAGATAGAAAACAAAGTGGAAAGTGAGTGAAATTTGTTGTTATGAAAAACGGCACATCATACTAATTAACCTGACTAGCATGCAAACCTACGGATAAATTCATTTCATTCTTACCGATACGTTGTCTCACCGTGAGAGAGGCAATCTATTTATACATAAAATTGAGCAAAATATTTCATTGGATGTGAAATTGCCGTAAAGTTAGGTCAAGCACTGAGGGAGGTTAGTTCTTTCAGGAATAGAATTTTATTTAGAACACAAAATGCTTTTTTGTCGGTGATTGAATTCAAAAGTATGTAGGAAGATGCATTAATGTTATTGACTTTTTTGATTTTGAAAGCTCTTGGTTTTAATGAAATTAGTTCTAATTCCGAAAACATTGAAAATCATCAACTATAGAAGCTTCATGTACCTCCATGTATTGTAAAATCTTTATTCAGTCATCATTTGAAGAAAAAAAATTTCAGTTTGGACTGTTGTAACAGTTGAATCTGTAGCTCTTGCGACAGATAGAAAAAAAAATCTTTTACTTCATTTGTTTCAACATAATATTTAGACCCGTACGAAGTACTGGGGTCTTATAGGTTTACGCATACGTTTGTAACACGTCGAATTGGACTCCCTGAGTAAGGGGAAACCTATTGTGGTTGTCTAGAGATGCGAAATCAGTGAAAAAATAATGTCCATCTGTCCGTCTGTCTGCACGATAACTTGGGTAAAACGCATCCGATTTTGAAAATTCTTTTTTTTCCCGTTTGGTAATGTCAAAAGACAGGCTAAGTTCGAAGATGAGTGATTTTGGATCGACCCCTCCCGAGCTGTGGCCCAATAAGTGCTTTACGGTTTTTCGAAGACATCTCCGGACATTTAAAAGTTACACTTGTAAGTGATACGTCAAATAAAAGGTATTTACAATACCGATCGACAAAAGAAAAAGTTTATGGAAATCGGATGACCGACTCGTGAGTTAGACCCCTTGATGTGAAACAGGCACAGGGCGGCAAGCAGTTTTTGCTTGTAGGTCGGCCACTTCGGTCACTTCATTTGAACATATTTAGTCTGTTTTAGCTTTATTAGATAGGTGTTGACCGTACCAATCAGGGAAAAAAAGTTTTTGAAATTATGTTCTCCGGAGCGTGAGCTAGGTCTCTTGGAGTGAGCTCTTATCTGGCTACTCGGCCGTACAGTGAACGTGGAGTATTTTGTCAATATCTCGGATAAATTTTGACCGAATTTCATGATTTTTTTTTGTTTGAAAGGTATTAACGAATGTAAAGCGTCGGTAAAATTTCCGGTCTCCTAACAAAATGGCTGCCGGTGGCCATATTGGATTTTAATAAAAGTGATATATCTTGGGGAAAATGGTACTTAGAGAGTTTCTGTTAACATGGAAATAATTTGTTATGTGTGTGGGGTGTTTCAGGCATTCCATATATGTACATCTATATATATATATCTATATTCACATATATTGAGCTATATACAGGCATATAGAGCTATATAATAGCATATTCATCTGTGAAATGTTTATTTATAGGAAAATATTGGTAAATATAGCGGTATATAGCTGTTTAAATAGGAATTTATGAAATTTGACTTCGTACGGGGCTGTCTATATTGCCTCCGGAAATTTATTTATATGTGATAACAAGGCAAAGAGTGGATAATGCAACTGATTTTAAAGCGCGAATAGCTTTTCAGTAGAGAATGAAGTAAAAGAAATGAAGAGTTTCACAGTAAAGTCTTTTGATACAAATAGGTGTTTCGTACGGGTCGGCGTTAGCTATGTTTTACTATAAAGAAACGCAATAGCGAGCTATTCGCTTATTTTTGCAGCTAGCGATAACAGATGACATAATTTAACGAATTGACATTCAAGTTATTGTTAGAATGGAGGAACGGTCATTTGACTACTTACTTTGGGAAACGCCAGTGGCATGGTGCTTGGTTTTGCAGTGCGTTGAATCGAGGAATGGAACTTTCCGCTTCACATTTATAAGTCTTTATAAGACTGATTTTTTATGGCTCCAGATTATGAAATCACGATTTTTTTGCTAATTATGGTGATGAAATAGTCAAAATTTGCATTCAAAATTTCAACATTTTCTCTTCGATTTATTTTTGTGGAATGTTTCAGCCAGTCCTCTCTAAGAAAGTGGAATCTCTATGTGATTCCATTCAATTAAATTTATTTCCACTTCCACTGAGTTTAGCAGCAAGATCTCGTAATTGCTACCAGTATCTTATGCTGATATTCTACGCCTTAATTATTATTACAAAAATGTGGATAAACATTCAAATGGACCATTCAATAACATATACACACACAGCATCCTAATGACCGCTAATTCAAAAATAATAGCCTCCGTCCTGTTTTGTTTATATTTGTTTCGGAATAAAAAACAAAAAAAAAAACTATCCAGCGAATGGCAAAATCTTTGATCTTTTTTGATTTTTTATTAAAAAGAAAAATTCTTTTCGTCTAACAAACTGACTGTCTTGGAAAACAAAGTTCAGGAATTCGGGCGTCAAACACAAATTGTTATTGGCATGTGATACCTCAATGTTTATCCAATTGGAATCAAAACCGTGTGTCTCGACTTCTAGTGCGAATTCGTGTCTCGAATGTGTATCGCTGACGATATACATACATATTATTTAAACAGATTTGAAATGCGATGAGTTAAATGTAATTTAGAAGGCCAGTGTATATAAAGCATTAGTGAACGTGAACATCCGTTCTAAAAATATTTACATGAGAAATATCGCTGGCATTATTACAAGAGGTTAACATACAAATAAAGAAACCTCCATGCTGTATCGAACTTTTAGCAAACTTTTTATATTATATACAACAATAAACACCCGAAAGTTATAGTGTTACACACAGAACTCTTCTATTTTTCCTTTGCATCTCACACAGCACATAAATTTCATTTACATTTTATAAACACATCACCGAAAATAACCAAAATTTTTTATTTTAAATCGAAAATTGTTGAATGTTTGAAACAAAATTAAATAATTCGAACGAAAGCGAGTCAATGTTTATTTTTGAAACACAACAACAACAACAAACCAAAAAAAAATGTATTTCTGTTTCAAGCGCCCCACTGGATAGATTGTTATCGCCACGACCGAAGATCAATGTCGACGATTTGTTCGAAGAGGACCTACAGAAGGCCAGACATCGTGCCGAAAGGGCCATCACCGAGGATGCATTTTTCGATTCACGCGGTGCTCGCATACCGAAAAGTTCGATCAAACAATCCAACTATGAAGATGATATCGATGAGGAGGTTAGTTGTCCATTATTTTAGGATTCAATTGGTTGGATCGAATTCTTAATAAAAATCGTTAAATTGAGAAAGTAAGTATATCTCTACCGAAAGGTTCAAGCATCACTAAACCGAATCCGCGCAAGCAAAAAATTAACTACAATGCCAAAGGAATTGGACTTTGAAGAGACAATCAACACGGTAAAACGACGGGCTAAACTTGATTTGGGGGAAAAGTTGCTAGATGCAGCTGGTGATGATGAGGTTGGATCAACAATCAGACGTCGTGCACTGAAGGTCTTTTTTGGCGGTCAATTGAATATTGGAATTTTCGGTAATTGATAAGTTTCCTCACTCCACAGATGGTCACCACAGCCTCAAACGATTATATCGATCCGAAAAATCTAACCAAATGGACAGCACTCGATGATGGCAATTCAAATTCAGCGGCTTCCGTTCGAGCTAAAGCATCCAAGGCTCGTTTGAACGATTTGGAATCGGAAATGTTTGAACGGTCCGAGAAGCAAATGGCACGCGAAAAGCGATCGGCGCAGATGAAGCAATTTTTGGTTGAAAGTGAAATTGACACTAGCAACGTTGTGAATAAGTCTGACAAACTTGTAAATTATTAAGATAAGTTAACTACTTCCTTATGTAAGGTATTAGTTTGTAGGACGCACAAAAAACCGAAAAAAGAGAAGAAAAAAATGATGTCTCAGCATTCATTCACGACATCCGAATCGCGCGTGACCATTAATCGATCATTGAATTTGTGGATTTTATTTTTTTGTATGGTAGGACGAACAATTTGTGTGTTGAGTGAAAAAATATTATTAAACTTAACGTATATTTCACACCATTCATCGCGGTGATCGTAGACGTGCTAGAGAGTTTATTTTCAGTCGCTTGAATTGCATCAATTTTTCACCTAAAAAAATTCTTTTTTCCTCAAAACTTTTAATTTGAATTTTTTTCTCTCATTTTTTATCCTGTTGATCGTCGTTGTGAAAACGATGAATTATTGTGCAAGCAATTATACACACATCGTCATGCCATTTTTATGTTGCTCATTTGTGTTAACGATATGTTTTATAATTCTATTTTTGTTGAAGGTAAAAGAAAATTTTATTTTTTTCCTTTTGTTTAAAAAAAAATTGCATTTTCATTTCAACATTACACATCCTATTCTCAATTGCGTTTGGAATTGGTCCAAATGGTGTGTGTGTCTCTTTTCTTTTCTGTTTTTTGAAGGTTTGCTCCGAATGTTAAATCAGCATCAAAAGTGCTTTAACCGCAGCGATTTACTCTACTCATACTTAAGAAGCAGCATATCATTTACGCCTCGTCATGATGACAAGTAAACATTAAAAATCGAAAAACTCCCACCAGAACAATGTTTTTGTTAGGTGAAATTGTTGGCAACTTATAGGGAAGCAATGCGAACGTCGTCTGGATATTCAGCGTCACTGTTTTCTACAACTATTATTGTTCTTAAAAATACAAATCCGCGAAACATCTTTTAGACACAAGGTTTTAATTCCTAATCGGACCAATATTTGCTACGCGACCGGAGTTTGGAAAAACGATATGATCAAGTGGGAGCAAACGTTTTCCCAATCTTCTGTCACGTAGCAAATATTGGTCCAATTGAATAACTAATTAATGTTCCGGACTCCTGAGGTCATGTGCTGTGCTATACACTAACACTTTATTTGACTAAAATCCTCGGAGAAAAATTTAATAATTTTCCTCTTGATATTACCAACATTGGATCTGTTTTAACGACATATATTCGCGACATATCGAAGCGTTTTTCTATTGATAAGGTAAAAGAATAGTAGACGATAAAAAATGACTGCCGTCGTACCGTTCCAGATGCTGTTCCAGCTGTGGAGCCTTCAGAAAAAAAGGAAAAAATCTGCATTTCGCACCAACTTTTTTCCCAAGACATCTGTGGACTTGCAGCACAAAAGTACTGGGTTCATTTATATGTGCAACGATAGTGGGTGAGGCCGGATACAACACCCCATACTCAGTTCCGTGGAACAACGAAGCTGCAGAGAATCCGGACTCTCCGAACATTCACTATATTTTTAGTCATAACTCTCGTGGATGTAGTCGCACCAATCAGTGTGTATACTCTACCTGTAGGTCTTTCCAAGGACTAAATAATTTTTTCTTGAGTTATTGCCGAAAAACTGTTTTCGGTACCCTCTGACATGTCTTTACTTTTGAGATCTTTTCACAGAAAACTAATTTTTTTTATAAAAAGTGAAAGATAAGTGTTTCCTAGAATTGAAAGACAATCCAACGAGCTATCACTCATTAAAATCGCTTGTTCTCCAATCGCCTGAAGTCTTGAATAAAAGAAGGTACCAGACAGACCACAAAGAACCACAACAGGGGTTACTGGAAAACCTGTGTCCAAAGAGAGGTCCGGAGGATGTTAAAGTGTTTTTTCGGTAGAGGTTAGCACCCTGATGAAGAAAAGTTAAATCCTAAAATCACAGCAGCTTAATTACAAGTCCCAGGTGACGTGAGCACCTGAGTCAGGTCAAAATGATGTGACGATTTGTTTATCATCGAAAAATACCGGGACACCTTCCCTTCCGGGACTTTTCATTTAGACCGACGGAACCACCTGCCAAAATCTATCAAAAATTTGACTCGGTCGCTATTGTATTTGTGGTATTAAGGAAATTCAACAATAATATTTGGGAAATTGGTGAAAATGAATTTTTTGTCGTTTATTTTACCTAAATGTCTACAACAAACTGCTCATTCAGTGTACCATTTCGACTTCTTTACTCGTTTCGCTGGGCCACTACCGTTGCTGGAGTCGATGAGTCTCTTGTATTTATCCACCATAAATGAGAAATTGTCCACTTCGTTTCCTTTCCTCTTGTTTTTCGTTCGATCCACTTGCCGTTTCTCCTTGTTCAACATGATCTTCTCGCGCAACTTTTTCTGATCTCGTTTCTTTGCTTTGACATCTGTTTTGTGCGTCTGAGCCTCTTCGTTCAGTTTCCATTTGGGTCGGGCTCGCACATCAGGACCTTGTTCGGCTGCTAAGCCGGCAAAGCTTTCTACTGGTGCGTTTGTAATATTCTTCGGTAGTTTCTTTTCTTTCGGCTTTTTGGTTCCGAGTTTCAATTCTTTGCTCTCTTTCTGCTTCGATTTATTGCCTTTTTTATCTGTCGTCACATGACACGTCGGATTCTTTGCTCTAGACATTTCTAACCGTTTTTGTTTGATGTTGTGGACTGCCTTGTCTTCAATACTGAAGCCTACGATCGGTCGCTGTTGGGAATTTACATTAATTATGTCGCTGAGATCAACGCAAAATCATTCATTACACTTACGTTGTTCTTCCCGAAGACATTCGGATTGTTATTCAGCTTCCGCAGACATAAAAGAGCAGTTTCATGATTCTTAAACGACAAAAATCCGAATCCCTTTGAAGCACCTAGCGGTTGACCCATTGATGGTTTATTCTCCCGCATGACTCGACATTCCTTCGGCTGGGAACAAAAAGTGAAAATTTTTTGCGGACGTGAGGTGGTCTTTAGTCAAAATAGTCAAGATGAAAAAATTGAACATTTGACTGAATGTCTACCTTCAGTTTTGTGTGAGTTTCAACCACTTTTCTTAGCTTGGCAGAATCAAAATTGTCAGGAATATTGTGAACGGTCAACCGTTCCTTGGCCATAAATCGATTCAAATTCTTCAGCATTTGATTTTTTACACGTTCCAAGTGGTGCCGTTTTGCCATATCCGATACAGAGACGCCTTCGGCAGCCGCAGTTCCAGCCATGATTACACCCTCCTTTGATAAATACAAATTTCGTGAATCGGCAACTTCTTTGCGTTTCGATTCCTGTGTTTTGGATAAAACATCTTGTCTACTCAATGCCAAGCAAGGGTCCAGCACTTGGTTAAATAAACGCAATTCGGTTCCAGCATTTAGACACATGTTGGCCGATTCTTTGTTCTGTAAAGGGATCGAACTTCTGATCAAAACTGTCTGGATAATAGTAATAAGCACGGACAACTTACTTTGAACTTCACAAATCCCGTTCCTTTCGAATGACCGGAAACTTTATCTTTCGTAATCAGTCCATACCAAATAGCTCCAAATCGTTTACAGCACTGCATCAAATCGTCATCCGTCGCTTCGAATGGAACATTTTTTATGAAGACGGTACATCCTTCGGACACATCGTTTGACCGCTTTTTGATTGTCTTTTTACTTTCATCGTCTGCTTCCGAGTCACTTTCCATTTTTATGTCCTTCGTATCGTCATCAGAATCCATTTCCTCATCGTCGTCATCTTCACTTTTGATGCTCACATCGTCGACATCATTCTCAGTTTTGATCTCCACTGCATCCGGATCCTCTTTTACTTGGACGTTCGTCTTACGCTTCTGCTTATTGTATTGATCTTTACCAATTGCCCAATCCACATAGACCGTTCGGCCTAAAACTTCTTTCCCAGAGCACATCAGTATCGCCTTGGCAGCTTGGTTGACTTTTTCGTATTGAACGAAAGCACATCCAACTAGTTTCCCATCCGCCTTTTTCAGTATGTTCAATTCTTCAACTTTACCGAATTTAGAGAAATGTTCCATCAGATTTGTCTGGGTAGACTTCAATGGAATATTGCGGATGATCAGGCGAGCTCGACGTTTCTGACGGCCCATCTTGATCTGTTTCACTTCATCGGGTGTTTTCTTCGGATGTTGAAATTTCCGTTTCTTCGGCCTAGACTGGTGATCTTCCGAAGGATTTGGATCGGAAGAGAGTGGAATAAAATCTGTGAATTAAAGACGACAGTTAAACAGTTGCAATAGAGTTTTACATATAAATTTTACCTGGTGTCGACATTGTTGTTATCGTAGGAATTAAATGTTTAAGTAGACCAACTCGCAGTCCTACGTTGTAGAGGAATGTGTTTTGGTAAGGTTATGTGTACAGTTTAATGTCATTTTCTTGACATAACAAGAACCAGCATGTTCATACAAAGCCGACGACGCCGACCATTATTTTTCTGAAAACACACTGACATTTTCCAAAGCGGGAATCTTGAAAATATTTACCTTTTGTTGACTCCTTTCATTTATGGAAGTATCTTGGCATTTTCAACAAAATCTTGTACTTCATCAGTTTTAACAAATCATTCTAGCCTTGGTAACTGTTTTTTAGCGAAAAATTTTCCAGACCTTAAATTGAGAGTGATTACTGATTCAGCTATATATGGGAGTCAACGCACTTCAAGCAAAAGTTATCATAGTCGACAGCTGCCAAAGGGAGTACTATTTTGTACGAAATCAACTTATTTCAAGCTCTAAATAGGGTACTGAAGGTACTGAAACTTGACAGTATACTATGTACTTGGCAGCTGTCGACTATGATCACTTGAGGTGCGTTGATGAAATGGTTTTCTACAGTTTTGCGACACACTGTCAAGATTCAGTACCCTATTTAGAGTACTACTCATGCTTGAAGTGAAATGAGATTTTCACCATAAGAAAACTTTTACAGCCCCAGAAGATCTTTGAATAATAATAAAACTCAAAAAATGTTTCATTCGTGTCTATCACAACTTTGCTTTATTTTTGACCAAAGAATCATCAACGGATTGAATTAACATTTCTGCACCAATTCCATTTGCTTCATTGTAGTATGGCAATTCGGCCATCCTCTTCAACCATGCCAATAATTTCGGATATTTTTCAGGGTCAATGGGAGCATAGTGTCCCACGGATGAAATTGTTGCCACACAACACAAGTCAGCGATTGTCATTTCATCGCCACAAACGTAGTTGGTTTTCTCTAGGAAAGCTTCCATAAGGGGCCAACATTTTTGCAGATATTCAACCTTATCTTGTGGCACTTCACCGCTACCAAAGTACAATATCGGTTCATACAAGAATCGTAAGCGTGCGAATAGGAAACCGGTATCGAAGTGTAGTCGTGCGTTAACTTCAGCTCGTTTTGCTAAATCCCGTGGATAAAGCTTATCATCTTTGCCATATTTATCAGCTAAATAAGCTGCAATAGCATGACTGTCGTATACAACGACACCATTATCGTTTATCATCGGGATTGTATGTTGTGGGTTCATCTATTTTCATAGTGAAGCGATGTCTATGTTAATCTACGCACGAAAATGTTTTATCATATCGGTGAAATACCTTCACAAATTCTGGAGTCAAATGTTCTGCATTAAATAGGTTGACACTCTTCAAATCAAAGTCCAGGCCGAGGGCCTTGCCAACTAGCAGAACCGATCGAGATGGTTGACTTACAATTGCATAATATAAAGTTATTTTGCCCATGATGGAGTTGATAGAATTTCCAAACAAAATTTTAATTATTTCAGAAACAAGCGAATCACTTTACTCCGGTGTGAATACAGTCACTATACTGATGCGTTCGTGAACAAGATGGTATTTAAGGTAACACAAACATCTATAGAGAACACATACATTGACAAAGGTTTTTGTTCATTTCTTTTTCGAACACTCCATGTAAGATAAATTACTTATAGTTTAGGGTCTTTACGGCGTAAGATCATTCTAGTAGAGAGTGTAAATGATCTTCGACCATTTTCCCAGCACCAAACTGACAATACTCTAACTTTAAATGGAACAATGGAACTATATAAATATTGTATTTATCTATAAAACGCCCATGAAGCACCGCAGAGAGATTATTTGTAAGGCTATCGATTGAATTATCTGGGAATGTCAATAGTGTTCGTGATCTACGACAGATCGCTTTAATATCAGCAGACTTTTTTTTGTCAGACAGCAGACATTGTGCTTTTTCTCAGCTCCACAAGCTACTAAAATAGTGCGATTGGTCCCTGAAGTAGCGATGCACTGCATACACTCAAGGGTCAAGATACAAGCAAAAAGTCTGAATTGAACGCGTTTTATTGCCTGTTCCAACATAGGAAATAGATTTTTGTGCAGCTTTCTATTCAGCGCTAGAGAAAAGACCTTAGGATGTGTGTCATGTAATCGTTCCATTTATTCATTATAGGCACAGCCTATTTCAGAGAAAACGAGATATTAACAAAAAACACCACGTTCACTGTACGGCCGAGTAGCCACATATAAGCTCACTCCAAGAGACCTAGCTCACGCTCCGGTAAACCGAATTCCATGAACTTTTTTTTCCCTGATTGGTACGGTCCGTTCAAATTTGGCCAACCTACAAGCAAAAACGGCTTGCCGCCCTGTATCTAGTTCACACCAAGCGGTGTAACTAACGAGTCGATCATCCGATTTCCATAAACTTTTTTTTGTCGATCGGTATTGTAAATATCTTTTATTTGACGTATCACTTACATGTGTAGCCTTTGAATGGCCGCAGATATCTTCGGAAAACGTTAAATCACTTATGGGGCCCCAGCTCGGGAGGGGTCGACCCAAAATCGCCCATCTTCGAACTTAGCCTCACTATTTCGACTATCTTTCAGGGAAAAAAAAATTTGAAATCGGATTTGATTTACTCAAGATATTGACGTGACAGACGGACGGACAGACGGACGGACAAAATTTTTATTGCGGATTCGTTATCTATGAACATAGGCAAACACTTTGCCCTTACCGTCTGCTTCGAATTCCATCAATTACACACGGCATCGTAATCCTATTAGCCCCTTGTACTTCGTACGGGGCTAAAAATCTCGATTTTTCGTGATATATCTTGATTTTTTCGAATTTTCTGGAAAAATCTCTTGTTTCTCACGAAAACAGGCATTAATTCTCGGCCAAGTTATGTGCCGCCTCCCCCCTTCTTTACACCAATCGGTTGAAAATGAAATGTTTGAAACAAGGAGAGTGAGATTTGTTGTACGCGTTCCAACGTCGTTAAAAATGTCAATCGTTATCCACAGAGAAGTCCACTCACTTTAAAGTTTTAACGAAAGAATTTGTTAAAGTTGCGGTTATGGTGGCTTCTGTGAATGACGGTCGCTTGTTTTCGGTCTGTCAAAATTGGTTTTCATCGTTAGATGGAACCGATGTATATTTCTGATAATTGTCAGTTCAGCAAACTAGGGCTGAGTGAGCCTATCACAATGCCTATGAGCTAATTGGGCAAAGCTCAGGGCGCTGAGAAAATAGCTATTTTCAGTACAAAACGCAAAATTATCTTGCTCGCGATAATTCTCTTTATCCATGAATTTCAATAACCCAGTGCCTTTAATCGAATATCAGCCATAATTCTCTCTATCAAAGATGACTCGTAAATAATTTCACAAAACCGTTGAATATTTTCAATAATTTTTATTTGAACATAAAAATATATTGTACTCAATATTAATGCATGACATCTCTTTTATTATACAGAAAAAGTATCTTTTTTTTCTTCATTCATATATATATAACTAAAGTAGGGTTTCCTGTTAATATATTTATACAATTTTTCTTATTTACTCGTCTCTAATTTAATAAATTTACAATTTTCTTTTTACACGGTTTCCTTTCTCCAAAGAATAATTAATTAAGAAGAGTTATTTCACAGGTCTAGTCGAAAATGAACCATGTGGGATGAACTGAATTGGTGTCTGATGCTCTCCGAAAGATGTACTTTTTTGTCATATTTTTTTAGAATAGTGGGAGTAGGGATAGAAGACGAAGAATATAAGTAAAAAAAGGTTTGATAATTGAGACAATTTTTTTCGTATTTGGGGGTGTCTGCTCGAACTGGGATATAAGAGGATAATTTGTTCAATTTTTCTTTAAAATTGATAAATCTAATAGAAATAAAATTAAAGAAAAAAGCAACTTCTAAGAGTAAATCAAAGACCATTCAATCGATCTTATGTTCCATCGTATACTAGACATATAAAACAACTGTGTATGCATGTACAAACTAAGCAAAAACGTCTGCTAAATGTTAAATCTTAAAATTAAAATTACAAAAAAAATATTAATAAAAATACGAATTAATTTTCTTCTGCTTCTCGTCTTCTTACAATTAAATAAATTTTTTAAAAATTTTAAATTATTAAAAATATAAATTGAAAAACATTTTTATTTTTAAAGGGAGGCTTTTGAAGCCGATTTCGTTTTTTTCAAAAAAACATAAAATCAAAATCAAGACAAAGAATTAGAAATCACCTTAATTCTCCACTTTACATAACATTTATGCTTAAATATAATTTCTTTTTTTTATCATAAAATTCACGTAGCATTGTTTTATTTAACATTTTTTTGTAAACTTTTTTTTTATTCCTTTTCATGAATGTTTTACTTTTAATGAAATGTTAGGTACTAATGAGTGTGTGTTTTTTGTTATTTTTTTTTAAATTTTTACTTGTTGTAAGTATTTTTCCATCTCTAAACACGGGAAAAGTTTTTCTTCTCTTTTTTTTCGTAAAAAAAATATATTCTCTTAACAACTCAAACAATTCCATACTAACTAAAAATCCAAAAAAGTTAAGTTTCTCCTTTTTTCCAAAATTTCATAAAATCTAAATAAAAAAAAATATTTTCAATTCAAACGAAGAGGCTTCCTAAAAGTCCTCTGTCTGTTATAGTTAAAATTTTGTTATATTTTCTTCAACAACGAAAACACATTTTTTAGGCGCTGGTATTGTAGGTACTAGGTACATGAATAAGATCAATTTCCCATCAATGAATATTCATTCCATATTGGCGCGAATTATTTATGTTTTTTTCATTCTGATCAATTATTGGAATTTCGAATTTCATCCATCGGAAAATATCAATTTTCATCAGAAGGAAAATTACATTTTCCATCTTTCCATCTTCTTTTGTCCTCAGATTTTATTTTCAATAAAAGCAAAAGCTACCGAATTTCATCATAGTTTAGTAATTAGCACCCGTTCTGCATTCGCTATATATTTATAAATCGTCTCTCGTTAGGCAAAAAAAAAACTGCGTTCGTGAATGATTAATTACACCACACTCTAATCTATGGTTCGATATTGTCAGTTTTGTGGTGTTAAAACCATGCAAAGACATAACTGATATTCATTATTGTGATCAGGTTTAGTAGTTTAAAGCTTGTATTGGTACTTGTGTGTGTATGCTTGGACAGATTTTCTTCTCTAAAATAGGAGCTTCTTCGGGATTTGCATGGATCAGGAAAAAAATAAAATTATTATTTGGCAGTGAGTAAGTTGGATCGGAGGAAGTGGAAGCAATTTCCAACTTTCGAATGACAAAATGATCGGTTTAACATGCTTTTCCTATTCAGAACACATATTCGTCGAATAGTACTCTTCTTTCTTTATATTCACACTGTTACCGATACGCTAAGATAAAGTATTCAATCGGGAAATCGGGGGAAATTGTCTTAACAAAAACTAAAGAGAATTTGTCTAAGCAAATTGCTCAGAACAACGGATAGAACTAGATTGTTCCGTGAAGAATGTTAAAATTGAATTGTCCCGTCACTTGATCTTAAGTAAATATTTTCGATCGCTTCAATGTTCTATTTTACCGATACAATCAATGATAAAGGATTTGCTTAATAAAAACTATTTACATAATTGGTGATGTGGCTAGTGGATAAAATTGAATTATAAAAAAAAAACTAACAAGAAGTAGTGGCTCTGAGTAAATGGGGTCCTCTTAGACTCGTTTTAAATTCCACACTTTATACGAATGGGAATGTGTAAAATGACGATCCCTCAATGAGGAAACAGAAGACACGAAATCACAAAATTCTTCCATTTATTTTGAGCCAAGTTGTAAATGGTAAATGACTAAAAACTAAGCGAAAAAAATTGGTAAAATGGTTTTTAGAGTGTAATTTTCCCAATCACGAACCCATTTTTTAATATATTCTCTTGTCAAACCGGTCATCCCGTTTTTTGTGGTTTTATTTTACTTTTATGTGATGAGTGAATTCTCTAATAGTTCGTGAGCCTGCGTACATAGCAGCCTCTCTTAAGGCCAAGATATTTGAAACTTATGATATATTATCACAATTACCGATACTGAAAACATTTGTGTGGTACTTTTGTTTTTGAGAGATATGAGAGGATGATAGGCCTAGAGTGTAATTCAGTGAGCTTATATCGTAAAGAAACGGAATGAAATTCTAAAAAAAAATTATTGAAAAGCTTGTCATGCCAGACAGTTAAAAGTTTCCAAAATTTGATTTGTCTGACACGACAGACCTCTTCCAATAATTTTTTTTTTCATTCGGCCCTCGTGACTAATGTCTTCCTCCGTGCGCGACCGTTGCTAGTAAGCAAAGGGCAGCTATTTTCATTAAAAAATGTCTTCATCTTGACGTTGATTAGGGCAGCTATTTTCATTAAAAAATGTCTTCATCTTGACGTTGATTCGAATTGTTGCTGGATGAGATACGAAAGAAACCTATTCTCTTTAAGGCCCTGCTACCGCACTCAAAAATAAAAGTAGAAACAAATGTTCCTTTTATGTAATAATGTGTTATAGATCAACTGCGGCTTTATGAACGACAGGAATGTACTCGGGCTCTCGGTCTAAAATTCTTTTTGTATCCCGATGTTTCGTTTAAAAAAAAAGAGTTTATTTTGGTTTTAATTGCGTAACAACGTTTTTGTTTTTGTTTTTTCATTATTTTTATAGATAGATTTTCTTCATAATTTATTAAAAATATGTTTCTTTCTTCCTTTGAATTTTTGTTTTTTTTTGACTTAAATACTACACCAAAAAAATATCTTTTTCTCTTAAATTTTATAACAAATATATTTATAGAGTAATAATATATAATATATTTTCTTTGTTTTCATTTTGTTTTACTTTTTATTAATTAACGATTATTAAATTATTTTTTATTTATATTTTCTTTTAACTTTTACTTTTACTTTTACAGTTATGATTTTAAATCTTAATTTTTTTTAAAACTATTTTCTTCAAATTCGGAAAATAAACTTTTATTTTTCTTTTTACACACAATTTTGTTTTTATGGTGAAATACTTTTTCATTTTGTTTATCTTTACACATTCATTCATTAGTGTTTTTGTAATTTTTCTTTTTTTCTTTTATTAATGGTTTTGCGTGTGTGTAGTGTGTGTCATCATTATGTCCCCTTTAATTTTTACATAGGTAATCTAAAAAAAATATATTTTTTTTAATTTAAATTTTACTTTAAAATTTTATGGTTTTTTGCGTAAGTTTTTTTTTTCTTTGTTTTGAACGATATTCACCACCACCAAACACAGAATTTTAATTTTCTCATGGTAACAGTTGAAAAGTAAACGAAATAAAAAACTTTCCGTTTTCTTTTCGTTTACTTTTTTTCACAAATTTTTTATTTCAAAATGACAATAAAAATCTAAAACTCAAAATGATGATTAGTAAAGATATGTGTGTAATAAAGCCCAATGAAAATTTGTTAAATTAAATGAATTTCAAGTTTTTTCTCGTCGTTAAAGTAAAACGAAAGATAAAAAAGAGTTTCAACATCATCTTTCTAGTTTTACTTTGCATTGGAATGTTTTCTTCATTTTTTAAATATTTTTTTTTTTACTTTTTGTAATATTTTCGTTCTCTTCATTTTCGACAAAAATATAATTTCATTTTCTTCTATTTTTCATTATGAAAAATATTTTTATTTTCCATATTTTTCGTCTCGCTTTATTTCAATTACTGTATTGTGTACACATAATATTGTTTAATGGTAAATCTTGTGTGGATAAATTCAAGAGGAATGCGCATTGGCTGCTTATCTTTTGTATTAAGCCTTCGGCGACTATTTCTGGCGTTAAGAACTGAACTCATTTGTAAGAAATCTGACTGATTACTGTAGAATAACAGAAAGATTTCCCATGACATTTGCCGGTCGAAAATTTAATTGTTCTCACGATTCGTCGGTCGCCGTAGCATCTATAGAACCAGTTAGATCAAATTTCACATTGAACACATTTTTAGAAAAATCACAAACGATCAAATGGCATGATTTCAGGTGAAGATAAAAAGAGTAAAAGAATGGTTCAGTAACACTACTCGACATCCTGCACTTAGAAGTTATGAGTTCGATATCCTAAAAAATTTTAGGCACAGTTATATCTTCTGGAAGATTATTAGACCATTTTTAACCACACGATAAATGACATAAAACGACCGTTTATTTCAGAATGCTTGTAATAAATTGTCATTAATCAGGTTGGAAATAAGTAACCTGAAAATTACTGCGCTAAAATTGAATGTACATAATTGGGATTGAGCAGTAATTTCCATAGTACGCAGTTTTTTCGGTTTTTGTTGGTGTTGAGTCGGTTGACACTATTATAGACACAGTTTCGAATATGGAAGGTGATTGAATGTTGGTTATTTCAATTAGAAAAGTTTTCACGTTCAATACGTTTACCATGACTTCGAAAATACCAGAGTTAAGGAAACGTTGAAGGAAAAATCCTAAC
Source organism: Bradysia coprophila (assembly GCF_014529535.1). Taxonomy (NCBI): domain Eukaryota; kingdom Metazoa; phylum Arthropoda; class Insecta; order Diptera; family Sciaridae; genus Bradysia; species Bradysia coprophila. Next base: position 2,760,042 of record NW_023503608.1, on the reverse strand, counting down.
AATCGTTGGTTATATTTCTTTGGTACATTTACTCCTTAGCATCTTAGCATCCTTAGCATCTTAGCATCCTTAGCATCCTTAGCATCCTTAGCATTACTTTGTAGGTGGATAAGAAAACTTCACCCGTCGGTTATACCAGTCAATCAATTTATGCATTAAAGTTTAATCCACACACAAATCAACCATTTTATTACACATACAAATAGGGTAATTGAATTTTAATTTTTTCAAATTTTTTTTTAGTTATTTATATCAATACTCTTACTCGTTCGACCTATGGCCGACAATTTATTCTCATACAAAAAATAAATCAAACTCTAAACACTTTTTTTTATTTAATATTTAATTTCACAGCTTGCAGTTTCATATTTTTGTATTTTATATTCGTTTATCTCTTTCCTCATCTCTCTATCTTTCTCGTTCTTTTTTCTAAATTCAACGTTCCAAACTCATTCCTTTAATAAGATTTTTCTATGCCCATTCATCCCATTTAAATAGTATTTATTTATTTGTTTATCCATTAATTAAAATTCATCGGAGAATATTTTCACGTTATGTGGTGTTCCTGAATTGAATTATTTTTTTTTGTGTTTCCTGATTTGTTTTTTACCTCTCTCTCATTTCAAAATAAAAATTATTTTGTGGCTTGAAAAAGAACAAAAATTTTACCCGAAAAAAGTAAATTTTTCCATTTTTTTGTTTGTTGTTTTGTTTCTAATTGCTACGGCTTATATGTAAGAATTAAAAAAATATATTTTTTTCTTTCTTTTGTATTATTTTTTTATGTTTTTCATTACTATTTTTAATCTGCTGCTTCTTCTTCTTCTTCTGCAATGGCTTTTCTTTTGTGTTAATGCAAATTTTTTTACTTGAATTAAAAAATTAAACAAAAAAAATCTAAAAAAATTGTTTCTTCTTCTTCAATGAGTGACTTAATAAAAATGACTATTTCGTTAAATGAAAGGCTCTTCTTTTTTAACAAAAAGAAAAAAAATAGTAAAATTGTAATGATAATGGTAACTGATCCTTCAAATAACAAACGTGTGTGTTTGCAATGTAAAAGTTTCATTTTTTCGCGATTTTCTTTCTATTACGTACGCAAATATAAGTAAAAGTTGGCTGAAAGCTTTTGGTGAGAAATTTTAAGCAACAGTAAGGTTTTATGACGGCATAAACAAATGGATTTCGTATGTCGATATTGTTTGTTCGGAAGCATTATCTGACGAGGCCTTTTTATGAGAGAATTTTTTATCAACGTCTCTTGAAAATTTTCAGGAATTTTCTAATGAATTTCCCCGAATTCTAGACAAAAAATTTCAAGAAAATTTAAGAAAACAATTTCTCAAAAATTGGCTTCTGTACGGTTCTTTTAGGTACACAAGCCTCAAAAATTGTGTAAAGAACTTTGCCTATCGAAATTATCCCTGTGAGGTTTACAAGAAAAACGAACACTAAAAATGTGTGACCTACATATTTGATCATAAAATATTGAACTGGCCGACACGGCAGCGTTCACAAGCTGTTCCGAAAAACATTTTGTGTCCTTAGCAATAGTAAAATTGTTTATCATTGATCGATTGATAATAAACCTAAAACAACGCAGAACTTGGCCTAAGTCAACACACGCGACCAAATCACCTTCTCCAATGATACGCAAATGACAATTATATTGTTTGAATGGGACAACGAATTACGTTAACAAATGCTAAACAATCGAAATTTATGCATTTTTTCTCATAATTTGGCAAATAAATGATGTGAGACTTAACTTTTTTGTTACCTTCTGCAGGTATCAACATAATCACTGAACTACATATGAAGTCTACTAATTCATTGTATTCTAAAATGCCGCGCTGCGGGTTAGAAAATTCATTTCGATGTTACATATGTTACATAGGACCACCACTGGATCAATGTGTTTTTGTCCTAGAATTTGGTCTGACTTTAGTTTTACATGGTTTCTATACAGAAAAGTGGTTTTTGGTTTCTATGTCTGGCGATTATTAATTTGCCAATTGTGTTCGATCGTTAAATATTTCCGTTTGTTCTGTTAAAATTTCTCACCAATTGTTACTACCAATTCTTATCAATTTGATTTAAACAAAAAAACAAAAATTAAATTTTATTAATTAATTCGCTGAGTTGTAATGGTAACGTAATGTTGTAATTTGATTATCTAGTTGTTTACGATTGGGCTTTATTCGTTCAAATCATGAATAATTATGATGAATTTATACTCTGAATGTAACAGCGCGGGTAGGGGGTAGCAAAAGTACAAATTAGACTTACGATCTAAATGATGTGGCTTGCAAACGTTTGACTAGAGAAACATGTAAAAGAAAGAAAAAAGAGAAAGAAGAAAAATGGGAAAAGTATAATCATTAACCGTCGGATCAACAAATTTTAATACCGTTTACCTCGTAATGCATATTGACTGTTAGTGGTTGACAAAACATCGGTTGTGGATTTATTGAGACACGGATTAATAAACGTTATGGACTCAAGAAGATATTGTGGCTGATGAATTTGTTGTTTTCTTTCTGGAAATTATTTCCGCTTGGCGTGTAACATTTCCATAAGCAGCGTCTGTGTGGGCGCACTGCCAGCACAGTGTTTCAGGTAGAGATGTTCCTCACCGCGTGCGGCCATCGTGTGAATTTCAGGTATAATACTGAGCAACTTACTAAATTTATCCTGGAACAGCGAATTAGACAAGGCTTTGAATATCGACTAAATTCACGAAAAATGAGCCAACAGAACTTACTGTTACAGATGGATAACATGTCAACGTATAATCTAATAAAGCAGCCTGGACATTGTCATAACCCTCATGAACGGTTTTTTTATTGGTAATTCCTCGTACTTCCGCAAATTCTGAAAATTAATTTTCGTTTTTTATCGAATTGTAATTTTTTCCGACGACTCTGGGGATCTCAAGTAGTGTTGCGACAGAGGTTTTTACAGAATTCCATAGAAATCGATAGATATTTTGTATGTCAATTGTGCTGTATGTTAAATGTTAAACATAAGTCTATTTGTTATAAGGCTTAAGGAGCTTGAAACCGAGAGTGTTTAATGTGCATAGGCAATAATATAGTAATCATCGAAAGCGATTGTCTTACCTGGATTCAATAGGAGCAAAAATTTCATACAAATGTAATCACCAACATCGAACTTTAATTCTTGTAATTTGTTTTGCAGCTCGTTGAAGTGATCAGCCAATTGAGGTACACCTAATAATCCTAAACCAAGTAAATCGAATTTTTGGCCATTATGAAGCGTCGTTTCATCCGGTAAGCTGTTGTGTATCCGCTGATGCAGATGATCCAATACTAACATATCTGACCAAGAATTTTGCAATAGTTTCATTTGATCATCCACCTGGAAATTGAAATATTTAATTTAAAAACTCGGAACAACAATGTTACTATACAGAATAAAGAACAGTATCGAGTGTGTGGATGAATGTTGTATGCAAACATGTAACCAGACTTCTGGTGTATAATATGTTTTGCTTTCGAGATCTTTCTATTTAAAGGAAAGCTCATTTATTGTTTAAATAATTGTCTGTCTGTGCGATAAGTAACCATTCCTAAAACAAGAATTTTCTCAAATGTCACGAACCGCATTGAGATTTAAGTCTGGTTTCCACTTAAAAATGTTCTCCGTAAGAGAGTGCCGTGAAGGATTTCTATTGGTTGAAATTCGTCTCTATCTGCTTTTAACCAATTAAAATCCTTCACTCTTACGACGAAAGTTTATAAGTGGAAATCAAACTTTTTTGTGTTCCACTTTTCCAATGGAATCCGAAAGAAGCTCGAAGCTTCTGAAAGCTCTCTAAAGCATACATACATTGTCATACGTTGCTTTGGCTTACACGTATATGAGACCAGTTATTACTCCGCGAAGGATTTGAGTTCTCATAAGTAACAAATTCGACGAAGGTACATACAATTAAATGGGAGACAGAACCAGTGAAGAAATTGACAATCATTTTCGCCTTCGTAGCCGCTTACAAACGACTAATTGGTTCTAAAAGGATAAGGATTGTGACGGTTATTTAGTTATACTTGATAACCAATTAAACCGAATACAAAATGTGCTTATTATATGGATGTACATAGAATATGTGCCTGAATTACAAACGAAAAGTCGGTCAGTAGGTCAGTTCTCGCTGAAAACATCATTATTTCTGACGTAGACTCGCACAGCACCAGTGAGTATAAATATTTTACTAAATATAAATACATGGCTAGTGGTTTATTAGTACCCTCGCTCTTTCACTCTCTCCCTCTCTTTCTTTATCCACACTCATGTCTACTAAAGAGCTAGTGTATATTACACTATATACACATAAGTGCCTCAATAATATGGATATAATCTCGATTCAAATAAAATTGTTCTTTTGCCAATAAAATTTGTTTGTGCAATTTTGCGAGACATAAATAAGGATGTAGATTTATCCTTTTTTCATTTAAGTCTCTTTTTTTTCGTTCGCATTCAAGTGGAGGTCTTGTCCTAAATATTTTTGGTTTTAATATTTTCGCGGCAAGTGATGAGTGTGTTTTTTGTCTGTATTTTCTTTTTTTAGAGCATGTGTTACACAAGGCAAAGGAAAATTTATAGCTCTGCTGCCATAAATCCAATTAGAGAACAATTAAGTAAAATTCAAAATTAATTTTCTCTGCAAAACGTTTACGATGGATTGGAGTTTGCCTGTTTCGTATTTAATGGTGATTGCAGTAAATTTTATATTTTATACGATAGAACGGAAAGTACTTAAATCTCGTAGTATGTGTACACACATTGCTGGAATAAAAGCGAAACCTAACTCTTCCATTTGATAAAACTTTATAAATCGTTTCGTCGTCGACATTAAATTTTTAATTCGAAAATTCTTTAGCCTTTTAAAAAAGCTTCGATATTAAGTAACGAATTCATTATAAATGCATACCCATTGCTCGTCATGATCACGTTCATCACCGTTTTTATTATGTATACAAACACACCATTTTTACCTACATAATCTCATTCATATTATACCTCATTTACCTATTATATCTATGTGTTCATTGTAGGATGGTTCAGTAAGAAAATTATATATAAATAATATGACGAGGTCGATTGCTTCATCGGTTGGTAAAAAAAATAAATATCCAAAAATTATAACCATGAAATCATGACGTTAGGATTCATTATATTATCTAGCGCCAGAACACTTCATCAAAAAGAGTTACTATGGATATAATACAGAGTTGCCTCATTTAATATAAAACGACTCTAGGTATGCGTACACAAATTAGAAATGAATTTATGGATTGCACGCCAAAGGTGTAAAGGTGTACCTTTTGGACAATTAGCTAACAAACGAAAATAATAAACAAAAAGAACATAAAAATACTACACGGCCCATAGCGATTAAAATATAAAACAAAAAATTGTTTTAAAAACATTTTATGGTAATAACGCGCGGCCCGGTGAATATTGTGCGTATCGTGGCTTTTCTGTATTAAATCGTTATTATGTGTATCGCACATATAAATGTGTAGTATTATACATAATGTACACGTCAGAACAACAATATAATGTAATAATAACAAAAATATATCTGAAATTCATATTAATTGGTTGAAAGAAAAAAATTGGTGCCAAGGTCGTACTGAAATTGAAAACAAGGATAAAACGAAAGTTTCTTTTTTTAGTTTGTAACAGAAAAAAGTTGAAATATTTTAATTTTATAAGACACAACCGTTTAAGTAAGTAGATTGAAATGTAGTGGTCTGAACCGCTTGATGCGTATTTTTATAAAATTGATCGATCTGGGTGTCACTACAAAATTGCAGGTATACTTTAGTCACACTTCTGTCCGGCATATTTCGTATTATGTGGTACTCTATATTATATTCACAACCTAATTTTCATATTCGTTTCACCATTTGAGCTTATGATCTAATTACTATTTCTATGAGGTAAAAATGGTGTTGAGTCAATAAATCGAATGATGATTAATTAATTATTGACGACGAACTGGGTGTATTAAATGAACCTGACATGGTGACCTAGTTACTCAGATCGAGATTAAGTTAGCTCGTTCTTTCAGTATTATGTACTCGAATTATATAATCGAGATCACTTGGGTACGATAGATATGCCAGTGGGTTTTATAAGGAAACCCAGAAGATTTTTTAGTCCGATTTTTATAGTGTCCATATTCGACTGCTAGTTTCTCTTCACCCCAAAACTACTAATGTGAACAAAAGTTGAGAAAATATTCTTTAAGACTTTCTGAAAATTATTGGAATTATAGCCAAACTTACAGCACTTGAACCCAGGGCCTACTTTTTGGAAACTAATTTCTTGAATTTCTTGAAATTTCTCGAATTTTCTCGAATTCCAGAAATTCGAGAAACTTCAAGAAACTCGAGAAATTAGTTTCTTGAAATTTCTTGAATTTCTCGAAGTTTCCCGAATTTCTTGAATTTTCTGGAATTTCTTGAAATTTCTCGAATTCGAGAAATTCAAGAAAGTTTGAGAAATTCAAGAAATATTTCTCGAAATTTCTTGAATTTCTCGAAGTTTCTTGAATTTCTCAAAGTTTCTTGAATTTCTCGATTTTCTCTAAAAGTTTCTAAAAAGTAGGCCCTGCTTGAACCATTTCAATTTATACTGGACTGCTATTGTTCTTCGTTTTTAAAACAGCTAAACACTACTGCACTGCTTGAAAAGGACTCAGACACGAGAAATGTTCAACGACATAACTATCCAAGGCTTTGTCATTTGCTATCGACAGCAGAAGCAAAAAACAAGTAGATCTGGCGGATGTGGTTTTATATACAAAACACAAACGCTTAAAACGATGAAGTACAAGATTTTACATTAACCTGTTGGAATGATTCAGATCGGAAGAAGTAATAGACTCGACTAACATGGCAAAGGGTTTTAATGAAGAACTATGTTCGGGAAAACATTTTCCTATTTTTCCTACATTTTCCCGCACTTTCTTTCATTTTTCCAAAATTTTCACAACTTTTTTTTAAAAAATTAAAGAAAATTTTAGAAAACGTGCACGAATAGTCCTTAGTTTTAAGTGAAGATTTGCGCCGTTGCTTGAAAGCAGGTTGTTTTGCACGAATTACCACATCGGTTAATGCAACCAGAAGAATGGTGATAGCATATTCAACGACAATCCACGAAAAGATAAAGTTCGAGATAAAAACCGAATTATCACAGAGCTGTATTGTGTCACATGCAATTGGTGGTATTCTGTTCAAAGCCGAAGATATATGAATCTAATTCTTCGTGGTAAGGGCTCCAAAATTTTAAATGTAGCACTTCTTCGTTGCAAGAGTTCAGCGACACGATTGTGACACACTGAAAAATACTTAGATTCGACAGGGAAAAACTCGAATTTTTATTAATCAAAATCAATTCACATCTTTTTAGTACCGAAAATCCCGGTACTGGTACCGGTACTGAGTTTCACAGTACCGAATCCCGGTATTCCAAAAACGGTACAGGATTGCATTCCCTAGTTTTAATCGTTTTAGTTGCAGCCAAGGTTGGAACTTTATTTTCCTTATCCGATACAGATAAAAGTCTTCCACCCTAGCTCACACAAAAATTATTTTTACGATGACATTTTGCACATATCCACCCTAGCTATAACTTGTCCCACTTTATACTGTTTCGTGTAAAATTCAGACCAAAAACCCCACTTAAAAGAACTATAAAAAATTAGAAAATGGAGTCATGTTTCACCAATTAAAAAGTCGAAATGTGGTAAAAATCTATGCTTAGGGTTGGCAATCACTGCACGAAAGTTGCACAATAATGATAATTAGTCGCTGAATATGCAATGCACGTCCCTTTGAACTGGGTTAACTGGCAAAATGCGAGTGATCTGACCTCGAAAGTGATGGTTATTAAAAACATTGTTTCAAAGAATAACATCATCTGAATTTCGTTCCATTTCATTAAAAGAGATGTTTCTACGTGTAAAATTTTCGTTCCATGGACAAAGATACATCATTCCATTATTCAACAAATAGAATAAAATTCTAAGCGAAATAATAATTGAATTTTAATAGAATCGCTAAAGAAAACATCGCTGGTATCGATTGCGCAACCGAGAGTACCAATAATTATCTTGGCACATACTAGGCCCCACCTTTTGGGAGGGTCAGGTCCCTTGACTGACAGTTTTTTCAATATATTTTTGATTAATTTCATTGCAGAACTTCCGAAGCATCACTGATACAAATGACTACATTTGATCCCAATTTATTTTTATCGCATAAGCGGTGTGATTCCCCGAAAAAATTATTCACCTAGGATATATAAACAAACATTATACTTCTGTAAATTGTCAAAGTGTCATTCGCATATCTTGTTGTCTCGTTTTCGCTTATGCGATAAAAAAGAATATGCACGTATGACAAGCCGTCTCGGCAAGCCTCGACCGCTTTGTCATACGTGCATAATATTTATTACATATGCTGTATTCCTAAGAAATTGTCAAATTTAGAACATTAATACATCGATTACTCTATACATGACAACAAAATTTGACAGAAGAAGTTCTTCAAGTAAGACCTAATGATCTTTGAGTTCTCATTTTTCTTATAAATTTGAAGCAAGATTTTCAATCAACCATAAATCGTAAATAAAATGCAACTCGTGTGAATTCCCACTCGTATGAGGTATCTATTATTCTGTTTGATTGCCATTTTGTCAAATTTGAGAGTAGATGCGAAGTTTTGCGAATGTGGAACGATGAAAAAAGTGAAGAATAGACAAAACGTCTTTAAGTTACATTTCGTAGAAGGATGAATTCCCTAGGAAAGAACAAAACGCCATCTCGTTACATTTTGTAAAAGGATGAATTCCCTAGGAACGGACAAAACGCCTTCACCATACATTTTGTAAAAGGGTGAATTCCATACGAACGGACAGAACGCCTTCTCATTACATTTCATAGAAGGATGAATTCTAGGAACGAACAAGACGCCTTCACTATACATTTCGTTAAAGGATTCATTGAATTCATTGAATTCCCTAGGAACGAACCGCCTTTGCTTTATATTTCCAAAATCGACAAAGTGTGAAGGAAAGACAAATTTTTTTTTACTTTTTACTGATTTAGTGAAGAATATAATATCCCGTAAAAAAACACGACTCGTGAGAATTACGGCCCTCGCTTCGCTCTGGCCGCAAACTACACACTCGCATCGGAGTTGTAAAATATTTTGTTTGATTGTTGGAATAATGAATTTAAAGAAAATATTCAGAAATTAATTGAGAATGATTTATTATATATTGCCTACAAAGAATGATGGTTTAACGTTTTTCATAAAATTTCCTACACTTTTCAATCATAGTGTGCTCATTTGATAGCAGGCATTTTTCTGCCGTAAGACATTGAGTAAAAAACATCTTTCTATGTTAGTCAACTATCGAATTTGTTAGTCAATTATCAAGTTGTTAGTCCTACTATCAGATTTGTTAGCAGTTCACCAACAAGAGTTGTTTACCGGTTAGAGGCTGCGCATTTACTGACGAAATTTTCTTCCTACATGTTTCATGCACATTATTGAAAACAAACTTAAGATGATTTGCTCATACTACGCAACAAAATCAAATTTCATCAAAGTAATCTTTTTCGATTGAGGCTATAATCAACAGTGTAAAATGCTGTTTTTCTGGGATAGCTTCCGGATCATTCGTCCCACATAGCCCATCTTCGAACTTAGCCTCGGGATTTTAGTTCCACACATTTAAAAAAAAGATTCATCTAAATTGGTTCAAAATTACTCAAGTTATCGTGCCTTCAACGAAGAATTGTTACCCACATTTAACGTTTTTCATACCATTTCATACATTTTCAATCACAGTAAACTTTTTTGTCACCCACATATTTCGGTATTTTCTGGTGTAAGACCCTGACTTTCAGTCAAGGGAATTATTACGCAAAGTGTATGCAGTTAGCCGATATTCTGTGCATTTTGTATGCATGTACGTGAACAGCAACACTGTTCGTTATTTACCATTTTACCATAAAGAAAAACATTACCCAGCCAGACAATAATGAAAATGTTCTAATGCTCAAATGGTAAAAATTGAAATTTTTCTACTCGAAACCACATAAAATATTCAAATTACAAATTTACAAAATCTAACCGTTCAGCTCAAATTGACATTTGGGTCAATTATTTTGTAGATATTGCTTGTGGCATGTATGCAAAGATTTATTCGAGTACGGAGAGCATTGAAGACAATCTAATCCGAAAAAATAAATAAAATTGGACTCGTGCTTCGAAAGTCTTAACAAAACGAGAATCAAACAGGTATAATCAAGAGGTAGGCAGTAATTTAATTAAATTATTGTAACAAAAAAACACACCGAACGCGATCACCAATCGAATTACTCAACTGAACCGAAGACAAGTTATTATTTTGTGTTTACATGTTTGCATTACAATGATTTTGTACTCACCTTGAGATCCTTGAAGAACACAGTGTTTCGTGCCCAGTCGACTTGTGAGAACAGATTTTGGTCTAATACTTTGCACATAAGTTCAAACAGATCAACTTCGCATTGATTATACGATTGACTTTGCAGCAACTGATACAACTGCGATTGCCATTCTCGATCGTCCACTGACTGTACAAATTCTCGTATCATCGGCGACACCCTGGGGAAGTTCAAACTATTTGAATTCTTCCAGTCATTCCACTGAATCGCCGGTAAATTTTGTTTTTGGGATGGTTGTGCGACACTAAATCGTAATTGGTTTTACTTAGTTTCATGTAAACCATTTACAATTTAATGGCGATGCGATGCGTGTGTATGATAAGCATACTTACCTAAGGGGCTGTTCGATAGGGTCTGTGTCTGCCGTGCTCGTTGGATTGGTTCCAGTGTCATAACTAAAATGTTTAGGACTAAGTGAATGGGGTGAAGCCGTTGTTGAATTTGCAAACCATAGTTTTGAATCCGTTACAGTATTTTGTACCGTTGTTGAGGACGTAGTTGAAGGAATATTTGTTGAACCATTGCTACTGCTACCACCACCACTTCCCGTTCGACTGCCCAGTGGTAAAACTGTTTGTAAGCCACTTGCACTTACTTGGCCTAAAGCTATAGCAATTGGACTGGGCGACGAGTCCGGTGATGATGAAGTCAGTGATGAAATCTACATGGAATTTTTGATTCATCGTTAATTTCAATCCGATGACAAAATTTTTTTTGACATTAACCTGTGGTATTTGAATTTCTTGTTTAATGTTCATATGTGAGTATGACTGAAAACCGTTTGGTGATAGTTGTGAGGGATTTCCACCTTCTGCTGCGCGCAACGTTTGCAATGCTAATTGCCGTTGTCGCATTATTTGCAGTTTTCTCGCTCGATCACGTTTGTACATTGGTCCAAATTTATTTCTACCGCCTCGCATTCGATCTGCACGTACAGCTGAAAAATAAAATTAAAAATAAAATTATTTACTGGCTCCGGCAACGTTAAACAATTTTAGTAATGTGTGAAGGATGAAGTCGAAATAACGTAAGGGAATTTATTGTTAGCTTAGCGACCTTTCGTAAGCTTTAAGCTTCTTTGAAAATACAATGAATAGAATTTGAATTTTTCTTTCCCATTCCTGATATGCTCGTCAAAGTTTTTAAAGCTATAAATGAAAACATTGAACTGTACGTTGTCCTGATAGTCCTGATGTGACTATGACGCTAGGTATGTTCTAAAGACTAATGAATTTCGGTATTTGGGATATCGATTGAATATATTTTAGTTGATCATTGTCTCAAACATTTGATTTAGTTAAGTTTCCAATGCATTTAATGTCTGTTGGAATAATAATTTTATCGTTGACATACATCACTGGTAGTGGTAATTGCTGGTTTCCATATAAATACAGGAATTTAATATGGTTAAGTAATCCACAGAGGAAAAGATAAGCTTTTACCATTCAAGAAGTGATGAATAGTTGACAGTGTTTTTTGCTGGGTACGGTCATTAACAGTTTACATTATTACACTGAAGAGTAACCTAAATTCAATAGAATGTGTTGGTTTGTCCCACTGCCATAAAAACAACTCGACTCGTGGTTTTTCTATGAAACAAAAGCTTTTTTATAAAACTTTTTATCCGCGCAAATGGAATGATATGACCACCCAACATTAAACTCATAATAAAAGGCAATCATTTTACTACCTGTCCCATGCGAAAGTTAACCATTACATAGCAATTTGCCCCCTTCGAAAATGATCATGCAGACTATTCTCGGTTAATTTTTTTTTCCTATGTGGAAATCAACTTTCGCATGGCTACTACGTACCTCATTACTTCAGAAATAATGATACTCACTCGTGCATTTTTTAGTAACTTGATTCGGCAACAGTCTTTCGACAAGTGTATTTGTATAACTTGCCTTTTGCTGGGATATACAAACTCGTCTTGTCGAAACGATGACTACCAAATCTTGTTGCTCAAAAACACACTTGTGAGTTCAGTTTGCTTTTATCACAAAATTTTCACCTCATTTAATAATTTCACCTCTGTTCACATGTTTATTTAGACACTTGGGGAGTTATTGCATGAGCCGAAGGCGAATGTTATAACCCCAATTGTCTAAATAAACATTTGGATAGAGGTGAATGCGCTATTTTATCTACCGACGACGAAATAATAGCACTTTTTCACTGCTATTATTTCACCTAGGTAGATAATGAGTTATTTTCGCAGCATTCAATGTAACCATGGTTATTCCCAACAATGGGTACAGCTACTGACACTAGATTTGGCTTTCCTGCCATTTAAAAATGTTTACACCTTTTGTAAAAACTGTATTTTACCAGCCAAAGGACAAGCTAGTTAATTGATAGAATCAAATTTTAATGAAAAACGTTAGAATATGGACTCTACGACATAGCGTTTTTCCCCTCCATGAAAGACAATTTTAACATCGGTGAGATCGTTGTTTTTCTCTTAAAATTAATAATTTTATGAAATTAATGTTTGGATATGCAGAAAGATCTCATTATTGATATAACACGAAACCTTGCACAATAAACTTAATTTTAAAATGAAATATTGATTGAGTAAAAATGTTGAGTGCGGAGTGTCTTAGTGGTAAATGTTAGATTGAAGAAGAAAAAGCATTTATCTAGGAACATGTTTGGTGGGGATTTTTATTCTAAAATTATTCTGTAGGTATACAGGAAACCCCATGATCACAATCGTAGGTATATTTTTCCCAATTTGAATCAATATCAAAAAAATGTTAAATGTCACCGTTTTGTCAAAAAAAACCTATTCGTTTTCACAATACCTTACTGAAAAGCTACAACAAGTCTTTTCTGTATCTTTTTTCTCGCTGTGTGTCTAACACATAAACAATAAACGCAACAAAAATTAAATTATATTTCAAACTTACACGTTTTTTTTTAGAATAAAATGTCGAAATACACAATACAAACATTTTTATATTTTTATATTTCAGACGGGTTTCACTTTTGTTTCGATGGTGTCGTTCGTACATATTTATTACACATAATTTTTGGTGTTACATAATGGTAAAATAAATATGAATTATTATTATTTACATCAACTTATTTGGTATGAATAATTTTTCTCGCTTTTTTCAACTCTGTTAAACGACCGACGATGTTCGTAGTACATATTGAATTTAATGACAATCGAGATGTGGTAACCTTAAATGGGAACTGTAGAAGGGCCCCGTACAAAATCTGTTGCCATTAAGTTCGTGAAAACAAATCGGTTCTTTGTTTTGAAAATTTTGATGAAAGAAAAAAGTGTTTAAAAAGGGCACAATAACTAAATTGCACAAACGTTTTCGTAAAGTAAGTGCAACTGATTTCGCTCAATTATATACAACATATTCAATTATCGTAGTGTCGCAACCACCCAATAATCACCTCTGGTCACCGTTGAAATAGTTAGTGTGTAATGCATCCTATCCGAAAATGGTATACCAAGCCGGATGAAGAAAAAAAAACCGATTGTCGTAGGTACAGCAATAATAAAAACCTAATTGAGCAAAATATATTTTTAATTTCATTTTGTAACAAAAATAATTAGCGGATATATTGCCATAAATGGCCCATCGACTGACGTATATTTAAGCGTGTGACTGACTCATTACGTTTCACTGGACTTAGGGTTTTTTTTTGAAAAGATATTGGATGGTTTCGTAGGTGCGGGCGGAGATTTTTTTAATAATGAGATTAGATAGACGGCTGTGGAAATAGTGTCTATTGTATATTAGAGTCTTTGTGTTCATTTTGAGGACTTTGATGGTTCTTAAACTTTGTTAAACTTATGGACAGTTCTAAATCATGAGAAGCTCTAAAGTTTAGATTGTATCATCGAATGCATAGGTTTCTTACTGTACCATTTGTAAACAGTTCGATGTTGTGATTAACGTTTCAATCAACGAAAACTTTTCATTTTCCCCTCCACATACGAATTGTTTACAGAATGTTTATGGCGTTGCAACATAACATTTTAGAACTAGAAAACGGTTTCTTCTGATTGAGTAGATCGCGATCACGATCGAAATTTACTGCTTTTCAATAAGTGAACACACCGATAGTCGGACGAAAATCATTCCAGCAAAACATAAAAATCTCTCTAATATCATGGACACAGATTCGATTTTAATATGCAAATTTCAATCTACTTTTTGAAGAATAATTTTGTGTATTTCGTTCCATTATGCGGACTCTTTTTTTCAATCAAGGACACTTTTCGGTGTGCGGTGTTTCCACGGTGATTATTTTGTCAAATTGTTTATAATAAATTAATTCAATGATGAATTTTTTGGTGAAATCGTTTGAAATTCATAGAAGTCGAGACAAACGAAATGAAAAAAAAATAATAGAAAAAAAAACCGAGATAATACATAACCAGTAAACCTTCAAAACGGAAGGTCGGAATGCTTAATGTAATGTTGCACTAGCGAAGCCAACACTAGACATTACTTTGTTTTACAAATATTAGTCTGAATAAATATTATATTCGTTGTAAGAGAACGAAAAGAATTGGGTTAAATCTTCATTGAATGTAAGACAGCCAGACAAATACATAAATTGAATGATTACAAAAAGACTTAACCTTGATCGTTCCAAAAAATTATGTGTTTTTTGGACCAGTTGCTGTGTTGAATTGAGCACACCAAATAAACAAATTTATGGAAAGTTTCATGTCGATCGATTAATGTTAATCAATGGACTGGGAATATATTTGGGGTGGCTCTAAGTATGGCATAATCAGAATATATATTCACAGTCACAGACGTCTAGAGCAATTTAAATTTATGTTAAAAGGTAATAAAAAACTAAATTATCTAATCGATCAATCTAATGTGAGTTAGAATGGAGTAAAAGGAACGAAAAAGAAAAACAACAACCAAAACTATGAAATATCACGTGAGGTGTTCAAAATCTAATGATATTTTATGCAAAAAACGATTTACAGCTTTCGTGATTAATTTATACGATTCTGTCTACGGTGTTGTGATTCCAAAACAAATACACAGAAAACTCTTTTCCAGTCGAAAGTAGCCAGAGTGTGTTCCAAACAAATCGATCCAACCTCTACAACAATTATAGACTGAACGAACACATTATCTTCCAATTCTGTTTACTTTTTCAGGAGAAAATCATTTTTACTAGAATATGGACGGACTTCTACGTACAACTTAGGTGCTACGTTTATGTAATACATGAACACAAAAGAATTCCGCTGTGACTCTCAGTAAATACAATTGCAGCATTTACGGGGCTGTTTACAGGGCGGAGAACAATTAGAAGCTATTTCTTATTTTGGCTTTATTTTCTATGGAAATTTTAAGGCTTGTGACAGTCAAATCCACGCATCTGTGCAATATCGCCTTGTTTCCATTACAAGAAATTAAAAAAAAGTTTGAGATCAGGTTTCAGGTCATATCAGGCCACAATGTATAACGACCTGACCTCATGTTCTCAGGTTGACCTGACCTCATGTTCACAGGTTGACCTGACCTCATGTTCTTAGGTTGGCTCGACTTCATGTTCTCAGGTTGGCCTGACCTTATATTCTCAAATTGACCTGACCTTATGTTCTCACCTGACCTGACCCGATAGTAATTATTAACCCGACATTTTTTCCACGTCTAGTCGTAAATAAGGATAACGGTAATCATGACACTGCAAGAAATACAATTACCAAAAATTAAGAATTATCACTTTTTTGTTTTACGTATGTTTTATCTATTGAAAATGAAAATGTGATAATTCGTTAATTTTGTTTTCTGTAGCGACAATATAATCATATTTCGAGTGGTGTTTCTGTACATCTGTACTATCTGTATCGAGATCGATAAAACGTTCCACAAGACAAAGAGTGAAATGACCTCTTTTCTGACCATTTGTTTCCGTTAGACCTACACCAACAAACGTTGCTTAACTCGGTCATACAAAAATCCGCCAATCCATTTTTCATTCTGGTGTTGCAACTTACAAGTGCTCCTTTGACACCGTTAAAGTCGTAATTTATTAGATCATTGATCTTTCGCCAGCACTTTTATTCAAATTGCATTTAGTTAAAAAAAAAAAATGTCGAAATTCTTTGCATGTCAACGTTTATAAATAAATAAATATTGATTTTGTACTCGTTTCTATATACATTCAATGCATATTGACCGACCGTTTAAAGGCAAAGGAAAAAAGTTTCTGATTTCTATAAATAATTAATCATCGAATAGTGCAATGTTTTGATCGATAAATCGATGGAATTATACATATGACGTTGTTTTCGCGCATAGGCTCGGTATGAGTGTCGATTCTAATTTGTGTTGATAAGAATAGTGTGATAGTCGATTACTGGGATCAAAAGGAAAATTTTATCAATGAAACTTTCCATTACATTGATGTAATCGAACGAATGGTTATACTACGGGTGCAACACTTTGTAATGTATGCCAAAAACAGTAAGCCAAAGTTATGACTGTATTGACCAATCACAGATTTGAATATAAATATTCAAAACAATCGATGTCAACACCCTCTCCGCTATGATTGTCCTATAAGTGTGACTCTGCGAAAGAACATTGCTTAACTACCGTATCGTATTTATGAAAAAAAACAACTTTTTTTTGTTGAAGTGTAGCACATCAGAACAAAAATCAATATTAAAATAGTTCGAAGGAAAATATTGCATAACAATATTAATGTTCGTTGAACGTTATACTGAACCGCACATTTATTGTATTATTGTAAATACATATCGTAGGTTTGGAATATTTACATTTTATTCTGTGTGTGAATAACACACTCTGCCTGTGTATTTACACTTCCATTTCCACCTATCTATGTACAGCATACAGCATGGAGTATAATTTTATCTATGCTAGAGTTAAGGTATAAAATTCAAGAACATTTTCAAATATAAAACTTGAATTTACATGGGACATTTATAATGTAAAAACCATACCACAGCCAGCGCTACATTCATGTTGCTATTTACACAAGTATTGACTAACACTCTTCAATACATTAACACTTCCACATTACTTAACTAAAGATAAAAGCGATTCACGGTTTGAAAACTAAAAGTTTTTTTTGTCTTCGTTTTTCAAACTTCATATATATAGCTAACACTAGCACAACCATCGCATAACGAAATCTATTAGCCGTTTGTGATCGGTTGTGTAATCGAATAAAATTTTATATATAATACACAAGCAGTAAAGTAGGTCATTGTCAATGCTTTCTTCGTGTATTTGATTTCATGCTATGGCTTTTCTGTACACACACAAAATAAATGAGTTTGAGAGTTACCACGGCTATAACCTAGACCATTATAAAATGCATTGCGATTTATTGACTTTATCATTGCAATTATATGCAATGCATAACCGTCTTATATATCCATTTGAAGATTATACATATTATGGAGTCGTATTACGCTTCGTTTATTTTAGTGTATATCACGGTGCCGGTGTAAATAAAGTACAATTTTTTCCTTTAATAATTTATGCTGGGGCGTTTCAAAGAACGCGCTAACAAATTGATTATTATTTATATTACTTCGTCATTATGTTAAACGATTGTTTTGATTCGGAATTAATCACATGAAAAATTTGTGTCAAACTCAGCCGATTGATTTCGATCGGAAAAACTGCGATTTGAAAACGTTCAGATAAATATTATAATAAATTGAAAATGGATGGGTCGCACAGTGATTTCGATTTGTATTGTTTTAACGACAAACGATTTCGTGTTTGACACAATAAACATTTCGTTGGAGTTCGTGCCGTTTTTTTTTCTCTGTCGAATTCAAATTGAATTCACTTACACTTTGTTGGCGAAGAACTCTATTGACACTATACACAAAGGTTTCATTCAAATCGAAATTAAATAACAAAACCAAACTAAAATTGATATAGTAGTCATTCCAGGCGAATTCCCCAACCATACCAAATTTTCCATCCACCGTACCAAGCCAGAGATTCATGGTAAGAGATTACCGAGGTATATTGTTCAAGTCGTACCTCACGAACGAATAATCTTCTTTCTGGCATACTATCTGCGTCTGAAGATAAGCTGAATAGCAAATGGGTAAGGATATGAAATTCGTTTGGAATGACTCATAATTTACATTGGATTGGATGGAAATTGAAACTCCCTACAGATATACTATACTCATTGAGTATGCATAAACAAACAAACAAATGAGCAAAGTTATTTTAATTGCTGTCATTCAAAGCTAGCAAATGTATAACCATCATGATACTTGTAAAAATTGTAATGTTTGTTTTCATTTCCAGCTCACACAGAATGTTCACATTTTAGGAGAATTTATTTTTGTGTGTGTGTTGAATGTATTATAATTAGTAATTAGTACAATGAAACAGAACCCTAGGTAATTGGATTAAGTCGATCAGGCCAACAGCAATGTTTCATTATAATAAATCATGAAAGCTGTCGCTCGCCGAGACACCCCATATATTGACTGCGACATTTTTATTGTAAACAATTTTGTTTTGTGGTCGTGACGACCACTATACACTTACAGCCGTACCATCTTGTTTTGGAAAACTCTATGATTGGCTTTGATATTACCAGCAAATTGATGACAGCTATTTGTCAATAAATATATTTTTTTATTGATCTAAATTAGTCATTACAACCGAAGTGTGACAACTTTAGATATTATCAAAGCAGAGTGTTCACCATTATATATACCACACCAAATACAATATCCAGAAAAATATTGTTGAGTAAGGTAATGATTTAGTTCAATAAAAAATAATAAAAAAAAACCGAAAATAAATAAAACATTCACATTCCCATACACAGACAATGCAAACGATACGCAAAATAATGATATCGATTCCGATGGGATCGATCAATCGTTATCAACCACCATAAACAAATATAAAAAAAAAACTTTGTTGTTTGCCCAGAGAAGAATAGAACTCATGAATAAAATGAACGTTTCATTATCAATGAGTGTTACAGATGGTATTTTATCGATAACCTATTTCACTGTTTTTCATTGTGTCGTGTGGTGTATGTTTTTGATTGTAATTAAACGTCGATCATATAAAAAAGAAATATTGTTTTAACGAAACCAACGCATTAATTATCAGTAGGTCAAGGTCGATAAGCAAAAAGTAGGTCGGAAAAGATTACGTGGTCGGTTGTTTATTTTATATATATACATTTGATTGAGTGCACGACATTTATCGTGTATTAATCTTCTATTTTCCGAAAATGAAAGAAATTCAACACAATGAGTTGATATTTTCCGATACACGCATGGCTACGTAAGATGATTTTCTGATGGAGTTATTGATGGACGCATGTACGTAATAGTAATTATTCTAAGAACGTTTCGGATTGGTTCATCCGAACAGAATCGTTTTATACTTTTGAAATAGGTAACATGTTCAAGTCATGCCACTTTAAAGAATCAGAATCGACATGCCATATAATAATGCAGCATTTAATGTAAGAAACACAAATAATTATTTATTCATAGCCTAACCGCAGCTCGAATAAAATACGAAAAAAAATGTGCACATAGATTGTGAATAAAAATATTTGTCAATAAACACAAACACATGTCCACATTGAATACAATCAAACGAAAAACAATATAAACTAATACACATACACCTTGCATATGAATACGACCGAAACAAATACCGACGCATCGAATGATAAACTAACACAAAGAAAGTGTTGAAAAGTAGGTCACGCTTGCAACTTGTAATAAAATTTTATATACACGAAAAAACTTGTGTATGAACTTTAAATTTTAAATTCACTTTTTATTAAAATTTATAGTTTTTATGGTAATGTGGTAAATAATATACAACGAAAAATCATTTTGGTAGTTTTTGCTCAATTTTTCGATTTAGTTCAGCCAATTAATATATATGTACGTACGAAACGGTAGGTATATTTCGTGTGAAAATATGTAATGACGCAAAATTGGGTAAGATATTAATCCTCTGAACAGTCGGATTTCCGATTGTATAGAAAATGGTTTGGGTGTAATTTTAGATTTTCCGACGCTTTTTGCTTTATTGGAAATTCGTTTATATTGATGATTCGATGCACGAATTTTGTATGAAAGAAGAAAACAAAATCCCATATTTCGACCCGGAATTTCCGAGTATTTGGGTAATTTCGAATGTGGGATTTCTGCGTCAAGTTGATAATACATTTGGAAATGTACTCAATCCGTTAATCAGGAACGGCTGACCGGTTTTCACTTAACAAACAGTTAAATACAGAATGACACATGTCACATTGTAGCAAATTATAATAAAAATGAAATTTCTTTCTCTCAGCTATAAATGAATGAAATTACATTTTTCTTACAAGTCGCATGTGTCCATTTACAAACATAATTTTTCAACTGACGATGTGTCGATGTTACATGTCCTGTTTCAACAATTAAATTTTTAGAAAGTACAAGTTTAAATTTGTCAGAGTTTTGAAAGTTATCGATGTTCCCAGTCAATTAGGTGATTCACATTCCCAGTATATGATGTTTTGGCGCATAATTTGCATTTGTTGAGGAATTTTAAAATTTTGTGCCAAAAGATCATAACCTAGGCCTGGAAGCACTTTGTTGACTGGGAACATAGATGACTTTCAAACCTTGGACAAATCTAAAATTATGTTTTCTCAAGGTGAACAAACTGTATATAAAGAAGTGAACTAAAGAAGTAAAAGATTTGCTATAGAACATTAAGCGATGCTTGAAACAAAGGAAGTAACAGATTTTATATTTCTCTGTGGGATAAGACTAACATTATGTATTATGCATCATCTCAGGTGCATAATATTTATAGTTGTTGTATATAGCGATACGCTTGACGTTTATAAAATGTTAAGCACCTGATACGTTATAATTATTCTCTTTTTAACATATTGACGGGTGTACGGCCTTAAAGATCTGTAATTATAAAATCATGAATGCATTTATAAGGTTTCGAACAATGCAAGGATTCTAAACGTAAATGCGTAGGCAAGCTAAGGCAAACGGAATGTTTTCTGAGATCAAAAATTAGTAAGTGAGTAAAATTTATTCCATCTTTTTGATATTTTTATCACGGTAGGGCCTTAATCGTTGATGTGAGGTGTGTACACATAATGTGCGCATATCTTACGCTCAATTTATTTGATCCAATTACTTGACTTTTATCCATTACTTAACTCAAATGTTCAGATGTTACCTTTCAGAAAAATTTCATTTTCATTGAATAGGTACAAATGAACTTAATCAAATGGCATTATAAGAGATTGTAATATGAATTTTAATCTGCTTAATGATTTTCATTTTGAAATTGAATGTTTCAAAACTATAATGGAATTAAGTTTTTATGAATTTATTGTTTCCATTTTCTTGTCGTAACGGTGTAACGACAGACGTATGTGAAACAAGTGAGGTTTGAAAAAATATATATAAGTCAAGCGGCAAAAATACATATAGCGCTGTAGTTAGGTTTATGATTCGTAATTATGGTACAATAAAATACTAAATTCGGTGAGCTGGTATACAAAAATCTGTTCAAAAGTTAAAAGGTATAATTAAGACGAGATTGATTCAATTACAGATCAACTCAATTGTGATTAATTTATTAATTAATGAAAATTTTAACAAACAATTAAGAGATTTGGTTTTCCATCTGTTCTTGGCACGGATTGTACATAAATTTAGCTAGATACTCTGACAAACACAATTTTTAGACTTTAACACAATATATGGAATCGTAAATGTATTGTACAAGTCAATTAAGCCAGGATGAGAGGACATGCTCTTGTTTATTAGACCTTCTTCACCCTAAATACCAGTCCAAATTTTTTATAGATCTCTGATTAAAACAACGATTTCAAATTTTGTAAACAAGAATTCCGAGAAAACTTTGAAACAAATGGACTGAAAGATACCACCCTACAATTGCAGAACAAAATTCAACAATTCACAACAGGTATAACTGTCCGAATATTGGTCCAAATGAATGTAATCGAAAACAATTTATTTGCAATCGTGTTTTCAGTGAGTGCATTACGATCGTATTCGTTACGAAAAATGGTTATCTGACCACGTTAATGATAGTTGGGTGTTTTTTCTGAATTTAATGTTCAAAGTGCATTTCTGCTAGGAATGTTCTGAATTTTCTTCATAACAGAAAAGCAATAAA
Source organism: Bradysia coprophila (assembly GCF_014529535.1). Classification (NCBI taxonomy): domain Eukaryota; kingdom Metazoa; phylum Arthropoda; class Insecta; order Diptera; family Sciaridae; genus Bradysia; species Bradysia coprophila. The sequence continues at coordinate 2,737,311 of NW_023503608.1, read as the reverse complement.
TAAAGTGACAATCTTGAAATATTTATTATTATACAATGTAGTAGGTAATTTAGTTAGTTATACACCGAGCACAAAATATTGAATTGGGTATGACAAAATAAGCAACAGTTTGCTTGCAAAATAACGAACGTAATTTTCAGATTTGATTTTTTCTTACGGCAAAATATGGAACACAGGTTGAGTCAAACCGTTTCTAGATGCTTAGCGAATATTCTTTCGAATCAAAATCTGGGGCAGTGGAAATGTTCGTGCTCATAGGTTACCATGAACACACATTTACAATTTATTAATAAGATCTTTTAAACACTAAAACTTCTGAGAAATATTCAACACAGTACACCCCCATAGACTTTCGAGTGTTCAATGCTGACACTGTTATTTTTACGCCCTACTGTTAATTTACTCGATCGCAGCATTTTCTTCCAAATGAAAATCGGATCAACGTTCATTTACAAAACAGTTTGCATAATACACTTGTAATCAGCTTTAATACACAAACAATATGCAGTGTGCTGCTAAATTGAAAGGAATTATACTAAATCGGATTGTAGAAATAACGTTGCAATTTATTGAGATAATCATTTCAATTTGCTACCGTGCTACCGTACTGTATATATACACACATTATGATTTGAACCATCGCCTAGTATTTTATATATGGCTAAATAAAGTCAAAAACGTTCTCGATTCATAAATATTTCAATTAGATTTTGAGATAATGTCAACGTGATATAGTGAGCTTTCTAAATAAAAATGAAATTGAAAGCAATTCGGTTGGAATATTGCGGCACCTAGAATTTATTAAAGGGTGGAACAATTTTCGTCTCATCTATGAAAAGTCAATTAGATCTGTGCGACAGGAGAATAGAATTATGAGAGAATTGACGGAATAAATGGAAATTCCCATTTAAGTTTGGTGCAATGAAGTGGACTGGTAAAGTGTAATTGATCAAATCAGAGATCTATTGTTGCTTTGGTCCCTCTCAATCGTTTTGTAGAATGAATAGAACGATAACTGAATTCAGATCGTTGATTTCAGAAGCTAGTGGTCAAGGATTTACGTTAAAATTCGTATGAAAACGGATGACAAAGCCATCGAAGATTAGTTCTCACCTTCTGATACTTTGTACATCTTGGCACTCCCGATTTGAAAAACTGAATCTTTGACTTCGCCCTGGTCACCGATCTATTGAACTCGATATTTTATCCTTTCACTATAATCTTCGAATTTCAAACTCATAGGTAAATGCTCACCTAACACCTCATGAACCTATAGACATATAAAAAGTTTACCCAATTTAAGACTAAAATTTACATCAAATTAAGAGTAAATCAAGTCCTTGATTTACTTGAACAACCTGCACCACACAACGAAAAAGAAAACCAGTTCGATATTCATAATGTAAATAATTTCGATTTCGATTATCACATCACCTTATTTCAATCATTACATTGCTTACACAATAGGAATCACCATATATGTTCAAAAAAAATTAAAAGACAATCAAAAACTAGCCAAAATATTGTATCACTGCGGTCGTCTGTCATTCATTGTACATACATTGTATATGGTGGCTTTTAATGTAGGTATACCAGTATTGGTTGTGGCAGAAAACAAAAAATTTCACTTTCATTTTTGGTATACCGAAATAAAAGTTTCAGAATATCATTATGCAGTATTAAGTGAATGATATGTTTGCTGAACGTATTAGCTTGAATGTGTGAATATTACACATTGTCTCATTATAAGGTGAAGCGTATTTTAGCATTTTATAGGTGGATACAACTTTTGGATGTAAAATATACAAACGAGTTTGACATCAATTTAAATTGGAACATTCGAACATTTGAAGGGAAAAAAATCGTTTTTCACTAAGGATTCGATTTTCCAACGAATAAATTCGATCACGGCGAGGCCACTACGAAACGTTCAAATCGTTTTCGAATTTATCTAATTTTGTTTTGTCAAGTTAATTTTTCTTAGATACACTGTGTGGTGTAGCATTTGGCAAAGCGATCAAATTCAATTAATTATGCTACATCAATCAATTGATTTCGTTTCTGGAAAAAAGCAATAAACATTAAACATTCTCCACAAAATGATCTTAAGATATAGTGATACATGGCGATAATCGGAATGCAAAAATCGAACAATTAATTGTACATTTCGTCCGAGGTTCCAAATTTTGTCGAGTGGGGACGTTATGGCTTAACCCGAAGGGGTATGAAATATGCATTTACATTGCCTGTTCACGTAAAGCACAGTACGTATACGTGGATTCAAATTTTTATTTTGACGAGTGGGAATGCCGTCCTTCCCTTCGGGTCAAGCTATGACGTCCCAATTCGTCAAAATACAAATTTGAACCCACGGACGTAATCTACTATAAAAGTGGTCGAAATTGAGCGAATTGTAGCCCGTGACATCTCCTTGTTTCATATTCACCATTCCATCATCGAAAAACATTCCATTGCGAAATAGAACATTCAGTTCTACAAAACTTTAATTGATAAAACTTTTCCATATTATTTCGAAAAGCTCTATGAAAATGTAACTTTAGAATGAATTCTGTCGATGCAAAGTGTGACTTAACTGCATTTGTATTGCAAACACATAGAAATTTCCACATCTGACCAATCCATTACACACTGTGTATAGATCAAAATGTAACATACAAAAAAATTTACACAACCATTGAGATATGTCGGTATGTGTCGTTGTGTGTGTGTGTATGGAGCATGATTTTATTTGATTTTTTTTTTGTTCGTTCAAATGTGAGTCAAAGAGTTGAAAGAGTAAATTTTTTTTACTGTACTGAAATATTTTATAAGCAAAGCATTGCATTGATTAACCGTATACGCAAGTAGGTCATTGAAGGAGACGGCACCATCCGGAACATAGGAAGGAACAAGACACGAATAACATCAATTTGGAGGAACGTTAAAACGAGTTATTTTTATTTTTTAGCGCTGGTTATATTATTATTACGTAAAATAAACGAATACGAACAAAAGTGTATTTATTTATAATAAGAAATAATTTCATAAAGAATATTATGTACATATGTACGTTTGTAGGTAGGCGATTGTACATACAGAGAGCGCCACTTTGTACACAGAATTCTCTATTATTTTTTTTGTATTATTGAAATCAGAACGATTTGAATGTTATTTACATTTGATTGCATTTCTAGTTAATATAAAAGGTGAGACGTGAAACAATGATGTTAGAATATTTAACACGAAGTCGTTTTTGATGGGTGATGGTATTTGAGATGTAACGACTGTAGTACGATGTATTATCGAACAATGTATCAAGTGGTTTTCGCTACTTGCTATACTTTTTCGCTATAATTTATTCATTGAAAAGTTTTGCATGAACTTTTTTTCGGGTATGCAATGTGGACATATTGTATGAGTGTTTTATAGCGCAATCAAGTTTAACACATATTGACTAATTATTTCATCGAGATGATGGTAACCGATATGACGACAACTTTCCTTATTGGGAGTGAATTGATTTTTTTTTCCATTTTTCATGAAAATTGAATGACATCAATGACGTTGCAAATAAAACGAGTTATTTTAAATGGTGAAGGTAAATGAAATTCCTCAAATCATACCATGAAAATGGTGTTTGATTCCAAGACTATTCCACAGTATTGTATGCAGCTTGTTTAAACTCTGGAAGTTCATATGTTTAATCATCATTTTTTTTGGTAGGTATGAAGATAGTAGAAGTGTTTCAGAGTCGCAAAGACATTCTGAAGTTTTTGATGTCAGGCGGTCAGGCCTGAAGTCAGTTCTCTAACATATGGTAGCCCAATTAGTTCGATTGGAAAATGCAGTTTGAAAACACACTTTGCATCGAAGCTGATGGTTTTTCGAAGACATTATAGGATAACGGTTGTACGAGCCTCTGGAGAGTACAATTTTTTGTCCGAAAGTGAAATGTTTTTATGAAGGAGGACTTCAAAAGTATTACTAAAAGACATCACTGTTCTTATTTTTAACTTATTTATACATTCAACATATATAGCAGCATGGACTTAAAAAGGCAGCTCGTTTTCGAAACCCAAAAATTGTTTGTATGAAAAAAAATCAATTTTTAGTCTTTTTTTGAGTCTTTTTCTAGGGATCATGGTATCAAAAATGAAAGAGCTCAACATAAATTACAAATAATGAAGTCGGCATCAAATAACCGTCCGGGCTACGGATGTTTTGTGCAATTCTTTCCCAATACATCATAAAACTTTTAATGGTTCAATTCTCAAACCCTTTGAAGCGTTAGCAAACTGAAAATTGCTTTCCGTTTTGTTTCCCATAAATTATCGCTCATAAACACACCACAAAAGACACGTCTCAGATCCTTTTGTTGTCATATTTGTGTCAGATGCATTAAACATAATCAAACATTTATACTTGAGAGATTGAATATTGCGGTTTTTGATGTAATAACCGACTATAATAAACACTGTTTTAACATCGTATTGTACTTTTTGTTGATTTGATTTTATTTTCATTTTTTTTTAAATCCGAAATCAATACTATACGCAAAGAATGACACGCCAGACCGCCATAAATTACAGTTTATAACTTTCATCTCTTCTGGTGAAGGATATCATCGCAATGAAATTTATTTTTTTTGTTTCCGACACACAAATTGTATTGCAAATGTTAAATGCACATGTTTTCTTATATTTAAATTTTATTGAAGCAGATGAATGTGCTGGGTGTTACATTTAAAAGAAATGAAGAAGGAGAGAAGAGAGAAACAGATTTTATAAAAATAAATTCGGTTGTAGAGTAGCGTCAAGAACTTAACACCGTTATGTTTATTTACTACGAAAAAGAAAACATGAAAGAGAAACTTATGGCTAAATGGAATGAACGAATTGGGGTATTTCGTCAGTTATATGATATTAAGTGTGGCATTAGTCAGCCAAAAAAAAAGCATTCCGATGTATTATCCGCAAAGAAAAAACCCTGCGTAATCTCATTGATGTGATGGCTAGTTGACGAGACATTTTGTCATTACCCTTGCAAAAAAGAATGTCTAACCTAATTGTGGGGTTCTAGAGATGTTGGTCTGAAAACTCATTCTATTTTCTATTATAATCATTGCATGGAAACAGAGATCTAGTCATAAAAACTAGACAGATTTTTTGTTCGATAAGTAAGAGCGAAAGTCATTAATATTATGAATGACATCGATATACTAATGCGGGATGTTTTTAAAATAGAAACATAGAAACGATATTCGTTCATATTTGAGACGTTGTTTCCAGGTTACCATTTTTCTGGTGTATCTTATTAATTGTACTCAACCTTCACAGCATGCCCAGCAAGTGTTTCGTTTTCTAATTATTTAAATTTGGTCAATGGTGTGAAAATCATTTCATTTAACGAAATTCGAATTTTTGTGGCAAATCAAATTACGAATCGAAATTAATTGCTGGTTGCGCTCAAAAGGTTGGCAACGAAAAATAGACCGAAAAATCTGTACAAATTGTTTCTTACAAGAATCTTTCCGTTTCCATTTATCTGAGGAACAACCATCCACTAATCGAGTGATCTACTCGTATGAGATGAGATAAAAAAAAAGATTTTTTTTCTATGAAAAGAAACCATTCCACGTTATCAATCAACAATGTGTGAATAACAATGTTAAATTAAATTAACCGAACCACGTGTGTGTATGTACAAGAGTACAATTCAATTCTTTTCTGATTAAGTATTAATGTTTCGTTGGCATTGACCTAATTTAATAACGAAAACGAACAACAACAAAAAAATAACACAATATAAAGACACACACCATGTATACAATACATTTTTGTGTTATATATAATAGACTAGAGAGATATCGCGCTGTTTCTAGCTACCAGAAACAATATCAAAAAGAGACACAAGATTTCGTTTCTTTTTTATGTGCTCAGTTTAATACGTCATAATGTAATTTCGGTCGGTTTATTGATTTCATTTTCATGTAACAAGAAGAACACGAAATTTATTAAATAACCAAACATTCTTCAAGGAAAACAGAATTTGTCAATTTGAATAAAAGGGTCAAATGAGAGAATATATGATTTTGATGCAAATTTGAATGTCTTTCACAATACATAATGAATTCGACCAATTTTCGATCGACGCAATGAGACGTAATATAAAATGGAAAATGTGGTACTCACCTTCTAGCTTCATTCCAACTTCTAAACATTTTTGGAAACGACAGTACGGACATCTTTTCCGTTGGGTTTTGTCAATGTGACATTGACGTTCGGCCACGCACGTATATACTTTCTTATTTTGAACAGTTCGTTTGAAAAATCCTGCAAAGTAAAATATCCATCTTAATAATACGGCAGATTTTATTAGCATTTTAATGGCGGCTATATGGTTTTTAATGTTGCTCTAAGTCTGTGTACTCCATCCGGAATGATAAATCGCTATAAATGTAAAATCCCATCTCTTAGAAGTATGGTAAATATGAGTCTATACAACAGCAAGTTTGCATCGTAAAGCCAGACTGTCTCTGTTAGATACGATACTAAAATAATTGCAAACACATGAATCTTAAGAGACATGTTACTATAACTTATAACAGGACCGCACGCAACGTATGGACAAGTTAAATTGTGTCAAGATCACATCGTTTAAACAAAAAGTTCTGTGGTTCCACGGTAAAAATGACCATCGCTCTCCGAACACAAATTTGTCCCCAGATTCTTTATCAACTAGATCAACTCCAATAATAGCACTTTTGTCACGGTCTCAGTTACTGTTGTCCTAACTAATTTTTTTCGTACTAAATGGCATCTCAACGAATAGAGACAGAAACTTGCAGAAGAGATGGAATTTTGTAGCAATAGTGATCCGGGCGAAGCGCCAGTCAATATTTAAGAAAAGTATTCGGTAGAACAATTATTGAAACGATCTAATTGTTACATCAAACACATACCGAGGTATCACGCGGGGAACTATTCAAATAAGATGGTGTAACGTTATCGATTTCTATTGATGCCGAACGACTGTGATAAGCTGTATCGTTCACTATTCTAAATGACAATTTAATCTTCAAGTTTAAGGGAAAAGCCCGGCTTGTTACTAGGCCATTTAGTTGTTCTCGACAAAGGGTCATATATCGTGTTTGTTTAACTTTGTTAGACTCGCTTCCAAGCGACCAGAAATAAATTTTATTTTAAAATAATTTGGACTTTTATAAATCTATCATTAAGGTATTGGTTCAATGGTAACAAAGTTACAAACGAAATACGCCTCTTTGTCACGAAGGAATATTCAAATTAATTAAACTGTAACATTCAACGAACCGGCATGAAAGGAACATACATAACTAAAATACTTAACCTAAATAGAACATTCTGTACATACCTTTACACGATTCGCACGTCAACAAGCCGTAATGGTATCCGGATACCTTATCACCGCAAACGGGACACAATTCTTCGATACAATCTTTTAAATCAGTTTGATCACATGGATTGATAACAGTACCAACCGGCGGTAACAACGGTATGTATCCTTGTTGTCCCGAATTCATGTTCGTCGGATTATCCGAATATCCTGTTGGAAACATATACTGTGAATCAAAATTGTATATGGAATAGTTATTATGCTGTTGCTGTTGTTGTTGCGTTTGCTGTTGATGTTGATTAGCGCTTTGGGTCTGACCCGATTGCTGTCCCGATCCGGGATTATTATTATTGTTATTGTTGTTATTTAAATTCAAATGGATAATGGTATTGCTACCGGGATACGTATATTGGGGAAGTTGCATTGCATTTACAGTGGCATTGTTGTTACTGCCCTGATTGCCGCCATGCGGCGGCGGACTGACAGATTCATTTAGGTTCATCGAAAATGGATTGAACGACATGAACGCTGCCGAAGATTGTTGCTCCATGTCTAATAACATTTCTTAATTTCTATGTTGCACAATCAATTAATTTGTCATAAGTTTCAGTTTGAAATAGAAATCAAAATTCTTTTTCTTTTTCGTTATTTTTTTTGATATTGTTTGATAAAAAGGGACGGATTGGGTTTTTTGTTTGTTTTTCTTTCTTTTTTTAACTTTCTTTCTTGTGTGTGAGGATATAAACTAAACAACACTGTACAATATTGAGATTGCGGTTTATTTAAATTTATTCACTGATAATCCTTTTGTGGTTGTGGTAACTTGCGGTAAAAATTGTGTGTATTTGCCAAGTCTGAGCAAACTATATTCACTTAAACAAATATTTTAAGTAATGAACGTTATAAATGGGCGATCATGTAACACTTTATTTTATTAACACATGCATTTCGTTTCAAAAAAAGTAATAATTTTTTGTTTTCCAATTGTAGATATTATGGGGCTTTAGGTATTGGTAACAGTTTTATGCCAAGTGATGTAACAAAATTAATTTTTTCGGTTTAGAAAACTTTAAATAACATCGTACCGTCGTAACCCGTAAATAAAGAGTTTTGTTGGAGAAGAAAACCAAATAATTCTTCCAAAAAAAAAATTTAAAAAAATTAAATCAAATCAAAACGAAAAGTTCATCAAAATTGTATCAATTTGTAGTCACATAAGAACAGAAATGTTTTTCTTTTCTATCAGTTCTTGGTGTAAAAGTTCTTAACATTGGATTGTATTGTTGGTTTGATGAGCTTTAGTCCACTTGCTAGTAATGTCCAATAAACCCATATCGTTCGTAACATTTTGTATGTTTCAATGAAACATACTAAAAGTGTTCGGTCCAATAAAGTGTTGAATGTTACTTTTACGAAATGGAAAGATTGTTTTTTTTTTAGAATATTTTCAAACAAAACACATCCTTCTGTTCGTTCACAAAGTTTCAGTTTGTTTGTTTCTCTTGTTTCTAATTTTTTTTTTTTACGAATTTTTTGATTTTGTTTTAAATAATAAAAAGCACCAAGTTTCAAATATTTTATCACAAACAATATTTTCTTTTCAATCACAATTATTAATCCTTTCCATTCCAAAAAAGAAAAAGTGCAGGAAATTTTCAACAAAAATTAAATTGTTCAGTTATATCCAAAACGATGCGATGTCGTACACACAGCGGTAATCCTTTCAGTAAGTTTTGGATAAATATTTTCGAATTCGCCTTTAAGATTTCAATATTTACAACATAAAACAACCGTATGAAACACGGTCGCAGTATGAACACACCTTACGGCTATCACGGGCAATGATTGACTAAATTTAACGAAATTCAAATATTGTTGGCTTTGAGGGCGCACATTATGACACAAAATACTATACTCGCATATACACGAAAAACCAAAACAAGCAGAAAGCGAGTTTTTTCCCTGTGCTACACACGAACTAGTAGCGAGAGATATACCCATTTGTTGTATGGGTATTAATATAAAATATTTCGAATGAGTATATTATGGAAAATATATATTCTCACAAATGAAAACGTTTTCTCTATATGTGTATTGAAATTGAAATGTAGTCATAGTGCGCACATCACACACATCGCACACCCATACACAGAAGACGAGAACAAGTAAAAGAAAAACACGAAAATTTTTTAAAAGCTCTGTCTGTTCAACCGAACCAATAATGAATTTTGTGTTGAGGCAGGAACAAGAAAATGGAAGTAAAATACCAACACATCCGCAACGAAAATAGCTTTCAATTTCATGCGATCCATATTATACTAACAAGAAAAACCGAAACCTACACAACATTACATAGCTTCGGATTGCATATATTTGTATATTGTATATCCAACTCGGCCCACAGTGTCGTACGTATATATATATATATATGCTCAAAACTGAAAACGATAAACTTAATATCGGTTTCATATGACGAAAAAAAAAATAAAATAAATAAATTATGAAGTAACATTTAACATTGCTCCAACCAAACAAATACATGAGTGTAATATAATTACAAAAAATAAAAATAAAATTTTATATATATATCTTAAACAACAGCAGCGAGCTACACAATGATGTGTGGAGTGGAATATATACAATGGAAAATGAATTTTCGAATTTTGTTGTTAACTCATGTAATAAGTGAAAGTGTGGCGGCGACCTACTTTTGGCGATTCAGGTCTATGTTAGCATAGAACGTATATACATATATCTATAATGGAAACACGCTTTCAGTGTATTTTATTCGAATTGAGGAGGTTGAGATGCTTTGGTATCTGTAATGTTGTATTGCGCGTAAATCTAACACAACCAGCTAGCACAAACATTTTTAGATTGTGTCATATTATTGTGTTAGCACAAAAATTGTTGCGCATGTCGCACAATATACACAACATTCATAACCCATACAAAAGCGCTGAAAAGTGAAACAGAATAATTACGACAAACAAACAAAAAAAGTTCTTGGGGAATTGGTTTCAATTTTGTATTTCCATCCAGAGGAATTTTGTTAACAGATGGAATCAGAACTTTATGGCATGTCTGTTAAACGTTTATATATTATGTGGGCTGGGTGCAGTACATTATGCATTTATATACACACGAGTGTTGTGACATTCAAAAAATTTACGAAATTTCGTGTAGAAATTCGTTACATTTATTGATGCTGGTCAAGATCTGGGTTATTCAGTCAGGCAGAGAAATATTCCTGTTAAACGAAGTTCACGCCATAGCAGACAGTTACGTGGATTAGGAAGGAGATGAGTTTTTTCACCCTTTACTAAAGTAATCTGCCAATAAGGGTTGGCTTTGAATAGAATGTAGCCTACAAAACTATTGTAAAGTTTTCTGGGGTGCTTCTAATCGACCTGTCGCCGCTTTAATATACAATTTCATTTGCGTAATCTGTAAACTATGCTGCTTTTACACTGTCTTAGAAACGAATTGTCACCTGTTAGTGACAAAAACATTTAGCTCTCTTGCTTCTGTTGTCTTACATGGCAAAATGTATCTAAAGAAGTTAAAGATTCTAATGTATCAAACACCGAAAAATAGTTTAAGGAACACATGAACCAACAAGAAAATAAATTGTTTGCTAATAACATGTCGTCAGCAAAACGTTTTGGTTACTAGGCAAAAAGACACACCCCCTTGACGCCACAATCTACAATGCCTTTGTAAAGGTGTTTTCAAATTTATACGTCACGATTGATAGAGTTCACAAGTAGTATGAAGTGTGATTCAGTTATCAGATTATTTCGTTTCTGCTACACATGGTTCCGTTCTTCGGGTAACCTTTTAGAAACGAGAAGTGTGTCGTAATAAAATCAGAAAATCCCTTCATTTGAGGTAAGTATCTCACAGCGTTTTAATTCAAAATCTATTACTTCAATATATTTGATCAAACATTCCACTCTATAAGACAACACAAGCCAGACCTCATCGTTTTCTCTTGTCATCGCTATCTATAGTCGTTCCTATAAGGTTAAACTGATGATTTCGTTACGCGCTCATAGGCTTGACCGTCTGGACTGGATGACGTCTGTTTAAATAAAATTATAGAAATGGTTATCTTTGAGTTGTAATAAGTCACTTTTTCTTTTGTCGGAAATACTCATCGAAAAGGCGAAATTGTGCATATACGAGAGCTATTCATATTGCTAAGTAGATTTGTTTCAATAAGATTAAAATTGAGCTTGAAATTAATTCAATGATCGCTACATAAACGATTCTCGTTCCACTAAATATTTTGGGGAATATGTTCGAATAGGCGCCAAGTCAACATTGTCTACTTTACATTTTAATAAAATTAATTGCCAGTCTGTTATGGAAACAAAGACGAAAATCAATATCCAGAGTGAAATAGAAGCATGGACGAAACATAATGGCATCGTTCATTTAATACAGACTGAAATAATGTAATAAAACAAAGGGCATCCGTGTTATTCACTACCAACTTTATTGTTTCCTCTTCAATCAAAAATGAATCACTTTGTTAACTAAAACAAAAACTGCAATTTCGCAGATGCAAATTTGCCAGTAAATTATTATAGGACACTCAGTATGGGACCCAGTCCCATTTTTTTCTTTAAACGTAATGATCTGTGTAATATATGCATTTCGCAATTGCCGTGTATTCGTGTATCCAACAAATTATGAGTTCCCTGCCATTAAGCGGAAGAATGATGTGTGTTCACATCTTGAACGAATTACTTTAATTGAAAATTACTTTTTTTAAGTAGCTCTTTAAAATGCCCACCTTTAAATATTAAGTGAAACAAATTGAAATTAATATCCGAATTACAATTTCACCGATCGCCTAAAAAAAATGAAATTCAGCGAAATGTTGAAATTTTGGTCATAAGAAGTTCCGCAGTTTCTGTGGAAGATACGCGATTTTTAAATCCATGAAAATGGAAACTCCATAGGATTTATTTTTGAGAATTGAAATTCTCTGTACAACTGTTCTGTCCATATCCATCTATGGTCATAGCTAAATGTATAAATGATTACGTCACCAATGTGCTTTTCATGTTCACAAAAGTGTTGCATGAGTAAATGAGTGGTTCCAAAATTACTTTGTTAGCTTACAAAAATAGTGTCCCAACCATTTTCATGAATTGTTTTCAGTTAGGAATAAATATTTAATTTTCTTCATTATTTCCTATTCGTTTTGTTTGTGTTTTTTTGGTGTTATAACTTTTAACAATGCCCTTCTGATTTCGCTAACAAGAAATTTCTACATTTACCTTCCGCCTAAATAAACAAATTTTCTTCATAAATTTACACATTTAACGTAAGCTAATTTTCTAGAAGATAAAACAAAAGACCAACCGAAAACAAAATAAAATAAAAAAATAATTTGCCAAGCGTCAGTTTTCAAGTTTATTTATTTATTTTTTTCTCTCTCGTTTTTATCACAACAAACAAAAATAAAAATAAAAACGAAAGTGCAAGTTGCGCGAGCCTAAGCTGTATGCTGTTTTACAACAATTACGACACACCGAAAATGAAAACCTTTTATGTTGTTTCATTGTGGTTTTTGTATATAAGTCGAATAATAAACATGAAAATTGTTGCAGGGTAAATGCAGTAAGCATAATTGGCGGATGATATTAATGGACATTTAAGTTGTAATGTTGGGTAAGCGGGTAAGTCAATTAGGTTGTTTTTCTGTCTTTCGTTTCTTTCCCATTCGTCGCTTCATATTGCGTTCGCATTCATCGCAATGATAAAAACCCAAAAATTAATTATTTAAAGTTGTATAATCCGTATATTCTGTGATATATTTGTCCATTCGAAATAATAATAATGCGTACACAATATAATGAATGTACGTACCTACATTCGCAACACTTCACTCTGCGTGTACCTACATCAAAAGCGTACTTTTGTGTAGTTATTTATTTATAACACAGTGTTTGTTTACATCAATTCCCAGCTCACTTGATTATAGATAGTCTCTGCTCAGAGACTTTTTAGTAGGTTAGTGGGTCACGACGAAGTCCCCCCGGCTCCGCCGCATCACCTTTGGGGCCGTTCATAAATTACGTAACGCAAATACCCGGGGGGGGGGGTGTTGACCTGGCGTTACGGTCCATACATTTTTTTTAAGGTTCCATACATTTTAGCGTTACAGACCCGGGGGGGGGGGTCTGAAAATTATCAATTTTTGCGTTACGTAATTTATGAACGGCCCCTTTCTCACAAATCGTAAAATAACATTTTTCTTGTTCGGAGAGCCGATTGGGATATCAGAAAATCTTGTTTACGCGCATGACTATAACCATGTTGTAATATTTGAACACATTGAAATATACAGAGAAGAAAAAAAAATATTGTCTGCCATACAGAAAAGCACTTACACAATCACAAAAATGTGGAAAAAGACCAGATATACATATAGTTCGATGATATTACATTTTTTCTGTGTAAATTTTTTTCTTCTTTGCCTTTTTTTTCAAAAATTGATGGAAATGTTTGAATATATGGACGAAATGATTTTAACATTTCAATATACCTGACTTTTCATATATAGAAAATGTTTCGGCTTTGGAAAGGGAAGCGCGTATAATGGCTATAATGAATTATGCCGCTCGATTGAAATGTTTAGCTCAAAAAAAAAATTATTTGGTAATATCGTTGAGCGAATCAGTTTTTAAAGATCAAGGTATGACGGTACAGATGAGACACACAATTTTCACAATAAGATGTCATGTGATTTATAGGATCGGAATCGGAAGCACGATTTCTTTCAGATCTAACCCATTGCTTTTGAATCACTAGGTTGCATGGGTCCCGCAACAAGTACATTTATTAAGAAATTGGGTTCATTAATGCGAAAAGCTTCTGGCCAACCACGCTACATGGATTACCTATTGCAAAAGGTTTCTATTGCAATTCAACGGAGAAACGCTAGTTGCATCTTGGGGACTTTGGGACGTAATAGAGTTGATGATTTTTATTTATTGTCAATATTTGTTTTTGAAAAGATCGTTTTTTACTGGTTGCGACTTGCACATCTAATTTGGTCGGTTTCTTTTAAAACGCTTCAACTTACACCAACATATGCATTCAGGGCTAATTTTAGAGAATTTTAATTCTGAAAAGTTCCGAAAATTCGGAAAAGTTACGAAAAAATTCAGAGATTTTTATTCGGAACTTTTCAATTGTTTCAGAATTTTTGGCGTACATAATAAGGCGGTACATGCTTGCCGGAAATTCGTTCCATAGTCTAAAATCTTTATTCTAACAGTTTTTTTTGTCGACAAGCAACTCAATAAACGAGTGAAACAAGGCATCTAGACTATGTAACAAACTTTCGCAAACATATACCTTGTTATGCCCCAAAGAATACCAGAAATATTTTGGTTGGAGATATAAGATGGATTTACAAAATCATTGCTTTGGAAAACACAAACAGTGCATCTTGCGATCATTTACGAATGGCAATGTCATATGTTATCGACAGCGGAAATAAAAATAAGCGATCAACTCTTGCTATTACAGTCATACATGGTAAAATGGATGTTTAAACAGTTGAAGTAAAAGATTTCATATCAGTCTTTTGAAACTAGTTAGTTCAAGCGAAGTAATAGATTCGATATCAGAACTGGTGAACTGGCTTAGCTTCTGTGAAACGTTTTAATTTAATTAGTAGTAACTTCGTGTATAATTTCCAATTTTTTCAATAGTGCATAGTATTATATCACAGCTGTTTCATTCACTCAATTAATGAACCTTTCTGAAGCTCAATAAATACTTTCAATGAGAATGGTGCCGCGTGGTTTTATCTGCTTCGAACAGGAGAACCCCAAAGAGCATAGGTATGAAACATTTCGCTTAAACACGTAAATCATATTCGGACTACATATTTTTTTGGCGTTGACCAATACTTTCCATTTCTTTTAATTAGCTGTCGTTTTTAATTAACTTTTTCAATTTAAAAAATCAGGTTCATGCCAACCAATTCCGTATGATTAAACAGAAAACTTTGGTTGTGTATTTTAACCTTTTTACGATTCGTAAGACCAGGCGTGAGACTTCGAACAAGCAGCTTAAAATTTTGTTTATAAATTTTTCGTTTTTAATTTCAAGAATTTTTTGCTGAGTTTTAAACTCGAAACTAGCTAGTTCACAAAAGTCGCTAGATACATCTGCTTGATACAAAAGTATTTTCTCAATTCATATTCTCAACGACATGAAAAATGTTCTTTGTTCTTCTGCAATAATTAGGTTTTTTTTAAAAAGGAAAGTTAACTTAACCGGTAACCGGTACTGAAAAGTTTACAGAGCATGACTATTTGAAGAGAGTCCATCCAAACATTTTTGCAAAATGTAAGCAGGTACCAAATACAAAATTCTTAATCCCAAAAATAATTTCGCAATGATAATGAGTAACATTCACACTCTTCCCCTCGTTGAATGCAAACTTTATAAAAAAAAATATTTATGCAAATTTTACATGATATAAATAACCAGACATGCGAAACGTAATAAACAAATGAATCAAGAATACCATATGTCGCTTGTACTGTACATTGTACAAGTAATATTTTATGTATGACTTAACATTACCCTTTTTCGTGTAAGTACAAAAAGAGTTGGTAAAAGTCTGTTGTGATTCACAAGAATCACAAAGAAACTGACGATATGTCTGCAAAAGAAAGAAGAGAGAGAAAAAAAAACACGCGCAGACAAGATTCGCGGATAAACGAATTATAAAATTCGTTCAATTTTTATGTAACTTTGCGAGAATGACAACATTTTTTGGATGTGGTAGGTTAAGCGAAAATGTTTTGAAATGTTGTTCTTTGAAAAATCAGAAACATCTGTGAATTAAAAAGAACGATTTAACGCTAAGAACGATATAAACGAAGTCTCGTTCCGGTAACATTAAGTTAATGTTCTTGGTTCCACCCAAAGTCTAGTATTATTTGCGAATGAATTCCTAACACTTCATTCGATTTCCAAACTTTTCTTTGTGCATTTCTTCCGCAAATTTTGGGCTTTGCTTCGCAGGGTGGGCAATCAATAATGTTGTCTACACAAGATTGAAACCGGTCGGTAAACCTTTTTTCATCCGCATCAATTCGAAAAGAAGAAAGAAAACTGGTGCAAAGACTTTTCAGAACTCATGTTGTACAGACTTCTATCTAACAAATAAATTCTCACAAACCATTCACTAAAAATGTCATTCTCAAAATTTGACTCTTGACTGTATAAAGTCTGAGCAATTCACATGGTTTGACTTGTAACAATATTTTACTCCACACGCTTCAGCAAAGTACTGTAACTAATTTTGAAATTATTAAAATACGAAACAGTCGTACCCATTAAGATGTGAAAACGACCGATAACTATTATCGTAAAAAAAAAACGTTTCGGTGAAGGATCCCAGTAAACAATGTGGATAAGAACCGTTTTTTTATTGCACCTATTGCACCATAAAAGAGATTTTTTTCCCTACTTCGTCCTGATAATGTCCGTCTATTTTTCGGCTACGATGCACATAAATACAAAAAAAATGCATAAACTAACAAACAACCGAATATAAAACGATAAATTCTTTAATGACTTGCAGAGGGACAATATAAACATTTATGTTTTTTTCATTGTTAATAATATGAAAAGTCAAAGGGTATTGTGTACTTTTAAAGCGTATAATTTTCGTTATGTCTTTCGAAAATATTTACTCAGATTTTGGGATAATAACGGAGAGAAAGTTCGAAGATATTTTTTTCTTCTTGTCGGGATGTATGTAAATTTCAAATTTATTTTTTCGTTTACAAAAAAATAGTCTATGGTGATGATTGCACCCTGATGTGCTTTTCACACCACGAGACTCTAAATATGTCAGCACGTGACTATTTTTGTATTTTGTTTGTTTGCAAGTTTTGTATTCTATTTTGAAACAACACAACGAGTAATAATTAATCGACGTCTAAATAAGGTAAACTCACATAAAAACCATTAGGAGAAAAATTTTCGAAATAAATCGATTGTTCAATGTAAAGGCTTTTATTCGAATTATGTTAAATTATAATTGAAACAGAATATCTACAACCAATCATCCGATTTTAACGTTAGAACGAAAACTAATGCTGAGTTGTAAATGTATTTCTTAACGTCAAAAATACATATTAGCTCAAGTGCAGTTTGATTTGAGGTCAATGTTATCAAGTCTATAAATAATATAAAATAAAAAAAAAAACGATTTGGATGACCGTAAATTAATTTCATTTTTTTTCTTGTTTTGTTATTGAAGCATTTGAAATTAAATAAAATTATTTATAAATTCGTTCTGAAACCACAGGCCAATCTTTATAACGTACAGACGTAGCCGTAACTATCCACACTCGATTATTTATGATTGTCTTGTTCATCATGTGATTCTAGTTGTACCAAATGAAAACGTTTTGGGTACAAGTTTGACATCTGTTATCGACAACAATGACAAAAATAAGCGATGGGTCTCTGCTCTGGTTTTATACAGTGAAATAAATGTTGAAACAAATGAAGTATTAGATTTTCTGAAATATACTCAACAAAAGAAGAAACAGATCAAATAAATGCAGCGTGATACACCTGCCGTTTCCAACAGAACAGCACATTTAACGATTAAAAGATAATCCAATTTATGAGATAAACTATCAAAAATAGTAGGACTTCGTCGACTAGTATTCAAATTCCGTTCCTCTCATTTACCGGTTCTACAGTTCTGTGAACTAGATATACATATCAGCGTGTGAGGGCCTTTAAAAAAAATTGGCTCAAGGGAATGAAAGGTATCCCTCTCTGCCCAGTCTTAACATCAGGTGAACCAATAGATCAAAAAAATTATGCGTCGATCTCCAAGTCGATTTGAACTTCATTCAATGTATGATTTCATATAATGAGGCGTGAGATGCGACAGAACCTGTCCGCTACCATATCGAGGACATAAAAAATTTCAAATAGAAACTGCTGGTGATATTAGTCAAGTGTCTGTCTCAGGTCCTAGTTGCTTTTAATTCAAAAAAATATAATTGTTCTTCAAATCATTTAACCGTATCTCATCAGTGATATATCGTGAATCAAATGCACAGATTACCACCATCAGTGCACCGAATTCGTTTATCAAATCTATACAGTTTCCATCATGGCAGATAAATAAACTAAATATAAATACACACAGCAGATATGTATATCAAATTAATTGTTGCTAACAAAACATAAAAATATAAATGTTACAGGTGTGCATTGAGTGTTGCGTGCATTGAGGCGCTAACTGTGCCAAGGACAGAAAATTAAAAAAAAACGTCTGAATTATAAAAAAACTACTATACAAATTCGTATATCTGCTCTCTGTGTTTGTACAAACATAGTAATAGGTTTGTATATGAATATCTTTCAAATGCAGGGTTGTGTACACAAAACTTATTTTTTTCCAATTGGTTTTTTTCGTCATTTCTTAACTCTTTTTTTTCGTGTGTGTTTCATTCCATCAATTAACTGTGTGTTAGACCTGAATAATTAATGTACCAACAAAAATGTAAAACTCTGTCCAGTCGTTTTGGTGTCCCTATAAATAATAAATTGAAGAGAATTTTCGTCATTTCGATCCAACATTTAAAAAACGAAAAGAAATATAAAGATCTTTTTTAGCTTGATGTGTGTATAAATTTGTCGACGCCGAAATGAAAATCATTTTGGTGTGTGCGTGTTCTTCAAAACTATATATACACACAAATTTTTGCGTTGATGATTTTTATGGTAAGTGTTTTTTTTTCGTGGTTATTACGAAATAAATAATAATTTTGCAACGAGAGTAATCCGTCTGAAATGTTGTTAATACAGTTGTGCAATGCATGATACGTTAAAGGTACACAGTTTTGAATGGATGGAAGGAAAAAGAAGAAGAAGAAATGAAAAAGGGAAAAGGGAAGTCTGGTTTGTGTACCTTACATTTAAATTTTGTATGTACGCTCATTGTTTTTTTATTTCTTTAAATAGAATATCAATGAGTTTGTGTACTGTATAACGTCTAAGGGATAAAAAGAGAAATGTAAGAACGTCGCGTCGCCAGACTATAATAAAACGAAAAACCTGAACACTCTGACTGGCATTCTATGAAGATAGATAGGTAGATTAATGAAATCGAAATTAAAATTCAATTTTTTTAATTGATTATAAGCAATGCACACACAATTTTATACCCGAAACTAATAACCAATTCGATAAATGTTTCATTAGCTCTTTGTGTTATTATATTCATTCATAACCAAATATTTATTTTCCAAATTAACAACTATAAAAATGAGTTTCCATTTTTAACTTTGGCAATTATATTGCACACATCCAGTTTAAGTACATGGTATTCTCTTTTTTTTGAAAGTTATATAAGAACCAGCAGTGGGTATATTTTAGTGTTATATGTCTGACTGTAAGAAACATTTAAAAATATTTTTATATTTTTCATATACATAACATTATATAGACACATACAACACACGGTCAACGATTATTATTTCATCCGAAAACCGAAAATTAAAATAAAAATGAAAGCGAAAGTGCAAAAAGAAACACGATTACTGCAAAAATTATACTGGAATTTTTTTTTTTTTAAGTTTCATTTAGGTATAATGCGAGTATGTACAATTGGATAAAATCTACATAATATGTTGAATAATTATACGAGAGTGAAACCGATTCGATTTATGCCATATATTTCATTTTTGTACCATGTCCCACTAACCTACTGACAGTGACACCAATTAATAATAGTTTTTCGTTTTTTTTTATATACACGTTTTCAATACACAATAATTTTCCATTTCATTTGCATTTTATTAAATTATTCGCGAATTATTACTCAGTTGGAGTGTGTGTACCAGTGTACCTATATATAAACAGATTGGTTTATATCGAGCATTACATATACATATACTGAGATTATATCATCCATGTCAATGAAAATTCATTTTCTATGCCCTCTGTTAATATAATAGCTAGGTATACATTTGCTGCTTATTACTTAAGCCTTATAATTAGCTAATTATTTCTCATTCGGTCGATTTATGAGAAATTAATTTCTACTGAGAGCTAAACACAATCAGAAACTCGTGTCAGTTATTAAAATCGTACGACACATGAAGACTGAGTCCTAGTTTTAATAAAAAAGGGAATTGTCATTCACGAATCGGATGTGTATTATACCATTCTAATTTTAGACGTTCCATTTGACTCAAATGTAATGACGTTGCTATCCTTAATTATCTTACCTTTCAACTGTGTACGTCGAAACAGGTCTTTTTATGCATCATTTACGTAAGCTGTCAACGAATCGACTTTTTTTTCATTTTGAATCCCGAACCTTACGCAGAATAGAGCTAAGATTTCATTTATTTTTCGATTTGTTTTTATGTGTTGCTTTGCACAACAATTCGATTTATTCTGCCTTGATAAGTGAAAGTTAACTTGAAATTTCACGAATACGAGACGTGTTAAAATAAAGAATCTCGTATAATCGTTAACGAAAGAACAAAAGTTCCATAAAGATCTTGATAACCCACGAAAAAGCAAAGTCTAAATTATAATTCGAAAATATTGTAGAGATGTACCGGTTACTTTCAAAACCCGGCCCGGAATGTGAATAAATTCGAGTCAGTAGAACTCGACCAAATCTTTCAAAAGTCTAGAGATTGTAACCTACGATTGAGATCCACAACACTATTTAAGCGAATGGGAAGAATTTCCGTGAAGCAAGCTAAACGTAGCGCACAAAACTTTTCTTTCTGGAGCTACTCTCCAAGGTATTTTTGCTTTTAATCAATAACCAACAGTACTGAGTCAGTAGTATCACCTAAAAAGAAAATTGCGAACAAAAAATTTACTTTAAAATTAACCCTATCCAGCCAGACTAGAATCGACAACGACTGCAAGAATATGAGACAAGCTCTGACGACCTGATTAGCATTAGAAATAAAATGTTAATAATACTGAAGTTAAAGATTATGTCAAACTCTAGTAGCTGTCATGTATTTATATGAAGTAGCAGATTTAAAGATTTTGTAAATCCAAAGATAATTTGTATTGCAAAACTACACCCTGTTATGCTAGGTTTTCTGATTCCGTGCAACCCGCTGACCTCTACAATTCGTCTGAGTAGAAGAAAATTGGTTTACCATTACGTAAACAAATTGATGTGTGAATTAAATAAAACTGAAAATTTCTGAGAAATATTCTTACACGCGGAATATCAAACGTTTTACTTAAACAACTGTAATGACAATCTAAAGAATTTATATGAAAAATGGTTACATCGCATTGCATCTGTAAAGAATTCAATTGTTTACAAGACGAAAATGTTTATTCTGAAACATATTCTTGGATTATTTGATCAAAATGTAATTTTGCATTCGAAAATGTAGTTCGGGTTCTTCGAGAACTCAAACCAGAAATTATTTCTAATAAACGTTTGATGGGACCATTTTGCAATAAAATTTCAATATCCGAAATAGACGGGCAATTTCTTCTGATTTGATGACGTTCTCATGTATTAACGCGTTTTTTTGCACATTATAAAATCGATAAGTGGTTAGCAAAAAAGAAGATGATAATGAAACGTAACACCGAATGTTTGCTCAAAATTTCACTACTGATATTAAAAAGTCGTGATGGAAACTTTATGTAAAGTGCTGTATGTTGCACATAGCTATATGAAGCGACAATCAATGACGGGCCATGACATTTGACAGGTTTTAAAGATTTTTTTTCTCTTTAATTTATTGAGTCAATAAGCAGACAGAAACAAATATTTGATGTTTGCTTAAAATCTAATAAGACTTGAGGCTGGACATACAAATTTTATTTCTTATAAGAATCTATCGGGAAAGATTGAACAAAGTAACCCTTTGGGGGTTACCGGCTTCATATAACTAATTTGTAAGAGGCACGAAATTTGAAAATGTTCATGCAAAATCCACTTAAAAGTCCATTTGTGAATCGCCAGAATTATGTGTGACAGTATGACCAGTCCAGGCCTGTAAGAAGGCTAGTTACCGGCTTTTGTCACTATCAACTCAGTTCCAAGACAGGAATGTCGCTGTGAAATATTTTTAGACTAGTCTAAAACATTAGGAGTTCATGGTAGCGCATGCCTTACCATCTAAAAAAAAATGCACGCAAAATTCTGGCAGCATCTGATAGGCTCTTCCTTTTTCTAGCGAAACTGAGATGGGAAATATGGGACTGAAATGAAATGGGCTGGGCAAGAAGTATCAATTCACTTAATCATTCAAGTAAACGAGAAACTGGCTAGAAACGGATCAGAGCCACAAAAACAACAACAAATTATTCCATAAAAATGTGAAGTCGTAGCCCCAGTATGTTATTGTGAACATGTCTTCAATTATTTTCCCATTTCAACCGCAATAACAATATTTTACTATCCTGTGATGTTGACTACTATTATACCCGATTTATTGGCCCATTCAAAATAATGTATTCGGATTTAATGAAGTAATAAATTCACCTTTGATCATCATAACAATCTGCAGTAAGTGCAGTTTTTCTAATTCAATATATTATAAAGAATTTTCGAACATGTGCATAATCATAAATGTAGAGCAATATGTGCAATGATGCATTTGACCTATTTCGCATAAAAATAAATCGCCAAATGTACGAATACATAAAAGACTTCGGTGAACTTGAGCTAGAAACGGAATATATATAGTTTGCGATTTACAAGTAGTATAGTACATGAAAATTGTGCTATGCATGTCTCGTATACATATAGTTATATTGTTGATCTATTACGGACTCAATTCGTTGTTCGTTACTCAACAATAATATCTTTAACTCATTCAAAATAAGAGCTCTCGAATTTAATCTGAAAAAAAAATTCTTTCAGTTATACATTCCATTTTGTTTGATATTGACAAATTGGTTGATTAGAACTTGGTGCATTTGTGATATATACTCATACGACACGTGATGCACTATGGAATCTTATGTAAATAGCTCTGCACAAATAATATGAAATAAATTTCGTATATTAAGCTAATATCATTTATATCAGATTGCGCATGAAATAGAACGTCATCATCACGGCATATCGCACACACATTTTGTTGAAATGAAATGAATATAAAAAAAAACTATACATTGTCGTCCTTGGCCCACTAACATACTTTGAAATCTATAAGTGTGGGCTATTTTCTCGTGACGCTATATATATAAATCGGTTATATATATGTACACAGGTATGCTATAAAAGCGTTCATATTGTAGTAAGAAAATGGTTTTTTTTTCTTTCTTAAATAACAAGTAAAGAGTTGTAAGATGGAAGGAAATTTCATGATATTCGTTTTTTTCTGATTTCATGGTGAATCAGATTACCTGAATCACACATATCTCATACTCGAAAATAGGTTGTATCATTTCGCATTCATTCCATTATAAACATCCATGTGTATAAATATAATACCGAATGGTAATAATTGCACAATAGAATGAATTCATAGGAATTACTAATTAACGAAAATAATAGGATTTTCACGTTTGAACAGTATTGACTACAGATTAAGGATTAACAAAGATACACACCGATAGCTAGATGTTGTTGTCGATGGTTACGTAATTCATACATTTTATGTACATTAAATATAGCCAGTTGTACGATGATTTTTTTTTGTATTTAGAAAAGTCTGTCATGGGCACTATGTTAGTATGTCAATGTCTACAAGATCTGTTTACTGATTTTTTTTTTATATATTTTGAATAAATTCTACAGAATACAACAATTAATAAGTTTCATTTGGAGCTGATTGTTGAGTAATACTTAATTTTAATGAGTTTCTTTCAGCTATGGGATCATTATAAAAGAATAAATTAAGATCTTCGGTGAAAATTAAGCACAGAAAAATAATTTATTAACTCGAAATGAATGTAATGTTACTGTGTGCGATGGAAACTTTACAAATGATTTAAATTGTAGCAAAAAAAAGAATGATTAAAACAGCGACAAGCACTCATTTCACTGTTTATCAGTTCAACCCATGCACAGAAAACGAGGAGATGCATTTTATATATTGAAAATGTGAAGAGAAAAAAAATTATAATTTATTGTTAAGCACAGCTTTTGTGCATGTCTGGATTTTGCTAGGCACATTATATTACGTTGCTATTCGACATTGACATAGTTCTCGTTTTTAGCCAAGACCTAGTGCACTAGAAATTCATTCTATATTTAAGTATTTGGCTGGTATTCGGTTGAATTGTATGTGATAGCGAGTCGCGTTGTAGGTAATATATGGGTATTTGATAATAGCATAAAGTGTCCCTGAATGGCTCTGTTCAGTCGGTTTAGAGAGTGCGTTTTAATAAAATATTATTTAAATTGTGCAATGGATATACTTATACATTACAATGGAAGCTGGTGCATTTTTCAATAGAAATTACTTTCGCAGTCAAGTCATATTATATTCTTCAATGTTATGACGTCAAAGCAAGAATGATTTTTTCGTGGAAATAATTAAATAAAAAAAAAGTTTATGAGAATATTGTCATTGCTTGAGTATTTTTACCCGGATTCAGGAACTGGCTGTTCTTTTGACAAATTGAATATAATTTCAATATAATGCGAAGTAAAGGTTTTTACCTTCTAACGAAGTATGGAGTATGGTAGGAACTTGGGTTTGTCATTTTGTAACTTTGTAAATAAGGGAAACGTTATCTCAAAGATTTTAATTTTTTTTGTGATAATTTTTCTCTGTTAGATTTAAGACTTTTTTCGCAAGATACCTCTAAAGAAAAGGCAGTAGCAGTTAATAGCACGCAGGCCATGATAAAAATTGTTGAAAAAAGAAAAAATGTTATGAATATCGGTTATATCATGGAATTAAGCGAAAATGGATCTATTGGTGTGATATATGGAGCTTTTATTGTTCTGCAAAACCAGTGAACGTTAACCGATTAAAACATAATTGAAAGAGAAATGTTTTAATTGTAGTTGTTTTTCATCGCTCAAAATTGGACATGTTAACAGGTGCAGGTGAGGCTCAGAACAGGCCAGGTCAACCTGAATTATACCTGAAACCCGATTGACCTGGAACCTGATTTGATCAATTTTGCCCTGACCTGAATTGGCTTGAACCCTGAAATGCAGTAATCAAGTCGACCCGAGGCCTGACAGGTTTCAGAAATTCAGGTTCAGGTTCAGATCAGGTTTCTTGAAAAAATATGCCTGACCTGACCTGAAATTTCCTTAGATGCAGGTAACATGGGTCCGAAATTTTACATAGCATCGTGGCAATGCTGCGAGAACACTTTAGAATTTGGGAGAACTATATCAGACACAGTCATTTTGGAAAAAATGTGTTTGTTTTGCATCAGATTTCTGCAGAGCTTGATGATTTTGAATTCCGCAGAGAACACTTATTAAGATAAAATGTAATTGATCTCCATTTTCATCACTACTGGTTTTATATAAGACTTTGTGTTCTCTTTAAATGGAAAGGATAGCTCTGAAGCGAACAGTCATTCATCAAAATCTCCCTACGAGTTTTGGTGAGAACACTAATATTACTGATTTTATTGAGTTAAGAGAAAAACACGAAAAAATTCATTGTAGCGCTCCAGCACAGTTATTTCAATTTTTCTTCCCTCGCTCCGCTCCCGTTTTGACATAATCAACTTGGTTTGACGAAAAGTTTCCCAACTATTATTAGTTCGCTCGCTTTCTACCATATTCATTTCTTTATTTCATATGACTGTATGAGTTTACTATTGAAAATGAGAATATTTAAATCAATTGACGGGATTGAATCAGTTATTTTTGTCACTATATCACAGAATTGTTGCTTGTGACGCCAGATGTAGCTGTTACAAATTTGAATGAGGTAGAACAAATAAAAGCATATCAAAATTTCTTTCAAGAAAGTTTTGTTGTATTCCAATTTTGTATGTGAAATTGGTAGGAGATCACATGTAAGATTTCGGACCCATGGCAGGTAATTCTCCAAAGTTGATGTTCACTAGTCGTCAAGAGTAGAACTTATAGAGTAGTCACATGACCAATTATGTCAGTGAATCTGTTACTTCATATTTTTGTGAAGTGTTTCCACTTCAATATGTTTATCATTCAATTCGATATGTGAGAATCACTAACCAGAGCTCAACGCTTATTCTCGTCGTCGTTGTCGATAGTTATTATCCACACGAAAATTAATCGAAAGAACATGATTTTACATCCAGATTACAGAAAGGGCTTAAAGAGTCATTTTGAAGGAGTATGTTTTATAAATAACAATCCGAGATAGCAGCGAATTTAAAATTATAACCGTTATCAAACATAAAATGTTATCACTGATAAATCAGAGACTTTTGAAGTGCTCTTTTCTTCAAAATCGTTGGATTGCCTATAGGAATTGTTGTATGCGTATCATTACATTCGCATTTTCCTGATAAGTACTACAACTATATTAGGTCGGGAAGCATATAAATTTTGAAAATATTTTCCGTATTGCGAACCAAAATAATTAATAATCTTTCCAAATCAGCTTGCAGTAAGAATACACTGTCATTTTGCTCAGTGATGTGATAAAGTTACAAGATTTACAGCAGGTTAGATGTAATGTTGTAGGCATTGTGTTTGAAAGTGATAAGTATGATTGGCCTGTCACCAATAACAATTGTTGACCTAAATTCATTTTAATTTTGATTTTTTCGCATTTTCCATGAAAACTATCAAAAAGGTTCTGACGCCCTGCAGAAATTTTCAAATTTTCGCACTATGAATACAAAGTAGGTCAGTGGGTCAAATGTTGTTCTAGGAAAAGTGAGATGAGTACGTATAATGGTATAGTTACATTATGGAAACTGCATTTTATTTCCAAAGTTGTTTTCAATATTTTCAACAATAAATAATGAAGAAATGTTCATATTCTGAACTGAGCTTCGAGCTCATCTTAGGGGCAAAATATTTCGGTTTTACTTCCTTGAAAGCTTGATAAATACTGCAACAAAATATTATGGAAGATTCCTCTACAATCATCAAGTGAACCTGAAAACTATCAACAGAAAACAGATTTCAACATCCAATTATATGAATCCACTGTACCTCCAAGTTTCATACCTTAACGAACTCAGAAAGAAAAACTCCTTAGCAAATAATATAACCAAAGAACCAGCATTCGAAACCGAAATTAGCTGCGAACACTACACACCAGCAACGAGAAAAGGCAAAGTAATTTGCTTGTACAATAAGTGATTCATAATATAATAGAAGAACGAATGCCAAACTCGCGATTTTCAATTCGTTTCACATGGTTTATACCTAAATGCAATATGAATGTGGTGGTATTTTATTTATAATATAATGTACGCGTACGTACGATACAATGGGGTGTAGCTGAGAATAAAAACGAAAAAAACGAGAAGGAAAAAATTTAGAATCAAAGAATTGAGAAAAAGGCTATGATCAAAGATTAGCGGATATGGTTATATTCGAATGAATTCTGGCTAGATTATGCATGCATCATTCAATCGTGTTGAATTGGTTTGGGTTTTATAATATTTCGATCGTTGTTATTGTAAAGACACACACGACACCATATACACACATGGATACAATATAATACAACGAAATAATGATAGCTAGACGAAGGAACATTTTGTGTACAATAATACACTGTGATGATGATGTAATGTTAACTTAGCTGCTATTGAATGGGTTAGTTTTTCGAGAAATAGACGAAGAAGAAAAAAAAATGGACAGAGAACACGAAGAATACAATGAGAATTTCGTTTGGATTAGACATGGTCTTGAAACAACCACACATTAATCCAAGTCATTTCGATGAGTTTCTCAACTGAACACCATTTTTGTTCAATTTCCACTTCAACAGATGTTCTCGCACAACAGCAACAGCATAAATTTCTTAATTGTTTTCTTCGATTAAATAAACTCTGTGGTTAAAAAAATGGGTGACTTACCATCTGTTTCATCCTCTAAACCCTCCAAACCTTTCTGTTCCGGATCCGTTGAGATGATATGAAGAATGTTTCCTTCGGATGTGCTAGTCGCATCTTTTTGTTCCATCAGCGTAGGTGAGTGCTGCTCAACACCACTCACGGTGCCATTACCTACGCTAATATCATTCGCTTGAACTATGACATTGTTGGACGAAGCAACAATATCATTTATATTCAGCGTAGCATTACTATTATGCGATACATGTTGTGGATGGTGGGAGACTCGCGACGATGAGGAGATGGAAGCTGTTGTTTCAGTAAAAACAATTTGCGTTGACTGATTTGATGATGTTAGCAAATTAATTGGAGTTAGAAATGATACAGACAGGCTGTTGTTGTCGACGTCGTTCGAAATGGAACAATTATTGATCACCGAATTTCCACGCGAATTCATCATTGGTTTGACTTGATTCATGACTTTTTTTCTCGAGTCACAAATGAAAAATAATTTAATTAGAATTCTGACACCCGAATGAAAACGAACAAATTTATTCTAATTAGATTGTTGGTTTTGCTAGAATGCTCTAATTAGATAATCTATTGATTCAAATGTACGTGTTTGTGCATGTAGTTTTTTTTCTCACAATTTTTGCTATATCCGTACTAAACACTTTCGATTTGCACAGTTACGACGTCATTTTTCACATAAACTCCATTTCTATCACGAAAACGACATGTTTTGCCACCACTTTATGTATTTTTTATTGACTTATAATAATTATTTACATTGCAAAGAATATTTTAAGAAAATCAAAAGTTTTTTTCCGAATCTAGGTTGGTAGGTTATTAGTTAACTAACACAAAAACAACTTGCATACACACTCAACACGACCTTCTTCATTTTCTTCTTCTTCATTACATTTCTGTTTCATGCAGCAAGTCTGCTGTTGATCCATACAAACAGATTCTTGGCAAATGTTTGAATTCAAAAATGGAACAAAATTCTGTTGGGTGTGTTAATGTTTGTCACCAGTCTGTACTTTATGTCTGTTTTAATGGCGTACGATGTATTTTTTAAACAATATTACAAAAATTGAGTGGAATTTACTTGGCTCAAGTTTCAATTTAAAGAATTTTGTTGAAATATAAGGTAGCACCACAGAGCTTCTCTCTAAGCAGGTACGAGTTACCCACAACTTTGAGAATTATTACCATGTAAATGACCAACAAGTGATTTTTCTTCGCCTATCAAAGACTAAATCATCCAATGTTAATGCTTAATTTCCACTTACCAAAAAAGTGCTACGTGTGAGAGGCAAAATTATATTTTTTCATTTTTTGCTTTGTTTACTTGACAGCTTGCTCTCTCACGGAGTACTTTTTGTTGGGTGGAAATCGTGGAAATCTACACTTAAAATTGAGCCATACGCAAATTTATTCCTTAATTTTACCCGTTTCACCGAATGAAAGTATAAACCAGGTATAATACAAACCATACAAACCAGAGAGAGGTGAGTTTTTTTATATGAAATCGCTATGTCCTCCGCTACATACAAAGTTTGACATTCGACCATACCTTGTGTTGACGTTCATTGGTTTCACCCCGAAACGATCATATATACGGTTATGATGATAGAGAAGGAAATGTAATTGAGACCAGTTATTTTAACTTGCTTTCGGACAATAGCCATGGCAAGTTATTATTAAGATTGATTCTTTTGAAAACCAGCACAGCACTGCTACTAGCATGAACACTGAATTGACAATTGTCAAATTTGGAGGCTTTAGTGATACGAGCTACCGCTTAGTATTGTATGTTTTAACTCATACAACGAAAGCAAGTCATCTATCTGTACAACAGAAACGCAGTGCCTACTGTGATTTCATCAGCCTCCGAATATTTTCTATGTTCATGCTAGAAGCAGGGTTGTGAAAACAGCCTACCGAAATCGAAAGCATTTTCCAGTTGACTCTAGAAGTCAAAATCACTTTCCAAAAAATTCTTCGAAGCTTGTGTTGGCTGGGTGAAAGGTGATCAAAAACCGAAATCTTGCACTTTTCTTACAAAAATTTCTCCAGTCACACAGGGTCATGTGGGGTGTCATTTGAAAGGTTTGAGCCGAACTGTTGAGCCGAATAGGGAAATATGTGCGGTTAATGTTTTCAACCGAAGACTTGCACTGTTCTTACAGAAATTTCTCGAGGTACACAAAACGTACATGGTCGTGTGGGGTATCATTTGCAAGGTAATTTTATGTGCTTTTGGGCCAAATAGGGTCTTCTGCGGTTTGGATTCGGAATTCTCGTTCTGATCTATCTGGTCTATAGAAAAAATTATTGTTGACGAAATCTTCACAAGAGCGTTGAGGTTTTGGTTCTCGGCTGGATGTTCCCGTTTGTTTTTGGCATGTCAAAAATCATTTTTACAAAACGTTACGAAGATACATCAACGCTTTTGTGACCACTATGACCACCACGTCTATATAATAATCAAAAATATTTTTGGTTATGTATCTGTGGATGACGTTTAGGAAACTAAAAAACAGCCTTGAAACAGTAATAATAATAATAATAATTACCCTGTTACTTCGTTTGTGTCAAGTATCTCCGTTTTTGATACTTCAACATTTTTGTCATTGTTGTAATAAGAGAACCTGAACGAATTGCATATACTTGTCGTCGTTGTCAATAGCACATAACTTGCTGATTCTTTACGATTAAAATTAAAGACACATATCTGCTAAGTAACCTTGGTTAGAAACAAATCTATATCAAGAAATTAGGAAACTACGCATAAAATTTTTCACTTTTTCGCTACATTTTATCGGTAAAATCGTAAATTGTACCAGAACGCACATCTATTATAGAAACTCTTTCGTATGCATAATGATTTTGACAGTCAGACAAGACCCACATACTTAACATCCATATAGCAATGCTATATTATAGCATACAGATGAAAGATTATTTTGATTTTTGTTTAATTCAGTTTCAGTCTTTCACTACCTGTATACGGCCATATAAAATTGGTTCTCTGTTGTTTTCAATAAGAATTTATTTTCTTTTTCTTAAGTATCATTTAGTTATAGATTATAGGCAATCATGCTGAAGGTAGGAAATGTTTTAAGATTTCAAAAAGAAAATCACTGCAATTCCTTCCTTGTTGTTTGCATTTGCGATGTGTTCCCTTTAGTTTAATTAAAATGCACGAATTTTATTGCGGCCTCATTCATTTGAGGTTCAGAGTCCAAAAGTCGGTTACACTCAGTGGTCGTCATAAATATAGAGTGTTGATTTGAAGATACTTTTTTCATATCAAGGGGCTATGGCGCTTGACAAAAAATTATCTCTCTTACGAGATCAGTGATTACATTTTTAATACTAAATTGAAGATACGCCTGTTGTATGTAATATTTAGTAAAATGCCACGATTTCTACTACAAATAATGTACACTGATGCATGAAGCTATTTATGTTTTGAAATTTTACCTTTACAGTTAAGGCACCTAAGTTCGATTTGCCGGATGTCCAACATCCGTAGTTTCTCGAAAAGTACTGAGGCCAGTTCAACTGGACCATGCTTCAGTCTGACCGAAGAACAACTGGAAATGCAGGCAGTCGCCAGAAAATTTGTGAAAGAAGAAGTAATTCCAGTTGCTGCCAAACTTGATCAGACTGGTGAATATCCATGGGACATTATGAAAAAATCGCACGCACTGGGATTACTCAACGGGCACATACCAGCAGACATCGGCGGAATGGATATGAGCGTTTTAACCGGATGTGTAATTGCAGAAGAATTGGCTTATGGATGCGCGGGTGTGAAAACAGCGATGGAAGCTAGTGGATTAGGGGTAACTGAATTGTAAATCGAAGTCAATCTCGAATTAATTT
The DNA here is from genome assembly GCF_014529535.1 of Bradysia coprophila. Lineage (NCBI taxonomy): Eukaryota > Metazoa > Arthropoda > Insecta > Diptera > Sciaridae > Bradysia > Bradysia coprophila. The sequence continues at coordinate 2,705,043 of NW_023503608.1, read as the reverse complement.
TCATTTTACTTTTACATAGCAAATGCCGGTGATTTTGTCCGGAAACAAAGAACAACAGAAGAAGTATTTAGGACGACTTCTTGAGGAGCCTCTAGTAGCTGCTTACGCTGTTACTGAACCGGGAGCCGGATCTGATGTGAATGGAGTCAAAACGAGGGCCGTACGCAAAGGAGACGAATACATTTTGAATGGCCAAAAGATGTGGATCACAAACGGTGGTGTTGCTAATTGGTATTTCTTGTTGGCTCGTACTGATCCAGATCCAAAGGCACCGGCCGGAAAGGCATTCACTGGGTTCATTGTTGAAAGAGATTGGCCCGGAGTAACACCTGGACGAAAGGTATTGCATCGAAAAGTCGATTAAAATTGATTGCGATTATGATTTCCATGTTCACCAGGAAATAAATATGGGCCAACGAGCCAGTGATACTCGTGGCATAACATTCGAAGATGTCCGAATACCCAAGGAAAATGTTTTGGGTGCAGAAGGCGGTGGTTTTAAAATAGCAATGGGTACATTTGATAAAACGAGACCTCCGGTTGCAGCTGGTGCTGTCGGTCTAGCGCAACGTGCATTGGACGAAGCGTTGAAGTATTCATTGGAGCGGAAAACTTTCGGAGTTCCAATTGCTCAGCATCAATCAGTTTCGAATATGCTCGCTGATATGGCTATAGGGGTAGAGACCGCAAGACTGGCTTATTATTTGTCGGCATGGGAGGTTGATCAAGGTGAGGAACTTACTATAAAAACCCAGAAAACAATTTAAGAACTTCACCCAACTTTTAGGTCGTCGAAACAGTTTTTACGCATCCATTGCTAAGTTATATGCATCCGATGTAGCGAACAAAAATGCGTCGGATGCGGTTCAAATATTTGGCGGCAATGGTTTCAATTCAGAGTATCCAGTGGAAAAACTGATGAGAGATGCAAAAATATATCAGATCTATGAGGGAACGTCACAAATTCAACGGATGATTATTTCGCGTCAGGTTTTGGACGATGCGAAGTCAAGAATTTAACTTTTCGAATTTATTTTTTCTAATGAGTCACAAAGAGATGTCAAAAGTGGTTGCACAAATTTAAATAAATTTTTATACAAAATGGAGTGTACAGAATTTCTAATCGTCTGTGATCGTCAACAACGACAAAAAATGATCTCTGTTGAGTCAAAAGGAATGCTAAAACAAATGATGTAAAAGATTTTGACTTAAATCATGGACGATAATTGAAACAAACGAAATTAAAGATCACAAAACGCAGTCTGCCTTTTCTAAAAATATTACTTTGCTTTCTGTTGTTTCAACTGTAATCAGAATAGCGAAGTAATAATATCGACAGCCTCCAATAAAATGATTTAACAATACGGATAAAAGCGGATAAACTACTTGGCCAGACTACCACAGGCAGGTCAAGAGTTCTCTATCGATCATGCCAGTATGCCTCCATATTTTACTAATCATTTTTACTTTACTGTGCAACAAATTCGTGATAAATGTTATAACGTAGAGCAGAGTCCGAAGTTTAGACTCCAAGCTGTGCTTTAGGTTCGCTTTATCTGAGTTTATCTAATCTCCGCACCGTATACTATACGACTACGCACTGTCGAGTAAACTCTAGATTCCAAATGACCGTGTTCTACACAATCAGATAATTCCGAAATGATAAGTTTTCAATTGTTAGAAAAATTGTTAATAAAAGCAGGTTGACGAACCATCCTCACAAATTGAAAAACAGGCGTCCCACCTGGTCAAAATAGTTGAAATTATCTTAATTTTCGAAATGCCTACCATAATTTCTCTTATGCTTCAAAGACGACAAGAACGTCAGCAGTGTAATTATTGGGTCATTACAATATTCTATCTAGCAAAAAAAGGAAAGACACACTTCGTTTTATTAGTCTTATTAAGGAGCACAGTTTCTTAAACTAGTTTTCGCAATTCCGGTCCATAATCATCACCTTTCCATGCATCCATTTAATGTCGTTTTGAAGGTATTTATTTCACTGTATTCCCGGACACAGCGCAATATGAACTTTTTTTCGCACGCAGTGCATTATCAACTTTTTTTTCGCACGCTAAAGAACCTATTACCTTCAACGAAGGCTAAATTTTTATAAATAAAAATCTTGCATTGACCAGAAATCGAACCCCCGACACCAAAAGGTTTTTGAGCACAAAACAGCGAATATAATACACATTGCAATGTGTATTATAATGCAGCCTTCTTGATCGTTTAAATGAATTTCTGTATACACAAGAATTTTAGAACAAAATGTAGGACATGTTTTGCATTGGAAAGGTGATTATGGCCCGAAATTGCGAAAAACGTTGTATCTACCACGGTAGGTATGCCGGTATTTTTTCGCCCTTGACGTCTTGTCGACCTCGGCTTCGCCTCGGGTCGACAATCGACATCTAGTGCGAAAAAATACCTTCATACCTACCTTGGTAGATAAATAACTATATACCGCCTAGTTCGATTTCTTCAGAGAGTTTGCTAGAGATACTATTGGTCATTACTTTATTGATCAAACAATTGTATTCAAGATGTTGAATTCTTAGATATTGATTTCTGTTAAATAATCGTCTGTGAACGAAGCTGTAAAACGTATTCAACCAACGCACTTCAAGCAAAAGAACTATTAATGACAACTGCCAAATAGAGTACTATTTTCTATGAAATTTTATCCCCACTCTTTTTACAATGTAAAATTTTGTATGTAGCACTGTCAAGTTTCAGTACCCTATTTAGAGTACCACTTTTGCGAAGTGCGTTGTTTGACCCTTTAGCTTTTACTTTGTTAGAAAAAACATTAAACCCACCAAAGAACTCACAAAGCCTGTGCTTTAAAACTCATACTTCCGTGAAACTTTCGGAACAATGGGTCCAGATTCAAAGAAGTTCATTATTTAATATAATCACGGCAGAGTAAAAGTAACCCAGGCAGGAGCGCTTGTTTGACTAGGGACCTGAATAATCTAGTAGGCCTATGTTTTGAGTTCATTTTCATACAAAGGATTAGGTCCCTCATACGACGTTTCCATAATGAGCCGCTCCTGCCAGGGTTACTTTTACTCTGCCGTGATATAATTCAGAAGAATTTTCAGTAAAATCAAATCGTCATATTCAATATTCATCTGTTATCGATAACGACAATAAAAATAATGACAAGCTGTTGGTAATACGGTCCTTTATATAGTAAAATGCATGGTAAATAAATTGAAGTACAAGATTTGAAATCAACCGATTAAAAATACTTTGATCGATGGTAGTAATAGACCAGATAATAATACTGGTCATATGCTTACCGTCTGTAACAGGTTAAAAAAACCCTACTTTTTATTACGTAATTAGTGAGCTGTAGAGTTTGTTTCTACTTTTACTTTTTACGATGACTGGCTTTATTCCTGAAAAAAGAAATTTTGAATTTTTTAAGAATTTTATGGAATTTTTAAGAGTTTAATTGAAAAATTAGGCTATGCTTGGTTGTAAATGAATTAATTTTAAGGCAAAAGATCGAAAAGTGTTTTCAGTATTCTCAGAATAGTTGAACCATATACTATATCTTGAGAACGATACATTTTCCATTTATGAAGGTCCGCAACAAAAAAAGCATTTCTCATATGACGCAAACAGGATAATCTTTACCTTACTCAATATTTCAGTACATGCAGTCAATACATTTCAATAGAAAAGATAATTTTACACCTGTGCATGCTAATCAATACCACTGTAACTTCCATGTCGAGATACACTCCTCAAAAGCGGTGTTAGTAAATAAATATTACAAAAATGATTCATCCATTTATTATACCCGGTTTCGATGGTAAACACACAACGAAAGAAACTGAAACGATTTCATCACAACACGTAAAGCGTATGTTAATATTAGACAACACTCTGTGGATATAAACATATCAGTTGCAACAAAATATTCGGCGAATAAACATTAGAAATAATACTTTGATTGGAGTGTGTCGAGTGTGTTCCAGTGTTTACGAAATAAAATTATTAAAATGGTAGACTGTTCCGGTGCAGACCATTGGATGGACAACCACGTATTTGTGGAAAGTAAAAAAAGAGATCGTCCAAAGAAAACCAGGAAGGAAATAGAAAAAATCAATGGTGCTGATCAAGATAACAAATCCAAGGCACTCGAAAGACTCTATGAACTTGCAATACCAAAATCCGACCAATCGTTGCTGGCGAAACTCATATCCAAAGGATACCTCATATCAGTGGACAAGATTTTATTTCGTAAAAAGAAATCGCTTATTCTCAGTGGAAAAGCGAATCAGACACATCGAATTTTTCCATTACTAAGCACCGGTGATGTCATAATTAAAATTCCGATAAACGGCACCAAAGAGGAACTATGGCAACGAGCAAATGTTGAGCGTCATCAAAACGATAAATACGTCGAGTCAGGCGATAATCAGCCCACATTTCTACTACAAACTGGACATATCTTAGTAACATCGATGATTGGAAATGACGGTGAACCAGCACCGACTCTAACAGATGTTTTGCGCTCGAACCGTAGGAATATTGTTACGGTCTACGATGAAATCATTCAGTTTTGGTGTAAATTGAAAAATCGACCATTCCATCCGTCTAATTATTTGTATCAAAACGGGAAGTGGTGGAGAGTTGGATACGGTGGACCGACTGCGTATGATTGCTCAACAAATGTATCTTTACATGGATTAGCGTTTTACAGGGCTAACTTGAAGCATGTTATCGATTTCTTTTGCCAACACGGTTTGAATCTCAAACAAGCTGAAGATGGATTCATGAAATATGCTGGAAACCATTACTGGGATACGATTGAAGTTATGAGGGGTATGACAAGGAAACGATCATTCTTCTCGATAATGTACACGGGCCAAAGTAGTTACAGTTGAAGGAACACAAATTTTTATGGAAGGAATCAATGTGATAATATCGAAGCACTGTGTTAATGATACTTACATATTAAAGAACAAAGACTGAAAACAATCTGCAATTTTTTTCTATTAAAATTTAAGGTGAAGGGTGGCATAACATCTCTCATCGACAGCTATACGAAAACAATTTCAATTAGATTTAGCTAAGACAAGTATAGCTTTCGTATCGCCGTCCGTCCCTTGAAAATATTTTATTAGTGGTAACCGCAAGAATTATTATTATTATTAATCCGAAAAAAAAACGAATAATCCGATACAAACGTTTAAAATCATCAGGTTCTTAAGCCAGGAGGATGATTCAAGAGTCAGGAAGTCACACTAATGTATTGTTAGTTATCACCATTAAACAAGGTTTTGATACATGGAATTAAAAGTATTCTAATGCATCGATCATAGTGGTGAATTATACCTTTATTTGAGCTAATCCGACAACCTGAATATGAATTATACCTATTTTGGTGTAGAAGGGCATCCTGATCTAATTTTTGTCACCTGGCCGGCATTCAATTCCAAAACGTTCTTGGTAGGCTATTCTTAAAAATGTGTAAATCCTGGATTTTATCTGAATATCAAGGCGTCCGAAAGACCACAACAAATGCTCTGTTAAAATTATATAGGTCAAAAAATAAAATCTGGCATAAACTTTTCCCTGATTTCTTTTGCCTAATTATTCTTCCATTTTACTGTATTGTGTACTACCACACATTCGGATCAGGATGAGCGACCTTTTTTTTCTCGCGTCCTCCTTTAATGCAAATTCACAGTGCAAAAGTCATTTCAAGCAGACCAAACTCTATGGAAACAAAAACAGTAGTTGACTGTTTACTCACCTAACTGACCTTTCTCAACTGTAGAAAACATACATAACTGATACCCACATAAACGTATATGACTATACCGACTATACCTCATATAACTATACATATTTAGGGTATTTCCTAACAAGCTGACCAACATAACAAGGAAACGTCAAGATTTTTCAAACAAGAAGTAAAAACCAAGGTAAATATAGTGAGGAGGTTATGCCATGCCATACATAGAGTGTTATGATGAAAGAGAAGAAGATATTTTGACAAGTATCCCAAGGCAAGTTAAAATAAACTGGTCTTCTGTCCTCTCGCTCTCAACGTACCACGTTGAAAGAGAAGCAAATACTTTGACAAGTACCCCAAGGCAAGTTATAATAACTAGTCTTCGGTTTTCTCGCTCTGATCATAACAGTCTATAACCGAATCAGATGTGCGGGGCAATATCACTATATTTACCTTGGTAAAAACATGTCAAATTAATGGAAATACACCAAGGATGTGTTGCTTATTCGCAGGTATGTGCAGATATAATATTTTGTATCTGCTGTAATGTCGAAATATTAATAAATCTTGCTACTACAGATCTAGAAAAAATAGTATAGATTTGCGCACTTCATTTTTTGAATATGATATAGTGTCATACGGGGTCTCGATTTTCAAAATTTTTAAATTTTTTTAAATACCTTTTTGTGGTGATTTGCAATGAATGTACAAGCCAGGTATGGTCTGTCCATACAAGCCGGAGGAAATAGCGATTTCATATAAACAAACTCGCTTTTCAATGAAAATCACTGAGAGTTGAGTTTCTTTATAGTAGTTGGTAGGTTTCTTTGTCGGTTAATCGAAATGTTGGTTTGTTTACATGCGTGGACTATCGCGACATAAACAACAAGAGAAAAACAATTACAGCCTGAAGAAGCTCTGAATAAGAAGAGCGAAATATTGCAAACAATTTTGTTTTTCTCTTGTTGCTTATGCCGCGATAGTCCACGTAAACAAACCAACATTGTGAATTTCTTTATATGAAATCGCTATTTCCTCCGCTCCATACAAATTTTGACATTAGACTATACCTATAGAGTATACTTTCATTGGTGATTTGGACATTTGAGGTCTTGGCCAGCGTGTTTAAGGCTTTTTCGCATGTTGTAGCTAGCCCGAACGAAGTGAGAAAGAAATGAGTATTCTAATAAGAAAAGTCAAATATCTTACATGGAAGTTCGAGTTTTGTTTTACAGCTAAAAACTAAACTAGATAAACAAAATTAGACATGTGTTCTGATTTGGGATTTGTTGTGGTTTGTAATAGATTCGTTGAACAAATGAAAATCTAGATTTTTATTTTCTGAGTTTTTGTTAGGCACGTTCTCGCAACAAGAATGAAATAGTAACAAAAATCGAGACCTTCATTGGCTAAACAAATTTTGTGTGGAATCATTTACAAACTCTACAAGCCACAACAACTCCTGGATCAGAAATATTGTCGAATTGTATAAAAAATAGTTTATTATCACATGAGCTGCACTATACCAAGACACTCAAAAGTTCACAGCATTGGCACCATACAACTCGTTTGATCTATATCACTACCTAATTTTTTATACCTTAGCGCCATGCTTACCACATTGCAAGGAATATAAAATGTCATTTCTCGATTTTATTAATCGTTGATACCGAAGTTGATTAAGAGTGATATCGCCAAAACTTGAACCAATTTCTAAACAACGGCTCAGCGATTCGGGCAAGCTATAGCTCGTTTGAATCGTCTTTCAATTCTGAGAAATAGGGATCTTTTACTTTTTCTGTTAGTTTCCCATTTTCGGAGTGAACACGTGAAAGTAATAGCATGTCAATTGGTCGTGAAAACAGTTTTTCGGTGATAGCTCGAGATAGAAATCTTTCTAAAATGTGAAATGTTGTAGGAATATAGGCCTCTGGCAGACCTTCAAAACGAGTATAATCATCGGTAAGTACAGCCACCCGTTCTGGACTTATGACTCAAAAAATGGTGAATGTTTGGACAGTGCTGCTGGCTTGCAACAGAACTTTTCCGCGGAACTGACTATAGGGTGTTGTAGCTGGACTTACCCTCTTTCGTTCCACGTATAATACACCCCAGAAAAATTGTGTTGCGAGCCACAAAGTTAGTCGAAGTAAAATGCCGCTCCAGTAGACCCATATTTTTCAGTGTTTTCAACTTGTTTTTGGTCTTCAAACAGGCTGGAGAGATGGGAATGAAATAAACTAAATCAAAATTACATGTTTAGCTCGAAATAGTTTTGAACCGAGCGATCATGGGCCTTGAAGATGTTGCTTTCCTCCTACTTCGTAGTAGCTGGAAAACATCATTTATTTGACTTCATAAAAATATCAGGAACTCAATTGCTTTCACCGAATATGGGCTTATTGTAAAGCAGAGGTGCGCATCGTTCATTTACAGTCAATAAATGGTCAACCAAGATGTAATTTGTACTTCACAAGAGGTCACAACCGTTCCCAGCTATGGAAAATGTGTAAAAAATCCAGTTTTTTCACAAACATACTTTTTTCTGTGGAGATTTTAACTGCTTTTAGTTAAGGTCTTAAGCTATGTATTCTTAAAACAATTTTTTGTGTCAAAAAACTGGATTTTTTACACATTTTCCATAGCTGGGAACGGTTGTGACCTCTTATGAAGTACAAATTACATCTTGGTTGACCATTTATTGACTGTAAATGAACGATGCGCATCTTTGCTTGATAATAAACCTATATTCGTAGCAAAAAATTGAGTTTCTGTTCATTTTGTGAAGTTAAAGAAATGAGGTTTTCCACCTACTACGAAGTAGGAGGAAAGCAACATCTTCAAGGCCCATGATCGCTCGGTTCAAAACTATTTCGAGCTAAACATGTAATTTTGATTTAGTTTATTTCATTCCCATCTCTCCAGCCTGTTTGAAGACCAAAAACAAGTTGAAAACACTGAAAAATATGGGTCTACTGGAGCGGCATTTTACTTCGACTAACTTTGTGGCTCGCAACACAATTTTTCTGGGGTGTATTATACGTGGAACGAAAGAGGGTAAGTCCAGCTACAACACCCTATAGTCAGTTCCGCGGAAAAGTTCTGTTGCAAGCCAGCAGCACTGTCCAAACATTCACCATTTTTTGAGTCATAAGTCCAGAACGGGTGGCTGTCCTTACCGATGATTATACTCGTTTTGAAGGTCTGCCAGAGGCCTATATTCCTACAACATTTCACATTTTAGAAAGATTTCTATCTCGAGCTATCACCGAAAAACTGTTTTCACGACCAATTGACATGCTATTACTTTCACGTGTTCACTCCGAAAATGGGAAACTAACAGAAAAAGTAAAAGATCCCTATTTCTCAGAATTGAAAGACGATTCAAACGAGCTGTAGCTTGCCCGGATCGCCGAACCATGGTATTCATTTTCACCAAAATTGGTTCAAGTTTTGGCGATATCACTCTTAAAATAAAATCGTTCGCACTGTTGATGTGAATCAAATTCGTACACAATTGCTTATGCAACAATCGGTTCCGCAGTTACACGCATTTGGATACAATAAAATATAATTATGAGCAGCGGTGGTGGTCGTAGGAAAACGCACAGGCCTTCAGGGCAGAGTGGCAATATTCCGCGAATTGATACATCGAAACGTGAAACTGAAAAACCCAATTCTAATAAGAATAATAATGATCGGCCAATCGGATTTAAATCTCTTGAGACAGCCATTTTGACAATGGAGCACTCGAAATTGCTGATCAATTTATCATCGAGTACGTTCGGATTTTTAACATTGTTACAACAACGAAGCATCCAACCAGGAATTACGTGCTTAATTTTATCGGCACTTTCGAAGGCTGTTGACTCGGCGGACAGTGAAACACGCAAAATGATTTCGTATTTTTTGCGTAAAATTTTACCAATAAACAATGGCCCCGACAATTTCATGACGAAAGTTTTGCCAATTTTTGTTATGAATTTACAAAAGTACACAAGCGACAACTACAACGAGCGAGAAAGATTCATTGTGGCGATTTTTGACCTGCTAAAATTCATTCAACAAGTGCAATTGATCTTGCCTCAAGGTTCTCGTGATATATTCAGTGATTTAGTGCCGGGCATACAGGCGCAGATCGAGTTCATTAATCGCAAAGGGAATCGTTTCTCAAGCGAAACGATGGAGCTGTTAGCTGATGTTGTCAATGTGATTGAGAAATTTAACGAAACAGAACCAATTGGTGCAAATGTTGAATTCGAAATATTGAATGAACCGCCTGAAGACTTTCGTACGATTCAAATTTGCCCAGATGCCGACGATATTTTGCACAATCATGAACCATTCATTCGAAAAAATATTGTGGATGGAAAGTATGTTGGTGGAGTCGACCACTATTTGGACGTTCAATTTCGGCTACTGAGAGAGGATTTCATCCGCGGCTTCAGAGACGGCATTCGAGAGTATCTTCGATTGATGGAAAAGCCACTGACAAACCAGAAAAAGGTCCGTATCAATGATATCAACATTTACAGTCATGTGAACGTCGTCAGTTCGGTCATCACCAACGGCAACCTGGTGTACAACGCAAAATTTGATACAACTGATTTCAAAAAAGTTCGCTGGCAGGTGAGAACATATCGAAGTTAATGTGAAGAGAACTCCGTCCTAAATTCCAATTGATTTTGTTGTAGTTCAGCAAACGTTTGATGACTGGATCGTTAATTTGCTTATCGTACGACGAATTTAAAACATTTTGTTTTGCAACTGTAACTGGAGCACGAGATCCTGACAAATTAACAAAAGGCGAATTTCGTTTGCAGTTCGAATTCCAAAATAAAGTGACGGAGCAAATATCCCCAGCAGTTCCATTGAAAATGGCTGAGTCTAATGTCTATTTTGAGGTAAATGTTGATTTAATCAAACTAAAGCTCTAGGTTCGGTGGGACATGATTTACAAAATCTCTGAGGCATACGACATCATGAGGACTTCTAACGGTCTTGACTTCCCTTACCACCTGCTTCAATTCGCAACAAAGAGAATCCTCACTTTCCTCTTCCATATTTCAGGCATACCGTCACAATTTGAAAGTTCTGCAAGATTTCACCTCAGAAACATTTCCGCTTCAACGATACATCGTTGAAGTGAACTGTGAAATTCTACCACCGCCTTACCTAACGGCTAATACCGTTTACAATCTCTCTGATTTGACCAAGAAACTTCTGTCTATAACTGCCGAAGACGTGGCTCCTAATCTCGAAAGCCAATTTGAAGTGGTCGATTTGCAGTCGGCTCAGAGAAAGATCAGGTGGATCAGTAAGCAAAAAATGGAACAAGATGTCTCCTTAGCGAGATATTGTGATAAGGTTCCAGTGCTCAATGAAACGATATGGCCGGATGAATCGTTTTTTGGTTTAGACGGATCCCAATTCGATGCGTTGAAAGCAGCACTCACAAAACAATTTGCTATCATTCAGGGACCGCCAGGTAGGCTTACTCTTGTAGTTCTTAAGCAATCCAGAGTTTAATCTTGAACAATTGATTACAGGCACTGGAAAAACCTACGTTGGTTTACGAATTGCTCAAGCTCTACTGCAGAACGTTTCAAAATGGGGTCACAGCATGATTGGAACGAAGCAGCACTTGTCACCGATATTAGTGGTGTGCTACACAAATCATGCGCTCGACCAATTCCTTGAAGGAATGCTTCAATTTTGTCAAAGCATAATTCGCATTGGTGGCAAATCGAAAAGTCCGCTGTTGGAGCATTTCAATTTGAAAAACGTACGGTCCTCCGAACAGAAGCAGAAAAAAGTTCCGGCTTACATATTTAAGAATCGAAAGGAATGCCGTGAAAAGTTAGCTGAAATTCAGTCACAGATGTCAACGCTCGAAGCATCTATCGATTCGACGAACAAGAAACTTCTCAATTCGGAGTTGCTTCCAGTTATCAAGGAGCTGAGTCAGATGCAATGGAAGGATGTAATGGAATTGGATGTTGTAAGTCCAATCACTACTTGGTTGGGATTGAACGTGTTAGACGATCCGGGAGACGACGACATTCCCGAAAATTTCGACGAAGGACAGGACACTCTGACCGATACGCCTGACGAAGAGTTTGAAATTGACGGCGATGAAGAAGAGATTAAAGAAATGGAAAATATGCGACTCATTGATGGCGATTCAGATGATGATGTCATTGCACAAATCAATCCAACCGCTGCACCTTCACCGACAATTTGTGCACCAATTATGGATCTGGCAGATGGCTATCAGTTACAAAGACATCAGAAGAAAATTCAAAAAAATCGAATCAAAATGGAGCTGAAGAAAAGTGAACACATGACAGAAGCAATTGCTAAGACTGTTCGTGATATATGGAATTTGTCACAGCAAGAGAAATGGAATCTGTACAGATTCTGGCGCCGATTGTATGTTAATCAGATCGAGGAAAAAATTCGCGACCTACGAAAGGCATACAGCAACGAATGGGTGAGATTTGTATCACTCCGAAATCAAGAAGATCTTGAAATCGTTCAAGGATATTCCATAATCGGAATGACTACCACCGGTGCTGCAAAATACCATCATATCATTGATGGAATCAAACCACGGATCATAAGTAAGTTATGCCTCTTCAAGTTATGCGATCAGGTTAATTTAACATAATTCTCATTCACAGTTGTCGAAGAAGCCGCTGAGGTACTTGAAGCTCATATTGTCACATCGCTGTGCAGCAAAACGGACCACCTTATTCTCATTGGTGACCATCAGCAATTAAAACCGAATCCAGCCGTGTATGAACTGGCAAAAAAGTTCAAACTTGAAGTGTCTCTGTTCGAGCGAATGATACAAAATGGCATTGCTTGCCATCAACTAAAACTACAACATCGGATGCGTCCTGCCATATCCGAACTGCTTGTACCACATTTTTACAAAGAGTTGATGGATCACGATTCCGTCAAGTGCTACGAAGATATTAAAGGTAAAGCATGTCGCTGTCAGGGAAGATGTGTGTTACATTTCGTTTGTGCTTCCAGGTGTCAGCTGTAACATGTTCTTTGTGAACCACGCCGAAGATGAAAGCAAAATCAACGACACAATGAGCCGGATGAATAAATATGAAGCCCAATTCGTCGTCGAACTATGTCGATATCTCATATTGCAGGGGTACAACACGTCCCAAATTACTATACTGACGATGTATTCCGGTCAACTGTATCAGATCAAATATCTGATGAAGGCGTACGAGATTTTGAAAGGAGTACGCGCAACTGTTGTCGACAACTACCAAGGCGAAGAAAATGACATCATGATCCTGACGTTTGTTCGATCGAATGACGATGGAGAGATTGGATTCTTGAAAGTGTCGAACCGTGTTAATGTGGCCTTGTCGAGAGCTAGGAAAGGCTTATATTGCATCGGAAACTTTAAGTGTTTGGTAGAGAAGAGTCCTGTATGGCGGAAAATTGTTGACAAATTGGAACGGCAGAAAGCGATCGGACCAACATTGGAGCTGTGCTGCCAAAATCATCCGGAAACCCTGACTTTTGTCACTAAAGTCAGTGACTTTCAACAATGTCCCGAAGGTGGTTGTTTGAAACCGTGTGATACTCGTCTCTTATGTGGCCACGTTTGCCAGAGTATTTGTCACATATTCGATTCCGATCATCAATCCATGAAATGCCACAAACGGTGTCACAAAATCCTATGCGAAAGAGGCCATCGATGTAAAAATAAGTGTCACCGTGGAAAAGGGTGCGGCAGCTGCACTGAACGGGTGGAGAAACTTCGTGTATCTTGTGGACATACGCTTCAAGTAAAATGTTCGGAGAGTCCTGAATCCGTTTTCTGTGTTGCACCTTGCAGTAAGACGAAATCGTGTGGTCACAAATGTTCATTGATGTGCGGAAACAATTGTGAGGCGAGTCCATGTACAGCCATTGTGGATGTAAAGGGCGATTGTGGACATAATGTGAAAGTCAAATGCAGTGACAAGGAAAACGCAAAGATTCTGTTCGAAAGTTGTAAGAATCCCTGCTCTGTTGAGCTCCACTGCGGACACAAATGTCGTGGATCTTGTGGAGAGTGCTACCGAGGACGACTTCATATCAAATGTAAGACAAAATGTACCAGACCTCTGGTCTGCGGCCATTTGTGCAATGATATTTGTGCCACCAACTGTCCACCATGCACACGTAAATGCCAGAATGAATGTTCGCATTCGAAATGCAGAATGAAATGTGGAAGCCCATGCGTACCGTGTCAGGAACCGTGTGAATGGGTCTGTGAACATAAGCGATGCACAAAATTGTGCAAAGAAAACTGCGATCGCGTTGTATGCTCAGTACCGTGCAAAAAGGTATTGCCGTGTAAACATCCTTGCATCGGACTGTGTGGTGAGCCTTGTCCAAAATTGTGTCGCATTTGCAATAAGGATTTAGTGGAAGAAATCTTGTTCGGCGATGAGGACGAGCCCGACGCACGATTCATTTTGCTGAAGGATTGTAATCACATCATTGAGGTTAATGGATTGTTAAATTGGGTGAAGCTGCAAGATGAGAGCAACAGTAATTCTGGTGGCATGAGCATTCAGATGAAAACCTGTCCAAGATGTAAGACTGTAATCCGTCAAACGAAAGCGTTGAACACCTTTATACAAAGTTGCCTGAGAGATTTAGAGGCGGTAAAGCTGAAAATATTTGGTAATGTTGAGGACAACCATCAGGAACAGATATTGCTTCACACTAGAATATCTAATCATGACATCGACGGCATGGATACACTTTCAAATCTGAGACAAATCAGATTCGTTTATGAACAGCTGCTCAAACATACAAAGCCGAATGATAACGGATTGATTGGAATACCTAAAGGAGACATTCATAAAAACGAAAATATTTACCAAATTTGGACCAAAGTCGTCGAGACTTTGACAGCATTTTCCGTTGCGAGACGGGGAACTTACAAGTCCGTTTCCCCATTGAAGATCAATCAACTGGAGCTCCGAGCAAATCAGGTATTGTGTTTCATAGCCAACTTCAGTAACAACCAACAAGAAATAGAAGATGTGCAGGCAGAAGTGCGCCTGTTACAGTTATCTTCAAAAGTTGCGATGCACGTAAATACTAAGGTATTTAACGATAATGGTCAGAAAATCATTCGAGAAGCATTCGATGCAGTTTTACAAAGCCGTTTCACAGAGGATGTGAAAAATACCTTCGAAAAACGAATCAACGAAGCCAACAAGCTACAAGGTGGTCTCGGTATTTCATTGGAGGAGAAGAATATGATACTACAGGTCATGGGTTTCTCAAAAGGTAAAACCAGCTCGTACCATGTCGCCAAGTTTATTTAAATTAAATTCTTACTAACAGGTCACTGGTACAAATGTCGCAATGGACACATCTACTGTATAGGCGAATGTGGAGGCGCTATGCAACAAAGTAAATGTCCAGAGTGTGGTAGTATTATTGGAGGCGCATCGCATCGGCTCGCTTCTGATAATGCAATAGCAACGGAAATGGATGGAGCGACGGCACCATCTTGGCCTACAAATTTGATGAACGAACTTCGACTGGCGTAGAGCGCGGTTTGATTTTTTTCCTTTTCTTTTTTTTTCATTCGTTTTCAATTAAAAGAACGCTACCAGCGTTACATGGTTATCCAAACGAGGCTTTTTATTAGTAAAATAATTTTTTGAGCTATGGAAAAACCTGTCTGACAAGGAACAATGAACAGTGTGATAGGCCTTTCAGAGATGAATGAGAATTGTGTTAGATCGTGTCTATCCATCACAAAAATAACTTACTGGTTCCAGCTTGTGTCCTCCGGGTTAGGAAATCGGCCGACAATGGTCTGAGAATAACAGATACTTTGCGCAGAAATTGGTGCTGATGAGCTGATGTCGGTGTGGAAGTAGTTTCTGGAGTGGTTGTTTCCGGAGTTGTAGTCGTCTCAGTGGTGGTTGTTTCCGAAGTCGTAGTCGTGGTTGTAGTTGTTGTGGTAGTTGTTACTGAACACGTGAACGTTGTTGTGAAATATTTCGAATTCGGTACCGTCGATCCAGTACAGTTGTAAAAGGTACCAGTCAATACACTATTCCAAAAATTCAAGTTACATTTTCTACAAGCTCTGACTACCATACGGTAAACTCCCGAAGGGCCGTTTGTATTTTTATGTGAAAAAAGGTCTCCAACTGTTGTCGACAGCTACCAAGGCGAAGAAAATGACATCATGATGCTGACGTTTTCTATTTCCGTTGGAATGACGATGGAGAGATTGGATTCTTGAAAGTGTCGAACCGTGTTAATGTGGCCTTGTCGAGAGCTGGGAAAGGAAGAGCGATTGTGGACATAGGGCGAAAGTCAAATGCAGTGACAAGGAAAACTCAAAAATTCTGTTCGAAAGTTGTAAAAATTCGTGCTCTGTTTAAAATGTCGTGGATTTTGTGGACAATGCTACCGATCAATCCATCTCAAATATAAGACAAAATGTACCAGACCTTAGGTATCTAGGCAAATGTGGAGGCGTTATGCAACAAAGTAAATGTTCACAGTGTGGTAGTATTTTTGGAGGGACATCGCATCGGTTCTTTTTTTTGATCAAACGACATTTCTTTATTCAGCCACTTGGATTTTTGGAATGGGAAATATCAAATGTTGTACTGAGACTTTTTCCGGCACAACACCCAATTTTCCATACTTGTGTCTATATTGCCGAAAAAATCAACATCATAACACATGCAACGCAACATACTATTACAATGATTTTTTGGTACATTGGTTCCTAATACTTAAACGCTTTACGGTTGGAAAAAGTAATGAGCGAAACCCTTGAATGAGTTGTCTTTCTCCGAAGACACTGAGAAGATTTTTCCAGCATCAGGTTGCCCCTTTATAGGAGTGTTAGCTACGTCTACATCAACGGAAGTGGTCGTTACATAGAGTTTATCGTATTGGGGTCCCCCGAAACAAATGGATGTTGTCATGGTCGCTGGGATATCGATGGTTGTCACTTGTTTCCCTAATATTTAATTAGTTAGGATGTTAGTCAATCAGAATAGGTCCATTTTTTCACCAACCTGTAGCAACATCGATTTTAATCAACTCTCCACCCATGACGCAGGCAATCCACAGATTGCCGTCCACATCAGTTACCATACCGTCAGGATGTCCTTTCAGACCAGTTTTGCCCGCAAATTCGAACAGAGTCTTTCTATTTGCTGAAAGTGGAAATTAGTTTAGTTGACTAATAGTCAAGTGTTCAGTTTTATTGCGGAAGAAAATTGTCTCTGTACCGATGACTCCAGTGGTTGCGTTGAAGTCAAAAACATAAATCTTTTTCGGCAGAAAATCCACAAAGTAAAATTTCGTATTTTCTTTGTTCCATGCCATGCCGTTGGATAGATCGTAAGAACTTCCGACTTCTTCAATGCTATAGCGCTCGTCAGTTTCATTTGACTGAAATCGGTAGAGCCCGCCTGGTAGATTCCAAATATTGTTTTTTCACCGTTTGGTAATAAATTCAAAGGAAATACCTCCTCCGGCAATAATGTCTCCATTTTGATCTTTCGAAAACGTTCCACCCCAAAACCGTCCATTGGAGTCACACTTTCCATCACAAAAGAATGGAGCTGGATGACTCGGAATGGTGTATAGAGTTTCAGCTGGACTACCATCTTGCTCATTGTGCCATTTCCATTCCATTAACTGTCCCTTTGATGTTCCAATTAGGAACTTCTCAGTAGTTGATGCATAGGGCATAGCAAGTTGGATCTGCTTGATCGAATCATCACAAATCACTCGCTTCTTCGTTATTTCTCGCGTTAGCGGATCCAGAAAACAAACTGATTTAGCCAACTGATCGACAAATATCAGTCCCTGTCTTCGATCGTCCCATAAAGGAGACTCACCAAATATTATGGGAGTGTCCGAGGCGGTTTCCACTTTGTAATGCATAACGAAAATCAGTTTTTTTTATACAAGCAACGTAGATGTTTCGTTGTGCGAAACAAAATACAGAAAATACTCTGGTGATATATCGAGGTATTTGCAAATTGATAAACCTTATCGAATACTCTGAATTTTGATACAACTTTGATTACACTTCTCACTTGTGATAACTAGCGATAACCGCATTTGATTACTCTCATTTGCTACAACCAAACAGAGAAAGATAAGACCAAAGTACTAAGGGCTAATAGGGATTGCCGTTTGTAACATGTGAATCGGTTCACTGGATCATGAGCTATATCCCTCAGAGATAGCATTGACAAAAAATTCGCCAACAAATTTTCATCTACCAACTTTCTCCTCACAATCTTTGGAGAGGCGAAGACCAAAATCACTCGATGTACCCAAATAAATGAGGTCTTTCAATTCAACTTTTTCTGTATCAAATGTTTCATATTCATAAGGCTCTTCAACGAGTAGATTTTATCCAACAGTTGCATTTTAGATGCATGGATATTTGCAGTCTATTCAATCCGGAGTGTCAAAGCATGAATGAATTAAATTGTCAAGCTCAAACTAGCATCACCAATCGATAGTTCCATTGCATGTCTGTAAATTCCAATAAAAATTGGATATAGCTAAGAGAAATATTCGTAAATTTTCTCAGTTTTCTTAGTATCGCCCAGTTGTGGTAAAAGCATGAGTACTTCACGTTGTCTATTGCGATTCAATAAACTATTTCGAGCTGTTGAACAACCTGTCTGAGAAGGAACAAACACTGTTCATGATTCGAATGCAATTTTATTTGACTTGAAACATTAGGACAGCTAGCGACTCGTTTAGTTATTACATGTGTAACCAGTGGAACACTGTTGAAGGCTAGGATCGAACAAAGTTGTACCAGTGCAAGTATAAAATGAACCAGTCATTGAACCGTTATTTTCGATACAATAAGCGTACCTTTCAGAGAAGAATGAGAATTTTGTTAATTCGTGCCTAGACATCACAAAAATAGCTTACTGTTTGCAACTTTTGTCCTCCGGGTTAGGATATCGACCGACAACGGTCTGAGAATCACAGATGTTTTGCGCAGAAATGGGTGCTGATGTCGTTGTCGAAGTAGTTTCTGGAGTGGTTGTTTCTGGAGTCGTAGTCGCCTCAATGGTGGTTGTTTCCGGAGTCGTTGTCGTCTCAATTGTTGTAGTTTCCGGAGTCGTTGTCGTGGTTGTAGTTGTTGTCGTCGTTGTTGTAGTTGTTACTGAACAAGTGTACGTTGTTGTGCAATATTGTGTATTCGGATTGAAAACCGTCGATCCAGTACAGTTGTAAAAGGCTCCAGTCAAAACACCATTGCTTTGGAAGCATTTTACATATCTGAAATTTCAAGTTAAGGTAAATCTGCAAGCTCTGACTACCATACGGTAAACTCATTTTAAACAGAGACACTGCTCTCTCTTCGTAAACTGTCTCTGCTTAACACAATTCCACCGTATCAACATTTTCATTATTTATACTGTTTGCAACTTGTGTCATCCAGATTGGGATACATGCCCACGACTCCCTCTGAATCGCATATAATCTGTGCGGTTGTAGCACATTGGCAACGATCGATAAGTAGTACCAAGAAGATGCTCTTTTAAAATAAAATTGAAAATTGAATAGTTTCATACTCGTTTTACGAATGATAACATACCACATAATAAAGTGCAGTCATTTTTCCGGCGTCGTGCTACGATTGTCCAAAGAATACTCTGACTAAGCGGTTGGTTTGATCCAATTTATATTGAGAAACCCGTTTTTACTACGCTGAAAACCTTAATTTTTTACCCAACAGCTTTGCATGAGTTATCCAATGAAAACGAATTTGTAATTACATTTGTCGTTAGAATCCACTCATATACAATTACTTAACTTTAGCGGATGTACCTCTGAGCTCTGTCCAAATTTTTGAGCTGGAAAGTGCGGTACATACGTCGATCCATTATTTCATCTACTTATTTTCCAAAAATCTTTTACTTCATTACAATCAAATTTAATTTAAGAATTTCAGGTTTTAGGAACTTGTCAAATCCGAAGGAAATAAATTATTCATCTGTTATCGATATCGAACCCAAAAATAATGACAAGCTCTGGGTAATATGGTCCTTTATACAGTAAAATGAATGATAAAAAAATTGAAGTACAAGATCTGAAATCAACCGTTTAAAAATACTTTCATCTATGGAAGTAATAGACCAGATAATAACACTGGTCATACGGTTGTCATCTGTAACAGGTTAAAATTGATTCTGGGGAAGTGAATTTTAGATTCTCTCGTTTCTTTGAATAAAGCTGATGCAGTACTTTGGATTTTTTCATCGCTAATCATTAATCAAACAACATTGAACAGTAAAATTTTCGAATTCCCATAAAGTTTTCGTGAAATTATACTACTTTTTGCACAATCAGTGTTCATTTTATGATATTTTTAATGGAGTTATTATTTCTAAAAAAAAACGAAAAATGATAGTCATTTTGGTCTAAAAATATTGGGGCTTATCAGACGCTATAAATATCTTATTAGGGACACATCACAAAAGACATTGTGTTTTTAAGTTACAACCAAAATGAATGCGACCTGAATACGTCGGTGTTCGAATTTTCATCGATTAGAGATAGGTGCCAAGGCTAAAACTAGATCTTATAACGCATTATAAAAGAGTTTTAGAGATTCAGCTTACAGTCAGAAGCGACAACAGAATTATGTATTTTGCTTACAAGTAACTATGACCGACCTTAAAATAGAATACTTTCTGCAGCTGACCGCTATGATCACTCATGCTTGAAGTGCGTTAATTTTGTCAAAACTTAGGTTGTTCATGGAATCAGTCACAGCACAGTTACTAGCACGAACATAGAAAATATTCGGAGGCTGATGAAATCACAGAAGGCACTGCGTTTCTGTTATACAAATAAATGACTTGTTTTCGTTGTATATGAGTTAAAACATATAATACAAGCAATCCTAAGCGGTAGCTCGTATCACTAAAGCCTCCAAAATTGACACTTGTCAAATCAGTGTTCATGCTAGTAGCGGAGTGCTGTGAATCAATGCTTTATCAATGCTCAATACAGTGAGCCTAACAAGTTTGGAAACATATAAGAGCAATGTAAACAAAAGAACAATAGATAAGAAGACAATATAACAATAGAAGCAGGTTTATACAATGTCTATTGTTCTATTATATTCACGTCTGTTGTTCTTTTGTTCACATTCTTACATGTTTCCAAACTTTTAATGCTCACTTGATGCACTTGATGCTTTAACGATTTGATAAACTTCAAGTATCTATAGATATGTGTGACCCGCCTCTTTTCTAATTTTTTTCATAATCTGTATTCTAGGAATGCCTCATACCGCAAGGTTCTGAAAGAACACGTTAAGGAACCCACGAAAGCGGGCAAAATCGATTTGTTAGACGCACCTGCTCTTTGAGAACCATTTATGGAATCAAGGTGGTCAGGTATATAACATTCATAAAACTTTGCATCACTTACTCCATGAAGGTTTGAATGACTATATTTTACCAGGGAGGGTTGGGTTCATAATTTGTGTTTTTTTAAATAATTTAAGAAATTGTTATTCTTCTTGTTGCGCTCATAATTTCATTTTCCCCCTTTGTACGCAATGTGGAAGTCTATCATTTCTCTATATCATTCGGTACTACCAAAAAATGTACTAAAATACCTATTTTCCACTGAAGCCCCTGAAGCCGCAAAACACTCATGACACAAAATGACGGTATATGTACTATAAATGACAATCTGAACTGTCAAAAGTACATGAACTGTTCGTTTGTGTGCGTCAGAGAACAATTTTATTCATATTATTCCAAAGCGCATGAGGTTCATTTATTAAATGTCGTAATTTACTATTTTTCCATGAAAAGCATTTTTTTGAGCCACAATATCCCGAAATTTAATTGAAATAAATATTTTTGCATTTTAATGGATTCTGAACCGGAGCTTGAATTTATTGACAAAGATAGTGGTATGTCATCGTTAGGCGGTAGCAAAGACGATACACCGGAGAGACGTGCTATCACAGTAGGTCACAGTGTTCTAAAAATCAATAAAAATTATTTTATTTGACAAACAGAACGTAAATCCATTCAAATTTATTTTGTTTGTTATGCTACAGGAATCCGGACACAAGGATGACGATGAGGGAGGAGAGTCTTATGATGATGTAAGTTAATTGTACGAATTCCTTCAAAAATTGTCGTCGAGATAACCTCAATATTGTGTTTAAATTCAGAGTGTTGAAACTTCACTTTCATGTAATTTGTTGTGTTATGCAATCGGAAAATGTTTAACGCATATCTTGCGAACGGATACTAGAAGCTCATTCATCTTGATCAATTCATAAAGCTCTCCATCAAAACATTGATATGTTGATATGGTTATATTTGTCTATTCATATAGGAGCCGGATGAGACGCTGAACGAACGTCTATGGGGACTGACGGAAATGTTTCCCGAACGTGTACGAACGGTGTGTGGTGCCGTTTCTAGTTTTACTGTTTCCGGTGTCGCAAATCTTTACCAGTTCTCTTGCAATGCATCATGGATATTCTTTACGAGTTCAATGATCTTATTTGCGCCGATAATATTTGAAACGGAACGGGCCAATTTCATGGAATCACAAAAGGCACAACAAAAACAGGTAAGTCGATGAGCAGTTGATGTTTTGTTTTTGATGTTAATTGGTAACATTCGATGAATATATAGGTTCTGTTAGGACCTGGATCGGCAGCAATGTCAGTACCTGGAGGTATGCCCGCTCTTCCTCCAATGGCATCACGATAAATCGATTTTTCTCTGTCTTGCGTTGTAAATTAATGAATTATTGCTATAGGCAAGGTATAATTATCGAAGACTATGTAGATCAAGAAATAGAAATACCACACAACAATTAACCGGATTTTTGCTATCCATCGGAGACAAAGTAAATAAACCAACTTTCCATTGATCTCTGGTGAGTTTCGAATAAACTCTGCATCATGGATATTGATTAAGTGTTCTCGTTACCTACAAAGTCAATAAAACGAAGAGAATTTGTGACTGAAACCCTGTTCTGTGTGATGCTATAAATACACAACCATAATTCTGTGCAATAGTTTGAAGGTGTGAAGGAATGGTATAAGCGACAGTGACAGGCGTACGCACAGAATCACTTCGCGTGCCTATTTTTAGCGGCCGAACAATGGTAGAAAAATTAGTAAAGTTGAACTGGAAATCATTTGATTTATTCTGGAGATTTGAAAGCCATTCTGGTTTGTTCTTTTGAATTCATAGGGCCTAAAGCTTTTTCACCTTGGACAGTACTTATGGAAGTTGTAAAAATGTCGTAGTTTTAACTGGCAGAAGCAATTGAACAAATGAATGCGGTCATCGTCATCGTTAGACAGAGGTAAGTCTGACGCCGAAATAGGGTGTGAGAACCAACATAGTCTTGTAATGCTCTAAAACTATATACTCCATCAAAACTGCGATGAAAATACGAAACGCATTGAGTTCGCTAGTAGCGAGGGACGAACCATAAGCTAAAAACGTAAGTGTGTTAAAAAGAAGAGGTAAGAAATGGCAGGATGTAGCAATTTCTTCACACTCAACGGTTTCTTTTGTCACCACACCTCATTACGTTCTCGATACGAATTATTTTTGAAATTGTCAGTAAATCCAATTGAATTTAGTGCGATATATGAATAAGATCTTGCCTGCCCGGTAAATCTATCTTCTTATCATGTTCACGTTATTTCAATCAAAATTTAGACGGGAAAAAGCTGATTTCCTGTAGTAAAAGTCGATATAGAGTTAACACTTTTACTTTCGAACGTTTTTCATTAAAAATATCTCAATCATCAATGTCTGGAGCCAGCATTTAAATCCTATAGGCACTAGGACAATGGCTCTAGTAATCCTGTGGCGTAGCATGGACTATAATTGGAGGCTTTGACCATTCTGTGGCTTTATTATTCTACTGTTTATTATGGAATGGTTAAATGCAGAAAGGGGACATGTCCACTAGTGAATTTGGGACATGTTAGACTAACATCAGTATGGTCAGATTACTGTGTCAAAGTACGAATCATCCGGAAAAGGGAAGTTTCCGTCACAGTTAGACGAACATCACGACTGCAAAATTGAAAATAATTGAGGAATTGAGCCGGTTTTCAATAAAAATGGTAGCCCGATGTTTAGCATTTAAAAAAATAGTTCGAAAAGTCCGTGCAAAAATTTCATTTCTCATTCTATCTGGTATGGATAGCGGAACGTCCTTATTGCTTCCAATTTCCAATCAATTGCTATATGGGATGCTTACATTGAAGGTAAAAATCGAAAAATTTCCATGGAAAGGATTTGTTTCGCTCCATTATGTTAAGATGGATGTTGGATCCTGACAATGGACGATAAAATTAAGCGATACGGGTGATATCATTGCCGTCACTGAAAGGTTAATTTCTTGTCACAATCCAAGAATTGTTTAGTTGAAACGCTACGCATAACGCTACGCATATCGCCTTCACAATTCACTGAGTGTCATAAGTCGGTTGTCACATTAGACACTTCGTTAAATTTGTAACGATAGAAACAGTTGTGATTTCTTCCTACTGGTACGGCCCAAAACGACTATATTATATAGACTATATTACATTTTGCTTCTTACCAAGCATATGTTCGGGCGGCTCCGGACATGTACTATTAGTCAGACACCTATTGTTCTTTCATTCGTAAAAAAGTTTGTCAATGAAAGAACAATAGTTGTCCGACTACTGGTACAATTGGGAAGCTGGTTTGCCATCCTACAATAGTGACTAAAATGTATTAAAGTCTAGGAATGCTTGTTATTAGGTGAATTTCCTTACAAGCACTTTGGATCTCTGAGATAGTGTGTTCACTGAAGCAGTCAACTGAGCAAAATACTTCTTACGAGACATGGCAGCCAATCTTATTCATTTTATCAACTTTCAGTCTAGGTACCTTTCCTTACCTCATTACCTCTAGAGTCTACATCAAAGCAGTGAATGATTTCCAATCTTTGGCAACATCTCGTGTACTTCTGGTGCTTTCGAAGAATGAGATTCAAAGGCGACAATATTACAGTTTTTTGGTAATTTTGTATTTTTTTTGGGCTTAAATACAATTTAAAAGTAAATAATAGGGCAATTCATATCTCAACCATTTGTATTCGCTTCGTAATGTTCGACCTTGGTTCGGGCAAAACCAAGTTGTTATTTTTCGTTCGTTACTGTGTGTCATCTATTCATCAATCGTGTAAATGTCTAGTTAGCGGCTTCCTTAGCCAATCGTTCGGCTTTTTCGACAACTTCTTCGATTGGGCCAACCATGTAAAATGCTACTTCTGGCAAATGATCGTAGTCACCGGCCAAAATCTTGGTGAATCCCTTGATGGTTTCTTCGAGTGGCACCAATTTTCCAGCATGACCAGTGAAAACTTCAGCTACTTGGAAAGGTTGTGAGAGGAAACGTTGGATCTTACGGGCACGGGCGACAGTCAATTTATCTTCTTCGGACAATTCATCCATACCCAAAATGGCGATGATATCTTGGAGAGATTTGTAATCTTGCAAGATCTTTTGGACGCCACGAGCGATGTTGTAGTGTTCAGTTCCAATAATGTTGGGGTCCATGATACGGGATGTCGAATCCAATGGATCTACAGCTGGATAAATACCCAATTCAGCGATAGCACGGGACAATACAGTGGTGGCGTCCAAATGGGCGAATGTTGTAGCTGGAGCAGGATCGGTCAAATCGTCAGCTGGTACGTAAATAGCTTGGACAGAGGTAATGGAACCCTTCTTGGTGGTGGTAATACGTTCCTGCATAGAACCCATGTCAGTGGCCAAGGTTGGTTGATAACCGACAGCTGATGGAATACGACCCAACAAGGCTGATACTTCAGAACCGGCTTGTGTGAAACGGAAAATGTTGTCAATGAACAACAACACATCCTGTCCTTCTTGATCACGGAAATATTCGGCAACGGTCAAGCCAGTCAAGGCTACACGAGCACGAGCGCCTGGGGGTTCGTTCATTTGTCCGTAGACAAGCGCTACTTTGGAGGTCTTATCCTTGAGGGAAATGACACCACCTTCAATCATTTCATTGTACAAATCGTTACCTTCACGGGTACGTTCGCCGACTCCAGCAAATACGGAGTAACCACCATGAGCCTTAGCAACGTTGTTAATCAACTCCATGATAAGTACAGTTTTGCCGACACCGGCACCACCGAACAAACCAATTTTACCTCCCTTGGCGTATGGAGCCAATAGATCGACGACCTTGATACCAGTGACTAAAATTTCTTGTGTAACACTCATCTCAACGAATTCGGGGGCTTCGGCGTGGATGGCTGCGGTGTGTTGGGATGCAATTGGACCACGTTCATCAATCGGTTCGCCGATGACATTCATGATACGGCCGAGAGTTTCAGCTCCGACTGGGATACGGATTGGATCACCGGTATCATTGACTTGTTGTCCACGTACCAAACCTTCAGTACCATCCATAGCAATTGTACGAACGGTATTTTCACCCAAATGTTGGGCAACTTCCAACACAAGTCGGGGACTGCGTCCAACAACGTCCAATGCATTTAAAATGGGTGGAAGATTATCATCGAATTGCACATCGACAACGGCACCAATGACAGCTACAACTCTTCCTTGAGCCAAACCAGCCTTTGCTGCTGTTTTTGCGGCATAATGACGATTAAATTGATTTGCAAACGACAATACCTTAGCTGATTCGGCTTTTGTGGCCACCGTTTTTAGGGCGGAGAACATTTTTTCCGGAAAAAATTCTTTTCTATCTCCACTTATGTAATATGTTACGTGAACGCGAGAGCACTTTTTCAGGAGATGGCTACCGATGGAAAGACGATGAACACAATGACCGATTTCGTCTAAAGGAAGTATTGTCCGATTGTAATTGAACGAAAAAAATTCATATGATTTTCGTAATTTTCTTATCGAATGAATTTCGGATGAATGTTGCGACGTGAACGAGCGAAAATTTTTGAACTTTTTTAATGTAGTTACTATGTACTAACTTTACATACATATACTTCATCACAGGTTTTAGTTTCAGGCGTGAGTTTTCAATAGTGCATCAAATCAATGGAACTGTATGTTCAGAACAATAAAATTGATGATGTTATAACGTTAACCGTTGTGTACCTTTACCAATAATGATCTGAGAACTGAGCTCATTAATTTACGACGTTGTTAGCACTTCAAACCAATTAAAGTATGGGTGGGTGATCTACGACATTAGATCATACATGTTTTATACAGGTGTCGGGGAATCTCGCACACGCGATCATAGTATGCGTCCTTTTACGACATGTAACGAAAAGTCATGACTGTGCGAGATTCACCACTTAGAGGTGAATCTCGCACACCATGAATTTGTGTGGTGTGCGAGATTACCCTACCCCTTTATACAGTCATTGGTTTAAACTTCACTTTCCTACAATCTAAGCTCGAAGTCAATTTTAACAAATTAGCCTACAAAGAGGACCTGTTGTGTCTACTACTATGCTGATACCGTTTTTCAATCGGGATTCTTGATGGTGTTAAATTCGTTAAAGGTAGGTATTTGTTTTTATTTCCTATTTAATGAGTATCGCGGTAATTATACGCCGAAGAAACTTCTGATTATGTTGGTTTTACTGGTTTCCGATGACTAAGGACTGGTGAAGTAAAAGTCAGAGCTATAAGAAAAGTCGTCTTTATTCAGAGAAAGATGTAATCAGACATGTTTAAAAGTGACAGCGCCACCTTGCCATCTCTCGAGTGTAACTCTACGCATTTTGACTAAGAGTCTTAAATTGTCGTTCAAAACGGTTCAAATCTCGCGCCTTCCACTAAAATTCATCTGATCGAAACAGGAATTTCGAAAAATTCACTCCTTTTTCACCTCTGGCAACAAAAAGACAACAATAAAATTGCCGCTGTCAACATAAGATCTGACATTTGTTTTGATTTAGCAAAAAAAAATTTTTTTGATTGACCCAAACAATATTTTGTGTAAGACCTAGCCCATTCGCAATTTGAACAAATCCAAATATTTCTAAAACATGGGTGTTTGGGATGCAATTACTTCGTGTATGTGGTTCAACCAGGAATATCAGCGGAATACAATCGCTTCGATGTTGGCTGGAGTATTGGTACGAATAAAAAAAAAGAAAGAAAAGAAAATGAGTCATATGAGACGTCGGCGTATAATCCTTTTTGCTATTTTACGCATAGAGTGCACATTGTGCGAAAAATTAATGCGACCGTTCTGTTGAATTTCAGTTTTTCACCGGTTGGTGGTTTCTCATCGACGCCCTGACTATGAATCCGAGTCAAATAAACGCAACACACATTATCCTAGGAATATTGGGTACAATCAGTCTGTTCATGGTGAATTCAGTCACTCAAGCACAGGTAATTTTGTTCGGCGACGAGTTGTTTGCGAAATTGAGATTATTGTCACATATAGCTGAGCGGTGATAACTTTAATGGAGGCTTTCTCGAAGCCAGAGGTGCCCGCATTTGGATATTTATCGGGTTCGTGTTGGGATTTGCTGCCATTATTGCAGCTATATGGGTGATGGTTGCAAGCTTTTCCACAAACGGTAGTGTCAAATCATTGTTACGCTTTAAAAAGACGGAATATTTAAATGTTCGAATGTACTCTTTAGATTCAAAAGAGAGCCATTGGCCGGGTGTTAGTTTGCTGCTCCAGAACGTATTCATATTTGTGTCATCATTGGTGTATAAATTCGGACGAGTAGAAGATTTCTAAACTCCATTCATTGATCTCCCGAAACTCCAATTTTTACATCAACATTGTGAACTAATCTAATCTTAAAAACTTATTAATTAGAAGAACAATTATAGCGATTTAGGTAAGGAGCAGATAGTTTAATTTAAAAAAAAACAAAATTTTATGTTTAATTTTCGGTGTCAAATCAAATTCCATTTGACGGACTTACTTTAAAAAAACAAACTTTTTTTTCTTATGATAAACTTTGTAAACACAAACCCGCTGAAGAAAATAACTCTCGAGATTATGGAAAATAAATGTGAAAAACTGAACCACATACCACTGGAATTCTCAATTTTCCCTTTTGTATAGATCTACAATTGCTAAAAGTTTCTTATGTGCAGAATGAGCACCAGCTGAATATCACCAGCTGGTGTACAAACACAAAAACTTTGTATTGTATACAATTCAAAGACAACCTACACACAGTGCATTTCTACGTTAACGTCATCTACGCGCACATAACACGTACGAATGAAGTAAACACATTGTTAAGAATGTGTTTTGATTGTTTATCATACAATAAGTGTGTGTAAGTAGATCCAGCTGGTGATATACAGCTGGTGCTCATTCTGCATATGAAAAATATTTACAGGCTGTACTGGGAATGTGAATTTAATAAATTCTCGTAGAACGAACGAAGTTTGCAAACAATTTTCCGATCTACTGTATTCTTAACCTGTCACAGACGGCAAGCATATTAACAGTTTTACCATATCTGATCTAATTTGATCGAAGATTTTCAGAGATTGATTTCAGAAATCTATTACTTCATTTGTTTCGAACATAATTTTTGCTATATAATACCTCATTAGATAAATCTTGTCGTTTATAATTGCTGTCGTTGTCGATAACAGATGCCGTCTGTAACAGGTTAAGATAACTGCATTCTTCACATTTCCGATATCGATATGACGTCATTAGAAGAATTTGCAGCAGGTAACGTTAGGTCAATCTGATAAAGAAACTGACCTGATCTGAATTTTTGGACTTTTTTTTCAACCCAGCCAGATCAACCTGAATGACTTACAAATATATTTAACAATAATTGGCAGATCCCCGGAATCTGGCACACGCGATCATAGTATGCGCCCTTTTACGACATGTAACGAAAAGTCATGACTGTGCCAGGTGCGCCCCTTAGAGGTGAATCTGGCACACCATCTCTTTGTATGGTGTGCCAGATTACCCCACGTCACTTTCAGAGCTAAGCCTAACCACACATTTACATACATTCAGGGCGTATCCAGAAAGTCTTCTGACTTAGGTGATTAGAAGTTGTAAAGGTCTTACGGTTCTGCATTTAATTCATATTCTGGGTACAAACGGTACATACCAATAGAATTTAAGCTTCTGACCGGGCGATAGCGACTACCGCATATAGATGGATCCGCGTCTACGAAACATTTAACTGTAGACCATTGCCGCTTGCACGAATTAAATTATAATTCGATACCTTGAAATCTCAAGTGTTCGATAATTATTTGAAGTGGATAAACCTTCATGAAGGCTGTAATGAAAGGCGAAAATGGATTTTGGTATAAGTGGGTGAGTCAGCTACCACCAGATCAACCTGATGGTGTCCTACACGAACGCTGATAATGGCCGCAATGAATCAAATTTTCAATTTTCAACATTTGAATGAATGTTAATTATTCTTGCAAATGAAATAAAAAAACGAGCCATCAGAACAGTCGGAGCGTTTGCTGCGACTGAGCCCCGTACAAACCCGTATATCTATTGCGTACGTGACCCTAGTGCGTCTGTCACCCTACTTTGACCGTAAGCCTATTGCGCCGGTTAATGTAGTTAAAGTAAAAGCGGCCTTAGTCCGAGGACCCATTTTTTTTTTCAACAACATTCTATTCGGCCTTTGATTACCTTACAAATGACACAAAAATTACGAAAAACGAATGAAATTTACTCGAGTTCAATGTAAAATACACATAGGGCCCTAGTAGTGGCCTTAGTCCAAGGACCCAAATTTAATTTTTTTTCAACAACATTCTATTCGGCCTTTGATTACCTTCCAAATGAAACAAAAATTACGAAAAACGGATGAAATTTGCTCGAGTTATATGTACAATACACATAGGGCCCTAGTAGCGGCCTTAGTCCAAGGACCCAAATTTAATTTTTTTTCAACAACATTCTATTCGGTGTTCGATTATCTTTCAAATGGAACAAAAATTACGAAATTTACTCGAGTTGTATGTAAAATACGCATAGGGCCCTAGTAGCGGCCTTAGTCCGAGGACCCAAATTTATTATTTTTTTCAACAACATTCTATGCGGCCTTTGATTACCTTCCAAATGACACAAAAATTACGAAAAACGAATGAAATTTACTTGAGTTCTATGTAAAATACACATAGGGCCCTAGTAGCTTTTCACTTCTAAGGCCCTAACTCACGGTCCACACACCCGATTTTAAAAAACTTTTTTTTCCTGGATTGATATTGACAATACCTATCATTTGCCGTGTCATTTACATTTCCATCGTTTATTTTGCCATAAATATCACCAAAAGACCTTAAATCACTTAGGTGGCCCTAACTCACGAAGGGCCGACCCGAATATGCCCATCTTCGAACTTAGCCTCACTATTTTGACTATCTTTCAGGGAAAAAAAAATTTTTGAAATCGGATTTGATTTACTCAAGATATCGACGTGACGGACAGACGGACAGACGGCCAGACGGACCAAATTTTTATTGCGGATTCGTCATCTATGAACATAGGCAAACACTTTGCCCTTACCGTCTGCTTCGAATTCCATCAATTACACACGGCATCGTAATCCTATAAGCCCCTTCGTACTTCGTACGGGGCTAAAAAATAGAAATTTTATTGAAGAGACCTATAACAGAAGTCGTGTGAATTAGAACTTGCTTTTTTGCAAAGTGTTTCGTTTCAAGCTCGAGCTGAAGGCGAGGGATGCAACCACACAAGGCAAAATACGAAGTTCGAAACGTAAGTTCTTTTACTCACTATGCCTCCGGAAATTGAGTGTTTACGCTCACGTAATGACTCACTAGCCGGGGGAAGTTTCCATTTTTCCGGTG
The DNA here is from genome assembly GCF_014529535.1 of Bradysia coprophila. NCBI lineage: Eukaryota > Metazoa > Arthropoda > Insecta > Diptera > Sciaridae > Bradysia > Bradysia coprophila. The sequence continues at coordinate 2,673,381 of NW_023503608.1, read as the reverse complement.
TGAAGCTCTGTATCCAATGAGAGATACCTTTTCGAGCAGTATTTTTGGCAGAAAATATTTTGGATTGATCACCTGATTCATCCCAAACTGACAACATTTATATTCGTTTTAAATAGTCAAACTGTTAAAGGGCTATGGAGACTGTTTATGCCTTGACTTTATCTTCTGTACACCGTGCATTATCACTGCAATAGTAGATAGATGTAACTATATCTTTACTAATCTCTCCAGAATAAAACTGTCCTTCTTGCAATTCATATACCGGACTTTAGTTTATTAAACTGCTGCTAAAACTACAACTCTATAGTTAAATATATCTTGTTACCTACGATGGTTGTAAATATGTTTCTCGTTTCAAATATCTTCCATAGCACTGCTATACTAGCACATTCGTAGGGGCCACTGGATAGTAGATGCGTGTTTGATAAAAGATGATGAAGATAAAATGATTGCACTCATGTCATCGGCCATCGGCTTGTTATAGAGACCTGGAAGCGTGACATATAGTCATTTCCTATTGACTCCAGTGTAGCTCCTTCGAATTGATTATATAAAACTACTCACATTTTTTTGTAATTGATTTTTTAATCTATAATATAAAGTTTAATTGTTTGTTTGTTGGTTTGTTGGTTTATTGGTCTGTTGGTTTGTTTGTTTGTCTCTCTATAGGAGCCCAGACGGAAAGTCCTACAGACTTGAAACTTGGCATAACGACTAATGAGGAAAAGTTAGGAAGAACACGCGAAAATTTTTGTCATTAAAATATTCCCGAGCGAAGTCGAGTACTACACTAGTATTATAAGTTAAATGAATGAATAGGGCAATGAACGACATCTAGAAAGCGACAGATTTAGCATCGAATGAAGTAATAGATTGAATGATTTTGTTTTCGGTTCCTAAAAGGTTGAAATTAAAATTTATTTGGAATTACTTAATTACATCCGTGATACAATGCTAATGTTCTTTGATATGACAGAGGCGTCGTCATCAAACAGTCGAAACGAAAACACCTGTACAAATATTTCACGTACGAACCAACGAAATATACATAAAAAAATTTGCCTTTCAAGCGTTATAACTTGATAAAAAAGACAATAATCGTGTAAAAGTAATAAGTTGAGCTGTTTCGAAGAAAAAACAGTGTGTATACGAGTGTTTTCGAGGTAGGATTATATTATAATGGTATCAAACAGCTAAATTTAGATTTAATATTTTGTGTGAAAGTATCCCAAAAACACTCTTTAAAGAATAGATAAAAAATTGGGTATAATGAAGTCTAATTTAAGTTCATTCTTAACAAATCTATCTCAAATGTAAAAAAAGTGTTTACGATGTTATACATTATCTTACGATGTGATGGTGTTGGTAAAGAATGGTAATTCATCAGAATGGTACATTCTCACTAGGATGTATTTTCTGCTGCACGCGCCAATCGTGGTGGTAATCAGATCTGTTACTTCTTTTGTTTAAAATATCATGTTCAATCTTCTACGTTATGCTATTAAAGAGGACATTAGCCAGAGGTCATTTCTTATCTATGTCGTTGTTGTCGACACATTAGCTTCTCTTCTATTGACTTGATTTCACGTATCATTTCAATCAAATATGATCCAATTATTCAAACACAAAACATCCCACACTTGAAATGGTGATTGAATTTAATAATTCAAATAAAATGGTTGGTACATGGTACAGGCTTCTTACGATTGTATTTTTTAGTTTATGCAGATCTGAGCCGAATCAAGATATAATCCAAACATGCAGATATTTCCGAAATTCCTCGAAATTTTGCTAGGACTTCGTAATTCAAAATTGTGGTTGAAGACGATATTACAACTTCTCCTGTGTGCAGTGTTTCTGCTATCAGTAATTATATACATCTCTTTGAGGCTTCATTGTTGCGCAGAGATTTCACATTATAAACACCCATTGACTGTCGAATACACTTGCTGCTGCAGACATATATACAACACATTAAAATCGAATGTATAAACATTCCCCTTGACGTCACACACATATTGTCTGAGCTATATGTTTCTCCAACCAACGTCATCATTGCTGAATTATTTTGTAATCTTGTTCTTCGTCTGCGATTGTCCATAACACCGTAACCATCATATCCACGCAATATACAATTGGATAGTCTAACATTACAATCGGTGAAGAGATTTGTATTTAATTCTCTTGTATTCAGTTTCAATGTGTGCACGAAGCGCACAACATCGCGTTACACGAAACCAAAGTTAATAAAACGAGCAACACACAGAGAGAAAAAAAAAGTTCAAGTCCATCAAGTCGTTTCCATACAGTTGAAAAATCAATAAAGTGTTTCTTTTCGGATTGATGAACTTCTAAAAACGGAATGTTTAGGAACATGTCCAACTAGTGACTGTCTGAAATTGATTAACCCAGATGAGAATTGTTGGGAATTGTGCAATATTTTATGATTTTCTACATTCAAGGTGGTCGTAAATTAGCAAAAATTTAATGATGAGACCAAAAATGGATGTTGTCCATATGGTACAAGTGTTTGTCTTTTGGACGATCTGTTTGATTGGATTGACTGCCGGAGAATATGCTGCTGGCAAATTTGGAATATTGATGCCGAAAGTTAGACCTTACCGGGTAAGTCAATATTTTGTTAATGATTTATTAATGACCACCACAATCTGTGAGCTAACAACCAAGGGTCAGGTTATACCATTAGCAGATTTAACAATTTCGACACCTCAAACGATGCAACATAAAATATTAATCATGTAATGAATATACGATGAGTAGCAGGTCGGTGCTGGGTGAATAATGAATTTAATTGGAAATTTTATTTTTACCAGCGAGGTTAAAAGTTACAAAGCAAATTGCGTTATCAGTTTTTTTCCCATAGAGTTCACAGTATGTCGCAGCGTAAATATTCATATGGAAATTAAACCTTAATGAAAATCCACTTAGCATGTAGCTTATCTAACACTCTGTTTGTTACATTCGAACATAAAAACATATCAAACCAGTCAAACGACGTAAACGTTATGAATCAATTGTTGAGATTATTGAATGAAATTAGGATGAGTAACACATACTTCGCCCACTGATCTTATATCGATAATTCACTTTTGCACCCACCCACACAGAGTGTGCCACTCTCACTTCCGAAAGATTTCTCTTGACGGCTTTTTGTTTCAATCTTCACAAATAGTATATTTATACTGCATAATGACGCAATTGAACGAAGGGCACATTTTAAAACCTAGACGCAATTAATTAAAAGATTTTGTTTTGTAAAACTAGTTTGTAAACTTTGATCATGGCCATATGCGAAGCCCGAAGCCTCCAGATTTAGAGAAAAGGATTGCAAGATTGAACATAGAAGGCTTTAGTAGAAGAGATAGCATGGCATATGTCATAAAGCAAATTAAACTGCTTGGGTGTTTTCCTAGTAGACAATTTGGAATCAACGTTTCACTTTTCCAATATTATCTCATTTTTTTATCGATTAAAATTCATTATACAAGAATAAAGATGCAACTAAATGTAGCAAATTTCACTGATATTCCAAGGAAATCATGCTTGTGTCGAAAAAAGTTTGGTTTTGTAGCTGTGTTTGTGTTACCCTTGTTGCTCATCCTCATCTCACTTTCCAACCCACCTCTACCCAACGCAAGACAAACATTATAATTTTACTTCCTACATCATTCGTCGAAAATCTTACTTTCTGTTGCACTTTGGACTCTCTCAGCATGTACAATACCTATCTATATTCTGAGATATATGACTGTAGACGCAGAAAAAAAGTGAAACTTGGAAAGTTTCAAGAAGTAGCTGGACAAGATGAAAATCAAAATTCATTTGATTGTGCCAATTCATTCCCTTAGAACCTTTAACTGAAACTCTTCATCTTAGATATTCACAGATCTTTCCCTATAAAATCTCACTTTTTTACGATTCTTACTACATATATGATTGACGTTGACGTGTGTTTATGTTTACACGCTACTGACTAGTTATCGAAGCTTAGAAGCGGAACACGATAATTATTTAGATTGAATTAAATTGAAGGTATAGTCATTCTTCACGCAGTTGCACGTTTTAATATTGTTATTAAACTCGTCTAAGTACAGTGAGAACATACTATATGTGTCCGACACATTGGGTAGTGTCACTAGCTAGTGAAATAAATGAATTAGTAAAAAAACGATCTTCTGTCTGGGATCTGGGAATTTTGTAGCAGTATAATATTATATTGCTCAGGGAATTTTCAAAATCTCGTCTCCAGAACCAGAACATCAATTTTTTTTTGTTTATCATTCTTTAAAAATTTAAATCGAAATTTAGGGGTACGCCAACGGGTAATCAGATTTAATCTTTGGTTAATCACCGATGAATCTATTGTTAATTACTGGTTAATTAAGTTAATCAAAAAAAAAGTGCTTACACCCAAGCTTTAAATAAGATCCCTTGAAGCTCACAGTCTTTGGCAAAGGATTTAGAAATAAAATTTTAAAATTATCTTACAGCCTGAACTGTATTTGTGCACTCCAGTCAAAGTTGATTATACGAGAGACTATTATATCGGTGAGTATAAAATAGAACCATCGAGCCATAAGTGAGTTCTAATTGAAATTGTTACATCTGCCAGTCGGATTCCAACCAAATGCTTCGATGAATGTTGCTCATCACATGTTAATGTACGGGTGTGAATATCCTGGTTCCTCACAACCTGTTTGGAATTGTGGCGAAATGGCGAAAAAAGAAAATGACGAAGAGGAAACGGCCAGTCCTTGTAGACCGGGAGGCCAGTCACAAGTAAGATTCACAACTTGAACCTTTCTGAGTAGGAGCCGAAATTAATCATGCACATTGTCTCTGTAGATTATTTACGCTTGGGCTCGTGACGCTCCAGCATTAACGCTTCCAGATGGTGTTGGCTTTAAGGTGGGGAACGACTCACCGGTTAAGTACATTGTTTTACAAGTGCATTATGCTACTGTGGATAAGTTTAAAGGTGAGGTTCACAAAATATGGATGTGAATTGAGTCTTAGTGCGGTAAAAATTCAAATTTATGAAAACTTACACCTACTGTCGTTTTATTACAGACGGAAGTACTGATGATTCTGGAGTGTTCTTGCATTACACCACACAACCGTAAGTCAAATCGAATAGTTTTGCAATCATATTTAAATTTGTCGATTTCGTATAGCATGTTCAAAAGAGCCGGAGTTTTATTAATGGCAACTAACGGCGAAATCGGACCAATGAAGACCGAACACATGGAAACAGCTTGTGAAATCACTGAAGACAAGACAATGTATCCGTTCGCCTACCGTACACACACGCATTCATTAGGCAAAGTCGTTGCTGGTTACAAAGTCCGGCGAGATGAAAACGGCAAAGACAACTGGATACAACTGGGTAAACGCGATCCGCTTACACCGCAAATGTTCTACCCCATCGAAAATAATGGGACAATTGTACGTGGAGATTTCGTAGCTGCACGTTGTACAATGACAAGTAATCGAACCAGAACGACATATATCGGGTGAGTGTTTTTGCTTACTTTTGAATTAAAAAAAGGGGGAGGAAATGTAACGGTGAAATGTGGAAATCAACAGGAGATTATTTGAAGGCATAAAAGCGCACTCTCTTGCGAGGGTTAAGACCATCATAAAAAGACAATCTTGCCATTGTTTATCGACGTGTTGGGTCGTTTGAATATTGCAAATTCACATGACGCAGTAAGGAGAAATTTTTCTGAGGTTTTCGGGTTTTCGAAGCAAAACACTCGGTTCAAGCTCGGTCGAATCTAGGATGATATTAAAGTGGTTTATAGAACATAAGCTCCACGATTGCGTCCTAAACGTCCTAAAGCTCATTTTAACTTCATAATGTGGGTAGTTGCAGTGTGTTTTGTGGCCGCAACGCTATACACACTGATGACTCACTCGTATAACGTATATCTAGCCTAGATCTAGGCGAGCTATGATATCAAATAAGAACCTAACTTTCCTCAGAGAGTATTTACATACTTCGAGACGTAGCTCGGAAGTCACGTTAAGCCGATGGTCCAGACTGCATTTGTTATTGGCCGTAAAAGGCTGTGTTGTGTTGTGTATTTTCCATTATCACTGAAAAGAGACTTCTCTTTTCATTTCAGCTCTACAAATGAAGATGAAATGTGCAATTTCTATATGATGTATTACACGAATGGCGAAGAACCACTTGAAATGAAATACTGTGGCTCTCGTGGTCCGCCCGGTTATTATTGGAGTAATCCAGAAGCGGGCGTCAACAATATTCCCGATATCGAAGCGAGCACTTTATAAATGTATCCAATATATCTATAATGTCATGTAAACCAATCAAAATCTGAGGTAAAAATTTCATTTATTTACAGCCACAACAACAAAAAACCACTGCATATCGGTATCACTCGAGGTATATCTTTATACCACTTTGAACCTTATAGAAACGGCCAATCATCGACAACGGTGTCAGCTACAAGCGTTAAGCTAGTTTTTCTTTTATAAATATATATAAGTGATAGTTTTTGTATCGATCACGAGGAGATACTCTACAAAATTGAAGTACCAGATTTAATGATTCTGTTGCGATACGTTTGCCGTTTCTAATGGGTTTCAATTAAATAGCCTCGGTAACACCCAACGGAAATCCTTCGGATCCGAGAAAATCGTCCTCTTTCCGTTGAGAGGGTGTTACATTGCGGCTATTTACTTAAAATGTATGAAAATTAATTTTTTGCTGTGAATTACAAATGTTTTTTTAAATTAATTTATTTTTGTTGAGCAGTTTTTTAAGAAAAGTTTTTTTTTGTGTGACATTCTTGAAGGTCGTGTAATGACCATTTTATTCATATCGCACGACTTATAGAGTCTAAATCCCAAACAGACAATTTTTTACAATTTTAAAATTCAAGGTGGTGGTTTTAAACTTTAAAGGTGGAACGATAGAGAAAAGTATTTATTTACCAGTAATGAATGAAACGAATGATAAGACTTGTTACTAAGTACCTAGAGAGAAATGAAAGAAAATATTTTCCTATAATATACGTGTGTTGAACCAAAATGAATATAGAAAAGGTATATCAGATGATTACGGAGCGGCTACCTACTTCATTTAAAAATAATTTTTTTGTTATTTTTATAAAATGATTTACATAAAGAAAGTGTTTCCCTATTTAGCACAATTTTTTTTTATTAAACAGGAATTGGCACAAAAAGAATTATCAAAATGAAAAGTTTTAATGTTAGGTCCCCTATAATGATCGTTGAAAGTAAATTCAAAATTTTATGATCGTACTGTGTACTTAAAACAATTAAATGTGTAAAGAGAAACAAACAACTCAGAACGGGTTTCGGTGAAACGTAAACGTATCCGAAACATTTTGTCATAAAATTACGGAATGCATTCAACACCTGTGAAGAGTTAATCGAATAGTTTACGCAATATATGGACCAAAAATAAACCATTTCAAAATTCCGAATCAAATGTCTCTACCAAAAGGAATCTATATAATGATAGTATATCTAAGCGATATGAACAGTGGACAATGCATTCCAGTCTAAACTGCAAAATTCGAATGATTTCGACAATTTACAATTTTCAGCCAGCCGAATTAAAAAATGAAAATTTAGTTGTCTGAATCTATATGGTCATGGAACGAATTTTGTGGCAGAACAATTTTTTTATCGTCTTTTAATATTACGAAGCAGATTGTAAGACATCTGTCAGATGACCATTTAAAACTATTGGGAATGGTGTCAAATCATTGGATATTCGATAATTTATATAAAAAATATTTATTTTGACTTGAAAGATTTTACGTGATCATAGAGAGGCAATAGAACTGGAAAAAGTATCAAGTACTGCATATTACACATGAAAAGGTAATTGCAGGAAACGGACATTCCGTTTTAGCGAATTATAGGGAAAATATTTTTTTGCATCTTTCTTAACACTGCTGATTGTTGGTCGTAAAGAAAAATTGTTTTATTTGTGGCGACAGCTGTAAAAAAATGCAACTTTCATTTTTCTTATAATTCGCTAATACGACATGTCACCTTCTTGCATTTATTTATTCCGATGTGTCTCTGATCATTTCAAAAAACTTCAAAAGAATTTCAAATAAATAATCAAATAATCGAACGAAAAGTAATATCATTTTGTAATAATTCTGAATATATATCTCTGTATTTCAATCGATTTTGGCTTTCCCATCTCTTATCCTATCGATATAAATACTATACTTTCCTAAACAAAAACAAAAACTATTTGGATATCATAATGATAAGCTGCTGGAAATTAATCCGGCTGATACAATTTATATATCGTAGTGAATCATCAAATCAATTATCAAGAACAGAAAATATGTAAAAAATAAATAAATATGAAACAAAAAAATTATATATTTTATGTTATAATAAGAGTAAATAAATAAATACATTATACAAAACTAAGATAATTCTACACAGTAAACGTGTTTGTCTTTCACATTTATTCAGCTCGCACCAATCTCCAACTACAGTCATGGTCCCTTCAGGAACATAGTTTGTTTTCAGTGACCTACAACAATGTTGTGTACTTCGGAAGCTAGTGCTCCAGTTGCCGTTTAATTAGATTTGCGATCACAGTGGCACGTTCATACAAAATAATCCATGTCCTATAGGTTGAATCTTTATATAGAAAGTGGGAGATTATAAAATGCAAGAGATCATGCGGATTATGACACAAAATTTTCTACGCAAGAAATACCATGGGCTTGTTGTGCGAGCCCACAGTGTTCACAAAGAGATAATTACAATTCAGGATGGATGAAGGGATGGATATTTTAGATATGATCAGATGTTTAGCACTGCCTATTGCAGTTATGTGTGGCATTTGCATAGGACATGTTCAGTTCAGCTGTTTCAAACATCACGACGAATCCTATCCGCGAGCAGTCATCGCGATAGTTAATTTTTTTGTATGAAAATCCACCATATTATAACCAGATGTGGTGTGTTCCGGTATCTAATCTAAATAAAATTTAATTTTTATTTACCAACGCCTTCTTCAGCTAACTGATAACAAAATATACATAATAATTGATTTCATTTAATACTACTACTGCGCGTCCGGGTTCAGAATCCTGCAATAAAATGATTCAAGACTACAAAAATTTTCATCTCTTCTCACCGTCCGTCGAACGGCGTAAATCAAGATAACTTCTTTTAAATCGATTCTATCTCAGCAGTCCGATCTTTACAGTAAGAAAACCATACAACTGAAGTTTGTATTTTAGATGCGATCAAAGCACCTAGTAGGGTACTAGAGGTTTTTACACGTCAAATAGTGTAGTATTTTGATACCAATAATACCATTAGCAGCCTTAACGGTAATTTTGCAATGACATTATGAAAAAAATGGTATGGAAATATTCGCATGCGACGATTAAAGTACTACTTTATTTTTTTCTATTACCCTGCTAGGTGCTTTGATGCGAACCAACATAAACATTCTTGTGGGTTTGGACATTCTTGAATCGTTTGGAAACCCTTTTCATGTCTTTCAAAACTAAGGTTTTCAGATAAAACGATACCACCTTAGACTTGCTAATACTCAGTTCAAGTCTATTCTAATAAGTTTGTTAGCCCTCGGTAGAGTAGGCAAATTAAATAGATCCAAAAACGACAAAATTAAAGTCAAAATAGGTTCTATTTCATTCATATACAATCGCTAAACCGAACTGGTGTGCATACGTTATTTTGCACCAGCTGGTCCCATTTGGAATTGTATGTGACCAGCTGGTGCAAAATAACGTATGCACACCAGTTCGGTTTAGCGATTGTAGTAAAGTCGGAGCATTATAATTTGATCGATTCTACTCATTTAATTCATTTTTTCGCAATTCCGGTCCATAATCATCACCTTTCCATGCATCCATTTAATGTCGTTTTGAAGGTATTTATTTCACAGTGCGTTTTTGATTATTTTTTTCGCACTTGGGCTTTTTCACATTTTTTTCGCACGCTACATAGCTTAGTACCTTTAAGAAAGACTAAATTTTATAAATAAAAACTTTGCACAGACCAGGATTTGAACATCCAACACCAAAATTCTTCCAAACACCAAGCAACGACCATTCGGCTACAGAGTCACACAATTCTACAGAACGTATTGTTGAAGCGTACATACTAAGCATTGACTACTTGATTTTATTTAGCGCGTCTCTATACATCACATTGCAATGTGTATATAGTGTAGGTTGCTTGATCGTTCAAATGAATTCATGTTTGCATGCGAATGTTTGGTAGAAATTTTGGTAATATTTTGCATTGGAAAGGTGATTATGGCCCGAAATTGCGAAAAACGTTGTATCTACCACGGTAGGTATTCCGGTATTTTTTCGCACACGACGTCTTTTCGACCTCGGCTTCGCCTCGGATCGACAATCGACATCTAGTGCGAAAAAATACCTTCATACCTACCTTGGTAGATAAATAACTATTAAATAATTGTAGTTTTCGAAGAAATCATTTCGAAAACATTACAGTATAGAAGCTTAGACACGTGCATTTGAACGGATTACCCGCAGGTATACCGCGAGTAAACAGCTCTAATGCATATGTGTAAGCTTTTATACTGTAATGTTTTCGAAATGAATTTTTGAAAAACTACAATTATTTAAAAATGAATAGAATCGATCAAATTATAATGCTTCCACTTTAAGTATTTAAGATTTAAGTCAAAAATATACTATTTATGACTTCAAGAACCAGCTCAAAAATTTCCAATTTTCGTACCATTTGAGTTTTGTGATACATGAGTACTAAATGCATCAAGGACGGAACATCACCAAACACAATTGCTTCATTTGGGCACATCCTTTGCCATAACTCACCTAAGTTTCATCGACTTTGAGTATTTTTCCAAATGCTATATTTTTGACGCATATCATCAATTTTTTAAAAACTAATATCATCCACAGGAGTACTCAACCCAAGCCTTCCAATGACACAATAGTCATCCATGCCCTACTCTTCCTGAGAAAATTCCTCAAGGATTAAAAAACACGATTCGTGCTCCCATCAGACCCCACCGGCCACACATGGTTTATATAAAATATCTGAGGCGGGTTTTGGAGCCTCGACTATCCAGGAATATAAATCAGCCTTCAATAGTGCCAATTCTGGTATCAATATTCAATAGAATCCCTCTTAAGTATTTTCATATTTTGTGCGAAAATCACCATATAGTACTGCTAGTCAACAAGAGATGATATAACTAAAACTTGACATTGAAGTAGAACAAATATTAGCAGTGCGTAGTATGTCTATGTATATAGATGTATCTGTTGTTCTGTACCGGCTTTCAGCTGTTGTTCATTAATGAAAAAAGTACAAAATACTTAAGTCATCCGTTCATTAGTTTCTGTGATTGTTAATACAAAAACGATATGGATGTAGGCGCTGATATTATTAATGCAATATTTTCTATAATACGTTTGGTCGATGAAAAATTCAGGGAACTTGATGAACGGCAGAAATGTGAGTTTAAAATTTAGCATGAATCAATTCTCATACATCGACTCATTCGTCATTGCATTTTAGTGACCGCCGTAGTACTGGGACTATTGGCCTTTATTTCAGCTCCGTTCGTATTCTCGATTTTAGCTACCATTGTCTACTGTATCATATTAGCTTTAATCGGACTGTGCTTAGTGCTTGTTTTTGGAATTCTGACTGTGAAATTCCGTGATGAAATCAAGATACCGAATGTCGTCAACAACTTTAATGGAAACGTAATGAATATTGTGAGCAAAAAATCGTTTTCTTATCACGACAGAGTAAAGTTTATTTTACTCTGCCGTGTTTCTTATTCGACTATCAAATTTCCATTACGAAAATGGTCACTTTCAGGAGGGAAATCTCTCTGCGTGCCAAAGCCGCCTATTTGCCTCTGATAATGATAACAGGATTCAGGACTTCAGTTATAACGACAATAAGAAATTTTTACGATTGAAAATGAACTCGGACAATGACTACAGCCAAGATCATAGAAGTTATGATTATAGCAGAAAAAATACTGCCATAAGCAACCAAAGCAGTGATAATCGAAGATATATTGAGAACAATACGCTAGATATTGATGCAAATTTTTCTTTTTTTCCTTCTTCTAAACGAGCTCTTACAGGCACCTCTTGTAATTTATAATAGTGGGGCTCAACCAAAAAATAAAAATAAAAAGTAAAAAAAACCGACACCCGTTAATGTGACGGGTGTAAATCTTTCAGAAAGTTATAATTTTTTTAGGATTCCATCAGAGAATAATAAAGTGGAAGCAAATTACAATGATCGAATTTGAATTTGAAAGTCAGTATATGGGTAATTCCAGGTAATTTTAGACTTTTCGAAGTATTTTCACCTAATGAAAACCTATTTCAGTTTAAGCCCCATATTAGGTCGGTCGGCCGAAAATCTTGGGGAGATACCACCATAAAAGTGTATGCTTGTTTTTCGCAAATTTTTGAAAATTCTAGTTTATTTCACGAAACCTGAACCGATTTCACTAAACTTTTTTTTTGCTCAAAGCTATTGACAAGATGCGTAGTTTTACACCAATATGAAGTCATTGGCATGTCTCGGGGAGATATGACCAAAAAGTGTTTATATGTATTCGACTTTCCAAGATATTCTCAATAATTCTCAAATGATTTCTGTAAACTTATTTCCCTGTAGAAACGAACGCTATAATTGCAAATGACACGAAATTAAATTTTTAGAAGATTTTTGGTTCATTCTGCTTTGAAGTAAGGTGAAATCACCTCGACCCAAACGTTGCCAAAATTACATTTTTTCATATAAAAACTGAAGATCGGTGTCATTCGAAAGCTACAGCATATGACTTTACGAGAAAAATACTTTTGGCTCGATCGGGTTAGTTGGGTGAGTGAAGTAGGTAAAATCAGCTTCCCAGTGGTGATTCATCCCTCGAATTTTGACTCGTCGAGGCTATCTCGAAAAATTTTGTAACAATTTTTTTAAACGGGTTTGAGCCAAAGCAACATTTTCTGTGGGGCAAAACACAGCTCACTTTATGCCTCAGAAATGACGAAATTGGTAACGCAACTAACCCTGGAGTTACCCATATGTAGTCTTCCATACCGCCTATTTGAACTGTTTATATTGCATTTGTTAGGTTTATTATCTAGAAACAGTTCCAATGTAACGTGCATAAGCTCGACTCAGAAGTATAAACGTGCGATCGCAAGCTCAATACACCGAAAAAACATTGTTAATCGATCGAAAGCTTGTTATTTAGTTCTACTCGTTTTCAAATCACGATACGCTAAAAATCTTCATAAATCGATCATTTTAATTTACCCTGCTTTTATTTCATTTTTCTCGAATAAATATTTTTTTTTTATTCATTTGGGAATTTTATTTCTGTAAAAATCATAAAATAAAAAAATCATACCTCGGACTTTGTCGCACTTTTTCTCCGTCGGATATGAAAAATATTTTTCATGCTTCGGGCCAAAAATGAGGGGAATTTTTGATTTTTTCTCGAGTTTTCGGCCCTTTGCCGTTCGGCCTACAACTCGCGAAATTGCCTAAAATCAATCGTCCAAATCAGGCACACAAATGACTAATTCGTACCACGGACTAAAAGTCTTTTTTAGCGTATTCGATTCTTTTAGTCCTATTGAAAAAATGAAAAACTTACAGAAATTTTTGATTTGTAAAACAATGTCTCATGTACACTTAAAATTTTCAAAAATCAATAATAAAAAACGAGTATTTTAGTCCTAGGTACGAAATGTAACATTTCAGAATTTTAAGAAGTAAAATAAATCCTGCTGAGATTTAGTTTAAATGTGAAATGAAACTTGAGATTTTAAAAACTTAATTCATTTGAATTGTGTTACTTCTTCGCCTTATTTTAAAAAATCAATAAATTTTTAGTTGATTGAAAAAGGATTTGGAAGAATCTTTTTCATAGAAATTGAGTATTTTTGTGATTAAGTGCATCAAGTGGTAAAGATTGATATCGAATTTAAATGATAACCGGGAATGGAACAAAAAGTCACTATATCTGTATTTCGAGCTCATTAATTTGATCATCCCACCCTGATCAATCTAACAAGGTGTGTATGAAGAAATTCGTCGTGCTATTTTCAATTAAAATTATAAGTTGAGGTTTAACCTGAACAGCAACTTCTCCTTATAAATTGTGTGGCTAGTCAACTCAAAAATCATAAGTTTTACCCCAATTTTTTTTTTCGGAATTTTCAGAATTTAAATTCCCTAAAATAGGCCCTGCTTAGTCAAGGGAAAAATTACCTCACCACAAGCATGAGTGATCGTTTTGACAGCCACCAAATAGAGCTTTGATTCCGAAACAGCTCTTACAGTGCCGAACTGGGAATTGGATAGATTCCGGAAGGGCCTTTTGCAATTTTACATGAAAAAAGGCCTTCAAAATTTCGTGTCCTATGATAGGACACGTAGGACAATTTTTCACGCATTCACTTTTCGGTTATATTTTGAGTCAACTACTCTTTATACTATTACTATACTGCAAAAGCAATACAAAAGCGACAACGCTCACAAGAGCCACAAACACCATTTTTCTAACGAAAACCTTCTCTAAGCTGATTTATGACTGAAAAATTAAATTCTTATACTCAGGCAAAATAGTTAGCAAAATAGTCGAAAACGCAGATTTATTTCATGCGAATGAAAAACTTCAAATGTTTGAGTTTTGCCATGGTCTTGGAATCAATTTTAGAAGTATAATGAAAAATCAGTAGTTTATAATGTAGGTTAGAGAATTCAATTTCAAGAAATTGGAAAGTGGACAAGAAATACTAAATTTTATCCTAATTTCCCAGATTTCGTCGAGGAGGTCTCTTAAAGAACTTTGCAGAAAGAAATGCAGATGAGGTGACTTCTCCTCGCGAGATTTACTCTTTCTAAAGTAAACTGTTGCACATCCATTCATCCATTCGACTTCAGAAATGTGCTTAACAAACTTGTCCTACGCAGGACAGTAGGACAAGTAGGACGAATTTCCAAAAAGTAGGACAAAGTAGGAAAGTAGGACACTGTGGGAGCGCTGGGCCTTATTAAATGTATTAAATGTTATACGCCTCTTCCCGATTTCTTTAAAGGGCCGTTTGGTAGCCAGTGCGACACATATTACCGAAAAAGTCACGAATGTAGGAAAATATTGGAAAATATAGGAAAATGATAAATGTATGTAAGGTCCCTGACCGTGATTTGTGGTATGGTGAAAATTTTTAACTTTGTGCCTCATTTTCTTGGAATCCTTGCATAAATGTTGTCTCACCGATAATTCAAATGTTCAGAATCAATTCGCGCTAAATGATGACGTATTATGATGAAGAAGGACTGTCTTCACATGTGATGACTTTGACACGAACGTCAGTTGTATTTTCTTTGCTAAACAATAACATTTTCATTTTATTGAATTTATTGATAAAATGAATCTGAATTTATTGATATGTAGTTCGAAAGTGACACAATTGTTCATTCAAAACACTAAACGTCACATCAATACTGCAATTATTCAGTACATCCAAATACGAACCGTGTCAGCAGCAACTCATAACCTTAATTATCTCAAAAGAAGCTCCTGTGTTAATAGAAATAGGTGGCAATTGCATCAAGCAGCAAAGCGATTGTATTCAAGTAAAACTACCGAAAGCAGAGAAAATTGCAATGTAGGAACTATAGGTCATGTTGACCATGGTAAAACAACCTTAACAGCAGCAATCACGAAGGTATTAGCAAGTGCCGGTAACGCAAAGTACGTGCCCTACGATGAAATAGACAAGGCGCCGGAAGAGAAGGCAAGAGGTTAAGGTAAATTCCATTTGTCCGGATGACGGTGTACTAAATGCAGACCTACATGCAGGTATAACAATCAATGCAGCTCATATTGGTTACGCAACCGAAAAAAGGAGTTATGCTCACACAGATTGTCCGGGTCATGCGGATTTCATTAAGGTTTTTATTCGTAGCCTATTTTAACGACTAAAATTTTCTAATTCGACCTTCGGCAGAACATGATTTCGGGAGCGTCTCAAATGGATGGGGCTATTCTAGTCATTGCCGCCGACGACGGTCAAATGCCGCAAACCAGGGAACATCTGCTATTAGCGAAACAGGTCGGAATCGAAAAAATCATCGTTTACATCAACAAAGCAGACAAATCCGATCCGGAAACTTTGGAACTCGTTGAATTTGAAGCCAGGGACCTTCTGACCGACTTTGGCTTTGATGGTGACAAGTCTCCAGTAATTCATGGGTCAGCAACTTTGGCTCTGAATTCGGATATGTCTGACATCGGTGTACCATCGATCCATCGTTTGATGAAGGCGTTGGACGACTATTTTGATGTACCGCAGCGTGACCTCAGTTCGCCATTTCTAATGCCAGTTGATAACATGTTCACAGTACCTGGTCGGGGAACGGTTGTCATCGGAACGATACGCCGTGGCACAATAGCTAAGGATGACTCGGTCTCTCTGTTGGGTTTTAGTGAGAACATCAAAACTTCAGTTCGCGACATTCATATATTCAAACAGAGTGTTCCTAAAGTGAGCATCATTATCGCTAGTATAATAACTTCCACTCTAATCAAGTAACTTTAATTACATAGGCAACTGCTGGAGACAACGTCGGCGTCTTGTTGAGAAGCGTGAAACTATCAACTGTACTACGTGGCATGGCGCTCTGTGCTACAAACAGCGCAGATATTTGTAACTATTTCGATGCGTCCATCTACCTGCTGTCTGAAAAGGAAGGGGGTCGCCAACATCCAATTCAATCGAACTACGCTCAACAATGTTATTCCAGCACCTGGAATGTGCAATGTCGAATCGAATTGCGTAATTCATACTAATTTCAGTGTACGTGCGACAGACGGTAACATTTTTTTTTTTCATTTATTCCAGCGGATGGCGCAATCATCATGCCTGGCGAATTCGGACAAGTACGAATGAAATTATTGAAACAAATGTTCTTGATGGATGGACAACGTTTCACGATTAGGGAAAGTAATAAAACCGTTGTTGCAACTGGAATTGTCACTAAACGGCACAATTCAGTCGACTACCGAAAGACAAAATAACGAAGGAAATAATTGTTGAGAATTTGTACAGATTTCGAGCTGATTTTATTTTAGATTGAGAAAATATAATGGACGCAGAACCAATGCAAAATTTGAGTTGATTTCAGTGTTGACGGATGTTGAAGGCTGAGTATGATGCTCTTGATATTTTATTTTCTAATAGTTGAATTGCGGACGCAACGAATGTAAAAACTCGTGCGATGGATGTGGCTGGCGAAAAAGTCTTTCTTGATGAATAAGTGAACCTCAAATGGTTTCAATTTCAATTCAAATTCGATCTGATGTAGGGACTATTTTGGTGAAATTTGCCCCCACATTTTCGAGAAAATAAGACAAGGTGGAAAATTTATATGAAAAATTGGTAAAAAATGGAGAAAAAAAAGTTTTCCCAAAAAATAGTCCCTGATCTAGCGGATGCATTATTTAAGTACGATAATGCACAACTGCACTTTGTTAAGGCCGGGCTTTTTTTGTCTTTGTGGAATAATGGTCAATCGGGACAACCGAACAAAACATAAAGTCTATTCGACCTCTATCGATAAACACAAAGAACGCAGTTTGTTATTTCCTGGCGCACTTGTTGTCCTTGAATAAATAGCCTCAATACACAACACAGTCTACGTAGAGTGTGTGTTTGCTTTTTTTTAGGACGGGAAGTCCTAATGAAACAGGGAATATTTAATGATTTAATCTCTAACACCATGTTTTGGCGAGTTATACAGCAAGCTGCATGCAATGTAACCTAGCCTATCTTTTATCGAACGTTTTTTTCGAGTCTACTCTAAATAAGAGTACTGAATCTGGAGAGTGTATCAGTGTATCATACAAATTATTCATACTAAATGATATCCTCTATTTGGCAGGTGTCACTACGATAACTGACGCTTGAAGTGCGTTGGTTAAGCCCAAATTTTAAAAAAATCCTAAAATCAGGAATATTTTAGAAAACTCACCAAATTCGAGAAAGAATTTCTTAAAAATAGGGTCTGATACCCATGGCACAATTTGACGTGTTGATTTCACTTTTCTCTTCGCTTCGTTTTTGGTTTTAATTTTTTACTTTTAAATTTAAACCCCTGGCTATATGGTTGACGTTCTAGACTTCTTGATCGATTTTTTAAAAGCATCTTTGTGTACAACATTTTTTTGTTGTAGTTTAATAGTTGCTCGGCCTGTTGCTGTACGTAATAAAAAATAGAGGTAGCTCTGTGCCGCATCAAACAAATTTAAACAAACAAAAAGAAAAGAAAATTCAACTGGACAACAGTCAACAATTACTGTTCAACATGAGTGGTCTGGACTCGAAACTAATCGATGAGTTTAAATTGGTTCCCGCATTGTACGACAGAACTCATGCAAAATTTAAGGACAAAGCATTCGTTGAAAACGCTTGGAACAACATAGCCGAACAACTTTGCTATGACGTGAACATTCTCAAGGACCGGATGTATCAATTAAGAAATCGGTACAATGTGGAAAAACGTAGATTGCAATCACTGCGAGATGACGGTCTACCGAATCCAAAACCTATGTGGCCCCTATACCATAACCTCAACTTCCTCAGCAGTCACATAAGACAACGGAAATCCTATAAAACGATGAGAATGCGAACAGTTACCGTTGAAGCGGGCTTTCGTGGTTTTACCAAAGCGGAAGGATGTCGTTTCGTTCGTCCATATGCGACAGATCGAACTGTTGAAATAAAAAATGAAGTTGGAGATCAGCTCAATCTGAATGGCGATGCCGATGAATCTATGGATACCAGCAGAATATCGCAAACACTTCGAAACATTGACAGATTGAAGCAATCCCTTCTGGCCGATAACGATTTTTCCGGCATAGTTTCACCAGAAAAAATTCTAAAAAATCATCATCCATCACAAAAGTTTGAGGCGTTTGGTTCGTTTGTCAGTGATTCTTTGCAAGATTTACCTGAGAACAACGCGCTGGAAATAATTGCAAGATTTACCAGCGAAATTGTTCAAGCAATAATCGAACATGGACTGGAGTCTTCCAATTGTTAAGCTACCGGAATATTTTGATATGTTAAATGAGAAATGAGAATATGAGAGAAATCTGTTTTTGTTACACACATTTAGTAAAATAAAACTTTAAATTGCGTTAAATAATGCGTTAAATTTTCTAATTTCCCAAATGTGTGATTCTTATTCATTTAATATCGTTTGCGATTCAATTAGCTTAAACCGATGCCAATCTCTCAACAATCTATGCACATTCTCTTTCAAGTTTTATCTGATTGATCATTCCAACGAAAAGACAACAAGTCTATCTTTTCGTCAAAGCGAGCCTCATCTCAGCAGAGTTATACACAGGAAATGAGTTAGGAGATCTGTCATAGAATCGTAAAAAGTGGAGATTTCCAAAGCTATTAATTGTATTAATTGACTTGACAGACTATAGATTGCATACACAAGGCTCACAGATTTTTTGAACAAGAAAAAGAAAACCCAAAAGCTGATTGCTTCTGAGGTTTTAAATTATTTAGTGAAAATCGACACTCTCAGCCACTTCGTTGTTTAAGACTAATTCGGAAAAGTTTTTAGCAAAAATTAAAACACTGTCGAAGTAGGTAGACGCATAACTAGAGAAACAAAGTTGAAAAGTCGAGTTAACGTGTACATTTTGTTGATTCGAGACGAAGCCGAGGTCAATGATCAACCGTGACTTTTCATTTTTATCACGAGCTGTGTAACACAGCTTTACATGCGAAGTACAAAGAATAGGGTTTTAATAGCACATTACGCATATGTGGGAAAAGTGGATTGTCTAAGGTTGCATATGAAGCCGAAAGGATCCAATCCATAAAAGAATTATCCCACAAACAAAACAAAGAGGGATTCTTTTGAATTTCGACTGGAACTTAGCATATACTATGTGTTGTCAACCTCAGCTTCGCCTCGGATTGACAATTTCCACTTGTACTACACAAAATTTCCACTTAGGCACATAGCTATTTTGTGTTAGCGTAGTTTTCTCTAATCCTTCAGTTCCAAATTCCGTAATACGATGACGGTGACTCAATGACAACTTGTTCATTTACATTAAAACGACTTTGGCATAATTACAGTCAGGTGCCAGACTGTTTAACATAATGTGGCCTCAGTTTTTAAGTAAATGGAAGCTTAGGAAGTCGTTTTCTCATTTGAAAGTCCCCAAAAAGGGAAGGAAGTTGAATAGCGTGTGGAGTAGATGAGTGGTTAATCATTTTTTATCGACAGCAGTCACAGAACTGAGCAATGTACTTCAATTAATGCGGTCTTATGCAATCAAACTAGAGATAGAGACTAGTTATCGCTAATCAACCGATTCATCTTGAACGCTCTCATAATTTACAAACCGTCTGTGCACTTCGCGCCGAGTTTACATATACCTATTCTTGATTTTATTCAGTAAAATAAATGTTTAGATAAATGAAGTAAAAGATTTTGAGTTAGTTATTGGGCGATACTTTAAACATTCCATTAGAAGTAACATATGGTTATGAATGAATCAATTAGAGTTGCGTTGTCTCAGGAATGCTTGCACGAAAGTTAGTTGAAAATTGGGGAAGAGTTCAGAACCTGTGTATGTGAAGAAAAGTCATCTATTTCCCCGAAAAATGAAATGATTTTATCTTTAACGATTGCGACAAAATAATTTACAGTTCCACAAAATAAATATTTAACAAAAACTCACTGGATCAACAACAGTTTTAGATTTTATATTGAAAAATGCCCTGCATGAACTGCTCAGCCGTTATTTCCTTCAAATTGCGATATTTTTTCTTCAATTGAGTGACCACCTTTGCATCCTCTTCAGCCGAAATACACAGAACGATGTCGTTTTTCCGGGCAGACAAGGATGTTTTCAAATACTTTCCACCGCTGCTGGCTATGACATCTAAAAGTTGGAGAGAAAAATGTGAGATTGGACACGAGAGCGTCAGGGAAATTACCCCTTTTGGTAGGTTGAGGAAATTGAATTGTAAAATCTAAATTACCTTTCAGTATGTCCGGCGACGGCGATGTGTTCGGCGTGACAAATATGGAGTGGTTGCGACATAACTCTCCATTTTGTTGAACTTTGTTCAATGTTTTGGCCAAATTAAAATGATACTTTTTCTCTCCTGCCGCATCTTTGAGCAGATACTCAAACGGATCAATAAACGACTTCTTTGCTTTCAGCGCGTTTAGCCACTCAATCGAAACGATTGGCTTTCCAGCGGCTACAGCGCACATGAACTTAGAGGTGCGATAGACTTTGTCCGTAATCAATGCATTGTATGTACCAGTTTCGGTGACGATGGATATGTCTGAAATAGAGCGACAGAATGAATAAGAAATCAGAGAACGCAATGATGCGGCGAACCAATGAACTCACTCAAATTTTTCAATGTTGCCTTGTGAGGCGCAGGATCCACCATTGTGAACATTACTGGGTAGTTTTGGTTTCGTGATGAGCGATTTAATGACGGACTTCTTGACTGAAAGTCAATTGGAAATAATTTTTTTGGTTGTACCCAAGTTGGATAGTAAACTTACTGTATATGACGAGCTAGCGCCTGAATCAGTTGAAACATTTGTATCACTGGCCTTTCTCTTCCGAGTTTGGCGGGGACCATCAATTGAGCTCTATCAATGAAACGAAAGATTTTGTAAAAAATCTTTTTCTTCTGAGAATTCGGGTTATCATTCCGATTCTTTTGCATTTACCTGCTTTTCGCTCTCTTCGGACTTTATGTTCTTGATGAGACTGTCATCGACGTTTTCGTTTACGTCGGATGTTACCTGGCAAGAATGCGTTTCAACAAAAATCAATTGCAAAACCAGTTGAAAGATTGTCGATTTTGACAAAGTTTGTTTACCTTAACATCAGAGACTTTCGGTGAGTATGCTACCGATTGACGTTGTGCACGTAACTTGGGTATCGGTTTTTGAATGTCTTTCGGTACATCCGTAGCAGCTCTCGCTCGACGTCCAGGTAGATCAGGTTTGGCTCGTTCTTTCGGTGTGGAGGACGCTTTGACGAAAACTTGAGTGTGCGCCATTTCCAGTGCGACATTTTCGTCTGTCTATTTATTTTAAGAAAAATTTATTGGTGAGTGGAGAGGCATTGAAACGTTTATGTCAAAGAGACTTACTTCATCCTGCTTAGATGAAGCCAAAGCAGCTTTCGACGAGTTTTTGGAAGCCTTGACCACCAAAGGTGTATCTGAGTTTGTTGAATCCAAAGAAACTTTCGACGATTCTTCGGATGCCTTAACTTCCTGTGGTGGCGCATTGTCTGACTTTGTTGGAACAGTATCAAAGGGCACTTTAAACGTTATCGGCTCCGTGCGGAGTTTTGGTCGCTTTGAGGTCTGAAAAATATTTTTTGATTGAGTTACACACCCGCCGAAGTCGCATACAAAATCTTACAATCGGTTCGGCGTCATTCGATACTGGATACTTTACTTTGGCTCTGCTTCTAGCTGACTGTCGAATCGGAGCTTCGGCAACTACATTTTGATTAGTCACAGAAGCGACAGTCTCATTATTTTCATGTACTTGTCTAAGATCTTTGCATTGGTCAAAGACACTTTTAAATACAACGTTTGCTTGATTGCTGTTGGCTGCCTCGCACAATTGTTCCCAATCACCTCCTTTCAATTCGGATACACGTTTTCGTCTCGGAGTTTCCGGTCTGAAAGCGAACAGGCAAAATGTTAAAAAACCGATGGCATGAGTAGATGTCACACTGTTTATTGAAGCCTTCTCTAACGTACTTCCGCGTTTCAAATATCTCCGTATGAGCATCGTAATCCGCAGCACCATCTTTTTCATCGCATTTGTCTGCATGAGTATCATCGGCACCAACATCTTTCGCATCAGAATTTTGAGGTTTTTGCGCCTGATCAGGATTGTCACCAGTTCTCTGCGTGTGCGCATCTGGATCTGCCCCATCGGTTACAGCTCCATCGTACTTTCGAGTCACAAATTTCTGCGTGGGAGCCTCGTAATCAATACCATTAGCTGCATCGTCCTCTTCGTCGGATGATTCAATTAATTTGTTGCGCTTACGTTGTTTAGGTCTGCAAAGATAAAGAAACGAGTCGTAGTCATTGAGTAGTTTTTACGTTGTGTGATAATAGTTCGGTTTTTTCGTGAATTATCCAAAAACATGGCAACAAAACGTACTTTGGTTCTTCGGAGTCCTCTGAAATTTCATTGGTGGCCACATCGACGTTGATAACATCGAGCTGTTTATTGTTTCCATCGTCCTTGGGTCCATCCTCCGGCAGGGAGGTTTCATTTTTGTTGCTCGGACTGCTCCTTAAAATTTGCGTTTTGATTACAATCCTATCAAATCATCACTAAATGGGAACAAAGTGAACACATACTCCAAAACTTCTAATGGCTGTGTTTCCGCATCATAGGCATCATCATCTTCTTCGGTAGAGCTAGCATTGGGCTTAAAGAACAACTGTGTTTCTTCTAAGTTCTCGTGTACGTCGTCGGCATCATCGTTGATGACATCGCTGACACGTTTGGACTGTAAAAATGGAATTTGAACATAGAATTCTCGTCAAAGCATTGTTAACGTTAAACAAGCCAATTGCCGCAATAAATGCCTAGTTTTACCTCAGTTATTTTACCAGCACCTAATTCACCTGGTTTTTTGAATAATTGGTCTTCCGGTACTTCGATATCAGCGCGATTCTGCAAAAACAAGCATTTTAATTTGGGCAACGACATATTGAGCTCATTAAAAAAAAACCTCAATGTCGTCGCCAGACTTGAAAAAGAATTGTGTTTCCGGCATTTCGTCATCGCAGTGATCCAAATTCTATAAAATGAAGAAATTGAATGGTCGGCTAAAAGGTCAAGCAAATAGCTAACAAGATAATTACCTCCACTGGTACATCACTTTTAGCAGCTCGGGTATCTTCAGCAGGTTGAACATCTTCAGCAGCTTGAACATCTTCAGCGGCCTGAACACCTTCAGCTGCTTTGTCATCATTGGTAGCTTTTCCATCTGTACATATTTTAGCTTCGTCACCGACCTGACGAGAAAATTACTTTTTTATAGAATCCACAAAAGACGCACTCAACTGTACTTACTTCCTCATCTGGACGATTCTTTTCACGTTGTAATTCTTCCTTTATGTCACATTTAACATTGGCTGATATTTCACGGTTATCGAGTTCAATTTTTTCGATTCCAAGATCTCCATCGTCAGCACGTTCCACAATAGTTGATGGCTCACGTGTAGAGAACTTATCGCTCTTACAAATTGGAGAGGTCTTGGTCTAAAAATCGAGAATTTAGGTTAGCTTTTCTCATAGGCATGACATTAGGCAAAAACGTTATGTAGGTATAGGAGAGACAGACACACATCAAGTCTACGTAACGATCTACTACACGAAATTGTTTGAAATTTCAGTATTGTGTAACACAACCCTTTATTTGTGAAATTCATACGGGGTCCCAATTAATTGCGCCAAACTAGACGGCTCCTTCACATAAATTTCTCAAAAATTACAATTACACATAACACTAGTAAATTCTTACCTCATTCCGTCCCAAGCTGGAAGGTCCTTTCGACGGCGCAAACGATTGAGGAGAATCAAACGCTTCAAGAATTGATTTTGCCAATGTAGCGCCGAAACCCAAGTCCTGTGTTTCAAAATCTTCGTCAATAGAGTCGCTTTCCGCGGGTCTGGTATCAGCATTTTCCATTCTTGCTGGTTTGGTGCAGGCATTGCCGCTTGTCGTTGGTTTGAGATCGGCATTTTTGGCTGCCGCTTGTTGCATCATTAAATCAACATCCATCAATTCTGGTGTCACTGATGCACTCTTGTTTTTGTCATTCTCTTTTGTGGAATCATCCCACTGCAGTTTTGACATCTCCATGTCAACCGTATCGGAATCATCAAAATCTGGTGGTACCGGAGTCTGCATCCCCAATTCTGCTCCTTGCAGTAGGACTTGTGATTGTGAGCAATCGTTTGCTACGTAGCCATCGTCTGGCATTGTTATGAATCCTTCACTATCGAGTTCATCATCGTTCGGATGATCTATAGCAGGAAATGGCTGTGTTTCGGGTATTTCGAACGAATCATTGCTGTCTTCAAACATGTCATCATTTAAAATGGATTGACAGCCGGTGGTAATTGTTGTTTTGGACTTTTTATTGAATTTGGAAGACTCGTCCTGTAAAAGTTTGAGGTCACTGAAAGAGCCTGATTTGGGTCCGAAATGTACAGTGCATTATCGTTGATTGATTAATAAGTCAAAACGATGTCCATCTACTATTGCAACCGTATAAGTTAAATTGATTCGCGTGATCCCTTGTTATTGGACAGACAATACAAAATCGCAGACTAACAAGTAGGAACACACAACACATTCCCGCTGAAAAAATGAAACCGTTACACTTACCGTAATAAATGAACTCGAAATTTCGTGTTCGTTGTCAGTGATGCAGGAAATGCTATCGTCAACTTTAGTATCAATGACATCCTTAAAGTTTTTGAGCAGTTCGTCGCTCCAGTTCGAATTGTCGAAAAATCCTTTACTTTTCAAGGCAATAGCGACGTCACGTAACACCTGTAGATATTTCCGATAGAAATAAGCCAACGGTAAATTCAACTTTAACAACATTATAGTACCTTCGAAAAGTCTTCAGGGTTCGTGATGTTTTCGATAATTTTGTTAGCTAATTCTGACATGATTTAGATCAACTTTTATCTATTGTGTTTCAAAATTTTTGATTCTTTCTGGTTGTTACACAAAAACACATTTTAAAATGAACTTTTTTTTTGTTTTGTATTGTCCTTATTGTTTGAAATTTACAGCAGTTGTGAAATTGTCAAAACAATACAGAAAAAAATGGTATGAGGGGTATGAGGAAAGAAACAGAGAGCCGCTTGCTTTTCGTTTTTTGAAATGCAGAGATTGGTTATAGACTGTTATGATCAAGGCTGTAAATTTGGGGGAGGTCACGCAGATACAGATACGCGGGTGACACACCACACTTGAAGATAACATGGCGGTTGATGATGTGGTGATTTTTTTTTGTATGTATGTAAAATCATCAGACGTGGTGTGTTCCCGCGTATCTAATAAAATTGCGGTCTGCGTGACCTCCCCACAGTTTCCAGCCTTTGTTATGATCAGAGCGAGAAAACCGAAGACTAGTTATTATAACCTGCCTTGGGGTACTTGTCAAAGTATTTGCTTCTCTTTCAACGTGGTACGTTGAGAGCGAGAGGACAGTTTATTATGACTTGCCTTGGGGTACTTGTTAAAATAATTCTTTCTCTTTATACTTTATTCTTACTCTTCTTTATTAACTTTAAAAGGACGACTTGTTGATATTTTGTTATATAGTGTTATGATGAAAGAGAAGAAGATATTTTGACAAGTACCCCAAGGCAAGTTAAAATCACTAGTCTTCGGTTTTCTCGCTCTGATCATAACTGTCTATATCAAACTAACTTTTGTCGTCTACTTCTTTGACAACCTTCTTAACCATAGTTAACACATTCAAAATAATTGCGGCTTGTCATCTTTCGGCACCCTGGACTTTACTGAAATAGTCGTGGAATACCTCCAAATAAATTTCTAAAAATCTAGAATTCAGTTTTGGATTTTAAGAAATTTATTTGGAGGCATTCCTCGACTATTTAAGTAAAGTTTAGGGCAAGCCGCAATTAATTTCAATGTGTTAAGTCATCCGATCGTTGAAAAATTGGGCTTTGAAATATATTTGCGTAAATGAGCAATGAGCATAAAGCCAAAAACACACAAGCAATTTTGCGTTTCTGATTTTGACTGCTGCGTTATCCATAAACACACTGATGATAATTCCGGCTGGCCGAATTTCGAATTTTATCTTTGATTTTCAGAATTTTTTTTGAAGTTGTTTCCCGACTCCTTTACAAAAATCCAGGGTGCCAAAATCCGACAAGCTGCATTTGTTGGCACTATGTTTTAACGTATGCTACAAATCGGATTACAATAAAAAACGCAGCATAATAATAGTCGATCTCAGCAACACAAGCGCTACATCATTACATAGCTCACTATGGACTTTTCCAGATATCAATTTGATTAAGCTTACACAAAAGAAAATTAAATTTTTCGCGGAGATAATGATTACTGCAGTTTCATGTTGGTAGCTATGCGGTCATCATTATGTCAAGCTAATGTCAGTTTTTTTTAAAGAAAAACATAAATAAAAAACATAAGACATGAATCGAAAAGACTAAAACAAATAAGTTTTCGTTCAATCTATATATGATTTGCGGCAAGTGATGGTATAGATACACCTTCCATGTTTCAAATAACTGAATCATAATCGCATTTTCTTTTGATCATTCAGTTAGTCGACCAAAGAAATGGCAACTACTACAACTATACCAACAAATCCCATCAAAAAACTATCTTCAAAAGCGGCTGAAATTTATCGATTAGAAGGTGGCAGAATTTGTTATCTCTGCTTCCACTGTGGATTCGACTCGGACAGCATTAAGGACATACTCGCTCATATCGAAATACATTTCACTTCACAAAATCCCATCGGAACCGATGAACAGCCAGAATTTGCAGTCATAAAATGTGAACCTTTTGATGAAGATTCGCATCCGGATCCGAATCAACTAGAACAAGTATTTGTCGACTGTGACATTAAGCAAATTTCGGATAAGGAGAAATGTGAAGAAATGGATGACACCTACAGCGCTGCTGAGATACCACAACCATTGTTAGGACCGGACGATAATTCAACGTACTTGGAGTGTCTCTTTGAGTGGAAATGTCTGCACTGTCACAGTTTTTTTAAGAAATGTTCGAAACTACTGCAGCATTTGACACAAAAGCACAGAAATGATCCAGTGATGAGTGTAATCGATGGAACAAATACCATCAAAGCGCATTACACGCTGAAATGTACTCTCTGTTCGTCAGAATTCTATGATTCGCATTCATCCGAGCAACATTTGAAAGATTTCCATCCAGCATCACCGCCGGTCAAGTGTTTTTCGTGTTGTGAAAAATTCCACTCAGCCGAATCGTTGAAGCATCACACGGCTACTGTTCACGGAAGCACGGATAAGGATGATGCAGGAACCGTTCAGTCACCTGAATCAATTCAGCCTAAAGAAACGTCCACCCAGAAAATGAGCAAGCATTCTATATGCACCTTTTGCGATAAAACAATTACCGGACGAATTGAATTCATGCAACACACCTTCGGTCACTTCAGTTTGAAAATCTTCAGTTGCACCGAATGTCCGACCAATTTTCAACGACTAAACACCTTCAATGCCCATATGAAAAAGGTACACAATCGAAGAGTTGGCCCGAAATTGTCCTGTAGATTTTGTAATGTCGACCACAACAGTTTATTGGGATTTATGACGCACTCATTTATGATGCATTTAGACGACGGTGATCGAAATAACTCGATAATGGATACGGCTTTCGACTACCAATGTCGGTTTTGTTTCCAACAATTCAACAAATGGACCGATGTTCGTGCTCATTTGAAAGATGATCATGTCCATGACGAGCTGCCCAACGAATTGCCATCGGCCGTAATTGCAACCGGTAGAACGTTTACGGAACGAGCTCGAAGTCGAACGAATCGCTCGGAATCTCTATACAATTGCCTCAGTTGCACTACAACCTTATGCGGATCGTATGAAGCAAGAAAACATGAGATCACTGAGCATAAAGCGACTTTAAAGCCGGTTGAATATGCACAAGTACCGCTTTCGAATCCAATTCACTATCGCATAATATTCATGCCGGAGAAGAAAAACTTTAAATGTTTTGATTGCGACAAGTCTTTTGAAACGGAAATATACTTGATGCGGCACCGTCTTACTCATTTCAACGTGCAGCCATACTCATGCACTATATGTGCTCAGACATTTAGTTCGAGTGGGAATGCAACTCGTCACATTACCAAAGAACACAACGCATTCACGGAGACTGAATACCAATGTCGATCGTTGACTTGCAGATTTTGCAAGATTGATTTTAATGACGACAATTCCTTTATCGCACACAGTTTTAAGGAGCATTTGTACGAAAATTTCAAACTTGACGAAAATTTGGATGAAATGTGCAAGTACCAGTGCCTGTATTGCAATGAAATAATAATGGGACATCTTTGTATGGATCAACATTTGCAAACACACGCAGGCGAAGCAGCGCTTCCTGAAACAAATTCGCAAGACATGGGACCGGAAGAATCATCGATTAACGAACTTAGACATAATAGCGAGTTCAAGTATCTTTGTCTCCAGTGTCCTCTAAAGTTTCGACTACCATTTGTGGCAAAAACACATGCCAAGTTTGCACACAAAGCCGAAGATCACGAAAAAAAATCTGCAGACGATGGAACAAAGGCGGCTAGTGTTACGGAAAGAAGTACACACTGCCTTACGTGCAATACTACGTTTATGACTTGGCGATCAATGATCAATCACAGTGCAAAGGTTCATCCTGAAACCATAGTGAGAAATCCCAAATATAAGAAGAAAGTCGGTCAACAAGCGATCAGCATCACGACCAAGAAAAAGAAGAGAAGGTCTCCGGAAGGGAATAATTGCAACATTTGTCATATGACCTTCTTGAGCAATCGGTCGATGATCAACCATCGGACGAAACGACATCCAGAAACTGTCGTATCATCGGAAAATCATCCGTTACATACTTGCTCGATCTGCGACAGAACTTTTCGGGAACGAAGCAATTTTAACAAACACATTCAAACACACACGAAGATTCCTTCATACAGTTGCAACATTTGTGACAAATCGTATCGACTGAAGAATTCGTTGGATACGCATCTCTTGACTCACACCAACGAGAAGAATTTCGTTTGCGAAGAGTGTGGAAAGTCATTTTACACCACGAGCAAACTGAATTTTCACAAACAGGTTCACGAGAACCTAACGTTACAGTGTGACAAATGTGACAAAGTGTTTTACACTCGTAACAATTTCAGCAAACACCAAAAGACTCACACCGATAACGTACGCAAAAAGTGTAAAATTTGCAGCAACACCTTCAAGTCAGCCGTTTCGTTGCGCGTTCACATGGCGTTGCACGATGATAAAAAGAAATATTCATGCCGATATTGTGACATGACTTTCGCACAGTCCTCGGGTCGTCGCGGGCATGAGCGATCCAGACATGGTTTTGTATAAATCAGTAATAAGATTGTGAGATGAAATAAATCTTTTCACTTTATTCCCGTTCGTTTCTTTTGACAAATTGTTCTGAAATAATTTTTACAAAACTTAACTTAGAAGTGAGCGGGCGGGTATACTAAATAAAATGCGAACCGATTATCCATTAACTTCAAAAAATTTAATTAGCTAACTGTTCTTGTTTAAATTGAATTATTTTCATCATTTGCGGTCTCGTGTTTCTTCAGGTCAAACTTTCTCACTTTAAAAATCGTTCGAATTCTCCTAATTCCGGAAAAATAATAGCTCGAAAATCATATGGGCGAAAATTGCATAGACCAAGCCCATGCACACAAAAACTCGAAAATTCATTCTTTTATGGGCATTCAAACAAAAATAACGAAAATCCGTTGAGATTGAATCTACGAAAATTTATTTGAGACATACCATTACAACTCTAATGATCCCTTCGTAGTTTATTTATCGTTGATTTTACTAAATTCAAAATTACATTCTCCACCATCTTCCCCATTTTTTTGTCCTTTCTGATCCACTGAAGGCTTAATGATAAATGTTAATTTGCAGCGCATAGAAATACCAAAGAAACGAAAATTAAGTATTATTGTTGTGTTGGATGTCTTCCTCTATGGTGAGGCTTAGGCTCCCTAGGCTTATTTTACTCTGCCATGCTATAATTGTTTCTGACTTTAAGCCTCATATGAAGTCATATAAAGGCGAATTAAAAACGTTTTCAAACTTAAAAATCAGCTTCACTGAAATGCTTCAACATTTTCTGAGTCCAAATCAGTACATTTTTCAGAATGTCCCACATGTTCACGTTTTTGAAAAATTGCTCTTCAAGCATCTATAGCTTCTATAGTATATAGAGTAGTGAAACTGACAGCCCCGTAACTAGAGACGAATCTTAGGATGGACAATGCCCGTATGGTAATTAATTTGTCGATTGGCACAGATGAAATTTTATTATGTATTAACGGTGATAATAACCAGATGGTAGGTACGGGCCTGGAAACTGACAGTGTGTCATACAAATTTTGGCACCGCAATAATGTGTAAAAAAAATCATACAAAATATTACCCTATTTGGCAGCTCCGAGGGTCACTGATGCTTGTAGTGCGTTGCTCTAACGGAAAATTAAAAATTTGAGAAGAAAGCCACAATGGCAGTGACACTTTTTGTGGCAACCTTGCAGAGGACGATCTTCTGTTATTTGGATTATGGAAATATCCTTTGAGATGTCGAAGGTCCTTTACCGCTTTTTCAAATTTTCAAATCTTTTAAATACGGTGGATCACTTTAGAATTATTTATATAACAAATTATTGCAGTTTACGCAGTTTACGTCTCACGTGTCGCTTCTCATCTGACAGATTGTCAAAAATGTCAAATAGATGAGCGGTTAGAGGAGCATTCAAATCAAAAGTAAACGTTGAATTGACAGTCACTTAACAGATTGGGTATTTTGTTTGTGAATTCTTGACTTAAAACCATTTCTTAGTTATATATCCCGATGACATCGTTTAAAATGTTGAATGAAGAAGAAAAGATAGAGGACGAGAAGGTGTTTGCACATCATTATATTTCGTGTTCGCCTGGTTTAAGCGACATTTTCAACACCTTTAATACAAACGATGACGACATGGTCTCAATCCACATAGAAAGTGTTCCATCGTCACCGAAACTGAAGTCCATTTTAAAGAAGACACCGAACAAATCTCAAATAATTTGTTCGCCATCATCAGCAGCTATACGCCGCACCAAAAGCCAACTTTGTCGAAGAACATTATCCGCTCGTCGAGAGCTACGTTTCGGTCCGGACACTAAGAAGTCGCCAACAATCTCGCTAATATCACCGAAAAAGAAGAAGCAACAACGATCTTTCCAGCTGAAAAAACTATTTCGCTGTAACTACGGATCGACAACCCAAGAAAAAATGGATAACTTCATCACAAGTACGCCAATCAACTTTTTGGACGACACCGATGACCTAGGCTGTATAATGAACAAGAAGAAATGGCACTCACCGATGCGAAATAATCTTCCGCTGTTTTATGGCACCGAAAAGTATCAGTGTGGTAATTGCAAGAAGACCTGGGAAACCAACAGCGAACTGATATCACATACAAACAATCATCATAAAGGGGTCAGACATTGGCTTCGTCCGCAGTATCGTTGTGGAATTTGTTCGGTCAAATTTTACAGCAACAAATACTTGGTGAGACATTGTCATTTGCAACATACACCCACGACAAAAAGGCGTCTGTAAGGTATTATACTGTTTTGCTTCTTATAGTTATTAAGTTTGAAGATGTTCGTCCTATTGAACAAATCCTGAAGCTGGATTTCAATTTAAACATTTTAAAGTTAGGATTTGCATTTCAATATTTTTAATTTATTCGAACGAGGTCAATAATTATATTATCGAGGTACAAAGAGCCCAATGGATGTTCCATTTACTTTTCTGGAATACAAATATTTCGTAAGCTAACGTTGCCGCTAATTGTTTATAATAAAGACTCAACTTTCTTATGCGATACAACCGATACAACTCGAAAAGAAAGGAAATTTTACAATGCTCCAAATTTACTTTTTCAATTCTTTGAAAAACATGGAGCACTCTACTCAGCCCAAAACATTGAACTCTGAACCTACTGTTTGTTTTTTTGTATGTAAAATGGCCTCTGAGGATAATATCAAGAATAAAGTTTTTTTTTTGTTTAAATATTTGGATTACATTTTTGTTTCATTTATCATTCAGATGTGACACCCAGACTATCGCTACGGCATTGTAGTGGAAACCGTGTGAAAAGTTACAAGGTTCTGAAATTATTTTTCCAAAACTTAAGAGTGATACCGTCAAATCTTCAGGTGATTGGGAAACAAGCGGTCTCCGATTTTAATGAGTGATAGCTCGTTGGATTCGTCTTTCAATTCTAGGAAAAACGTGTCTTTCACTTTTTCTTAAAAAAATTTGTTTTCTGTGAAAAGCGCTCAAAAGTGAAGACATGCCAGAGGGTACCGAAAACAGTTTTTCGGCAATAACACAAGAAAAAATTATTTTAAATGGTTGTAATGTTGTACGATTGTCGGCCTTGAAAAGACCTACAGGTAGAGTATACGCACCGCTTGTTGCTAGTTGATCCACTAGAGTTATGACTAGACATATAGTGAATGTTCGGAGAGTCCGCCTTCTCTGCAGCTTCGATGTACCACGGAACTGAGTATGGGGTGTTGTAGCTGGCCTCACCCACTATCGTTGCACATATAAATGAACCCAGTACTTTTGGGCTGCAAGCCTACAGAAGTCTTGAAAAAAAAGGTGGTGCCAAAATGTAGATTTTTTCCTTCTTTCTGAGGACCCAACTGCCAGAAGAGCATCTGGAACGGTACTACGGCAATAATTTTTTATTGTCTACTATTCTTTCACCTTATCAATAGAAAAACGCTTCGCTATGTCGCGAATATATCAGATCCACTATTAGCAGTTGGGCCCTCAGAAAGAAGGAAAAAATCTACATTTTGGCACCAACTTTTTTTTCAAGACTTCTGTAGGCTTGCAGCCCAAAAGTACTGGATTCATTTATATGTGCAACGATAGTGGGTGAGGCCAGCTACAACACCCCATACTCAGCTCCGTGGTACATCGAAGCTGCAGAAAAGGCGGACTCTCCGAACATTCACTATATTTCTAGTCATAACTCTAGTGGATCAACTAGCACCAAGCGGTGCGTATACTCCACCTGTAGGTCTTTTCAAGGCCGACAATCGTACAACATTACAACAATTTAAAATAATTTTTTCTTGAGTTATTGCCGAAAAACTGTTTTCTGTACCCTCTGACATGTCTTCACTTTTGAGCGCTTTTCAAAGAAAACAATTTTTTTTAAGAAAAAGTGAAAGACACGTGTTTCCTAGAATTGAAAGACGAATCCAACGAGCTATCACTCATTAAAATCGGAGACCGCTTGTTTCCAAAGTTAAAAAAATCACCTGAAGATTTGGCGATATCACTCTTAACTTTGAAGTGAGTGGCCATTCCAAATAAAATGCGAATCCCATGTCCAATGCCCAAGACTAATTGCCCATTAATTTCAAAAAATTTAATTAGTCAAGCTAACCGTTCTTGTTTAAATTGAACAATTTTTATCATTTGCGTGCTTGTGTTTCTTCAAGTCAAACTTTTTCACCTAAATATCGTTCGAATTCACCTAATTCAGAATAAAAAAAATGAAAATAATGTGGGCTAAAATGTCCACGACCAATCCCATGCACACGAAAAATCGAAAATTCCCACTCACATCGAATTCAAAGAAAATAACGAAAACGTGGAGATTGAATTTACGAAAATATCTACTTGAAACATACCATTACCCTGGATGATCCCTTCTTAGTTTAGATGATTCTACTAAATTTCAAATTGCAGTCTCCACTATTTTTTGTCCCTTATAAAGGATAAATGAGAAATGTTAATTTGTATCGAATAGAAATACCAAAGAAACGAAAAGTGAGTATTATTGCTGCATTAGATCAAAGATGTTCTTTCACCGTTTAAATTGAAAGACATGTAATTTACAAGAAAAAGAAGTTGTAGACCCAAATGTATCAGCAAGTAGTGAACTTGAAAAGATATGCTTAGTTTACTTTTCTGGAGCTACAGTCACCTATGGGCCTCGGCCTGTGCGAGATGCGATACAACGTCGCCTGACATGTACGCGTACGCAGTCATCTCAGTTTCCTTAAAAATATATTTTTTCGATCAAATTTGCCCGCCATACCAGATTTTTCGAGCAGAGTGAGGTAGTGTCATTTGCACATTCACATTGATATATTAGTCATACATGGAAAGCTGAGACACAGAGTAACGAGGGAGGACAGGGTTTTCATTTTTCTGTTGCTTGGTGGCGCCAGAGGCATCCCTAGAATTTCACCGATGTAGACTAATTTTTCAATGACCCATATGTCTCTGTAGTTGGAACGGAAACCCAATAAAACCCATATTGCCCCGTAACTATATGACTTCAGCTATCCAATGATAACATGTCCATCAACTGCTGCGGAAGAAATTTTTGTAAAGAGTTTGTTCTCTTTAAATATTTGAATGTCTCTATCTGGTGACAAATGAACTAAAAAAAAATGTTTCGCTGGTTATAAAGACTGGCCGTCAAGGCATACGAGCACATACCAAATAAACTTAAGAAAAAATACGTCCGATTTTGGCAGGTTGTTTTTCAAAAGAATCCCTTACTGATGTCTTTGCAAAAAATTTTACAAAAATGTCCTACCAGCCAAAACTCGAAAATTTCCAGGAAAAGCGGCAGTGCAAGTTTTCAAAGAAAATTTCTATTGCTATACAAAGAGGCAATGCGGCATGTATTCTTGGAACTTTAGGAAGTAATTGAGCGGATGATTTTTATTTATTGTAATATTTGTTGATTGAAAAGATCGTTTTTTTATTGACTGCGCCGTATGCGAGCAGTCTTTTTTTTCGCTTTCAAAGAAGAACTTTTTATTGATCAGGTAATCAACGTTGCTACAAAATCCACTACTAATTCGCCTTGTTGCTGTCCACCTTGATCTGAGTTTATAGTTTCTGTTCATGTATGGGAAGTGTCAGAAGTAAATTGAACAAATTCCTTAAATTCATCGAATTTTGTTTCGTTTTTATTTCTAATTCTTTGCAAAATAAGTGTATTAGCATAATATTCATATATATACCGTGCTCAACCACGTTCCAAATTTTATACTAAATTTTACTAAACACAAAAGCATAATTTCTGGTTTCGGTTCACGACAAACGGAAACGAATTTTCTGTTAAAACCATTTTTCACAATCATTTTGATGATAAATAAATTACTAATTTTTGTCACTAAATTCTACATTATGTATAATATGTATTACCTACGACGACTTAAGCGCTTAATGTTCATTTTGGCATTTTGATGAGAATTAAAATTTGTTTAGAATTTTCCATAAATTTGTTATTATTTCCGCACATTTCCTACACAAAATTTTGCTAAAAAAAATCCCATTTTTTACTTACTTAAATAGTCTTTAATTCGCCTTCGAATGTCTTTTAGAGTCTTGTCACCTCCGATACAGTTGCCACACCTCTACCATTCATCACATTCGTACCATTCGCCGTGGTCACATTCGTCGTGCTGGTTCTCGGCAAATGCGAATAATAGCCACGACAGTCATGCTGATGAAAGTGTTGAATTTCCTTACAGCCAATGCACGACGAATGCAAATTGCTGTCCGATTGATTGAATGCCGGACTAATTAGATTTTCGGTCGATTTGGTTATCGTCGTTGTTGTGATTGCCTGCACAAACTGTGACGGTGGCGGAGCATAATTTTCGATGTCCAACGTCGAGTAGCGACCGTATGGATTCTTACGCGGAATCGAATGTCTTTGTTGATTGATCAGTTCGTCATGTTGTAGTTTAGCTGTTGGCTGGGGTTGTTGCTGTTGTTGTTGTTGTTGTTTTTTCGGGCCAACTGTGTCCAAATATCCGTATCCGAAACCGTAACCTCCATACCCTTTCATCGCCAAATTGTCCCAGGATTTGGGTTTGTTGGTAATGTACTGTGCAGGACAGCCCATGTACGATGTTGGCTGAATTTGTGCGGCATGAATGTGATATCGATGAATGAATTGCTGTTGCTGTTGTGGTGTCATTTGGGAATGTTGATGTGGCTGGTACGATTGCCTGGATTTGGTGGATTGCTGACGGGAATTACAAGGTGTGTCGGTATGAGGATCCCAAAATAGTGTATCGGTACTCAGTGACGTGCTGTAGGACGTCATGGATTGTTCCGCTGCGTTTCCTATGTCGCTGGACGTACATGAGTGGAGGCTGCAATGTGACGCTAAACCTGCACTGATGTCATAGAAACGAGGACGGTGTGTCTGTAAATTCCGATAAAATTCGTTTGAACCACGCCCACTGTAAAGATCCGACTGAAATACTTACATGTTTTTCGTTGTGATTTGTGTTGTTGTGAACTGGATGAGCAGTTGGCGATGCATGTGACTGCGATCTAGGCCGTTGAGTTCGTTCTTTGGTTTCTTTATCTCGATGCTTGTGTTTATGGTGATGATCTTTGTGGTGTCGGTTTTTCCTTCTGTTTTTTTTTTTTTTAACGAAATAGAATGGCACATTGCCATCATCGACTAAAAATTGTTAAAAAAAAAAAAATTTACCTCGTTGGCACACAATGAGGATCACAGCAAGGACTAGCTAAATCGTAAGCATCTAAGCTTACATTGTCTCCATTGGTTTTGTCTTTTTTCTGGCCGACACACGGGTTGCATGAATGGCCATGACAATGTCTCGATTTCGATGATTTTTGCTCGGTGTGCGGTTTATTTTGATGTGCTGGAGGTAATGTAGCATTTTGTTGTTGATTATATTGTGGTGGATGACGATAGCCTGGTAATTGATGGTGAATGTGCTCCGAGCTCGAATTGCTTCCTATTAGTTGTTGATGATCGCTTTTACTACGGGATGGTTGACCTATAACTAAGTATTCTCCACTATTTACGGCAGACGGTCTCAAAATGTAACGACAATGTGGATCCAAATATTGATAGGTCAACATAAATTGCGTCGTTGGCGGTGCAGTGCGTTGCTTGCTTGATCTGGAACTGTTTACGTCTTCCGTCGAAAGTGTGGGACGACAATATGGTACTTCGGAATCATTGGGTGATGCAATATTTTCACTGCCATCCGTCGGTGATGACGACGACGCTGTGGTTTTCTTACGAGCGGGAAGACTGTGTGTTTTCCATTTGCCTTCAAGGATTTCACGCTCCCGAAGACAGGTCCGT
The DNA here is from genome assembly GCF_014529535.1 of Bradysia coprophila. NCBI lineage: Eukaryota > Metazoa > Arthropoda > Insecta > Diptera > Sciaridae > Bradysia > Bradysia coprophila. Next base: position 2,635,195 of record NW_023503608.1, on the reverse strand, counting down.
TCTAATTCGTTCATTTTTGCATTGAGAATATTTTGTAATTGAATGTAGCGCATATGCAGTTCGACTTTACGCACACAGTCTTCGAACAATACAACCATTCGCATTCTAGTATCACAGTTTTTTATAAACGCCACCAATGTCTTGTGATCTGCCTTTTCCATATCAGCTCCATTTATCGATAGTATAACGTCCCCTTCACGCATACCCGATTTGTATGCAGGACCATCGTATTCGACAAAGTCAACGTAAGTTATCATTTCCACCTAATGAAAGTACACAACAAATCAGTTAAATTTTGTTCTTTTGAACATTAATTGCGGTCAATAACCTCTTGCTCCTTCTTATAGTGGATGCCATAGCTTTGAATGGTAAACCCGTACGAACCATTTTTCTTTTCGATAATAATGGTACGACGACGACGATCTTCTTCGGGCTTGGTAACTGGTGTTCTATCCGTTTTAGCTTTTTCCAAAGTATGCGTTTTCTGGAAAAAAAGAACGATCAATTAGACGATGAATTGATATGTGTTCGCCGTTCTCATAATAGTTTAAATCGATTCAAAAGGTAAGTATTTTTAAGGTAGGCTATAAGCGCTACGTGCTAGACAAGCCCCAACTTGGCTAGCCTAGTGTATGTGATATGTATACACCAGTAAACTTTGTTGTTTACGTATCTGTTGTGGATGGTAGATCTGAAGCGATTTCGCGAGTTGTAACCTGAACGAAGTGAGGGCGACAAGCGATGGTACCTGAAGTCAGTTGTCCACAACAAATACGTATATACAACTTCTATCGGCCTGAGTTACGAGGCAAATTCTGAAATTTATGCCCAATGCATGAAAAAGTTATTAAGTAAGCTAGCTGAGACTATGCTGGCCTTACCCTCGTTAGCCATCACCTCAGCCTATTTTAAGCGCAAATTCCTGAGTAATCATTCTGAAGAAAATACTGAAGTGACCAAGGTCGCGGAATGTTTTATCACCAGAGTATGTGCCATTATAAAACGCCGCAAAAAAAAAAGCTTTTCAGTCCGTATAACCTTCACAATTGTATTCATTTACAATGGACTTAACCACACTACTCAACTATTTAGTTAAATACAAACATAAGGCAACATCTCGGTTTTCATCTTTTTTCTTTTCTTAATTTATTCATGAACTTGAAACCAATATAAATAGGCCATCCGTTTTCTTTACTTCGCTTCTCAATTTTCTGTCTATTCTATTCACATTGAATAGATAGGTCATGCTGGTAATGACGATGTTGTATCTTCTCTATGATTTTACAATTAAAAAGTTCAATTCATAGAAATGTCTTTCATCAATTCCAAAAACTGCGATTGCAGTGACCTACTTAAATGAATTGCACAAGGCAAGGAAAATGTTCGTTAGAACTCTTTGATGAACCGCAAAAGCAAAGTAATTTAAATCTCATTCGCCATGGGCTAAAACTCTTTTCTTCCTTCCTAATGTTATGCTGATATCGAGCACGGCAAACATTATACCCTATACCCTATACATGAATAGGACAGTTTTAAAGATGACTGGTGTTTTTCAAACTAAGTTGATGGCAAAATGCTTTTCACTCTTTTTTATAATTTTTCTCTCCATAAATTTATTCATACAATTGACCCATTTGGTGTAACGTTTTAATTGTATACGCTGTTCAACCTATACAATTGATGTACGATAAAAAACTGAAATTAATAAACCTCGCACGCAAATCATATATTAGAGAAGCGTGATTCATTTCTGGTACAAAAATCACACAAAATTAGCAAAACAAAATGCAGAATAAAAAAGTACTTCCGGTAGGCGTCATATTTCAGTCGTTACCTATAAATGGTGTAATATGTACAATGTAATACACCGTGTATGTCTCTCTTGTCTCTTCATACTCAAAAGTTTTAATGTTAGTGGCAATATCTGTAAATATTGCACCTTCATTAGCTCAGCTAATTTAGCTGTACGACATTTCCGTTAATATCTATTTAGAATTTCCGGTGATTGAGTTTCCCTATGTTATTTGTATACTGATTCCCATATATAAGCGAGTAAGGTATGATGTAAATTTTAGAAAATTTGGGTGATATTTGTGAGAGTTTTTTTAGTTTGAATTTAACACATTTTACCATATCTAGGATCTAAGATGCTTCATCACTGTCAGTAATTATAGAGTCGAGGACGAAAGCTTCTATAAAATGGTTCAATTTTGCATATTTTGTTTGTCTAAATATGCGTCCCATCCGTAAGCAGTAGATATGAATTTTATCTTTCCGTCAGAGAAACTCTGTAAACATTTTTATTGCTAATTGTATAGCTGCTGACACAATATACATTTTGTTGCAAATAATGGTCTGCCATGAAAACAACTCTACGGTTCTTATGTACTTTGCCAATGTCTTCCAATGAAAGAAAATAAAATTCTAAGACTCAAGCTGCGAGCGCACTTACACCGTTTAGCTCTCCGTTTACGTTTTAACAATGGAAAGTGGGAGGAGCTTCCATTGTTCACTCGTAAACGGAGTGCTAAACGGCGTAAGTGCGCTCGCAGCCTCATTCTGAAAGCACTTTTAAAGGACTTTTCATAACACAGGCGAGAATATAGACATTCTCTCCCCTCCACTGAAACTTCAGAAGCCTTTCTTGTGAAAAATGTTGAAAATTGCATTTTCTCTGGTTAATTGTGGCCAGAGCGTAGCGAGTCGCTAGCAATGCAATTTACAAATTTTTATGAAATAAATATTTTCGCGTCCGTAAGGCTCGGGCTCAAAACATGCACACTTCAAAACCACAATTTTCTTCCTATTACTCTCCCCCAATCAACACTTCTCTTTTCAACTTGAGCTGCCGCATATAAAACGTTGCAGTTTTCTTCGCAAACTAATATATTATTGGTGGTTAAGAGGTTAAGGGAACAATGGGTACTGTTCATTGGGCAGATTTCTTTGAAACTGATAACTTGTCTGGATGTCGACCTGCAGTTCTTAGAACAGTGTTTTAGGACCTAGAATCTAGGTACCACTTTTGAAGAAAAAATTAAGAAGCTTTTCATGTTAAGCAGTTACATAAAATGTTTATTCGTAGGTATACAAGGTACAAGTATGTTCGAAGGCTTGAAATAGTTATTTATGACATCGAGCTTTCAAATTTCGCATATTATGATGCCGAGTGGCATAAATATAATTAAAAAAATTCCATCAATTTTTACCGGAGATGATTCCAATTCATTGTCGCTGGAGTCAGCAATGTGATGTCCATTTCTACTTCTACCACCCTCAGCCATTTGGGTGGGAGGTAACGTCCCACACAACGAATTAGATGAGTGGATTGGTGTTGGTACACTGCACATCGGCTTTATTATTATCTATCGACTGAATATTTTTATTTTTACATTTTTGCATACGGAAGTTCAACACGATTCACATTACATTATAGTAGAGCCACTGTTAGAGCACTGGCCGTCTGTTTTTTTTTTTAATTAACTAAATTGTTAAATTGAATGGTAGGCTGCACATCTGTTGTACATCTTAATTATCGGTACGAGATATTAAAGTTGGAAAGATTATTTGTTATTCCAGTTATAAATCAAATTAGATTTGAATAATTTCGTAATAACTTTTGCATCGTCGACTTCTCTCGTTTACTCTTCGATGCACAAACGCTAGATATGAATGAAACTTTTAATTCAATCTGTCTGGTAGACTGATCTCAAGCATTCCTATGGAAATGAAGAATGTGCTCTTCAGTCAATCGTTGTTTGTGGTAATTCGCGAAATATTATGTAACGTAAAGAAGATTCGAATAGAATCCTCTAGTCATCTGCTATCGAAAACGACGACAATAATAAGAAATGGGCTATGACTGCAGTTTTTTGTGTGATAAAAATATTGAAGTAAAAGATTTTTTATCAAAACACTAGCAGATACTTCAAACAAATGAAGTAACAGATTGACTGATTAATTCTGGAAAGTTGATGTTTTTGTAATCTTTTTGAAGATGACGTTCAGGCTAAAAATGCATTACGTCTCTTTGCTTACATTTCGGAAGTTTAGGTCGACATTCTACAAAACCTTTTTTTTACAATTCAATCCTTCGACTCATCATATTCAAGATGATGATTCTGTATCACCGTATAACCAGTTAATTTGAATTAAAACTGGAATAACTTAATAATACGAAACAGACACTTTGGAATATAGCTTCACGTCGACTGTGCAAAATTAAATTTGGAAGGGTTCAACAAAACATTCTATTTCTGAATTCCTATATTTATGGCCTTTGTCGAAAATAGAAATTATTTCACACATTCTGTCACTTCATTTCCACTTTTTATTATACAAGATTGATATCCAAATATCATGTGAAACCTCCATTGTTTATTGATTAAATTAACAACAAAAAAAAACTCTTCATATAATGGACTTTTGAGTCACAAAGGTCGAAATAGAAAAAGCATAAATTATTAGTTCATCCACATCAATTTGCTTTATTAAAAAAAATTCTTCGTTCTCTTAACGACAGGTCACTGTTCAAACGATATTATCAGTAGAAAAAGCAAAGAACAAAAAAAAAATACCCCAGCTGGTCACCGATACCCGCCGTCATATTTTCAGAAACTATTTTCTACCCGAAGATTCAACTTATGACTGACGGAGACACAGCATTGTTACTTCTATCATACCAACACAAGAGAGGTGTTGTGAATTTGCGCACATGAAAATCTATTCAAACCGTTTTATACACCACAGCCACGGCGCATGCCTTATGCTTTTCAGCTTTCGATATTGCCAACGGAGTATGAATAATTATGGTTTTGGATCGGCTTTCATTATAATGTGTATACAATAATATGACCGGCATAGTTCGTTGAGTAATTAATTTGGCGAATTTTACATGCATTAGCCATTAAACACGTGTCAGGCTGTTTGATTGAGGGTCGTATACAATGATAAAAAAGATATACGAACCGTTTCGTGGAACAGAAGAGACACAGAACTTTTGTTAGATCAACATTGTAGACGTTGTGGCAGTGGTGATGTGAAGGACAAACATATAAGGCTGCGGAATGTAAGAAAGTGTTGAACTTTCGAATAAGCAAACCTCCTGTTGAACTTAGTAAAAAAAAAACTTTTCTGATATAAGTCACTATGTTGTTATAGCAACTATAGTAACTCCTTAATCGTCTAATTCTTTAAGGGTTGTTTTCTACGATATAGGATGTTTATTGTTTAATATATGTTATGGCGCCTTCCAATCTTATTATCTTTTCAACGGAGTAAACATTCGTTTGAATATTCTTTTTTCGCTTCTTTCAAGATCTTTTTATATTGTCAGGGTGGGTTAATAGAAGTCAAGCTATGTGTCATTGTGATTGCAATTATTGCTATGATTTCAGCTCCACAAGTCGAAGTATTTGTCAATATTAAGAATGAGCACTGATAGATAAAAAGAACGGGTGTGGCTCGTTTTGTTGTCGACATCAGGCGTCAACTGGGTACTAGATATTATACTGAAGTCAATACTCTCTCTAGCAAACAAACTCTCAGCTCTCTGTGTCAAATTCACACCTTATTTCTTTGTATTCCACAAACGCTTTTCTACATTTTGACTGACTACGCTGTGATTTACATGCAAATTCCAAAGGCTACTTGATTCTTTCACCACCTTAATAAAAGTAGTAATAAAATGTAAATTAATTTTGTTGGATTCGTGCTGTATGCCTTATTTTATTTATCGTATGGTATAATGACTCTCACAGTACAATAAGTATCACATTGTCAGTAACTTAGATTTACACCATCTGTACTTCAACTTTAATGTGAACTTAAAAACACTTGAGAGATGCCAGGAGGCCGTAAGGCAGGTCTGGCTTCCGTAAGGTAGGCTTTTTTGTAAAGAAATAGACAGCCCCAAAGAAATTTGGCAAAACTACGTAGCTGTCACTATAGTCACCTGTATGCCTTATTGTTATTATTTTTGAAATAAGGAGCGTGTCGAACGCCTTAGCTTTAAGGTACGACAAGAAAATTATTTATTAATTTATTTCAAAGTTTGAATCTGAAGAAGTACAACACGAGGCATACACATATCAGAAACCTGGAGTGAAGACTGTGGATTAGTTGTCATGTCTGGGTTCTAAGCTTGCCAAAAGCAACAAAAATTCGAAGACGAAGACACATATATTGTTTTTGAATGACATTAAAATAAATAAATGAATAAAATTCTTCGAAAAAGTCGAATTCGGTCTTTTTCCCGCAGTTTCCCGTTATAAATGGACGTTCCGGTTGAGAGTGGGCTTGTTCGAAAGCTGAGCTTAAGTACTTTCGGGTAATGCCTAGTTTGATTAGATTCATTGATATATGTTTGCAAAAATTAGCAAGAAAAATTTTCAAAATCTGTGTGAACTTTAGTCAGGTCTGGGCTGGTACTGATGATGCTTAATGTGAACCTAAGATGCTAGTCGTAACATACATTGTCTAAGCTTCCCATTGATAACTCATTTGCAGTGCTGATGATTGCTGGCGAGTTTTACGAGTAGCGGTTGTACTAATATAAAATTTTGTTATGTCGACAATCACCAGAACTGCAAATGAGGTATCAACGGAAAGCTTAGACAATGTATGTTACGACTAGCGTGTTAAGTTCACGTTAAGCGTCATCAGTACCAACCCAGACCTGTATAAAGTTCACACAGATTTTGAAAATTTTTCTTTCACAATTTTGCAAACATATATCAATGAATCTAATCAAACTAAGCATGACCCGAAAGTACTGAAACTCAGCTTTCGAACGAGCCCACTCTCAACCGGAACTATCATTTATAACGGCCAAAAAATTCGGACACTATCTTTCCAACTTCGGAGATCTTCCGCCAGCAACCAGGTGTGGCTCAAGACTGTGTGAGGGCTGTTTTGAGGTCTACTGGCAAAGACCTTTCAAACCATGTATATATCCATCGCAGACGAAATGGGTCCGATTTTGATAGGTGGATTTTCAAAAGAATCCCTCTTAGCTGATTTTTCATTTGCATAATATTCTCTTTCGTCCACAAATCTGCTAGTATATTCCTCTGATTAGCAGCATTCTCAGCCGGTAATCCGAAAGCATCCCAACCCATCGGGTGAAGAACCTTAAATGACGCAAACAGACGCTGTAATTGAACATATCATAATTATGGAAAGGAAAGTATTGTTATATTTTTCCCGTTCAACATTGACAGTATATAGAATTTATCGTCAACATTTGCGGGGTTGAACCTAGTTGTTTCTAATTTATTACGCCAGTGCCTCTCAATGTCATGTTTCAATTTAGAAGTCAGGTCTTTTTGCTTGTGGAATCCAAAAATTTATTTATTTCACTTGAGTTGCATCATTGTTTACAATTGGACAATTCCTCGAAGCTGGTAAGTCCTGTTGATGCATTGCGATTAATCAAATGAAAACTATTTCTCGGGATGTTTATGTAGCTGAATTTGTATAGCATCTTTAATGTCATTCTTCAAAAAGTCTTGAAATATCCTAATTCAACCGGCCAATTTTAAGCAAATACAGAACTTCTATGACATTTGTAATGAAAACAAACAACATAAAATCATTCACAAGATTTTCAATTGCCACAGTACTAGATTTGAGGAATGATACTTTTAGGAAGCGGAAATTTCCAAGGCCCTTGGAAATTTCTTTCATTTCTTTGCTAGACATCTTTACTTTCGGAGTCTCAGGTCAATTAACAATCGAAATGTGACATTTTTGTCGTCGAGAATTTATAACTTTATGACTATGAGCATAGCCCTTCGTGATTTTTGATTTTCTCGAATTGTTTAAATTTTGAGAAAATCCAGAAATTTTGTATGGTGTCCGTAACAGTAAGGACTCTTTTTATTCACCTGTAAAGACTCGCAACGCCCAAGAATTCGTTAGCGCTGGGGAATCCTTTACCTACTCTAGAAGACTCGATGAGTATACCACTCTTGGTTTCTGCATACCTTTTCTTTGGAAAATATTCTGATCTCGACGTCAATAGTTTCTCGCCACAAACTGCATTTAAAAAACATCAAACAAACACCCATCAAGTGTTTAATTATCCACATTTTATTTACTCATCAAAATATTCAATACCCAGAATTCCAATTAATCGTATAGAGCAACTTCTCGTTACCCACAAACTTGTTGTAATTTTCAACAAATAATTTTACGCAATCTTTGGCACGACTGACGGCAGAATTATGAGGAGTGATGAATACATTAGGATGTGACCACAGAAGACTGTTTTGTGGTAGCGGTTCAATTTCAAACACATCCAGAATAGCAGCACTAATCCACCTGTTATCTATTGCTTTGATGATGTCTTTCTCAGATATCAAAGTTCCTCTGCCAACGTTGATCAGCACTGGGCTCTTGTCTTTACACATTTGAAGTATATCGTTGTTTAACAGACCCATTGTCTGTGGAGTTGATGGCAGCACGCTAATAATATAATCGCTTTCAGGAAGAATGTCCTCTAATTTAGTTGAATATTTCGCCAGAGGGATCTCTTTAAAGTTGCTTATGTTGCCCGATTCAGTTCGTCCATATCCAGTAACTTTGGATCCTAGAAGCGAGAATTTTTTAGCAACAAACGATCCAATGGCTCCAGTACCACCAAGAATCGCAATTGTAACCTCATTAACGGTCCTGCAATCCATATCCAGTTGCCAAATCTTATTCTGTTTGGTATCGATGTAGTTCTGGAACAACTTCCTTTCGTGTATGATGATATGAGCGATGCAGTAATCGAATATTAGTTGACCGAAGCTCTCACCCGAGAATCTCGTAATCGGACATTGTGGAGGTTTTTGACCCGTTTCGGAAATTACTTTCAAAAACAAATCTATACCGGCCCAGGTGCTTTGCATCCATTGTATGTTTGGTAATTTGTGAAAAGTTTGCACCAACAAATTTGGATCGCCAAAAACGATTTCTGCATTTCTCAAATCATTCAACTCTCGGTCGTCGATTTTTAATCCTCTAGATGGTTTCCCAGTGCATTGTCTTAATTCTATATCAATGACTTGGCAAGCTGGTAGAGCTCTTGCTGTTAATTTCGCCAATTCGGGTATTTGAGACAAGATATAGATAGTTTTCGACATCGCGAATTTTCTTCGGTTAAACACTTATGTAAGCTACACCACTACTCGAGTCAACAACCCAATGAATAAACACTGATAACAAAATCAAATAATAAAATCAAAAAATATGTCTTCTCACGTAGACGTATCAAACTTCACTGATTCTGTTGTCATTTTTCGAACATATGTTTATTGTAAACATCGCACCGAGTCAGGTTGTCGTTTACCGAACCACATTCCGAACATTGAATTAAATTGATCTAAATAAGAAGTAGATTCGATTACTTAATTACACATTGGTGATATGTCTATCGTCTGCAAAAAGTTAAGTTTAACTTCTAACAGAAGACTTTTTCAAACCAAACATAATCCAAAAAAAAATTAATAATTTGACCAGCTTATATGGATCAGATGAGTTTCGTCAGTGCATTATCTGAGAGGAGCATTGAACAGTTCAATTTGAATTCGTGAAAGATGTTAAATATATTTGGAATGGCTTAGTAGAATATCTATCTAACTAGACCTAGATACTAACATTATTTGCCACATTTAAACCGACTAACTACTAGACTACTAGACATAGATACCTCGGTCGTAAGCTTTGACCTTCTTGCTGAATTTCGTAGTGATTCCGTGTCTTCAAATTCTTGTTTTTTTTTATCATGGAATCTAGTAAACTACTAAAAATTTACGTCACAAAATCGATTTAGTATAACAGCTAGAGGAGCGATCAGAACGATGTATTTACATTCAAATTCAAAATCGGTCCAAAGCTTTCAAAGCTCTGTTAACAGAAAAAGTCTATATCAACGAGAGCTTGTCTTTACAGCCAGATGAGACTCATTTTACTTTATTCGCGTTATAGGTACGACTAAGTTTAGGAAACCTGTACCCAAAAAAATTATCTTTTTCTGTATCTAGGACTACATATAGTTGAAGGACGGATGAGTTAATTTTTTCAGACAATTTGAATATCCCACCCATTTATCTGTATCTAGTAAAAGTTAAATCATAAGGATCAGAGAGGATAATAGCGATAATAGCTAAGAGCTATCAAAATTTAACAGTTCTTCGATATTCCACTTAACTGCGTAAGTAAACATTTAAATACATACACAAGAGCCGCATGAATTGAAGTTACAAATTCGTGCAATAGATTCCAGGTGGCTCTCTTTCTCTTCCTTCTGTTTGACAGGTTCTCTGCAATAAAAAATGTTTTAACTAAAAAGTGACAAGAAAAGTTGAAATTTCGGAACAGCTACCGCAATGGTGAACTGTTTTCTCTGCTTAGTTACTCTATCGAAAAAGTGTGCAACGTTTAACATACTAAAGTGCCATGGAGCGCATTCGAAAACAAAATACGGTGATTTGATCGGAAAACTGCTGGACGATCAAAAATTGGTGATTACAATATCAGAAGAGAATTACATTTGTGAGACATGCAATACTCTTATTGATGCATTCGATCGTCATTTCTATGAAGAGAATGTGATTAAACAGATTTTGTCGCGACAAGTCGGATTCAGCTATCTGAAGAACAGGGGAGTATCCCTGTCGATCGACAGCGAAGCGTTAGCTACATTCGACAAACGCTTAGACACTTATCAATGTAAACAATGCACATCGTTCAAAACAAATAAGATTGAGTTCGTAGCCGCACATTTCAAGGCGCATCAATGCAAATTAAACGACACCAGACCCGTAGTGAAACATGAAATCGACGACGATGATCAGGAGATGCCAATTGAAGAAATTCTGTTGAATCCTTCTTGTAAATACGAAGACCTTGACGATGACAATGAAGTCGGTGCTTCGTCAAAAGAATTGTACATGACGGTGGGTGAGAACTCTGAAACCAGTTTCGATGGCAACGAAAATCGTGAACGTAAAAGACGACGAGTTCATCGATCGACTAATGATTCCGTCACAAACTACACAGCCAGCACCACCCAGGCATCATTGCCAAAACACTTTAAAGATATTATAAAAGTAACCCAGATGCGGAATGCACAAACATCAGTGTGCCAAGTGGACAATTTATTCGTGATTGAAGTTCCGAAAATTGAAACGACTGGCTTTCATTTCTCGTGTAAAATTTGTCTTCGGAAATTCTTGCATCCTTCTAAACTGGCGAGTCATTTGCTGACTCATAAGGACATCAAATACAGTTGCAAACACTGCTCATTTGCGGTAATTTCATTCATAAAAGGGGCAATGCAATAAATTTCAACATTTTTTCTTCTGTCGCGTTAAGATATCCAATTATGAGGACAGTATGGTTGAACACATGAAATGGAATCATCCCGGTATGGACAGACACGACTTTTTGATGGATATTTCGGATGAATTGGCAAACACATGCTTCCGTTGTGGCTTTCACAATAACACTATTGGTCTGGCATGTTCGCATCAAATCGCAATCACCAGAGGAACGCAGAAGTTCGAATGCAAAGTATGGTGTTGTCGACTATAATTAGATCCAACCGAATTATCAATTGATTTGAAAATATTAGGTCTGTCACGGTGATTTCTATGGCTTTGAGAATCTACGGAATCACATGCACACTGATCATCAGCTTTGTAAATTTTGTAACAAAATTATCGCACATCGTTTCACGCAGCATAAGTGTTTACTGTCGTAAGTAGTGAACTTTTAGCAGTTCTTCGACAAAATAATCGCATGCCACCTTACAGAGAGAAAAACAAAAGTACGAACAATCAGGTCTACTACAAGATAACCGCATACGATTGGTTCCAAGGCAAGAGAGAAGATGTGAAGGATGTGGAACAGGTCGAACAAACTGTTCGCTTACGAAACGGCACAATGCAAGACAATTATGTGAAAAAACCATCGATTGACTATGCAGATGTTGATGCCCCAGTTCCTGTGATAATGAAGCTCATCACGTCAAAAGTGAAACCAGCCAAAGTTCAGAAGGTCAATTTGAAAATTCGGCGAAGAGGTGCAGAAGTGTTAGACGACAATCAGGATCGCATCAATACGTTCTTCGACAATCTGTTCCCGATGAATCGCGGCGAATCCAGTTCCGATACGGACGTCAACAGACTGTTCAGTATCGATAACAGATCGCAAACGGGAACTGGTGCGGTCAGATGTAAAATTTGCTTGGAAGAGTTTGTTTCGGCGCTGAAGCTCAAAGCACATTTGATTATACACAAGAATTTGATGTACAAATGCCAATACTGTCCACTAGAGGTACAGAATGTCAAGCGAAGAAATGTTCCAGCTTCAATTGATCAATTTATTTTCAGTTGGCGAACAATGAATACGGCATGCGATTCCATATGCGAACTGCCCACGAGGAACAAAGTAAATTTGACTATGGCATAGAAGATTCCGGTGAAATAGTGAATGTTTGCGCGATTTGCAGTGATAATGTTGAACCAGGGGTTGCATGTAATCACGAGAATGCGTTTACGAACGGAGTTGATATCAAGACGTGTCGGGTAAGTGGTTTCAGTAGTCTCACTCGTTCAAAACCTCATCTAGAATTCATACTAGCATTTGAACTGAAGGTAAAATCTAGCTAACTTGATAAAACGGGCTGGTGTTTTCCAAATTGCACTCCATGGTAGTAAGCGGTCTTAGGGAAGTTGTTCCGTCAAATATTGAATCTTAACAAAAAAAAAATCCTTGAAACTATCGGAAAAGTAACTTGGTCTGTGATTTTAAACCGAAAGAAGTCACAGTTTGCGATGAAAACAACTTCAATTTCAAAAACTATTTGAAGTCAGACGACCGCTTTATATTCAACTTTTTTTTTGGTCAACGAATAAACTAAGTTTTCTCTTCTAGAATTGCCCCAAAACATTTTATGGCGATCCTGCACTTAGAGAACATTGCCACGCAGAGCACGGTACCTGTAAGATATGCCAGCGAATGTTTCCTCGACCAGCTACTTTGGCTAGACATTATGTCAATCATCAAAACAAGTAAGTGGCAAACAGTCAAGTTAGACAGTTTTCAGATTGGAACACGCCCCCATGTTGACTTGTTGACGCCGCATGTTTTCTTATCGATAAGACTATATCTTGTCGCATACTATGCGCATAGAAGTGTCCCTACAATTTCATTCAATCTATGACCCTTGTCATCCATGTTAATTAATGTCTTCTCTTCACAGGGAATACTTCAAATGCCACACGTGCCAAAAAGTTCTTTCGTCAGTGGGGACGTACAAAAATCATCTGTCGGAACATACCGGTAACTACAGGTTCAGTTGCGAAGTATGTGATAAGAAATTCAATGTGAAGCTGAGCTATGAAGAACATTTACGGAGTCATGACATGGTAAGCGATCACATTTCGTTTTTCTTTATTTTTGCTATTGATCAAATGAAATGTTTCCCGTGCAACCCAACAGAAGAAAAAGTACATTTGTCACATTTGTGGTCAAGGTTTCATTCACAGTGCAACGTTTTTGATTCATAAAATCTGGCATCAAAATCCAATGCCGTGAGTTAAATTTTGTTTCGTGTGTCGATGCATTTGCGGTAAGACTTTGAACGTTTTTTTTAGATTTGAGTGCATCGTTTGCAAAAAGAAATACAGAACCCGATCAGCGCTGAGAATGCATGACAGAAAAGTGCATTTGAAGACACCCACGACATTCTGTCCGGAATGCAATAAGGGATTGTACTCCCCCGCTGATTTGAAAAATCATATGGTCGTCCATACTGGAATCTATAACTATCCATGTGATCTATGCCCTTCTAAGGTTTGTTTCGAATACTGCAAATTATTCCCTCGCAAACATTCTAATTTTCCGGGTTTTTTTTTTTCATTTTTCCACGTCATCTTACATTTGACTATCCTGATTCAATTATCTTCACCACGCATCGACTTGAAACAGTTCTTTCGATCGGACAGGTATGTTTTGTTACTACGACGGATTTATTGACAAAGATGTCTTACATTGGTTTCATTCACAGACTGCGTCGACATCGTAAAAATTGTCATGGCATTGAAGTTCCCAAAAAGCAAATCGAATATAAAGTCGCGATTCGACCGTTGCTGGGAGAAATGCAGTAATTCCAGGAGAGTCAAATTTTTGGCATTTTTGTATTAAATTTCTTTATGGAGGCAGTTTAATTAAACGTTTATTGAAATTCGTACCGATAAGTGTTGTGAATCAGTCCAGCAGTTTAGGATATTAATTTCAGATGTGCCACTAACACTAGGAGCTGGTAATTTCTAGTTCGTTTTTCGATTTATTAAAACATTAAAGTTTATGGACTGAGTCGGGTGAGACTCCCAAAAATAGTTAAGCAGATAATCGTGATCAAGACACATAAATGTCGTCACTCTCGAGAATCAAGCCATTTAATTGATGCCACTAAATCTATGTAAAATGAATGTTGCTAAATTTACTCAATTTAACGGGTTTGGCTACTCGTTACTCTCAAGGTGTCCAAATTGTTCTGGAATGATGACTTGAGTCTATGATACAATTGATGGCGAAAAAGTCAGCTGGGAATTGCTAACGACTTCATGTGACTTCTCAATTTTATTTCAATTTGTTACAGTTTAAAACACAATCACCCGACCTTCATCAAAGACCGATTAATTTTAAATGAAATTCCTGCACTTAATCTCCATAACCAAGCACCCTCACATAAACTAAGAATGAAATTGGGGCTTTGTTTCGTTGCTTATTTTCTCAAAATCAATGTCCATCAGTCGTTTCGTTCGTTCCAATACAATATTAACGTCATCTTTTGTCATCCCCTTGCAGGACATGGCTGGTAAGATCGAGATAATAATTTTTCCTGCAAACAATTTCTTAAATTCCATTAAATCAACCGAGCCAATATGTGCAATGTGTAGCTCACCTTTCTGAAAGCGTTTCTCTGCACTGCTCAGAAAGTGATAGTTTGAGACAACCACCGGTTGTATCATACTCTGACTGTCGATTGCCAGATGAAAGGCTCCCTTTTTAAACGGCATTATTTTGTTCTGTTGCGCTCGAGTGCCCTCCGGGAAAATAACAATTTTGTTTCTTCGACTTTGAATTGCTTCGGTTTGTGCATGCAATTGTTTCACAGCGTTTTGTCTGTTTTTTCGATCAATGAACAGAGAACCGCATATCCACATCCCGATACCAAATGGAAATACATACAGCACAATGTTTTTGGTTACACCAATCGGTCGACCGATCAAAGGCCATAAGTAAGCATCAACTAATTAATTGACGTTTGAATCTCCACTCCATCCAGTTTTATTGTGTACTAACCTGATAAATCTAAAATACTCTGATGTGGTGCAACGACCACCACACCACCCTCGTTCTTATCAACATTTTCAAGTCCTCTTACCTCGTATTCTAATCCCAACAACTGGACAATCATTCGGAAACTCCATGCGGGTAGCCTGTAAACGTTCCGTGATAAACGTTTTCGGACCGAATTTGTCGCTTTTTAAACAGAAGACTTACATTCCATTTCTATAATCTCGTATTGGGTACCGAAAAAGTCCTACATATGGTAGGATAGCAGAAGCAGCTGAAGCTGTCAAAATGTAAAATGTAAACTTTGCATAATATTGGACTGGATGCCGATATTTAAAGGTAACAAATAGAATGAACGAAAATCCGAAGAGTTCGTAGAAAAACTAGAAAGAAATTTGATAAAAATCATCTAACGATGTTTCGCTTGAGACACTTATTTTGCGTATAGTACCATTTTAAACAAACGAGAATATCGACAATTTCTTATGGAATAGTTTCTTGTAGTTTAATGCAAGTTTTATTCAAAGCGAGCGCTCAATATTGCACAAATCTGTTATAAGATGTGTTCGCGTACACCTCATATAGCGAAATACTTGTAGATATTTTTTAATTATTTTCTAGTCGTTACATACGAATAAGACCTGTGCTGCACGGTAGACTTTGTATTCGCGTAATGTGGCGAAGGTATACGAGAGTGTTAAGTAAAAGGAACGTATAAACATGGTATAAATTTGCATAATTTTTTCTCGGCTAATTCAAATTCAAACCAACGGTAACGAGCGTACTGTGATGAAATAAACCTTCACCTTACACACACCATTACGAAAATCACCTAATGTAATTAAAGAAAATAAATTTTAGATAATTTTTGCATTAGGTCGTTTTCGCATCGTTGTGTGAAGCTACAGTTACGAAGTAGGTTATAAATGCAACGCATTTACACTAGGCACGATTACAAAAGATTCATCTTTAGTTTTGTTGCAAATGTGTAGCGTACGTTGTGCACGGTTCATTTGAAACGAGATTAAATAAGGACTGTCGACACAGCTGCTGGTTCTCAGAAACGGACCGAAAAAATATTGGTGGTCGTCAGTCCTTATTTAACGTCGTTTCCGAGGTCGTTTCAAACAGACCGTGTTTGGCATGCTACCTAAGTTCTGCATATCCAGACGATTCAGAGATTACCTGATTGTCTCAAAATATAGGACCTTCACTTGCTTTATTTGTATGAAAATCAGACCATTTTTGTCACATCTGATATTATCACTTCCTCTACACGCATTAAGCCTAAAGCTTGTGCAGAATCAGCAACAGCTGAACATCTCCAGCTGGTCGACAAAGAAAACAATTCAATGGCAAGCTGTTGCTGATTCTGTACAAGCTTTAGGTTTAACAGATACACTCACTGTTATTACAACCGAATTACTGGATCTTTTAATGACTAGCAGTCAAATATCTTACTAATCCCACGGAAACTCGGTTTGCGTCAATGACAGTAGCGTTAGAACTCTCTTCCAGTAGTCTGTGCGAGTAAGATATGCTACGATAAAGACACACTTGTCAAAATAAAGATGTCTCAAACCATTACGTAGTTACTATTATTCGTATTGTTGTCGAAGATTGTACGGAATCATTTTGACTATAGCTATCTAGGTCAAAATCGTTCCGATTCGACCCGCTAGTTACATGATATACTTACTTATTCGCTACATTTCTAAAGACGAACTGTTCAAGGGAACGTGGAAAATCAATCAATACGATTTGCAATCTGGAACTTCTGTTCGCCAATGCCACGACTCACCCATTTCTATTGAATCTTTTGAATCATTCAGACTAAATAATATTGATTGATGAAAAGCCTTCATTTTCTAAAAATATTTTTTATTTTTATTTTTTACCCTTTCAATAATCCAAAAATGTGAGTCCTTTCGGTTTAATTTCAATTTCTTATTATTTCAAACACAACTGCATGCCGCCTGAGCCTGTCTACCAACGATGTATGTTCAAATGCTAAGCCAGGTGTGAGAACTCCTCCCTTGTAATTGATTGATTCGATCTCTTTCAAAATTGTGATTGCCGCTTGAATCAGAATAACAGACGTAGCTGCATATCCTGCCTCCGGACCACGCCAGCGACCAACAATTAGGCGTTCGGGTGGCGATTCCGGCTCTTGAGTCGGTGATTCCAATTTATCTTTCCAGCCGTGTCCCACAATGGTAATTTCAAAGCTTGTCTCGCTGACTTGCTTACGTGTTGGGCCGTTTAGAGAAACATTACCGACGGTAAATACCGAAGGATATCTATTAAGCAGTCTCCGACCACACGCAAACAAAGCAAACATTCCAAATATTAGGGCAATGGCACCCATTCCCAATACCTTGAACCATGAACCAACCACAAAATAAGCCGACATTTGAACGGGTCGCTTGTTCTGGTCGCTGTACTTTTGCAATTGTGTCCTCTTTACAACGAACTTATCAGTTTCCCAAAAAGGCACGGTCAATTCCCCGATTTCTGGCGGTGTGTATGGCAAATACTTTTGGCTGCATTTGTGTCTGAACGTTGGGAAGTCTTTTTTAAAGAAACCACTGTAAAGCTCACGTCGGACTCGTTTCAAGTCACTTAAATTAGCGAAAAATTGGACTGCTGAATCCCAAGTTCCGTGATTAATGACACTTCCACTTTCACCAGCTATAATTTTGGCAAACGTTTCGATCCAGGCAATTTCACCCGAACAATTTTTTTGCAATTCACTGATTCCAAGATCAACCGGAATACTATCGAAACCACATGCACCAACAATCAAAACGCCTGCCTCCACAGCTTTGTCGTGATACTTGAGTTGCATGCCCTCGAGGAAAAAAGGTTCACCAGCAATATCAACGTGATGTGATTTAGCCTATTCAAGAAAGTAAAATCCCAATTTTTATTAAAAGTGACCGGCAACGGAAAATGTTATAAATCGTCCCACTTACCAAGATACAGCTTTTCACAACCACTTCCCCGTACAAGCTGTATGGTCCCACACAATTGATAATTATCCGACCCCGTTTGCACATTCTTAAAATGGAATCTTCGTCGGCAACATCCGCTACAATCACTTCGATTCCATCAACGTTTTTTCCTGTATACGTCGATACCCGATCCAAGACTTCTCTCGTCTTTTTCTCACTTCTACCTGCAACACCCCACGTCAGGTCTGGATTTTCCTTATCGATTGTTTTGATGAGATTTTCCACAACATATCCTCCAGTGTAGCCAGTTGCTCCGAACACAACTATATCAAGCCGATTTCCGCTTGTCATTTTAGAACCCAATACCTTGATTTACTTGTGAAAATACTGGACTTTCTTTCTGCTCAGCTGTTGAGATAATAAAATCGCTGATGTCATAAACACCGAAAAATGACACTGCGCGTTCGATTCACCATTTGGTATTCTTTTCCAGTGAGTATATAACACCTACCTATTAAAAATGTTGTATAGCAATGTCAACTGTTATTAAAAAGATAGGTCTCGGTTTGAACGCCTACAACACCAGTGATGAGTTATCTGTCTGGTGATGTGGTTTCTTGGGATTTTCGTGTGTTATGGCCTGAACGTAGTGAGGTCTACATACAGAGATGTCTAGAAACCACCTCACCTGACATACACGCTTATTATCTTTCATTTAAGGGATAGGAGTAAATGTTGGAAAAACTCCCGTTTTCGGATCCGACACAAAGTCTTGTTCACATTTTATGCCTTTCCGTTGCAAAATTAATTTGCATAAACTAATTATAGCTGTTGCCGAAAACAAAACCTTTTTTTTCAAAAAATATTGAATTCAATATTCTCGATTTCCTCACATAAAAAGATGTAACCGAAAGTTTTGAAGATCATTTCACAACTGGCATTGCCACTTTTATCTGATCACTGTTGATCAACCTTTATGCACTTATGGAAGTTTAGATAATTTTAATCGTTCATTTAGTAAGATGCAAACAGGTTTTCATTCGCCTATTATGGGTTAACTTGATGTAATCATGGTGTTCACCATTATTGAACACAAATATTTCTTGTTGGATTAGAAAAACAAACCAGTTTTCATTCCTTCAGCAACTTTTTTTTTTAAATCAATTAATCTTAATGAGTTGAATGATAAAGCCAAGTACATAAAGGTCGAAATTGATCATGTTTATCCATAGAGATACTTTATCTGAACCTGACCTGCAATCAGAATCGATTTTGACCTGATTTTGATCAAATTTAACCTGACCTAAATTGAATCAGAGGTCAAATGTGTATGAAAATGTCAGACGACTTGAGACATGGAACTAACAACGTTGACATCGTTTGTGCCTACCGTGAAGTGTATTGAAATTTTATGGTCTTATAGTTCCAAGACTGTACTCGATACAGCCTTTTGAGATTTTGTTTTTTCGAATTATTGTCCTACAGTTTTAAAATTGAGGGAGCTAGGCACTGGGCATAATATATTTTAAATCATCAGTAGACTTTTATCAATCGTCAATTTTGGGAAATTTTTTGCGGCGACGTTTTATCTAAAGTGTGCTCTCTAAGTCATCTTAGACTTTGATTCAAAACGAGCTACTTTTCAAACAGATCCCAAAAGGACGATATAAGATTTCAATCATTTCTAGGTCAATAGCAACGTCAAAATACAAATAGCCTCCAAATTTCAAAGATATATGCGTGTACGATTGCATGTGTTGTGCGTTTTTATTCACACTAACAAGTCATGACTCCTGTCTTTACGAAAGAAAGGCAACTCCTGTTAAGATAGCATTAACCTCCAAATATTCCTTATGTTCATGCTAGTAGCAGAACTGTGCTAGGTCCCTAAGTCCAAAAATGATAGAATTTCCATTGTCTACTCTAACCATTGATTACACAAAAAAAACTTCTTCCAGGCTCTACTCAACGCACTCCAGTGCTCTATTTTATTTTGTTAATTAGTTCAAACAAAACTCCATGACGCCTGAGCCTTTCCACCAGCGTAGTATGTTCAAATGCTAGGCCGGGTGTGAGAACTCCTCCCTTATATTCAATGGTATTGTTTTCCTTCAATATTGTTATTGCCGCTTGCATGAGAAAAATAGAAGTAGCTGCATAAGCGGCTTCTGGTCCACGCCATCGACCAACAATAAGTTGCTCGGGTGGTGAGTGCGGTTCCTCAGTTGGAGATTTTAACTTATCTTTCCAACCATGTCCAACAATAGTCATTTCAAAGTTTGCCTCCGTCACTTGTTTACGTGTCGGGCCGTTAAGAGAAACATTACCAGCACTGAAGAACGACGGATATTTGTTTAGCAACTTTCGACCGCATGCAAAGAAAGCGAATGTTCCAAATAGTATGGCAAACATGTACATTCCAAATGCTTTTAACCACGAACCAACCACCAAATAAGCGGACATTTGAATTGGTCGCCTCTTGTGTTGAATAAAATTTTCCAATTGGGTCCTTTTCACAACGAATTTGTCAGTTTCCCAAAACGGCACGGTCACTTCTCCTATTTCTGGTGGTGTATATGGCAAATATTTTTGCTTACATTTGTGGGTGAAGGTTGGAAAACTCACTTTAAAGAAACTCTCATAGAGTTCTCGTCGAACTCGTTTCATTTTACTTAAATTGGCGATGAACTGAACGGCAGAATCCCAAGTTCCGTGATTAATAACACTACCACTTTTACCAGCTGTAATTTTGGCAAAAGTTTCAATCCAGGCAATTTCACCCGTACAATTTTTTTGTAGTTCGATGATGCCAAGGTCAGCCGGAATACTATCGAATCCGCATGAGCCAACAATAAAAACACCTGCCTCTACAGCTTTGTCGTGATACTTGAGTTGCATGCTCTCGAGAAAAAATGCTTCACCAGCGAGGTCAACGTGATGTGACTTAGCCTATTCAGCAAAGTAAAATCCCAATTTTTATTGAAAGGCGACGAAAAATGTAAGAAATGGTCACACTTACTAAAATACAGTTTTTCACAACAACTTCCCCGTACAGACTATACGGTCCCACACAATTGATAATAATCCGGCCTCGTTTGCACATTTTTAGAATGGAGTCTTCATCCTTAACATCTGCTACAATCACCTCGACTCCAACGAGGCTTTTTCCGACATGCTTCGATACCTCATTCAAGACTTCTGTTGTTTTTTTCTCACTCCTGCCAGCAACACCCCAAGTCAGATTAGGGTTCTCTTTGTCGATTGTAGCAATAAGACTTTCAACCACATATCCTCCGGTATAGCCGGTAGCTCCAAAGACAATTATATCAAGACGATTCTCGTTTGCCATTTATGAAGTCAATGATTTGTATGAAAAAGTGAACTTTCAGCCTCTTGAGCTGTTTTGATAATAAATTGCTGATGTTACGGTAACACCCAAAATGTAAACTTTGATTTGATTAAGTCAGTATCTTGGCGATTGATTGTACCTATCAACCAATCACTGTGTTGAACAATGTCGCAAGCAATGTCGAGCGTTGTTGTAAGATATGGTTCACTCTTCAATCACCACTGATTGGATTGAGTAGAGTTCCCTTGGCTTGGCTGACCGTGACCTACCCTACATTTTATTTTCACGATTGACCTTGATGATCAGAAATTGTGTCGTATTTGCAGTGTGCTCTAGTCGGCAGGGATAGACTTTAGTCATTTTTATCAAAATACGTTTTATTAAAAGTTCTTTTTCGTGTGGTTTAACAAAGAAATATACAATGAACACTGCAGTGTAAATGTATTCAACTTACTGCAACAATTGAAGCATTTCCCGTGCTCTTTTGTAATTCCTAAGACTAAGCATTTCCTTCTTGTTGGTTTCAGTCAATCGGCTGTCGATGTCATTGATAATATCTTGCGATTTCTTAATAATACAATCACGTGCAGCACCCTTCGCACCGCTCAAATATTCCGTGACCAGCCACCACAAATCGTCATCGATGTTCGCCTCGTCGTACAGACTGTTTTGTATTGAGATTTGTCTGAGCTTTTCGAATTTCCATGAATCTCGGTCCGATTTCCACTTGTTCAGATATTCAATGTTCCGCAAAATTTCGCGCTCCTTCGAGCTTTGTTTGTTTACTTCAACGGTCTGCTGATGCTTCGCTCGTTTCTTCTGTCGACCTGTATCGATATTTTTGATATTTTCCGGTTTAAGGCTTTCATTGATTTCCTGCAGTGTTGGTTCATGTGTCTCTTCATCGGAATCGGCTGGTGCTACTGACAATTTAGCCTTTTTGTTACTGATGGCACTGTCTGAGGATACTTCATCGTTGTCGAACGATTTTCGTTTCTTAGGCGCTGTGGATTGTTACGATTTGAAATAATGTATTCTTTGGGTCACGCAAAGTCGACTTACAATTCATTTGACTGTTCGAGGATTCGGCTTTCTGAATCGTTTTTTTCTTGGTCTTTGTCTTCAGCATTGAAATGTCTTAAAAGAAAAATTTTGTCAAATGAAATATTATGAAACGCAGGTTAGTTAGTTCTGCAAAAAATTACCCAGTTTTTTGAACTTTGACGTTGGAGAGTCAGCTTCCAAGATTTCCTTCAACTTTCGCTTGTTTGGTTTCTTTAATTTGATTTCACGTTTGTCTATTTTTGCCATTATTTATTGTCCTTTAAATAATCATTAAAATTGACTATACACAGTGGTCGTGCATGTGTACTCGTTTGTGGATTAATACACGTACAGAGACTCGTTTGACATTTGTTATTTTTGACAGTCAGTGTAGAGCGCGTGTTAACCCATTCAGGACTGTGTTGTGGATATCGCATAGTGACAAAGGGGTCTTTCAAATTTAACTAACTCCCGAGAATATGTCTGTCGGTTTTATTGGAGTAAATTCAAATGAACTGAAATTGCTTTTGAGAATCAATTAACTTTTCAATTTAAAGAAAGATAAAATCATAAAGTTATACTCGAGAGGTGACATGGTAGCACTGTCGATTAAAGTAAACCACAAAAGTATATGGGAAACAAGACATGTTGAAATAATAACAGTGCCATCTTTACATCTCTCAAGTGAAAAAAAGGTGTTTACGTGAATAGGTATTGATAAGACCCATAGGTTTCTTCCAGGGCAGTTCAAAATGTGAATCGTCATCCACAGAGAAGCCAACACAACCTCACTTTGAAGTTGCAACGAACAAATTTGTTTAAGTTGCGGTTATGTTTGCTTCTGTGGATGACGGTCGGTTGTTTTCGGCCTGTCAAAATTCGTTTTTACCGTACCATGGAAGAAACCTATCGAAAGTGAATTTCCAACAGTATAGGCGCGACACGCAGCGTAAATTAAAAGCAAGAGGGACAAAAATATATATACAGTGTCTACCATCACGTATAAATCTCTGACAATGTCAGTTTTGGGTGGAGTTTTTGCAAATCGACACTTCTCAGACATACATAAAAAACTCATAAAAACAAGAAAACTCCTTCTCGTTCTTGCTACACTTCTATACTCACTATTTTGTTCTTCGAGACAATTTTTATCCTTAAGTCGAATTTTATGACTCGAGAGGTGAAATGATGGCGCTGATGCTAATCGCAACTTAAAAATTACATGGACACCCAGACGTGCTCAAGAAATTACACCGCCACTCATCTCTCGAGTGTAACTGTTTAAGTATACGCTCAATGAAAAGAGGACTGTTTATGATCCTGCCTGAAACAGTTATTTATGCAATCGAGTGATGTATGATCTTCACAAAATGCCAAACGAGTTGTCACTTGAGGACGCAAGCCAAGTGTAAGACAATGCACATTGTGTGCCTGAATAGCATTTATGACTTCTAGTTGCAAAAAACATTTTTCTCAAAAAAGACAACGAAAAAAACTGAGTTGAGAAAATTGAATTTTGCTGGTCAGTTAGTTTATACAGGGGTCATTGCGCTTTCTACTTTCATATACGCTTTCATGTATAAAATTCAGATATCTTTTTCCGATAAAGTCCATAAGTACGACTTCAAAACTTTTTATTTAACATTACTACGACCGACAAGTTTGATTGAAAATTCTTAAAGCTCGTTATTAAAAACTGATTACAGAGAATCCGTGCCATATTACGCTTACAAGCTTACAGATCTTAATTCTGCTGTAGGTGTGTCCGAAGTTTTAATAACGTGAATTTCTCTCTCCGCAGCAGGCTGCACTTTTATGACCTCAACTTTTTTATCTCCAGTCGGTCTAAACGCCACTCGGCGATATTGGGTGGGTTTCCATTCGGCAAACTGTGTTCGTTGTATCCGTGGCACCGTGAAGGCGTATGTCCACTATTTCCGATTGAAAAAAGATCCGATGTTTTCCATCATTTTCATTAGAGAAATTTTTACAAATAAACTTACAGAACCAAACAAAGAAGATATTATCAGGAGCAATACAAAATTTGGTAGTATGTTCATATTTGCACGATTGACAAATGATTACTGGTTGATGGATATGTGGTAGAATTCGTTAAATGTTAAAAATTAACAAACACGACGAATTCGTTTTTTTTGTACAAACACGCTACAGCTTGTGCAAACATGGTATCCATTTACTTAAGTGTTTTTCGAAACGTTGTTTGTCGCGTTATCGAGGAAAGATGAAGAAACAGAAAACATTATCTAATTTTAACGTGTTTTTAGACGAAATTTTTATTTTAAAAATTTCAACTTGTATGCACAATGATTCAACTTTTTTTTGTTTTTCCTATAAAATGAATAAAATACAAAAAATAAACACTGAAAATTGCGTCAATGGGTCCATGTTCGTATTGATAATTATATATCTGCAAAACCCGGTAAAAACGTTAAGTAGGGCAATAATTCGGAAAGGTTAATCATTGACAATGAGAACCTTGCTAAGAGATGTCGTTGGAGTGTAAATCAAAATATCTAAATAAGATGGGCCCGGGAACAACGTTGCTTTCCGAGTATACAAGCTTTAAGGAAAATTAAAGTATCTGAGACATTTTTTAAACTTAAGTATATAACCAGCCGGTGAAATGAAATTTTGACACAAAATGTATCGACCATCCGCCAAAATTTTCAGCTCGCGTGGAAAAGTGCAAGGCTGAAGCTTTGGAGAGGTCACGTGGATACAGGTACGCGGGTAACACACCATAGTTGATGATAAAATTACCGATTTTATACAAAAATTCACCTTCTGTGATGATTCTCATCGCCTTGATTATGTGGTAAATTTTTTCAGCGTATCTAATAAAATGGCGATCTGTGTGACCTCACCAAAGTTTACAGCCTTGGAAAAATGTATGAGAATTTTATTTCACCGATATTAGCATGATCGAAGATTTAAATTTCCTAACTAAATTACCTATCTCAAAAGATTGACTCGAAAGGCCATCGCTGATTCTTGCGGTAGTGATGAGAACAATTTCCACAATCTTCATTAGCCATAAGAAATTTTGACAGAAAATGTAAGGACTGCTAGCGAAAAAAGTGACAGAAAGTCCTAAACTTAGGATACCAGTTACCATTCCAATTCTTGGCGCTCTCTCAAAGTTTAGCAATTTAGGTTGAACTCACAGTCATCCGTTTGACATTTTAATTGACATTTCAAACAATTTAGTCTTAATTCACAGTCACTGTTATGTATTTACCTATTTACACGGCAAAACGGAATGAAAACGGATGACTTTGAATTCACACTAAATGACAGAATCAACTACAAAATGATTTCTTCATTAAAAGTCTTTGGAAATTACGCGTCACCAAGATAAGTCGTGCATCCAAAGAATTTTTCATGGCTTGAGCATAAATTTCGGAATTTTACTTGTAATTTATTCCCTCAGCATGAAAAGTTGTATGCGCATCTGTTGTGGACGGTTTATTTTAAGCACTTTCGTTTGTCGCCCTCACTTCGTTCGGACTACAACTCGCGAAATTGCCTAAAATATACCGTCCACAACAAATACGTAAATAACTATTAACTAAAGAAAGTTGAAGATCTTTTGCAGAAACATAATCGTACCGTATCAAAGAACCTAGACGCTGCACTCGAAAGTGTTAACACAATTGATTTCCTTTTGAAATAAAAATATACAGCTGACTGTCAACTATGTCAAATTTACGTTTGGAGGTTATGTAGTCGGGTCTCAGGCTCTTCAGGTTACTGTGGAATTGCAAATTATTTCCTAAACATTGTTCTATAAATCAAATTAGGACAGAAATCATGTTAAAACGTGCTGTACGGTCCCTTTTATCGCATTCCTCCACACATCGAGTGAAGTGTACGCCTATGAGTGCTGTTGCCAGTGAACAAGTAAAGGAAAAATGGGATTTGTATGCAGGCGTACTAGTTGAAAGGCTGCCGGTGATATCAAAATCGCTCACTAAAATAGAGCAAGAATATTCGGTAAAATTGAATTGTCCATTGCAAACGTCTTGACGTGACGGTGTGTATTTTTCTTACGATTTAGGAGCACTTGAAGCAAATTGAATTCGAACGAAGTCACAAGTCCGATTTTGAAATGCGCGACGAAAAGGACAAATTAATAGCCCAACTAACACAAAAAGGTAATATAGACGACGTTGATTCTGCTCTACAACAAACCGCTCAAGATTTGAAAGATGCCTGGCGTGATGAACAGCAACAGTTTCAACTAAACTCGCGCACAACGGATGCTGATCGTAAAAATGATGTGAAATCTGCCAACCGAAAGCTTGAGGAGACACTAATTCTACTGGTCGAACAAAAGCTTGGCAATGAAAAGCTTATGCTACTTCCGCAAGGTAAACGCTTAGACGGTGAAACAATGCGACAAACAGCTGAACGAGTGTTAAAGGAAAATTGTGGCGACGAAATCGAAGTTAGTTTCTACGGCAATGCTCCTTGCGGTTTCTACAAATGGAAATATCCAGAACATCAGCGCGGAGAATCAGTTGGTGCTAAGTTATTCTTTTATCGGTCAGCTTTCAAGAAAGGAAACGTTAACGGGAAACAGTCGAACTTTGAGTGGCTCAATAAGGGTGAATTCCAAGGAAAATTGAAAACTCAAAATCAGTACGCAAAGAGTGTATCAGAGCTGTTGCTTTAAGAGAATTTGAATAGATTTAGTCATAGTTTCATTGAGAACAAAAGTCGTTTCTATCTTTGGGCGATATTAGTATGGTGTTACGCGTGCCTACATTCAGAAATACTATCCCAAATATCACGGAAAATACACCTAAATTGATGACCTTCATTTGATTGTCTAAATCTTAAAGGGTTTATTCATCCAATGCGGGAAGTTCTTTTACTTGTGGTGTTAGCAGGAGACGACTATTAAGGCGATATCAAGCAATCAGCGGATGATAGACCTTGGTAAATTTCTTATATTCTTGGAATGCAAATCCCTTATTTTAAACCGTTTAAATTCAAATCCTTCGTTGGATTTGTTAGTACCGTACTAGCCATACTGGGAGTTTCTGATGTCTTTAAAAAAAAATATTTCCTTCGTTTATCTACAAACAGGTTGCCTCTCGCAAATGTTCTAGATTTGATACGAGTAATAGAAAGTACATAGTAAATCAAAGAATGTGTATGTGTAACAGCCAAAACTGTCCCACTTATATTCTTAAAATTGTCTTCGATTTGAATAACAAATTTTAAGCCGAGTGTTACCTTTAATTATCCACCTTTAGCTGTAATATCTGTCGCTTGAATAATTTTCTTTGGTCCTGGCACGCCCTTCCATCTCAGATATGAATTGTAATATTTCACCTTCTAAGCGATTGTTATATCGTTAATTCGCTCCCAATCTCAATATGTCATCATAATTACTTAATTCCGGTATATCACTGATATACAGCATCCTGTTTAGTGAGCGCTCAAGCATTAATTGCATTTTCTATCGCAACTGTAAATCCGTATCAGTTTCCAGGAGTTTCCTGTCGATTATCTGCGATTGGAAGATCCAGATCACCGAAGGCATTGAGGTACAATGAATCTGACATATCCAATTCTCCAACTCTTCAACGGCGGTCTAGCCAGTCAGTGTTTTCATGTTCATGTTCCATAATCTGGAATGTGTGCTCAATTATTTCCTTCGACTACTAAGCGACGTTGTTTTGATGAATTTCTGATGTTGTTTAAAGATGAGCATCTTCTTCTTTTGTGATCGTGGGACATTTTTTTAAAAAAATATTCAAAAATAGAAATGATTCCGAAATTAATCCGGACCTCCTCTATTATAAACTTCTAATTAAAAAATGATTTTTCTCAATCTGTTCAAATTTAAGAGATGCTGATTCTAGTCGGAAATCATCTAAGTGGTTTTTTGGTTGACATGATTTTCTTATCGTTATGATGTGATCGTATCGTTGTACCCAATTGAGAAACTGAGAAACATAAAATGATCGTTGGTAAGACTCCTCTCGACTCTCTTAGGATGCTGTGAAAAATTGAAGAAATGTATGTGATTGGATTTCAGGACTTAGTGGGGTCAGATGTGCCGGTTGACGAATTTTAACCTGTTAGCTATTTGTGGATGAGTGCTTGAAACACAGAGGATATTTCTTAGCATTGACCACTACTGTGAGCTGTATAATCTCCAAAGTTTAGTCCGATCGTATGTGCTTCTCTTATACAATAAAAAAGGTTTTGGATTTGATTGAATCAGTCGTTTCTCCAATTTATTTTGCTGAATTGATTAAATCAACAACAATTTTCAATTAGGAAGTGTTACACAGGTTATTGACATTAATTCCAAAATAAGATCCGAGATGAAGAAAAACAAAACAAACGTACAAAATCAAATATTGGGGGGAGGGGACTTGCATATGACATCAATGAAATCGATCAACCATCAGTTCGTTACAAACTAGTGACCCAGCCAATTAAATTTTTCAGTTCACGTTCCTTTGCCGAACACTCAACAATTTGAATATTTTGTGTTAAATGACTGAACTGGAAATCCTTTCCCTGCTTTCCCAAATAGACATCCTCACGATTAGCGGTATTGTCAACGGACTGCAAACGACTGGATCGTGTTGTTCGAATGAGATTTCTGTTGCGAAAGAACGAAAAATTATAAATTCAGTTAACAACCGGATGACCACTGACACCATGACGATTCAATTCACTTACAATTCTTTTTCCAGTAAATTCTGAACGACTACACTGCCTTTGGCCATTGTCTCGTCTTGTTTATTGCATAAAATCAAAATCGGTGTGGCTGATAATGCGTTGTCGGCCAAAATTGTGTATAAATAGCTGCGTAAACAATAATTAAAACAAGAAAGTTATAAAAGGAAATTGCTAAATTTGCAATTAAAATTTTGTAAATTTACTCGGCAACGTCACGAACATCCCGTTGTAATGTGACACTATCGATAACGAATATAACGCCTTTAGCCAAATACTTGTATTGATCTAAGAATTTGCTGCGTAGCCGCTCGTTTCCGGGAATGTCCACAAACTTGATCTGCCCCTAAATGGACACGATGTTATAACCATATTAGTATCAATTTATCGATAGGTTTTTTTCCAATTTCTATGAATTGGTTTTGTACTAACTTGTTCACCGTTATAAATTCCGGTATTGGCTGCAATCGATGTAAATGTTTCTTTGTCTTCGGAAAATAGCAACTGTGAAAATAGATACGTTTTCCCAGAATCAGATGGTCCTACCAGTAATATATCTGTGCGTGCAGTCTTTGTTTTTCTCCACAAAAACAGAATTACTGGAATTGAATAAATTAAAATTCAGTTTTCGACATAACCTCACTAGCAGCAAATCTGATTGGCTCACATAAACTTAAAATTAAAACGAATAAACTAATGACGTAGGGTAAATTAGAGTAATCCACTTCTCCCATGACGATATTGTCTGGAAAACCATTGTTATCGGTTGAATCCATTTTCAAATAATTTAACTAGCGAAAAAAAGGCCACACAAATGAAATTTATACTACTTCTTCTAAGAGATATTTGAATTGTAAACGTCAACAAAACACGACAATTTTGGTGGTGCCTGATTATACGATTCAGTGATGTCAGACTACTTTTTGTAATCAAAAATTCAATAATGCAAATCAAGGGACCCAGTCCATTACAAGGTTCTGAAAGAACAGGTTAAGACACTTAAGAAGGCGGGTGAAACACAAATTTTGACAATTCAGACATGTATATTGTTTGAAAAGTCAACTTGAAAACAATTTTTTTTTGTTAAGATGAAATCGTCATATAAAATTTTCCAAACCTAGTTGGCGCTACAGGAAAATTTTGATCACACCGCCTTCGTGATCAACTCGAAAGTGTCTTGACCTGTTCTTTCAGAACCTTGGTCCATTATACGTAGACATGTTACTAGAAGATTTGAAAAGCGGTAGAGCGACAAGAAGTTTTCCTAACTAGTGTGAAAATACGGCGACTTTGTCGCGTATTTCCAAGTTTGTTCCCAACTTATGCTAAAAAGCTTTTTTAATGAATTCGATTCCAGAACTCGCGTTGGAAACCTCCCATTCGCTAAAAAAGCTTTCAGCATACGTTAAGAAAATAACTAGCATAGTCGCTCTATAGATTGTAGATTCGAGCACTATTTCACAGGACTGTCAATGTCACAAGTTTCACAAGAAGGTCTTCTGTCACTTCACACGAACAGTATTGTCATGAACAATGTGATCGATAAATTTTAAATTTCTTAACAAATGATTTGTTTTTAAATTTTGGAGCTCGAAAGACCGACTCGCTGATATTTGCGGTAGTCACGATAAGAATTATCCGAGGAAACTACGCGAGCAATAATACTGGGACAGGTGCTATTTCGTATGGGTGACAAATAGAAGAAAATAGTACGTCAATGGAAGTAAGTGAGACAGACTTTGCCGCGTAGTTTCCCCTCGAAATTCCCACAATCTATAACAAGAGATGTCACTTTGGCAATTTACAGCAGAACTTCTCTGCCTAGCGAATTTGAATGAAAGAACAGTTGATGTGAAGCATGTATACCAAGTGTTCAATTCCATTTTGTAGTAGTAGTAGTAGTAGTGATTTATTTCAGAAATTTAAGATTTGCACAATTTTGAATTAAAAGAAGGTAAGTAAATTTCTCTTCATTAAACAAAACAACAAGCAAAATAATCAATTCCAGTGAATTTCTTCAATGAAGGAATTTGATTAATGATTTTGATCATTTAAAAAAATAAAAAAGTACTTAAAATAAGAAAAAGGAAGAATGCGTTATCCTTTTTTCAGTTAGACTAATGAATATAGCTTTGATAATTTATCAATTTGGGCCTTTTCCAATAACCATAACTTTAACATCTTCTTAAACTGAAGAAAACTAAAATCGTTGAAATAGCTAGGAACACAGCACATTGCAGAATAATGCGCACGCTGGAGCTTTAGACACCCTGGAAAGTAGTAAAGGAGTCGCTGGTTACTTCCAAATAAAATTTAAAAAATCTAAAATTTAATTTTTGATTTTTAGAAATTTATTTGGAGGTATTCCTCGACTCCTTTACTGATTTCCAGGGTGCCTAAAGTCGACAAGTCATAGTAAACAGACGTGGGCCGCAAAAGCTAATCCCACGTTTACCGATATTTTCCCTTCAAAAAGAGGCTGCTCTTAGATCTAACAATCTTTTGTGGATTATGTTGTATGAATCAATGAAAGTAGATAAGTAGGTATGGCCAGTCCATACAAATTTGCACTAGAAATGAGTTCGTTTGAGGTGGCGCCATGCAAATCCGTATGTGCTCCGGCTAGAACAAATTTGAACGTTTGGCCATACCTATCCATTTACTTTCATTGGTATGAATATGTCGTTCATTTATAACTTTCAAAATCACAACGAAAGTTTTGCAGCGCATGAAATGGTTGAAGTCATAGCAGCACTGATTGCATTCTGCAGACAACTTCATATTGATCCGGATAAAAACAAAACTAACAATTTCTGCTTGTCATTACCCTTCGAACGCTGAGACTAAGTAATTTCTGTAAAATTTACATTTTCATTTGATTTAATTTCGTGCATTACTTAAGTAACAACAATGGAATTGGGTGGAAATGACTGGATGTCCGCTAAGCATAGTACTGGCGTGAGTAACAATTTTATTCGTAAATTCATAGGTTAGGTAGTGAGTACGTATGGGGCATGAATATGCTTCGACATCGGCATACATTATGTTCGACGACCCAATTTTTAGAATGTAAATTTTATACTTTTGTTGTTAAGGAATCCAATCTGTTTCATTTTAGACCACAATTATGGCTGTCGAATTCGCAGACGGTGTTATAGTTGCGGCCGATTCACGTACTAGTCTTGGATCTTATGTTGCCAATCGAGTTACTGACAAGTTAAATAGAATCACCGACAAAATCTATTGTTGCCGAAGTGGATCCGCAGCAGACACTCAAGCTATCGCTGATATTGTACAGTATTCGATGAGCTATCACGAGTATGTGATCGAAATTCCTGATACTTGTTTCGTCAGTCACAGTTTTATTCTTCCCGCAGAAATCAGACCGGAAATGAGCCATTGGTATCGGAGGCTGCATCCGAATTTCGCAACTATTGTTACAATTATCGCGACTCATTGGTCGCCGGCATCATTGTTGCTGGTTGGGATAAAGAGCTAGGCGGACAAGTTTATTCGATTCCATTGGGTGGTATGTTGGTTCGTCAAAGTTGTACAATCGGCGGATCGGGCAGCTCGTATGTGTACGGTTTCATTCGGGAATTCTACCGCGAAGGAATGCAGAAAGACGAGTGCGTGGAGTTTGTTAAGAAAAGTACGGTGCACATTTAGCGAAAAAATTGATTGGGGAATTTCAAATTTCGATGACTTTCTTTCCAGCCGTTTTGCATGCTATGCATCATGATGGAAGTTCGGGCGGTGTAGTGCGCATCGGTGTTATAACTAAGGATGGCATTGAACGGAAGGTATTTTTCGCTCCACCTGAAGCACTACCGAATTCTACACCGGTTGTGCGTATGGTCAGTGCATAAAGCGATGTTTTTAAGGAAGAAATTTAAGAATGGATCCTGAATCGAAATAAAAATACAATTTTTCTGGTAAATATTTTTATGTTTGCAAATTCGGCGAGACGTTTTTAAAGGTAAATATTTATCGAAGAATCTAATAACGGACAATATTTGAGTAACCTTGGATACATGATGTGATGATTAAAATTCGAATATTGATGCAACTCAACATAACGAAACTGTGACCGGTTCTCGTAGGATCTTAATCTCTTAAAGCAAGAACCATTTTTAGATTCCCGTGAGGAATCGCCAACAAAAATCAGCAAAGTGTGAAGAAACGTCGAAAAACACAAGGAATGGTAAATTTGTCCCTATGGCGTTTCTTCACGTTTTGGAAATTTTTTTTAGCGATTCTTCACACTCTATCATAGGTTTCTCGGCAATTTATCACTGTTGACTGATTTGTTAAATTTCCTAGAAAAATCGCCAGAGTGTGAAGAAACGCCAAAATGTGACGAATCCCCCCAAAAAAAATCTTGGCAATACTTGCTGGATATTCCAGAAGTCTAACTCAATCAACTCTGATGTCTAGAATACGTGAGTGTTGTTGTGTCACTACTACCGCTGCCTTTTCTGTTAGTCTGAGTATGTTGTGGTGAAGAACGGGTCTTTGACAAAATTTAGTTCTATTGAAATAAAAACCTTCACGGCAGCTAACAACAATTCCTTTGGAATGCTAATTTACAGCTTATGAGCAAAGAAAATATTTTTTGTCATTACGACTTGGATCACCGATCATACGCTAAGATAAGACTAAGATCGGTACTGATACTGCGGATTTGTTGTAAGGAAGATATATTAACCATAACCAATTGAGATTCAGACTTAACGACCTTTTGAGTATTTACACAGTTGGCATAGTTAAACGAACTTAAAAAATGCGCTGCTCTTGCGCAAAAGAGCGATAACGACTTTAAGATTATCTAATCGAATATTCAATAAATTCATGTATTAAGTCAGTTCTGAGTACATTAGTTCATAGTCTCTTAAACAGTCACAAAGAGAGATCAAACTATAAGCAAGTTTGCAAGAGAATGGCTCTCAATACGGTAAGCCATCCGCCTCATGCTATTTTCTTAAGAACCAAAGCGAACTATTTTGCAGATTTTGCTATCGATTCCATTTATTGCGTCGATTGGACTGTATTTTACACTCTTAATACCGGAACACATTCCTTCGTTGTGGTCGACTGTCGTCAAGTGTTTACCGATTTTGTCCCTAGCACTTTTCACAAGACTGCACGAAGGTTTCGTCGATGAGACTAGAATCAATCGCAAAATTTTTACTGGACTCCTATTCTCATGTGTGGGAGACGCGTGTCTTATATGGCCGGAATATTTTTTGTATGGAGTCGTAGCATTTGGTGTGGCACAGATTCTTTTCATAAGAGCTGCTGGAATTGAGCCACTCAATCTGAAATTGGGTCTTGTGTTCATTCCGTATGCAAACATTGGTAAGCCATCGAGATATAAGCGAATGTGTAAATATCAAATTAGACTGGTCGATATGTTTCTTTCACAGTACTATACCTAATTAGAGCGGGAGTAATGGAACAGCCAATTGTACTTGCTGCAGCAGTTTTTCTGTATTCACCAATTTTGTTAGGTCGAGTTTGGTTGGCATGTTCTAAGTTTCTGCGACACCCTGGTAACTCGACGAATGCACTTGAAAGCATTGCAGCACTGTCGTTTATGGTATCAGATTCATACTTGTCTTTGAATCGTTTTTACTCCGTCTTACCTTATCATCAAGAAATTGTTATGTTCACATATTATTTAGCACAGGCAGCTGTAACATTTACCGTGCTTAATGAATCGAAGCGTGGGAATAAAAAGAGCAAAATAAAGTAGATGATCAGATGTAACGATAATTGTCTGCATTTGTATCTATATGATTTGGGATGAGCTTAAATTTTAATTGACCACTGTATGGCCAACGGACTACGACTGCAACGTTCTCATATATAAACTGTCTGTCGCTATACACTCGCGAAACTCATTATGAAAGTTCATTCATTTCACCAAGGAAATCTGAATGCCTGCCTTATACCGTCTCTGTCGTTCTTTTGTCTTTTGCTTGCATCATCAGCAAAATAATGATAGTAGAAACCATCGGCGGCTCTCCAGTCTGACGCGAATAATTTTATACCGGCTTTTTGACATTTCATTTAACAGATGACAAAGCGCAGTTAAACAAAAAGAAATAAATTTATTTACGGCAAATCCGCCAAATCTAATTGTCAAACAACAAATTCTAAAATCTTCGACTCATTAACTGAAATAATCCGCTTGAAATGTTAGTGCTGAGTTTAATAAAACGATCACAACATCAACGATCCATTAATTTCTGTCTATTTTCAAAGTATCGAACAACAGAACGAAAATCAATCGCCATGGCCTGTACAACTGATAAACTACCCGAGGGAATGCGACACAATTGGAACTTCAGATCATGGAAGGAAAACGATATCAAGGACAGACTACCCGAAGTTCTTAATCAAATACAAACCTTGTACGATAAGGCTGGAAGTGCGGATATGGGAAACCTGACTTTCGATACGTTCCTTCAACCCATACTGCAGGCCCAGCGGCTAACGTTCGGAAACTATTGGTGGTATGGTACGCTTGGCTCGCCCATTGTATTTCCGAAATTGGTTGGCGTTAAAAAAGAAGTTCGTGATGCTGCGACTGAGGCGGGAAAAGCAATCGATGATTTAACTTTGGAAATGTTTATGCGAAAGGATGTTTTCGAGCGAATGATTGAATTTAGAAAAATCTGCGACATAGATCCAGAGTACGTGCGGTTTGTTGATCGTATGATTACTGTCGGAAAAAGCAATGGTTTGCAATTGGAGACAGAACAACATAACCAACTGAAGGTGCTGAAGACTGAAATAAACACTTTGGCAGGAGAATTTGAGAAACGACTGATTGAAGATAAAACTGTTGTTCTGTTGAATGAAAGCGACTTGGCTGGCTTATCGGAAGATTTCATTAAAGGATTGGAGGTCGATGCAGAAACCGGATTGAAGAAATTAACGATGAGCTATCCCACCTATTTGCCGGTAATGCGTAAATGTCGAATACCCGACACTCGTCGAAAAATGGTTCTGGCTTATAATAATCGAGGTGGCACTAGAAATGAGGAAATCATGCAGAGAGTAATTGAATTACGTCACGAATGTGCCAAATTACTTGGATATAAGACATGGGCTGCGCATCGCCAAGAAAAGAACATGGCTAAAAATCCCGAAACGGTGGATTCGTTTCTTAAGACTTTGTCGTCTAAACTGCAGCCCTTGTGGAAAGAGGAAAGAGAAGCTTTACTCAAACTTAAGGAAGAAGAGTGCAAGAAATACGGGTACGAGTTTAATGGTGAATTGGACATGTGGGATCTCAGCTATTATTGTAATATGATTGAAGAGAAGGACTACTGCATTGACACCGAAAAGTTGAAAGAGTATTTTCCATTGGAAACCGTGACCAAAGGACTGCTAGGAGTCTATTCGCATATTCTTGGACTCGAGTTCACGAAATTGATTGATCCACCTGCCTGGCATGACGATGTGTTTGCGTATAAAGTTAATGATAAGCAATCCGGAGAGCTTATGGGATATGTTTACATGGACTTATTCCCACGTGAAGGCAAACACTCACACTTCGCCAACAAGCCTATGCAAAGCGGAGCAGTAAATGAGGCGGGAGTCAAGGAGAAGACAGTTACTTGTATGGTTTGCAATTTCAATCCACCTAGTCAAGGCAAACCATCACTGCTGACTCCTAACGAAGTCACAACATATTTTCATGAATTTGGTCACGCAATGCACGCAATTTGTTCAAAGGCTAAAGTGCAAATGTTCTGGGGCACTCATGTTGAACGTGACTTTGTTGAAGCTCCATCCCAGATGCTAGAAAATTGGGTAAAAGAAAAGGAAGTACTTGCTCGCATGTCTGGGCACTATGAAACTGGAGAAACTATTTCAGACGTTGAGGTGGACAAATTAAAGAAAGCCGATATGGCCAACGCTGGATATTTCAATTTGCGGCAGATTGCTCTAGCAACGTTCGATCAAAGAATCCATCAGAGTGGTTCCATCGGTCCGCGAAAAGCTTACAGTGATGTCACATTCGAGATTCTTGGTATGAGACCACATCCGGATACATTCTTCCCTGGAACTTTCGAACATGTGATGCATTCTTATGACGCCGGTTACTACTCGTATATGTGGAGCGAGGTATTCAGTGTCGATATGTACGAAACGGTATTCGGAAAAGTGGGTCCACTCGATGCCAATGCTGGAATGAAATATCGTCAAACGATTCTGGAGAAAGGTGGATCAGTCGATGGATTCGATATGCTCCGCAATATTTTGGGACGTGAACCGAATCAGGAAGCTTTTTTGAAGAGTAAAGGTCTCATTTAATGTCCACACTGGACCGAATTAAAAATATTTCTTTATTTTGTAAAAGCAAAGGAATGTGTAAATAAAATGATTTTTTTCTGGCGAGTCGGCCTTTAAACATTGAACCAACCAACACAAAAAAAAATATCACTGGGAATTCACAGCTCACTCACCCAAAAATTCCAAGAAAAAGCAAACGAAAATGAATATAAAAGCAGGGTAAATTGAAATGATCGATTATTAAGATTATTAGCGAATTGTGATTTGAAAACTAGTATAGATCTAAATAACAAGCTTTCAGTCGATTTGCATAACATTCACAATGTTTTTTCGGTGTATTGAGCTTGCGCGCGAGCGTTTATACTTCGAACTCGAGCTTATGCGTATGCATTGGATCTGTTTACAGATAAAAAACCTAACAAAGGCACCATAAACAGTTCAAATGAACGGTATGTAAGACAAGACTGGCTTTCGAATCTGTATACACCCAGAATCGATCATTTCATTTTGCTTCCACTTTATCTTACGCTAGCAGCAGCTTCATGTTGTTCTTATTGAATCTGTCCGGCTCCAGCTTTGTGTAGATGGTGTCGTCATGATATATGGCATAAATCGGTATCACCATATTTGTGTTTGGCAATTTGTAATCTGATGTGGGCGTTCGAAATGAGGGTTGATGGGTGTTTTCTTAGTTTTTAGAATTTGAATGAAAACGGAGTTTAAGAAATGAAAAATCTATTCAAAACTAAATGAAATCACTGCAAAAAAGCTGAAAAGTTCCATGCTTCAGAGTTTCCAGCCCATACACCACCCTCTAGTGAACACTTTGTCCGACTTTTTTGAGTAACCATAGCAATTCTGAAAGATCGTGGCCAGAAACTAAGATTGGCAAAAAAATCGAAAATCGACCACTTTTTCGGGGTAGCGCAAAATCAAAATGTAAAAATTGTGACAAAAATAGACTTTTTAAAATCAGAGTTAAATTTACGTAGGAAAAAAAAGTTTTTAAAAATCGGGTGAGTGGACCGTGAGTTAGGGCCTTAGAAGTGAGAGGCCCTATGTGTATTTTGCATATATCAAGAGTGAATTTCATCCGTTTTTCGTAATTTTTGTTTCATTTAAAAGGTAGTCGAACACCGAATAGAATGTTGTTGAAAAAAAAATGGGTCCTTTGACTAAGGCCGTTACTAGGGCCCTATGTGTATTTTACATATAACTTGAGTAAATTTCATCCGTTTTTCGTAATTTTTGTTTGATTTGGAAGGTAATCGAAGGCCGAGTAGAATATTGTTGAAAAAAAAAATCGGGTCCTCGGACTGAGGCTAGGCCCTATGTGTATTTATACTCAATAAATTAAAATTTTAGGGCTATTTGAAATTTTTGTTACATTTGAAAGGAACGTCGTACGGGGCTTCGTAATTGGCTATGCGCAATTTCTAAGATGTATACACATTTCATAATAATTTTACTTTAACTACATTAACGGGCGCAATAGGCTTACGGTACGCATGAGATATACGGGTTTGTACGGGGCTCAGTCGCAGCAAACGCTCCGACTGTTCTGATGGCTCGTTTTTTCTTTAGGTATATTTATTCAAAGCTTATCATCAATCGAAGCGTCGGAATAAAGTAGATACTCAGATGTAACTGTAACAGATGTTTGAAAAGGTCCAGATGCTTTACTGCACAGTAGGAATGCATACACTGTTGATGATATGTCAATCTTCAACTGCCAACAAGTGAGTTGAGAGATGGCTGCTTACAACTTTATATTCTAAAATGAAGCCTTTTGGACTACAACAGTTTGTCACTTCATTAAAATCAAAGTAGTGACCTGCCCATAGCAACCGTACGATTCCATTTCGAAACGTCAGTTTCGTTTCATATGAAACATATGAAACCTATGAAACCGAATTCAGACATCGGAAGTCATAAAGTGACCACGCTTCGCTAACTTCAGTCGCAGAAAAAACGTTTTTTTTTGTAAACATCTAAACCAACGCAGTGCGTTGTCTAAACCCTTGCCTCAATAGAAAATAAAGGAAGATAATTGTGAAACAAATTCTGGAAGAATAAATTCACTTAAGATTCGTATTTGAATCGATGGACGACTCTTTCGAATCAGAAATGATGTCAATACTTCCACTAATATTGTATGAAGATGAAGAACAGCGACGACGAGAGGAATGTTTCCGAAACTTTGTTCCCACAACTTTGCCGGTATTAACAGGAGCATCAGTGGAACCGACAAACGGTTCCTTATCGAATATCTTATTGCGCCTATTGGAGACAGGTCGATTTTCGGATGTACAATTCAAGGTGGGACTGGAAGAATTTTGTTTCAATTGTCATAAAGCCATCGTTGGCGCACGTTCTGAAGTACTTGCTACTGCTATGGAAAAACGATGGACGGAGAATTGTTCCGAGAATAATTCTGTGTTGGACAAGACTGTGATTCGATTACCTGGAACCGACGTGGAGACATTCAAAGTGTTTCTCAAAGTAAGGCCATTTGTTTTTGGTCGAAAATTCGATAAAATTGATCAATTTTTTACCAATACAACGCAGTACCTGTATACGGATAAGCTTGATCTGAGCCTGATTGATGGAGATTGCACGGATCTACTGTTGAAGCTAATGTCCCTTTCTCACATGTATCAAGTAGACGCTCTTATACAGGAATGTGTTTCCCAAGTGCCTACCAAAATAAATGCCCGAACGTGTTGGAAGATTTATCAAAAAACGAGACAGATTGCAAAGAGTCTGTCCGAAAAGAGTTTCAAGTTTCTCTGCGAGTAAGTGAAAACGAACAAACTCTACAACATTCGTGTGATCGAAATTAAACGCTTCGAATTTTTTTTTTCGCTTAGTAACATTCACGAAGCAGGAGCCAGAAACGAATATAAGAAATGGGATGGAGAAACTGTTCGCAGAATCTTATCACTTGAACGTTCGTACATCTCTGAATTGAATTTGTTTGCTGCTCTCGTCAAGTATGTCTTTTAAAAATATTTATTACATCAAACCGGAGGACCAAACAATTATGTTTTATGTCGCAGCTGGCAGCAATTTGCTGCTGATCCATTGGAACCTCCCAGAAAAGAAACATTCAAGCAAGTGTTATTGCCGTTGATACGGTTCCCTGCGATGAATTTGATTACATTTTCGAAAGTGATCGGTTTCAATGTGCTTCCGCAAGCTGAAGTCAAGCGCTTGCGTCGATATATCGTGAATCCGAATCCTAACAGGTATAAAAAGGACACATTTGCTTGGCAGACGAATCTGGTTTTCATTCTTTTTTGTTGCATTTCTGCGCAATGTAGAAGGAACACGAGCATCTACAGTCACATTCCGCGATTTGTGGACAGCTTTCAATTTATCCTCAACATGTACCAGAAGTACAAATCGACTACGTGCAAGGATAACGACTGGGACAGTTCTGATGACGAATTCATGCGCTTAATCGATTCTCGAAGAGCAGAGTTCAGGTTTGTTCGATATAAGAGAAAAGAATCGTGCTACTAGAATTTTTCAATTCATTTTAGTATTGCAATGAGTTCTCCTACGACAGTAATTGCATTGACGTTGCACAATGCCAGAAAATGGGGTCGTTTCAGCGTCCAATGCAGATACAACTTGAAAATTACATTTCATGTATATATTGGACAGTCGGTTATGTTCACGGAAGAACACTTGTTGGTCGTTGGTGGACCAGGTGCCAGGGGATCTTTGATTCGATTTGTTCTGGAAAAACCATTTCAAATGAATCCGGGACGCATCTACGAATTTCACATTTTGTATGAATTGTTGGAGGATGATCCAGGTATACATTGGAACAAAAATTAACTTTTTACGTATTTGTGAGACGGGGCATTGTGAGAAAATGATTTCGGATTTTATTGTTCCAGACATGGTGAACCAGAATGAATCGTACCAGTACGATGTCACGTGGAGTACGATGCCATGTACTAAAGTGATCCATCGGAAAGTCGGTCACGGAATCGTACTGAGGACCAATTACCAAGTTGAAGAGGAAGAGGAAGGCGATAATGTTGATCATGAGCAAACACCTCGATGGATTCAATCGGTTGAACTAAAAAGTAAAGTCTCACAAAATTGTCAACAATTGTGTGCTGTGTCGTAAAACCGTATTCGAATTGATCTTGTTGAAGTAAAAAAAATATGTTTTTTGAGCAAAAAAAGTGTTCAAATGTTCATGTCAATTTTAAACTTACACTTGAGCCTATGTGTATTGTTAAAGAAACCATTTTATAAATTTGTTGGGTATTCAACACCCACTTTATTTCGATTAAGAATGTTGTTCAGAGTAAAAATTTGTCCAACCACACTCGGCTGAATTTTTAACTTATTTTTAATTTAACTAAAAAAAATCAAAAATGAAATGTATGTGTCAACTGATATGTGGAGCGAAGTATCGACAATTTCAACTAATTCACTTCCAACGATAGTGTTATTTACGTACGAGCTCTACTCGGTCTACAACACACGCTATTAACTCGCAAAGCGCAATTACGAAGCCCCGTACGACGTTCCTTTCAAATATCACACAAATTTCAAATTGACCAAAAATTTTAATTTATTGAGTATAAATACCGCCACTAGGCCCGCCTCAATCCAAGGACTCAAATTTAAAAAAAAATTGAACAGCATTCTATTCGCTGTTCGATTACCTTCCAAATGAAACAAAAATTAGGAAAATCCGATGAAATTTACTCGAGTTATATGCAGAATACACTGAGGGCAGAGTAGCCTTTCACTTCTAGGGCCTTAACTCACTGTCCAATAACCCAATTTAAATAAACTTTTGTTTCCTGGATTGGTATTGACAATATCCATTTCATTTAAATTTCCACCGTTTATTTTGCAGTATGTATCCCAAAAGACCTTAAGACACTTAGGCGGCCCCTCACGAAGGGCCGACCCGAATATACCCATCTTCGAACTTACTATTTCGACTACCTGCATTTTTAACGCCAACAACTTGGAACCGTTTTTTCGTAAATTCTGAGAAAAATTAAAAAAATATGGTTTTTCTCTTACCTTTTTTTACACTAAAAGATCAACGAATCTGCAACCTGGTGAAACTAGGCAAATTCGATAATTCATTCGATTGACAATATATTCGATTATATAATCGATTAACGATATTTTCAAAAAGTCAATATCAATCGAATGTCTTATTGATCAACGATATACATCGACTGATAACCGGTAAGTATCGACTGATAATTCGATTATCAGCCGATATTTATGAATTATCGATAACACATTCGATTGATATTGTATCGAATATTTGGAAATTTTATCATCGATTGACGATATTTCTCAGTGAACATGAAACTTTACGTCGAGTCTATATTCGTTCCCCGAGCCGAAGGCAAGTGCTATAATCCCATGTGCCAAAATAACAATTTGGAAGCAGTTAGGTACTATTTTATCTGTGTCTGCGAAAAATCATTTTACCTCCCTAAAAACTGATAGGTAATGTGAACATTATCTAAGTTTTTTTTCGCACTAGCAGATAAATAGAAAATATCTTTCAACAATCAGTTGTTACGATAAACACAAGACATGTGGGGAAAAGACTAACTTTTCATGCATGTACCTTGTCTAAGGT
Source organism: Bradysia coprophila (assembly GCF_014529535.1). Classification (NCBI taxonomy): domain Eukaryota; kingdom Metazoa; phylum Arthropoda; class Insecta; order Diptera; family Sciaridae; genus Bradysia; species Bradysia coprophila. Next base: position 2,591,826 of record NW_023503608.1, on the reverse strand, counting down.
CGCTTTACTATCGCTTTCTGTAAGAGCTAAATCATTTCTCCAAAGAAATCTGAAGACATGCCTTACTACCCTTACTGCTCATTTCTTATGTGTCTTGATTAACATCACAAAACAATGAAAAATTAAACCATCGGCGGCTCTCCAATCTGACGCGAATACTTTTATACCGGCTTTTTGACATTTCGTTTAACAGATGACAAAGCGCAATAATCAAAAGAAATGTTTATTTGCACCAAATCCGCCAAATCTAATGGCCCTACATACACAAACGTACTCTCATTGTATTTGCCATATTTCTGAATTGTTGACAGATACTTTACACGAATTTTGTCATTGTGTGAGTGTAATTTCGCTAGTCTCCCTTCACTTCAGTCAAGTTATATTAAATAAACAAAATTATCCGTTCTCGAACCAAAATATTTTTCTTTATTATCTTTGGTAATTCTTACAAAAAACAATTCCAATTGCAATATTCCGTTTATTTGATTCATCTGCAGTTACTAAGATCGGCCCTCGATCGCAAAAAACAATACTCGAGATTCATTTATTAGGAATATTTTATTTGTTTACACTTTGTGTGTTACGTACCTGCGGGAAAATTTGCTTACTCACGAGGGGGATGTTTGTATTCAGAGCCGAAAGTGAGTCACAAACAGTGATGTAAAGTGCACTTTACCGCGCCATGGCGTGTAAAAGCTGACTACCACTTGCTGGTTTTTGAAAACAGTTGGATCGACTTGACGTTTTTGTCGAAATGTATGGAAATATTGCATTGTACACATTTGTGTGTATCACTCATATTGTGTGGCAGGGCCATAATTGTCTTACAATAAATTCTGAAATCGCCGACTCATTAATTGAAGTATATTAAAACGATCACAACATCAACGATCCATTAATTTCTGTCTATTTTCAAAGTATCGAGCAACAGAATATCCAAAATCAATCGACATGACCTATACAACTGATAAGCTACCCGAGGGAATGCGACACAATTGGAACTTCAGATCATGGAAGGAAAACGATATCAAGGACAGACTACCCGAAGTTCTTAATCAAATACAAACCCTGTACGATAAGGCTGGAGGTGCGGATATGGGAAACCTGACCTTCGATACGTTCCTTCAACCCATACTGCAGGCACAACGCCTCACGTTCGGAAACTATTGGTGGTATGGTACGCTTGGCTCGCCTATTGTATTTCCGAAATTGGTTGGTGTTAACAAAGAAGTTCGTGATGCCGCGACTGAGGCGGGAAAGGCAATCGATGATTTAACTTTGGAAATGTTTATGCGAAAGGATGTTTTCGAGCGAATGATTGAATTTAGAAAAATCTGCGACATAGATCCAGAGTACGTGCGGTTTGTTGATCGTATGATTACTGTCGGAAAAAGCAATGGTTTGCAATTGGAGGCAGAACAACAAGACAAAGTGAAGGTGCTGAAGACTGAAATAAATACTTTGGTCGGAGAATTTGAGAAACGACTGATTGAAGATAAAACTGTTGTTCTGTTGAATGAAATCGACTTGGCTGGCTTATCGGAAGATTTCATTAAAGGATTGGAGGTCGATGCAGAAACCGGATTGAAAAAATTAACGATGAGCTATCCCACCTATTTGCCGGTAATGCGTAAATGTCGAATACCCGACACTCGTCGAAAAATGGTTCTTGCCTATAATAATCGAGGTGGCACTAGAAATGAGGAGATCATGCAGAGAGTAATTGAATTACGTCACGAATGTGCCAAATTACTTGGATACAAGACATGGGCGGCGCTTCGCCAAGAAGAGAACATGGCTAAAAATCCAGAAACGGTGGATTCGTTTCTAATGACTTTGTCGTCTAAACTGCAGCCGTTGTGGAAAGAGGAAAGAGAAGCTTTACTCAAACTTAAGGAAGAAGAGTGCAAGAAATACGGGTACGAGTTTAACGGTGAATTGGACATGTGGGATCTCAGCTATTATTGTAATATGATTGAAGAGAAGGACTACTGCATTGACACCGAAAAGTTGAAAGAGTATTTTCCGTTGGAAACCGTGACCAACGGACTGCTAGGAGTATATTCGCATATTCTTGGACTCGAGTTCACGAAATTGGTTGATCCACCTGCTTGGCATGAAGATGTGTTTGCGTATAAGGTTAATGATAAGCAATCCGGAGAGCTTATGGGATATGTTTACATGGACTTGTTCCCACGTGAAGGCAAACACTCACACTTTTACATCAAGCCTATGCAAAGCGGATCAGTAAATGAGGCGGGAGTCAAGGAGAAGACAGTTACTTGTATGGTCTGCAATTTCAATCCACCTAGTCAAGGCAAACCATCGCTGCTGACTCCTAACGAAGTCAAAACATATTTCCATGAATTTGGTCACGCAATGCACACAATTTGTTCAAAGGCTAAAGTGCAAATGTTTTGGGGAACTCATGTTGAACGTGACTTTGTTGAAGCTCCATCCCAGATGCTAGAAAATTGGGTAAAAGAAAAGGAAGTACTTGCTCGCATTTCCGGTCACTATCTGACTGGTGAAACTATTCCAGACGTTGAGGTGGACAAATTAAAGAAAGCCGATAAGGCCAACGTTGGATATTTCAATTTGTGGCAGATTGCTCTCGCAACGTTCGATCAAAGAATCCATCAGAGTGGTTCCATCGATCCGCGAAAAGCTTACAGTGATGTCACATTCGAGATTCTTGGTATGAGACCACATCCGGATACATTCTTCCCTGGAACTTTCGAACATGTGATGCATTCTTATGACGCCGGTTACTACTCGTATATGTGGAGCGAGGTATTCAGTGTCGATATGTACGAAACAGTATTCGGAAAAGTGGGTCCACTCGATGCCAATGCTGGAATGAAATATCGTCAAATGATTCTGGAGAAAGGTGGATCAGTGGATGGATTCGATATGCTCCGCAATATTTTGGGACGTGAACCGAATCAGGAAGCTTTTTTGATGAAAAAAGGTCTCATTTAATGTCCACACTGGACCGAATTTAAAATATTTCTTTATTTTGTAAAAGCAAAGGAATGTGTAAAATAAAATGATTTTTTTCCCGGCAAGTCGGCAAAAAAAATTAAACGAAAATGAATATCTTACACTAGCAGCAGCTCTTCAAACATTTTCAACAGTCAACCAAATATCATCCGCACAAAGAATCGATGCCTTCTTATCGAATTTCAGAGGGAACGGCGTTTTCGAACCAACTGAAAATCTAAATCTTCGCAACAAATTGACCAAAGTAATTTTCAGATGCATCATTGCAAATTTAGATCCGATACAGGCGCGCGGACCGCAGCTAAATGGAATGAAACTGCATGGATGTTCATCCTTCATGTTGTCCTTATTGAATCTGTCCGGATTGAAGACCTCCGGCTTTGTGTAGATGGTGTCGTCATGATGTATGGCATAAATCGGTATCATTATTTGCGTACCCATTGGTATCACCATATTTGTGTTTGACAATTTGTAATCTGATGTGGCTGTTCGGAATGCAACGGGGGTTGATGGGTGTTTTCTTAAAGTTTCTAGAATTTAAACGAAAATGGAGTGTAAAAAACGAAAAATCTGTTCTTTTCTGTACAAGTACAAAACTAAACCAAAATAATGGAATAAGGCTGGAAAATTCCAGGCTTTAGAGTTACCAGCCCATACACACTAGTGAACTAGGGTGGTTCATTCTTCGGCTTTTTTGGGTAACCACAGCAATTCTGAAAGATCATCGCCAGAAAGTACACACACGGAAGTTTGAAAACCGACACATTTTCTGTTTCTGAGTTTTACTTGAGTTTCTGATTTCTGCATTTAAAAAGACATGCAAAATTCACAAAAAACCAGGAAATCACGAAACAGAAAATGTGTCGGTTTTCAAAATTCCGCGAGTGTAAGACAAACTTCTTGAAAATAGAGATATCGATTTTCATTTATAATAAAAATCCTTATTTTCCTTATTTTTCGCAAATTTCAACGACGGAAATCAAAATTACAGTGAACGACATCTCAAATGTCTCACTGTCAAATTTTTCTGAGAATTTTATTGTGTCATTGCGAATTCACAATGACATTCTCTGAAAAAAATGACAGTGAGACATTTGAGATGTCGTTCACTGTAAGAAAAAAAAATTCGCTGCGGGGCAAAAATAACAATTTTTATTATTTAACACAAAGAACTCTAAAAAAAAGTGGTGTTGTAGCTCATGATCGTTCCAACATATTTTAACATATTTAACATATTTTTGTGGTTCCACGTCGCCTCTCGGTTCGAAAGTCTCGAGTAGAACTATTTGATTTAACATGTAAATCACCCTTAACATTGTCTCAGACATGCATCCTTATTACAAACAATTCAAATTTATACTATCGGATTATAGTATTACTATCCCCATTTTTTTTTCGAAATTCGAACGGGATAACAAACAACAGCTTTTGCAGTTAACGAGATCAAAATCTAATCCAGCAAGTTTTTAAACTTGAGGGTGGGGTCAAGTAAGAATTCACGCCGTAAGTACGTCTTAAATTTCAAAAATTTTGTCGCATCGAAAATGATTGAAACTGCCACCCTACAAAAACGATAGGCGTTTTATTTTGAATTTTGAAGCGCACTTACAGTGATAATTGGTAAGGCTAAGAATCTAATTCAAGCCTTTAACGCGCCCAAAATCAAATTATCAAATTTTCATAGTGATAAAAGTGAATTTTACGATACAACTTTACAAAAAAGATACGTCAAAGTAAAGAATAATGCGTTTTATTTTAAAGTTGAGGCGGACTTCCGATGTTAATTGCTGTAACCTAGAATAATTTCGATTTTTATCGAAAAATTTCTCCTCATTTTTCCTTAATTCTAATAAACAATTATTTCTCCTTATTTTTGTGCTAAAACCTCCTTAATTCCTTAATAAGGAGACCAAATTTAGAGTGAGAGGCCTGGCTGAACGCCCATGAGCAAAGCACCTAGCAGGGTAATAGAGGATTTTACACGTCAAATAGAGTAGTTTTTTGATACCAATAATACCATTTGCAGCCTTAATGGTAATTTTGCAATGACATTATGAAAAAAAAGGTATGCAAATATTCGCATACTTCGATTAAAGTACTCTACTTTATTTGTTTCTATTACCCTGCTAGGTGCTTTGCCATGAGGGATTCTTTTCAAAAACAGCCTACCGAAATCGGACGCATTTTCCAGTGGACTTTTTTATATGTGTGTCTAGAAAGGTATTCAACCCTTGAAACCAAAACCAATTTAAAAAAAATTCTTCGAAGCTTGTGTGACTGGTGAAAGGTGATCAAAAACCGAAAACTTGCACTTTTCTTACAAAAATTTCTCCAGTTACACGAGCCGTAGAGGGTCGTGTGGGGTGTCATTAGAAAGGTAATCACATGTACTATTGATCCGAATAGGGACTTCTTGGTTTTAAAATTCATCCACACTGAAATATGTGCAGTTAAAGTTTTCAACCGAAAACTTACACCGTTCTTAGGCTTAGAAAAAAGTTTTACGTCGATTCAAAATAACTTGTCAAAACTTCAGTCCTCTATTCTACTTCTCACATCAACGAGTTTTCTCATAGCACTGGGCAGATTTTTAAACGGGAAACGATAATTTAACAAAAATTGTTTTCATGCTTCGGGGCCGAATATGAGAGCAATTTTTCGAATTTTCTCGGGTTTCCGGCCCTCTGCATAAAAACTTACATGTGCACCTGTTTGGGACGGTTGATTTAAGGCACTTTCGCTTGTAAGCCTCACTTCGTTCGGCCCACAATCCGCGGAATTGCCTAAAATCAATCGTCCAAAACAGGTACACAAACCATTTAAACCTTCTCAGCGACACAAAAATTATTACTTTGACGGGGGTAAAATGCGATAGACTGAAATAAAAAATTTGAGGACAAAGAATTCTCGCCTAAAATCTAACTATCTAGCTACGTCTCTATCTACGTACCATTGATTACTTGATCCAAATATGGAATTTCGTTAATTGTGTCGCTGTTCGGCTTCACGCTGCTATGATTAAACACTTGAAATATTTGTCGTCTGAGAATTTCCTGAGTTTCTCGCGTTTTACACATTTCATATAAGCACAACGACAATGTGGTTGATATCGTTTCAAAACCAGCTACATAGAAAAAGTATGCCTGCGCAATTGCCTCATCGACGGTTATGCTACCCGATTTTTCGTCTGCATTTTCGTTCATTTCACCTGCATTCTTCAAATTTATCAGCAAATCGATCAAATCATTGGTCCTAGTTTTCGATTTTTCACGATTCTCGATCGATGTTTTTATTGCCTGCATGAAGAAATCACTAACCAGTTTGGGTGTTTCAGTCATATTCAAACGCTTTGCGGTTTCTTGGAATGTACACCGGAAAAAGTGCTTCAATCCTCTTTCACGGCCCTTGACCAAGTACTTTCTGCTAATTTTTTGCAGCTCAGCATTTTCATCGTTTAAACTATTGCAATCAATGCCTAAAAATATTTTCCCCATTACATCGGTTGAATAGCAGCAAAGTATATTCTGTAAGTTCAGGTCGGTCGGATTTCCGTCTATGGCTTCGGACAAATAGTTCGAAAGTCTATCAGCTAACAACTCCATAGACTCGAACATCAATTTTATTTTCTCCGATGAAAACATTGGCATTAGTTTGCTGTGTATTGCCTTATACTTGGCACCATCCAAATTGTACATGTTGCAACTCAACGGATCCTCAGACGCATTAACGTACATCCCACGATCCATGAACAGATTCGAGTCCGAGACTAAGATTTTTTTCACAATATCCAAATCGGTGACTACAACAGCGGCATTGGTAAGAACATGGAATCCTGCTACGGGCGCTTCTTTTTTCATCTTTTTATACAAATTGTTAGTTAACTCGAAAATATGCACTTTCTTGCCCACATCCTTAATATTTCCGTAAGGAAATTGAGCTTTGTCGAACGGTATGTTGCACTTTAACCATATCGTATAAATTTGATTCACGTTCCAATACCCGAACAGCAATGCTATTGCAATGCAGAATAGTGCAACTTCAATGAACATTTTAATTTTGCAATGTAATACGGTCAATTACCAAGAGTGTTTCGCACTTTCAAACCGATAGTTATACTTTTTCTACAAGACGAACCTCGCACGTCTGTTGTAAAACTACAACTACTTTGCCAGATAACTCACTTTTACCATTAATTAAGTTTATACCCGAAAAGAATTGCAATGGGGAAAGACTAGTACAGGTTTTGCATTCTCTTTGTAACGGCTATGGTTAGTGCAAGAACTACCGCTATAGAAAGAAATTGTTATGTCGAATGCACATTTTTACGATTATCTTGCACTTTGTATCTTTTACGTTTGAATGCTGTTCGATGGGTGTGTGCTTATGATTATGCAACACAATGAAGACATAAAATAGAATCAACCGTCGTATCAAATTGGTAAGGTCAACCGATTTTATACAAAAACAACGTTAGTTGCACTACAGATTTTTATCGATTGCATCACATATCACCGTTTGAAAATGCATGTTCACCGTACTTGTTGCAGTCCTTCCTTCTTCGCTACAATTATGTCGGTCTATGATCGGTGCAACGCAACGAGTAAATCCAGTTATGAAGTGCAACAGAAGTTGAATTGTGGGTTGTAATCGATTCTATTGCATGTTACCTAAGACTGAAAATTACTAAGACGAGGAAGTCGGTATGTGTATGTACCAAGACTTTAACATGCAAAAAAATTGCAGATATTTTATAAAATTGTTTAAACATTTCTGTTATTAATTATACGATCGATAAAGACTATTCGCTAGCCACATAAGTATTTAATGATCAAAGTAAATAAGGCAATTAACCTGATTAAAATTAAATGAAGTGAGAAAGAGTTCTTAAGGCAGTAGTATTACAGTTATCAATGATAATGATGTTATTTGCTGATTAGCTAAAATTGTAGCATACATTTGTGCGTTTCGTATTTTCGCTTTCCTAACTAGAGTTAAAATATCGCGACTTCGTCTCTAACTCGTCCTGCAAACCTCTCATTCGTTAAAAATCCTTTTAGCATACGTTAGGAAAATAACTATTCGATGATCAAAAATTTTCTACCGCAGTAGCAGATTGACCAGTCAGCAGTTTACCGAAATTCAGATCAGACGCTGGTCGACTGCTACAATCAAATCTATTTTTTCGTCAATAACAATTGATATCTATTCAGAGCATCTGCTTAAGTACCCTCGACCGACTTTCTACAGTACACCTCTTATTTCGAGAAAAGGCACAATGTCACACATTTACACTACAAAAGGCCACAGATGCATGTATTGAAAAGCTTAGGTAAAGTACATAAAGTCAAGTAGAGACAGTATTCATTATGATCTTTGGATCCTTGTGTGATATCTGATATCGCCGAAACATCGAACAAAATCAGACATTTTGGGACAAGGGGTCACGAATATTATTGAGTTATAGCTCATTCGATTCGTTGAACTGATGCGAGTAAAACGTAGTAATACGTTTGGTGAAATTTATTTAGTTGTCGACGATCGAGGTAGTGAAGTAAGGGTCTGCCAAAAGGGGCCCAAAATCGTTTTTTTGCAATTACTCGAGTGAAACAATTTCGTTTGAAGGTCTTGAAGAGACGCAAAATTTGAGTATACTTACCACCAGGTCCATGTTCACCTGACGGTTTTATTAACGACTTTAGATGAAAAAATAGGTGATTTTCCGAAGTACCTGAGCGGCTGCAGTGACACAAGTCCGAGACATGGTATGTATGGTAAGAGAGCCTAGTCTCTGTAGTACCATAACATGCAAAAACATCCTTGGATAAGTTTCACTGCAAACGGTTGGATAGACTTTAGTGGAACAATTCAACGAATCGAATGAGCTATAACTCAATAATATCCGTGACCCCTTGTCCCAAAGTTGTTCGAAGATTTGGCGATATAACTCTTAAAGTTCGTAGTACTTAAAAAACCATTTATATATAGCCGTGTGATATTCTAAAGTAGTCTGAAATAAAGAAAGAAAATCTAAAAATCCAGAAACGTTCGTTCTGGCAAGCTGCAGCCCCTATTGATTTCAAAATAGTAAAATCGTTTCACCCTAGTGTGGCCCACTATGACAATGGTTATAAATCAAAAAGAGTAGAAACAGATAACAAAGGAAAGTGATCACCTACCGAAACCAATGAAAGCAGTTCGTTTTTCATGATCACTATCATTCCATCATCGTAGGGGTCACGATAAAATCTATGTCATTTCAGTCAATACAAAATATTACTGTTACAATGTGTACAATCCTTGAAAATGATTGAAAATTTGCTCTTTTGGGTCATTCCATTTCATATAAATAATGGTGTCACAAAGTAACATCTGTAGTGCATTTTAATCACAATAACAGTTATCATCTCTAGCAAAAGCTAGATTGCAAAACGTTTAAGTTTTAGTTCAGTTCAAGACGTTCAAAGTGATCATATCAAGATGAGAACATTTGTGGCTTTATTCTTCGCTGTGATGACTTGGGCAGTAGTCGACGCTGCTTACGAAGGCCAGAGATGTACACCGAGTACATGGTCGAATCAAGGCGATTGTGCCACGTCTGGTTGCTGGTGTAAAGAAGTAGAAGACTGCTTCAATAGTGGATCTGGAGGAAGAATCTGTCAACCTAGGGATCCTAGAGTATTTTCTTGTATAGGAATTGAAGGCACGGGAGGATGTGCAGATCCAAACCGTGAAATACATACTGGAGATGTTGACGACCTTGTAGAGTGATATTTATATCTGTGAATTTGTAGAAAGCTGTTTTGGCTATCAAGTGTGAAGTTAAGATTTCAATAAATGATTCGAGCAACTAACAAATGCTAAGATTATTTTTCAACCCCGAAAGCGAGGTATATCTACTGTGCTACAAATGGTATAGTATCATATAATAAACCTAATGGCAAACGTATCACATATCGTTCCAATATCATTTTCGAAAGAATGGTTTTTTCGTGAATTGGAACCATTAACATAAGCACTGCATAAAATCATATTCTTTTCAATAAAAAAAAATCTTCCAAGACATAAGACTCGATAAGACAAATGGATACAACATGATCAATAATTTCCTTTCGTTTTGACTTATCATTCATAATGCCTTCCACACAAATAAAAAAATCAACTTTCGATCAACTGAATATGTTATATGACATAAAATATTTAGTTAAAAAATATGCGAATTTCATGAATTTTATTTCTGACATTTATATTCGAGATAACATGCTGGGAAAGAACTTTGTCAAACGGTAGGTTATCAAGAAAGTAACATTTATTTTATATTTAATTTGTGCACCGGATATCTGAAATACGACATATTTTGCCATGATTTTTTGTTATGAAATGTCAGGCTTTCCCAAACGATATATCACACCCCTCCTCAACAAAAAAGAAGTTTTTCCGAAATATGCACCCAAAAACTAAGAACGCACATCGATATATATCGTGCGGGAAAAAATTCATTTCTTTACGATTTATCGTGTGAGAATGGTTTTGAATGAATTTTTCTATGACTATTAAATACTAGACCACACATTTTGGGCGGGTCAGGTCCCTTGACTGACACTTTTCTAAATGTACTTTTGATGTATTCATAAAAACTTGTCACATTTAATACATAATACATTTACTATATTAATGATTCCACGCAAATGACAGTAAAATTTGACAAACATTTTTTTTGGAAACCATCGAGCGTAAGGTGGAATAATTTTTGACCACTTTTTGAGTTCTCAATTTTCTTATAAATTTTTAATTTTCAAGATTTTCAATCAACCTCAATCATAAATAAAACATGACTCGTGACTTCCCACTCGTTCGAGCTGTCTATTATTCTGTTTGCTTGCCTTTTTGTTACATCAGAGTAGATGAGGAGTTTGTTTTGTGAATGTGGAACGAGGACTTTTTCACAAAATAAAAAGTGCGATAAATGTTCTTCTCTACTTTTATACAAAAAAAGGAAATCCCCAAGTACTCAACATGCCTTCACGTGGCAATAAATGAACTTTATTAGTTTTTGGTTCATCGTTAAAAATAACTCAGTTTACCAATATTTTCGGTAAATTTGTACCACTTTCGACTCTATAATGGTAAAGGGATTTGAAATATTTGTAAAAGGAGAAATTTATTGGTAGACCGAGAAAAAATAATCCCTCGAAAAAATTTACTATTCACAAAACCTTCAATCGTGAATAAAAATATCACGACTCGTGTGAATTACGGCCTTTGCTTCGCTATGGCCGCAAACTTCACACTCGTAAAATTTTTACAATATTCTCTTTGATTCATTTAATTCCATGAATTAAAAAAAAAATCTTCAGAAATTAGTAGAGATAATTCATATTATATTGCCTGCAAAAATTTAACTTTTTTATTAACATTTCTTACAATTTTTAATCAAAGTGTGCTCATTTGATAACCGGCATTTTGCTGGCGTTAGATGTGGTTGTAAAGAGAGTAAAAAATCTACCTACTTGATAAAATGACAAACAACTTGATAGTCAACTATCAAATTTGATGGTCCACTAGCAAATTTGATAGTGAACTATCAAGTTGTTATTCTACTATCAAATTTGATAGTCAACTATCAAGATGTTAGTAGTTCACTAGCAAGAGATGTTTACACGTTAAAAGATGGGCGTCGAATGATGAAATTATTCTTCCTACTAGTTTCATGCACGTCGAAAACAAACTTATATGATTTACCCACACTACCAAACAAAATCAAATTTCATCAAAGTAATCTTTTTTATTGAGGCTATGATCAACAGTATAAAATCCAGTTTTTCTCGGATAGCTTCCAGATCCTTAGTCCTACATAGGCCATCTTCGAACTTAGCCTCGGGATTTTAATTCCACGTATTTAAAAAAAGAATCATCCAAATTGGTTGAGAATTACTTAAGTTATCGTGCCCTGTTACCGACATTTAACGTTTTTCATAGCATTTCATACATTTTCAATCACAGTGAACCTTTTTGTTACCCACATTTTTCTGGTGTACGACCCTGACTTTCAGCCAAGGGAGTGATTGAACAAATTTAATATGGTGAATATGAAGTTTGAATATTTTCAAGTAAATTTAAGTGTTTTTACTATTTCAGTTATACTGTGCACAAAACCAGGAAATGGATTTCTTGGTACAAAAAATACTATTTCGATTATTTAATTTTGGAATTCAATATTTCGAAGAGACAAGAAGAAACTGCACGTATGATGGCAAGACCATTGATACCATTTGTTCATTCTCTCGGGGTCTATACTGAATAAATGATCATTTTACTTTTTATACACTCGTGTAATTTTGAAAACCGACACATTTTCAGTTTTGTGTTTTAATTAGTAGTTTTTGTGAATTTTGCATGTACTTTTATGTGGAGAAATCAGAAACTATAGTAAAACACAGAAACAGGAAATGTGTCAGTTTTCAAAATTCCGTTAGTGTATGACATTTTTTCACCAATTCTTCTGTCGATAAATTATTCAATTACTCTACGCTCTTTCGCAGACGGCTAATAAACCACAAGTATAATGATCTCGCATCTCTTACTTCGTTTAATACATAAATATTGAGATCAATAGATCATTGTCAATATCGTTTGAGATGTCAAATGAGCTGTCATGTTCACAAAGCTAACCACAATGTTCCAAAAATTTATCTAGCTGTCATTGTTTGAGGTTAGCTTTGTGATCTATATAATCATATATACTTTTGTTTCAATAAACATACAGTTATTGTACAGACCACATAAACCATAACTAATTGATTGTCTTTGTCAACGCTGTGGATAACAAATGATAAATACCTCTTTACCTTTGCACCGCATTGCTACTCAGTCAACAAAAAATTGATGAATCCTTCAATTAATGCGGAAGAAACTTTTTTGTGAAGCTGGTGTGGAGTGGATACTAGTATAGGTACTGACACGGCAGAGTAAAATAAAATAGTGTTTGATTTGACTAGTGACCTGAATTATCTGGTAGCGCTATATTTTATAAATAAAATTATTTCAATTTATGTCAATGTTCATTTTTCATACAGTGTATTGGTCTCTTATTTGACTTTTCAAAAGTGGACCGCTTCTGCGATGAATTCACGCCGTAAGTGTGCCTAAAATTTGAATTTTAAGTGAACGATTCGATGAAAAAGTGAACCGAAAAGTACATTTCAACGCTTCATTGTATGAAAATGACGCTACGTTAGAAAGACCTCCGCATTTTCCATTTTGAATTTCGACCGCAAGGAAAAAAATAAATAAATTCAGAATTTGAGTTTTGGATGAATCAGTAGAACTATTGAATTGAAAAATAAATTTTAACGAACGAAGCTGATTCATCTGAACACAACACCGAATACGTTTATCTAACATCACATGATTTTAGAAATTAAGAATAAAAAATTTAAATCTTTTGCGCCTCCCAGGCTGTGAAACTTAACTTAAAAAAACTACAATCATCTTCTCCCCTTCTCTGTTATAATTTTTGACATTCGGCCTGACATGCGGTCTCTATTGTTGCGAATGTTTGTTTACAATAATTTCTTTAAACGAAATATTTAAATTTAATTTCTTGAAATGGCAAACGTTTTGTTATCCGAAGCAGAAAAGACATTCATCACACATGGAGTCGAGGTGAAAACCATTAGACTTAGCTAAACCTCCGAGTTCATAATTTGCAATGAAATTGTAGGAAGACTTCCGTGTTGATGGTCGCAGTAACATCGACTATCGACCTATGGAACTGGAAACGGGCATTGTTAGTCACGCGAGTGGCAGTGCACGATTACGTCTGGCCAATACTGATATTTTAGTCGGTAAGAACGCTCAGAGTGTATCATGATTGAGTAAATTGACAAAGTGTTTTTTGTGGATTGCAGGAATTAAAACCGAAATCGACACACCATACCAAGAAAAACATGACGAGGGAAAAATCGAATTTTTCATAGATTGTTCGGCAAACGCAACGCCGGAATTCGAAGGACGTGGTGGAGAGGAATTGGCACTGGAAATTTCGAACACACTGCAAAAGGCCTATCAATCGTCGAAGGCATTTCAGTTGAAGAATCTGTGCATTTTGCCTCGTCAGCAGTGCTGGAAATTGTATGTTGACATTCTGGTAAGTAGGGAAAATTTCGATGACATTGCGTTGGATACAATCAACCGTAAAATTTGAAATAGATTTTGGAATGCGGTGGTAATCTATTCGATGCAGTTTCACTGGCAGTTAAGGCAGCATTATTTAATACACGAGTACCAAAGGTCCAAGCAGCCCTGATGGATGGCGGTACAGTTGATCTAACTCTGTCAGACGATCCCTACGACTGCGAAAGACTGCAAATCGACTCGGTTCCGTTGTTGGTAACAATATGCAAAATTGGTGAACATTGTGTAGTTGATCCGTCAGCCGAAGAGGAAGCATGCAGTTCGGCGAGTTTAGTCGTCGGCGTTTCGAATCACAATGGAAAATGTAAGTGAAAGAGTTCAATGACCTCGCATACAGCGATACTAATGATCCTATTGTGTTAGGTGGAATCACAAACATTCGAACAAATGGTGCCGGTTCTCTTCACATCGACACCGTGTCCCGATCGATAGAGCTGGGCATCTCAGCTGGAACGTGTTTAGATAAAGAATTGATGAGAGTGTTGAACGTTGACGAAAGATTGAACAGCGAGTCGACCAATAAAGAAGTCTATGGATTTCTAAAGTGAAAAATGCAGTTTTTCGTTCTTATTGAAGTTTTTGAAGCTAAGAATTCCACAATTAAAGAAGAGTCGTCCGAACGATACGGTAAGAAATTTCTTTGTTTTGTTCTTTTCTGATAATGACCTTTGACGCCAAGCTATACTCGGGTGTAGAGATCAAATGTAATCATCGAACAAATTAACTTTTACCGAAACACCAATGACTCACGAGTTAACCGAATGAACAAAAGATCAGTAAATCAATCTGGAAAATTTCCTATCGATCGCACCTTTCAATTCAACAAATAAATTCATTTAACAGCTCAACTCATACGTCAATACCAGAAAATAAAAGTTGTTCTGGCGATTGACTGTATTTGAGTCAGGTGATATTTGTTCTTTACATCAATTATTTTCGCAAAAATTTAACATAAAGATTGATACTAACGACCATGGCAAATATAAATTTCAAAAACGTTTAGTTATCGTTGCTTCGAAAAACTGTTGTTCTACTTTATAGTGAAAATCGCGAAAATCGAAATTATTACTAGTTTTCCCATTATAGGGATGCTAGCATGGCAAGTGACAAGAATAGATTTCTTCAGATGCTAAATACAAATACAAAACTTAGCCCATCCCATCCCATCGGTTTTATCTTCCACAAATCTCCGACGATTTTAAGGAATTTGTTTACAGTCGGCGACTTTGAAAAAGTTAGGCATTTCGTGTCAACTGTTGTTCGACTGGTCCACTAATGCAAACAAAAGTTCTTGTACTTGTTTATACGGGTGAAATAGTTACACGCACGCTATGGTATACTGATAAAACCGTATAACCACGTAACAACAGTTTTATTTGAAAGAGTGAACCAGCTGAAACGAAATGAGTCACTTATTTCAAAGTCATCGGCTGTATCTCCTTGTCAACAAGAAAAAATATCGATTTTAAGTGCGTTAGTTAGGGTCCATGTATTAGCGAAGGACAGGCTATTTGAACGTTTTCTTTCATAATATTTATAAATTAAGGAAATTCGACCCGGACTAAGCATTTTTTCAAAGATAAAAACGTCGACTAGTCCATGACTTAGAAAATTTGCTATGCAGCAAGTTACTTCCAACAAATGCAGAATTGGATAAGTCGACAGGTCAGTCTTTGCTAATAGTATTTTTGGTGCGAGCTCCTTGTAACTTGCTAGGTTTGATTTTTTTTACTCGTTCAGTAGTAGTTTCGGGACTGGAATATAAACTGCAGGCTGATATGACAACAATGAATCAATTTTTTTTTTAAATAAATAAACAAATCCAACTAAGTATCACCTTCAAATAGTTTGCTTTGAGCAAAGATATCAATTCAAAATTTTAACTAAATATTAACCGGTCGCTGAGTTACTATTGGTAGCGATGTGTTATATCGCTTGAACATTAGCTCAGTAGACCATGTAATTATCACAATTCCAGCTAAAACATTTTGAGCATACAAGCACACTGGATAACTTTGGTAATAGTCACGAATCCAACCTGTGGGTTAAAGGTGGAATAATAAGCTTTCTGTGCAAACAAATAGAAAAAAAAATTCAACGAACCAAGAATCTGACCGATCGTAATGACAAAAATTCCCTTCGTTATCATATTCAAACCTAACGCTCCAGCCAGCCGCTCTTGTGCAACATATTCAGATATTGTAAGATTTTGATTTACTACAATGGCCGCACGAAAGTATCCGTATAAAGCTGACATACAAATGAGGTTCGTTCTATGTAACGTTTCGGCTAAGATTGTCCGGATAATAAGCAACAGAAATCCTCCGGACAAAAACAATGTTCTGCACGATATTTTAAATTTATCCGTTAGCGTCGGTAGCGTTAGTCTAGATGCTAGATCTGTTCCGGCTAAAACTGACATGCACAAAGCCACATCGTTGTTGGACAGACCAGCTGTCTCCTGCAAATAGTTATTTGTTAGCTCTATTCAACAGCGGTGCCAAGTAACAAAGGAAATTACTTGAAGGAAGTAGGGAAAAATCATGGAAAAGTTTACGGTGGCTGTGTACGTTAATGCAATTCCGATGGAAATATTGATGAAAGTTAAATCCTTTAATAGCTTAAGGTCCATTGCGTCACTAATTCGTCCAGCTAAAGTTTTCGGTTTTATCAATTCTATGACTGTTGGTTTCACCGTATACACAATGTCCTCGTCATCAGAACATTGACTTCCATCACTGTGTACATTCTTCAGCAGCAGTTTATCTTCACCCGATTTATCCTTTTCCAAACGCAAATGTTGATTCACTGGTTGGAAGAATGATGCACCAACTATCTGTAATAAGTTCAAATCTGCGAGTTAGATTCAATCAAAGATTTTCCACGATTCTTACAACGTACCCCGTTAAGAGCAAGTCCACCCATTATTAAAATAGTTCCCTTAAAGCTATAGTTATCAAGCAATGCTCTAACAACATGTGGCATTATCATTTGTCCGACTCCAGTTCCAGCCATTGCAAGCCCAATCGCTTGACCTCTTCGTGACGTAAAATATGAATTTACTGCGATGAATGTGCTAGGATTTATTAGCCCCAATCCAATGCCTAGACGGAATTAACTGTGAAACTTGGTCTCGATCACAGAGTCAGAATACAATTGTACCTACAAGTATGCCATATGTAATGCAAACTTGCCATAGTTCTGTTGTGAATGATGATAAGATTAATCCAGAACTAGTGAACAAACTTCCAACAGCACACACTGTTCGCGGAGAATATCGTTTGAGTAATGGGCCAATGATTAGTCCTAAAAACATTATTTAAATTTAACACATAATGCAGTAGGTCTACGAAAAAAAGGTAAGCTGAACATATGTTGCAGCACCATAACCTTAACGATCAATTGATTTCATTAAAATTATGATTTTCAATAAAACTTTTCTTTGTCGCTTATCTTACGAAGAAAGGTGCTTACCAGAAAAATTTAGTGCAACGCTATTTAGATTCATAACTAGTGCTGCGCCAACTGTTGTTTGGCCAAGACTTTGCAGATGCTCCCCAAATAATAATCCAAAAATTGATATTAACGATTGATTGAAGATCTGGCACGTAACAAAGATTGAAGGTAATTCAACAAGCAAAACATTGTCCACTTACATTTGTCAGAGCAACTCCAAATACTACCATCCAACCCCAACCGCCGTCGGGAGGTGCAAAACTTTTTGAAGGTGACGAACTCATCGTCGAATCAATCCCTCGTTTCTGTTCAAAATTTTATTCCTATTTTTCTAATTTCCTCGACTGTAATTTGATGATATGGCCGAGGTGTAACTGAACTTGAGTAATTCGTAACATAATATCATGGTTGAACGGTAAGTTCGGTCTCTGAAAATAAAAAATGATCAGATTGTTACCCTGTCACTGTCTTCAGAATTAAAGAATGTAAAAATCATATAGTGTTAAAACACCCTTTACTGCTGTCAGGGCAGTAGCCAGACTGAATTTTTAGAGCTGGTGAAATTAAATCAAAACCGGTCTTCTGACATTTTCAGTCATTACCTAGATATATCCGCGACTGCAGTCAAAGAACTTATGCGATTTTGGTCATTTTTTATTGGAAACAGTGAAAATTTTGTCCTTTACTGAGTTACGCAAATAATTCACGGTGAAGACGTGACTTGCTTCACTGCTGAAAAAGTAAAATGGTAGGAACGTTTTTATTTCCTACACCCTGTTCACGTTGGGGAGTTTTATAGGTATTGAACTTTGCATAATTGACATAGATACCAAACTATAATGTTTACGACTGAGAGTTTTCCTCACTTTTTTAACACAAAACAAAATCAATTTTCCTATCGCCTACGATATGTTCACTCAAGTGTGTATCGAAGTGAAGGGTTCAAGTACTTCTTGACAAATGATTATACGTTGTACGAATATACATCGATAGTGAGTAGACAAACCGCATGAATGCCTTTATAAAACAGCGGGCAATTAAATTGATCATAATCAAAATAACAATTACTCGTTCCAGCAATTTAATTGGCTTGATTACAGACCAATTGACGTTTCCAGAGTTTTCCGAATTGAGAGAGAACCGTATTTAATAATTGATTTCATTAGTCAAAGAAAATCACCACGTTATTGACCCATACCATCGAAGTAAGTGACCTCGACTGACGACTGGGCTCTGATAGTTAATTTTTAATTCAATTATACTACCGGTAAAGACACCTTATCTCGTTCAGCATAGAAAACGAGTTGTTTTATGAAACAAAAATATAGCTAGCAATTGGTACCGCTTTAGGACATTCACCCACGATGTTCGACAAGTTGCATAATTTTTCGCAACTGGAAAACTACAATTAATATACATAATGTTATCTGAACATGTGGAAGCTACACATTCCACGATGTATAGTCTAGTCGGCACGCAACAAGATTTCAAGTTCATCAGTCGTTATGCAGTCGATTTAATGCGATTGAATTAATAACTATCAGTGTCTCAGTGTCTGATGTATATGTTTATAAGTATGAACAATGTTATATCAAGTTGAACGCTGAACAACTGATGTATGATGTATATGTGTATGCAATTATAACTAGCAATACTTTCAATTAGACACGCAAAAATACGAAAATAATGGATACACTTTCACTAAAAAAAATTTCTGTCCGTCCACGTCTCGTAACTTGTAACTTTTAAATTGTGTTATACTTTACGGTCACATTACTCAATTTTTAGACATGTGAAGCAACACAATTTTTGTTTAATTGAACCTCTTAAGATAAGAGATGATTTACGATCCAATGTTCCCAATAGTTGAATGAAAAATAACGATACTCTGTGCTCAATGGAATAATGCACAATCATTTAGTATCGACTCACATATTTACTAATTACGAAGAGATCCACTCTGCACGCTAATCAGTGACTTTAGTTTAAAATCAATTCACTTGAGAGCCATTAAATTGATTGCTTCACTTTATTAGTTAAAACTATAACAATTACTAATTAACATATTCTGAGGGAGGCGTACACTCATCTGAATTACATAATCTTATTTACATTCAAATTATTTACAAAATCACTTTAGACAGTGTGCCAGCACCAGATTAGTTCGAAGACAACGTGACTGCTGACTGCTACATGCAAAATAATGTATACTCTTGTTGGTCATTCCTCGTCTAGCATGGTTGTAACATGCGAATTGTTTTCTCACGACTGAATGTAAAACAATTTGTTTTTTACCTTTTGGCTCGACGAATCAACAATAACATTTTTTTTTGTTCTCGCCGTACACAACTAAAACATCTTACCCACCATATATACAAAAACTGAATCGATTTCGAACCATCATATTCGACTATACTCTAGTCTTTTCTTCAAGTCATAGGTATAGGAGTTTCTACATTTAACTTACATTTTTTTTGTGGTTGAAAATTCAATACAAAGATAGTTCAAATCAATAGCCAACTGATAATCGTGCCAAGTCTACGCGCGATAAATATTTTAGTTACACTACAGCAATACATGATTCAATTCCGCCATTCTTACAAATTACAAAATTATCACACACAAAATTTTGTCGATTGCAATTCTGATGCAATTTTTTTACAGAAATAAAACAGCTGATGCTTTCGTTCGTGCAATATACATCTTCACTGTTACTATACTTTTGAATCGAAAATTACGTTGGAAACGGCGCATGTGGTGTAAACTATGGGGTAGGGAGTTTAATCAATTTATTGATGTCACGTGTCTTGTATATCCATTTAATATAAAATTATAAAGTGGAACAAACTCTACGCAGATCTTGTTGTCCTAGTTTGAAATGGATATAATAGCATCTGAGTAATAAATTATTTATTGAGCGGTTTATGTGCTACCGATTAATTTCGATTACCAATTTAGAGCAACATTCCATAAAAGTACCTGTTTTTCGGCTATAAGTTTGCCGGCTAAACAGAAAATCGTCCTTCGAAGGCTGATTGTTTTACATAAATACATTAAATCAAGCGACAAATGTGGACGTATGAAAACATTTCTATTTTCTTTTTTAAGTCCAAAGTAATATAAAGGACGGGAGATCGCAATCTCGTACAAAGAGACGAATGTTGAAGCTGAAGCAATACGAATTTATTTTCTGCCACTAAGCTTTCCCATTCTCCTGAATTTTCTCCTAATTTTTGGTTTCAGTTTTAACACCTTTATGTTCCCAACTTAAATCAGTTTGAGAAACCTACCTACCTACCCTTTTAAGCTCAATCAGTCACTGATGAGATGAAACATATGAAAAGATATCATCTGCTATTGACAGAATCGTGAGCACGCAAAAATAAACGATGGTGTTTGGCTAGTGGGATATTATATAGCCAAATAAATGTTGAAACAGAGGAAGTAACAGATTTTAAATCAATCTGTTTAAAATACTTATGAACGAAAAGAAGAAAATTAAATTTTGCTGAACAATTTTATTGATGCCGCATGCCGTAACATCTATCGATAATGATGACCACTTTCCTCCTTCTCTTCAGTAACATCCCGGTCTTCCTCTTCTTCATCGTCATCCTCGTCATCTTCCTCATCATCATCAAATCGTACATCCTCGTCGTCATCATCGTCTTTCTTCAAAGCCTTTGGAAATAGTCCGCGATTCGTTCCGAACAATGCGAGCCCAGTCAATGGAAGTACCGATTTGAACATTAATTTAAATCCGAACAGCAAAATCGGTGCCAGTTTAACACAAGCTACAACAGCTGCTGTCCACAATGCGTTTACGATACCATTTCTGATATAGCTGCAATGAAGAATGAAAATTGAGTGAAAATATTCGAATCAATTTTGTGTTTTCTTATTTACGTTAAAGTCATTGCAGCATGTCGTTCCAATCGTTCCGATTCCGAGCGTCGTTGGAGCAATGCCAGTCCTCTGCGGTTTCCTTTTTTATGTTTTTTAAATAGCTTCGCCAATAGTTTTTTAGATGATTCCGCCTTTTTGTGGTGATGAACTGGGTGCCTGTTTACAATTTAGAAATTTGGATTTTTTTTTTGTCAAATGGTTATGATGATCTAGCTAAAATTTCTATATTCTTAAGAAAATTCCATGTGGAATTCAGATTCCATCTCCTCCACTAAGATATTGAATGAGTGGCTGACCCTAATAAATTCTTCTGTGAAACAGTATCCATTGACCTGGTCAAAATACACCGCTTTGTGATAAATGGTTTCAATCGATAATAATATAACTTCAGAAGAATTTAGAGTCAACGTCCTAAAAAGAAGAGTGAATGTGGAAACAGCAGAATTCTTTCTAGTCCAGCACAAAAAGCATCTCTGCCAATTCAAATATTTTCTACTCACTCTTTTTGTGGCGACTGTCCATAAGGTAATGGCGGAAGTGGCGGTGGTGATGGAGGTGAAATCAATTGGTATTGGTATTGTGGCTGTTGTGTTGCTGTTGGTCCATAATTTTGTTGCCCACTGTAAGCTGAATTGCGTTGAAAAGGAACGTCGTTAAGCTTCTGCTCAATGCTGTTATATTGTTGTTGTTGTACTTTGAATGAATTGAGCAACAGACGTTGAGTGTCAGCCATCAATCCTAAATTGTCATTCACTGATACGATGGTACTTCTGTGATGAAACATTGAATGAGTGAGTGGAAAAATTATATTTTTATTGAGAATCTTACTTGAGATCGCTACTGTAGTCATAAGATGCAGTTGTGGGGTTAGCTCCCATCACCATTTCATCCGATGATCTTTTCTGTTGAAGTGGTTTTTGTTGATAATCCTGATATTCCCTTTTCTGATAATTTCCGAGCACCTGTGGTGAAGGTTGGCCTATTTGCTCGTTGAAATGGTTAAAATTTGGCGATGTGTACTGAGGATTAGGACTGGCATTGTAGTTAACAACATTATTCGCAGCAGGATATGTTATATGGGAGTACACATCTGGCATTGGCTCTATTTGAGACGGTGGTACTATATTGGTTAGGACGTAATTCACTTGTACACCGAAGAACCAAAAGAACACAAAAACCGAAACTCTTTTCCCGATCATTGTCAATTCGTTACACTACTTGCACTGGTTGATCAAACCACTTTGAATGGATTTTACTAAACTAATAACCGATGAGGAATCACATCCGATTTTATATATTCTTTGCGAATTATTTTTGTTTTGATCTATTTCGTTATACAGTCCCATCCGGTGTTAGTGACAAATTCAATGAAAAAAAAGTTCTTTCGAGGATGTTACTCAACATAAATATTGTTTATTGAATGTGGTGCTACTGCTGAGTTAATTTTGCTCCAGTTTTCGTTTATTGTAATGAGCTAGTACCCCAATTAAAAAGTAAAAACATTTGCAATTTATGTTCCTTAAAATTTAAAATACTGTTTAGGTCGCTGATGAGTGCTGATTGTGATGTATTGTGAGAGAATTACGCATTTTAAAATTTTATCTAAATTTTGCTGGCAATAACTTTTGGCCCGTTCCTGCAGGAAAATAAAAAAAAATCTTTTACTGAATCGGTAACAGTGTCTGATTTTACTGATTTCAGCTCCTAAATATTTAAGATCTGAAAGTTTGAGGCTTTTATCATGAACACAGAAGTAGCAAGCGTTACATTTTGAGGCTCAAGTGACAATTTGTATTGTCAACGCACTTTACGCAGTAGTGATACTCGAAATAGAATACTGAAACTGAACAGTTTATCATACAAATTTTGGCACTGTCACTCCGATCACTCATGCAGTGCGTTGGAACAGCATATTTTAACTCGTACTACAAAGACAATTCACTTATCTTTGAATGAAGCAATTAGCCTACTATGATTCATCAGCCTCCGAATATTTTCTAATGTTCATGCTAGAAACAGTGCTACGGTCATCCTCTACTGTTCATTGTAAAATCTTTTTCTTCTTTAATTATTTCTCGGTTTTGCTATACTGTAAAAGTAGAAAAGAACAAGAGTCAGGGTTCGTCTATCATTTCTGCGGTCGTAATCGATAGCATATGACTAGCTGAAAGGTAAAATGATATTTTGGTATAGTGGATAGCGGCTTGATTGTCTCTACCGTCTCAACCTGTGGAAGTAAAAACCTAAAAAGATGCACCTGTCTTCTGGTGATGCCATAAGAGATCTCTTTGTTTAAAAACCTAATAGAGTAACCCGCCTTCTCAATTCAAAATGAGCGAGTTCAAGTCTCAGCTAATTTACCATCAAACTCATTCACCAAATTGCGATGTGTCAAATAAATTTTCCGTCTGGCAACACATCAGTGTGGCGAATCGAATTAAAGCGTTTTGTATGGTTGACTCAGTGTTAAGTTGGAAAAAGTGTTAAATTGTGTACAAAATTAATGCTTTTAAAATGTCGCAAAGTGAAAATTCGAATAATAAAATGGACAATCAATGTGACAATGGTGTACCGAAAAATGAAAGTGATGCGAGTGATGTGAAAAATTTGATCAAAGAACGGAACAAAATTCGTCGAGCATTTTCAATGCCGCGTTCAATTCCATTATCATTTCGCTTATCTGTATCACGACGGAAAAACAATAAGGATAGTTCTGCGATAAATGAAACAAATGCCCAAATAAATGCTACTACAGATCCGGCCGTGTCTATACCGAGCGATAACAATTGTTGTACGGAACAAACGAAGACGAAAAACTTTCGCCGTTCCTGGAAGAAATTTCTATCTCGAGTTGCACAACAAATGACTTCAATAAATATCGGTGTAAGTGGTTCAGATATTTTTATTAGTGTTACAGCTCCACACAAAACGCCAAAAATTTTTGGAATGTTTGTCTCTTATTAGTTAAAATTCGAAATATCTCTCGCTTAAGAAAAAAATATCTAATTTCTTCTGGGTGTTAGTGTTCTATTATTTGACTTTCGATATCACACTACAATGGAAAATGTAAATTCTTTTTAATTAAATGACCTTAATTTACTCAATTTAACTATTATTCATACATTTTATTTCGCGTTTTTATCGTGATTTCGTTATGAATAATTTTATGTAGGTAGTTCGTACAGTTAGTGTAACACAAATGATACAATAAAATGAATTTAATGCCAAATATGTTCGAATATGTCCATAGACACTCTTCGCGAATTTCGGGCCATACCAATCAGACGTTATATCCATAAATTCTCTTCCTTTCGCTTGATTATGTTATGTCAAACGATTTTTTTTCCTACATTCTGTCGTAATTACATATTATGCGAATTAATAAATAGTTGGTGATTGTTCATTAATTTTTCGTTTGCTATATACCTACAACTATACTATATACACTGACAACACAGAATTGAATTAACCTTGAACAACATTTTTGCCGACTCGAATATAAATTCTCTTTTTTTTTACTACATTCGCATGAATCAATTGAAATTAACAATTATGTTGTTGCAATGTTGTTTTTCTCTTACGTTTTCAATTAGTAAAATATGCGATTTAGGAAATAGAATTGACATTTTCATCGATAAATTCGTGGAAACGAACGACCGTCACATTGATTGAATCCTTATAAATGCAGGTCAATAGGAATTTGTGTCGAACGGTTTGTGTTCAACGGGGGCTTAGGGTCATGTTTTCAAACTCAAAGACAATGTTTAATAACAAAACAATCAAGAATCCTATTAGAATACCAAATTCCGTATCAGATGACCCAATGTCATTCCATCTGTAGATCAGCAGTGTACAGGTGTTTGGTTATCACGAAAATCGTGTCAGTCGTACAGAATTCAATTGAAAACAAAAACGATTTCTTTCATTGTTTGATCTGTGCGTAACGGTAACGGTGCATACAAAATTTTCTAAATCCAAACCAGAAACCTTTACCGTCAAACAAAACAAAACGAAAATTCTTCAAAGACATACCGTAAAACCGTTTCAACTATTTAACAAGTTCAACGAAGAATTAACCTTTTTCGTTTAAATGAAACCGGTTTCGAAACGTCTCGGACCATTACCCAGTTCCAAATTACCTGTAATGAGTAGGTCATAATGTGGCTGTGAATGGGTTGCGGCGGTGTTATAGTTTCTTATTTTCTTATAACACGATTGTACGTTACACTACGTCACTTTGCACTTTGTTGTGTAATATATTCAGTTATATAGAGCAATATTTTGTCTATACATTTACCTATACAGCAGCTGGTGTTGTGTGATGTTAAATCTCAATTTTATCAAGAATTGAACCCATTACGTTTGTTGTCAGTAAATGCCTTTGAATTCTGGTTTTATTACATTGAGATCTCATATCCATCCTTTAATTCGAAATGCTTTTAACTTGGTTGACTTCAATTTCCGCCCCGGAAAAAAAAAAGTTTATTGAACATCGAATTCGCTTATTGGCAATACAAAAGAGAAATGCAATGGAAATGGAAAAGTGGAGAATATGAAAAGTTCAATTCATTGTGTTATCTTTCCAATAAGAAATACGAGAAAATGTTGTTGTATCCTCATTCTATGCTTATTTGCCATACATATCGACAGTATATATCCACTTTGCCATATTATCTATTTGTTGATGTCTCGATGTCTATATTCATCTTCCCATACAGATACAAGAAAATAAAAACTTTTTTTATTCAATTCGAATTTCACATTCTTTGCGGCATTTCTTAGTTTTATTTAAAAAAAAAAACAAGAACAACGCTATCGAACACATAACTGTAATCCCTTGCGAAATAGTACTGCAATAACAGAAGCTAAGATTTGTGGGAATAACATCGAGCTTAGCAGACGAAAGATAATCCATCTTCATGTGGATAAAAACTAAATATTTTGTTTGTTTCACCACAAAAACTCTATTGATTTCAACTAAATAAACCAAACACCAGCAACACTAACAGGAGAGCTACCGCCAGCCAATAACCATAAAAAATCAACTATTTGTGTATTATGACCACTGCAAACTCAAATGCAGTATTTGCCATCTCGAGGTTTGGGTAATAAAAAATTGAAATTAAAAGAATCGAAAATGAGCTTGTTACTGATACTTGATGAATGAGAGGTTGATGATCTGTTTTAAAGTCACTCACTCCTATTAATCGAATAAAGGAAGAAATGTTTTCGATTCAATATAAAACTCTCGGTGAAACTTCTCAACCCACTCATCATTCGAAATCAAAAGACTTGAAACAAGTTCTCTATACCTTGATTTGTTGTGGCTGTGAAAATAATTCGCAACAAATTGAAGTAGGAGTATGAAAGTCGCGACTTTTTGTGAGAATATAAAACCCAACGGGGCGTGAAAGTACAAATGTATATTCTCGATAGGGCATTTCTTTTTCTCATTTCTCGCTTTTCTATAAATCTGAATAAATAATTTTCGATTGCATCTCACGAACTGTTCACTCACGTTGAACTTGTTTTGCTAACCAAAATGTAAACAGAAAATAATTTGATTCGATTTGGGTTACAATCGAAATAGATCAGCCAATGCTGGCATTTACCTCATTTTCAAGGTTAGCAAACAATTTAAAAGGTACGTACGTGCTCTGTCGTACAATGGGAGTAAAGTTGTTGTGTTTTTAATTTTCCTACACACATTTTAAGCGGAGAGTCTTTTAGGTTAATTAAAACTCATCGTATAGATATATCTGAATGAACTCAATTAAAGGTTCAACAAAACGCGTCATTATTACTATTTTTCTTGTAAATTTGTGAATATTTAATGAGCTTTCATGTTCGTTACTACGGCACACTAAAAGCGACGGAGAACTTTGCAAAGTGATGTATTACATTTGGGTACAGCTATAGTATACGTACGTACGTACTACACTGTTTGTTATATAATCGTTTGTGTGCTTTATTTAAATTTGATAATAAAGGCAAACACGCCACGTATAGAAGCGATGTAGTAGAATATTTACAATATAAAAAAGAAAATTTCGCATTTATATCATTTGTTTACAAATTTATTTATTTTCGCAATAATAAAATGGTGATGAGGTCTTAACGCAACAAATTACAAGTCATCTTAATTGATACTAATTTGCTGTTGTAAATTGCTTTGCATCTGTATGTGATGTATATCAAAAATTGATGTTAGAAGACGTGCTCAAAAGATTTAAAGAGTTAGAAAGCTCTTACAGTTCGTTGAAGAAGCAACAATCGAAAGTAAATATGGCAGTAATTGATACGACATTCCGATTTCTTAATATGCTTGAAATTCTTCCGTTCCGTCGATGCGTCGTATAATTTTAGATGTTTGTATTTTTCTGCTAATCTTACACGGAAAACTGTTGAATTTAGTAATTAAAATTAATTTATTTTTAATTGAATTTGTTTAGCAAAGCAATAAAAACATTTTTTAATTTTATTACTGGCAGCCGCTTGTGTGAACCGAATACTTCAAAATATTGTACACACAAATTCCAATAATAAGCATAAGTGACTTCATCAATAAATTATGTATAAATATTCGAGTGAGTTCATCGATAAAGCATATGAACACAACATACAAACTTACACGGTTAAAGAATTTGATACAATTGCTGGTGCGGCTTTATAGTAGATTAAGTTTAATACAAAAAAAAATATTTTTTTATAAAAGTAGAAAGGGGTCGAGGGTTAGCAACATAATTACAATGTCAAGTGAATGGTGTGAGGGTGGTTTTAGCTATTTTTTTATTTACGTACCGTTGAACCCAGTGAATTTTAGAACATTTTACCCAAAAAAATGTATTCTTTGTTCCAACTTCTATGTTAGTTTCTCTGTTTATTATTTTCGTTCGTTTAATGACGAAAATTGTTAGTTTTTCGATTAAGAAAGAAAGATCCACATCGGTAATTTTTCGTCGTCATTGTATTTATACGTGGGCAGTGACCATGAATTTGTTCATGTTGCAGCTGTAATACTTTTTATCAGTAACAATGAACTTCAATTTTTGTTTCTTAAGCTCAAGGTGGGTCGATTCATTTTTAAAATTCTTCCTACGCTGTCTTCTATTGTAGTTTGCCGAGACAAGGTTTTCTGAAATTTTTAGCTTCGCACTTTCAAAACGGTACTTTAGATGTTGTAGTGCATTTCGCGAAAACAACTGCTTTCCAATTGTACTTATGAAGTGTGATCTCATTACTCAAAGATATTACGAAATAATCTAACGCTGTTGATGCTACCCGGCAGCAACTGATGGTTCATATTCTCACAATCAACACTACCGATCCTAAATATTGTGCCTAAAATTTAGAGTTCACATTAGTTAGTTGCGTTTATTGGCTCATTTTTTTGAAAATACATTGGTAAATTACAATGAATTGATTATTAAAGAGGTTCTTGATAATACTTCTTTGTGTGTCGTAACGTAGCCCGATTGTTGGACTGGGTCCTATCTAAGAATCATTGCTTTCGATTCTAGCTAGAAGGTCAGCTTTTTCATTACCTTCAATGATCACATACAAAACTCTAAGATTCTGAATTCTTGCTTATCGAGGATCGATGTAAAGAAAATCTTTCCTGCTTCAAATTTTTTTTTAGGCACACCAGGTCTCCACAACCTAAAAAAGCACTTAGTAGCATAGATAACCATTTAACAGCACTTCCCAATACAATTTTTTTATGCTCTGGAGTAAGAATGTGCTCACAAATATTTTCTTATTTTAAAGTTAACATGAAGATTCATTCTCAGTATTAAATCCAATTTTAGTAGTAGACGGATAATCATGACAAAAAAAACGTTCTCAACAGTAAAGGATCATCTGAAGCTATGGTTCCCGTATAAACCATAACGTAAACTAAATAATTACAAGATTTGGTATCAAAGAGAGAAGTAATAGATTGCATTTTCCAATGGGTGAACGCTCGTTTTTAGCCCCGTACGAAGTACTGGGGGCTTATAAGATTAATATGCCGTTTGTAACACGTCGAATTGGAAGCAGACAGTAAGGGCAAAGCATTTGGTTGTGTTCATAGATGTCGAATCCGCAATAAAAAAAATGTCCGTCCGTCCGTCCGTCCGTCCGTCTGTGACCCCTCTAGCTTGAGCAAATCACAACCTTTTTTCAAAATTCTTTTTTTCCCCGATTGGTATCGACAAAAGTAAGGTCAAGTTCGAAAATGGGCATGGTAGGGTCGGCCCTTCCAGAGCTAGGGCCCTATAGGTGTTTTTCAGTCTTTCGACGATATCTACCGAAATACGCACGCAATAGCTGCTTGTGATATATCAAATGAAAGGTATTGACGAGTAGAACAAAGTTGCTGAACATTGTTTTTGGGTAAGATGCAACGCGGGCTTGTTGGGAAGGCTCAAAGGTCGTTACTCGGCCCTAAGTGTTTTTTGCACATAAATCGAGTAAATCTCATCCGATTTTGCTAGATTTAGTTTTTTATGGAAGGTAATTGAATACCGAAAAGAACGTGTCGAAAAAAGTTTCAAATTTGGGCCCTTGGACTAAGGCCGCTACTCGGCCCTAAGTGTTTTTTACACATAAATCGAGTAAATCTCATCCGATTTTGCTAGATTTTGTTTCATTTGAGAGATAATTGAATACCGAAAATAACGTGGCGAAAAAAGTTTCAAATTTGGGCCCTTGGACTAAGGCCGCTACTCGGCCCTAAGTGTTTTTTGCACATAAATCGAGTAAATCTCATCCGATTTTGCTAGATTTTGTTCCATTTGAGAGATAATTGAATGCCGAATAGAATGATGGCAAAAAAAGTTTCAAATTTGGGCCCTTGGACTAAGGCCGCTACTCGCCCCTAAGTGTTTTTCGCACATAAATCGAGTAAATCTCATCCGATTTTGCTAGATTTTGTTTCATTTGAGAGATAATTGAATACCGAAAATAACGTGGCGAAAAAAGTTTCAACTTTGGGCCCTTGGACTAAGGCCGCTACTCGGCCCTAAGTGTTTTTTACACATAAATCGAGTAAATCTCATCCGATTTTGCGAGATTTAGTTTTTTATGGAAGGGAATTGAATACAGAAAATAACGTGGCGAAAAAAGTTTCAAATTTGGGCCCTTGGACTAAGGCCGCTACTCGGCCCTAAGTGTTTTTTGCACATAAATCGAGTAAATCTCATCCGATTTTGCTAGATTTTGTTCCATTTGAGAGATAATTGAATGCCGAATAGAATGATGGCAAAAAAAAGTTTCAAATTTGGGCCCTTGGACTAAGGCCGCTACTCGGCCCTAAGTGTTTTTTGCACATAAATCGAGTAAATCTAAATCCGATTTTGCGAGATTTAGTTTTTTATGGAAGGGAATTGAATACAGAAAATAACGTGGCGAAAAAAGTTTCAAATTTGGGCCCTTGGACTAAGGCCGCTACTCGGCCCTAAGCGTTTTTTGCACATAAATCGAGTAAATCTCATCCGATTTTGCTAGATTTAGTTTTTTGTGGAAGGTAATTGAATACCCAATAGAAAGTTGGCAAAAAATTTTGGGTTTCTAAAATAATATCGTAAATTGTTGGTTTTATTTGAGAGGTACTTCGTACGGGCTTTCGTAATTGCGCTATGCGCAATTTAAAAAATGAACACTTTCAGTAAATTTGACCATGCCCAACTTGACTTGCATTTTGATAACAGACGCATTAGAGGGTTGTAGACGTATTAGGGTTCCGGGCGTATTACGGCTACGGACGTATTATGGTTACGGACGAAATAGGATTACGGGTCGTACGGGGCTAAGTCGCAGCAAACGCTCCGACTGTTCTGATGCCTTGTTTATGAAAGGTTTCAGACTGAAAACAAGGGCTAACAATGAAGAAAATTATTTTTTATTACATTGTAGAATTAATGTAGAATCGTCCGTTCATGGTCAAAACATCTTCTAACGAACAATATTTTCTATGTCAAAGCATTACAAATAGTTATTGCAACTGGTTCTCGACTTGTTTTAATTTCTTGAAGCACAACAAATTGTTTGCGTTCGATGAGGCGATTATCACTGAAGGCAAATTTATTTTATTTCCTCACGACTTAATTCATTCAGAAACGGAAATGCCAACAAAAGAAATTCCATGTCTCCGTACTAATTTCACACAATAGTCAACAATTTTTATGACCAAGCTTCGGGACGTGTGACTGAAAATATAAACGTGACATTTTAAGAATGAATTCATTTAGTTTCATTACAATGTTTCCCACAATAAATCCATTCATTCTTTTCGATTTTAAGACTCGTTTTACGATTGCATTTAAATACGGTTACAAATTGCTCCAGTGCCGCAGACGGCGGTACAAATGTCGATAAAAACATGTAATTTTCCATGATTTGTGTCTTCGAAAGAACAATTTTAAGCCCGCTAACTGTGTGTTAACATTCCAAAAGATTTGTATCACATTCGCATACATTGTTGTGAGACGTAGTGCTCATTGCTCATAAGTGAAAGGTAAATCGATCTGTTCTCGTTCGTTTCGATCTCGGATGCAATAGAGATTTGTTTCGTTTTTCTTGCGAATTGAAATCGTCGCCAGTTGTCTCTGTGAAAACAGATTGATTCGTAATTAATCAAACAAGAATTTACATTTTGTCGCAAACATTGAGCTAAGCTAAAATGGTTGGAATGAACAAATTTTTATTTTTATCTATATGAAATGCGATTACCCAACAATTATCTCGGACATCGATAAAGAATCCATTGCAACTGACGTCTTTTGATGGATTTGAGTAAATGTTTTACGTATTGCTGTAGTAACGGTATCACTGCAAAAGCGAAGCGTCTGTAAAATTGGGCGCTAAAGAAAAATTAAGAAAAACCGAGACTCCACTCCACACCACAGATCAATCAGTTATTTAATCTTGACATGGTAGCCTTCTGTTTATTTGTTTTTTTCATCATATCGTATCACTGCTGTGAGTTGTAGTCAATATCCGAAAAATATATTATCTTAATCTCAAACATACGAAAAAGATTTATGACGATCGTCTTCAGGCCTATTCATAAAACCGTATACTCGAAATAATAATAAAAATACAAAGCAAAGCAATAAACACTGTTATGATCCAGATAAGATCACCCGAAAGAAAAAAAAAAACGAACATGAAATGACTGCCATTCAAAAGTGGTTCGAAATGCAAGTGCTTCAACAAAAAATCAAATTGAATATTTCAGTTTGGTTATGCGATCGCAATACAATATTCGAGGAGATAATAAAAGAATTCCATTCATGATAAAGTTATGAATCACTTTGTTTGTGTACTGATTTTTGTATGTACATATTACATATTACATGCATTTTATGTGTATGGATATACGTTATAGCATCATATGTGTGCAGTTATCGTGTATGGAATGTAATTAAATGCGTCCGTCGCTTTATGGATGAATGGAAGGAAATATCATCAATAGTGCAATTAAAATGTACAATTTAATGAACACTGGATGTCACAATTTCTTTTTTATTTCCATTCAGAATGAAAATTTCGTTTTTAGATTCATTGAAAATAGACTTATACTACTTAATAGGATGGAGCGCTGCCCTGTCTTTGAAACTAGAATTTTTTTTTTGGCAAATTCTGCAAATAAACACGATCATTACCAGTTCTTGAGTTACTTCTTAATCTCTTAGTCTACCACCAATGGTCTTTTATATTTAAAAATTTTCAAATAGGGTCCAATAGGTTTGGTCCTCCATAAATAAACTCTGCCGACCTTTTCAAAATATATGTTGATCCCATGTTGATTTGCTACTTTGTTTACCATTTTAGAAATTTCACTAGGTAGCCGAGCCGAAGTTCGATGCTGAATACTCAAATGAGTTTCCCGGTCCTAAATTGTCATAATTTGTCGTATCCCCTTCACAGAAGGACGTACCGCAGAATAAAAGAAACATTAGATCGGTCGACATTACAGGGGAACATGATGATGATAGTTGTTTTCAATTGGAAAGTTTTCTCTCAAAACAAATGAAAATTTGGTCCATCTTGTCAAAGAAAGTTGGTATCATTGAAATGTACCATTGCTTCTTTCCTTCTTTACATTTAACTAAGAAAGCTGAATTTATGAAAGGTAAATCCATTCCTTTGGACCAAAACGGGCTTATTGGATACTTTCGTGTACGTACATAATTTTACTGTAAAACGGTTAACAGTTGACCACCAAAACAATTGGATTGTGGGTGATACAGTAGACTAAATTTTGAGATCTCATACATATCAAAATGAACTGAGAGTCAAGTCAATCGATTGCATGTGTATGATTTCAAAATGTGGACACAAAAGTGGTTTGGTGGTCTACTTTTGAAGGCAAATAACTTTGCGTGCCTGCGATATCAAGATTTATTCTTACAGTGGACGAATTTCAATTTTGTGCGCGATTTCGGTTCAGCTGGTCCAAGTCAGTTTAAGTTTATAATCAGGAGTAGATAAAAATGACTTTGTTTGTTTACATAGACCAACTGGTCAAACAGCTGAATCGAAATAGTGCAAAAAATTGAAAGTCGTGCACTGTATGAACTCTGAAGTCTTTTCTTATTCCTCCATTTTTTTGTTGTTTATTTTCGCCTATTAAATATCGATCGATTATCTCAAATTTAAGAGGCAGGAGAATCAGTAGGAGTTCACACCCTAACCCTACCAACAACTATCATTTCTCTCATAGCAGCTTATGTACAAACGTAGCCTAAAATTCTTTTCTATTCTTATTCAGGCCAAACAAACTACTACAGACAGAGTGCCACCACTGGGAGGATATGTGTGGCCACCCGATCAAATTCCTGGCGTAACCGGTTTGAAAAACCACGGAAATACGTGCTTTATGAACGCAGTGTTACAGTGTCTCAGTCACACAGACATTTTGGCCGAATATTTCGTTTTGGATCAATATAAGGTCGGTTATAAGAAGTGAAAATCAGTTCAATTGAAATTTATTTCTGAATATTAACGACGTTTAGGCCGATCTGAAAAGGAGGAACAAGTTGACGTCACGAAAATTTGGTACAAAAGGTGAATTAACCGAACAATTAGCCTTAGTACTAAAAGCATTGTGGACGTGTAAAATTGAATCCGACTACAGTACCAGTTTTAAGGCGGTTGTTGATCGATACGGATCGCAGTTTCGCAGTTCAACTCAACATGATGCTCAAGAGTTTTTATTTTGGTTGCTCGATAAAGTGCATGAAGACTTGAACACTGCTTCCAAGCGAAAATACAGATCGATGAAGGTATTTCCTATGACCAATGTAGTTAATGTCGTGTAGCCTCTAAACGATAATCACATTTCAATTCGATAGAACAACTATGGTCGACCGGATGAAGTGATCGCCGCAGAAACTCTTGCCAATCACATTCGATGCAATAATTCATTCGTACAGGCGGTGTTTCAAGCTCAGTTTCGATCGTCACTGTCATGTCCCAGGTGTCACAAACAAAGCAATACTTTTGATCCTTTCCACTGTATTTCGGTTCAGTTACCCCAACTGGCGCAACAAGCGGTTTTTGTTACTGTAAGTCGCCTGGACCAGCTTGCTGAAACATTTTATTTCACAACATTTTTACCATTTCAGGTTCTGTACGCTAGTCAGCATCCGCGTCAAGTGAAATTAGGTCTCGGAGTACCACCAGGTTCACCGATGGTGGCAATACGCGAACAACTACAAGCCGATACTGGCATACCTCTCGAGCGTATAGTTTTGGCCGAAATAACTGAAGCCGGATTTAGTCGTGTGTTCTGTGATTCACACCCAATTTCATCGCTGAGCGAAGATGATTCCATTTATTGCATCGAAACGCAGAGTACCGCCGATGATTCAACAAACTTGACATTGATCGTGGCAAATGTTCAACGAAATGAAAGTGATGGCGCTTGCAAGCGTTTTGGTACACCATTTTGCCTGCAAGTCAGCCGTGATGTTTCCTACAATGAATTACAAAAGAAATTGCTGAAAGAGATGCAAACAGTCCTGAAATCGGACGTATTTTCCTACAGTACACCACCATCGAAAATGTTCAAAATTCGCTTACAGGATGTATCAGCCGATCCTGACACGTACATCGAACCAACGGTAAGAGAATGAGTAGTTGACATTTGTCGGGACGTCGCTAATCCTTCATGTTTGCTCCCTGCAGGTCGAACATCCGCTGTTTACCGAAATGATTGATCTGGCATTAGCAATTCTGCCAAGTGACGGAGGACCTCCTCATGTTAAACTATTACTGGAATGGTCGGAGCCTGAGAAATATTTTAGTGATTTGACAGATCCGTTTGTCGAACATGAAAGTGTGTCACAGATGAAGGTAAGATCGGTGATTGATTTCTCGCAACATTTCGATTAAATTGTTGCCTTCTCCTCCCGTTCAGGAACGATGCAACGGCAATTCAAGTCTAACATTGGAACAATGCCTTGAACACTACACCAAAGCCGAAACGTTGAGTGCAGAAGATGCATGGCGTTGTCCGCATTGTCAAAAATATCTACCAGTTGTCAAAACATTGGGTCTATGGTCGCTGCCAGACATTCTGGTGATACATTTCAAACGTTTTCGTCAACAATACATCAAAGGACCACAGGCTGCGAAGCTTACAACAACAGTGAAATTTCCGCTACATGGATTCGATATGACTCCGCACTTGGCGAGAGATCCGAATGTGAACATCAACGATAGTGAAGAGAATTGGAGTCCTTGGCGAAAACAGAAGAGACGTGAAAATTGTATGCAGCCGAAAGATAACCGCTACGATTTGTATGCGGTATGCTATCATCAGGTAAAAACGAAAAATTTTCGTCGATCAGCCGATCTGATTCTGATTATCGATCGTTGTATGCTTTAGGGAGATACTTTGGAGACCGGTCATTATACGGCGGCTTGCAAAAATCCGTACGACCATCAGTGGTACAAATTTGATGACCAAAAAGTTAGCCTAGTGCCAGGAGAAAATATTCCGGCCGATATTGTCAACAACGAGGCGTACATGTTGTTCTACCAGCGACGTAAAGTCGATAATATGGAATGTTCGGGTACAAGTTCCACATCGGGCGATCATTGGGTATCAAAGATAGCAGTCGCTCCAACTCTAGGAGAAGCACCGAGTACATCGGTCTTACCAACTACTGAGAAAGTAAATGCGAACAACAAGCGGAGTGCTGAAGTTGAATGTGAACAGGTGATTGTGGATGCTGATGTTGTGGTAAGATTTCAGTTATTTTCACTGACGAAGCGATGTTAATCTAAACATTCCTCAGCCGAGTACATCAAAATGCGACAAGCCATCCGTCGAACCACAAGTAAATCCTCCTTCACCAGTCGCCGTTACTAAGTTTGAAGTGAATGTCGAAATCAACGAATCAAAACCGGTTGTTAATGGAACCGAGGCCGTGACTAAAATTGATAAGATCGATGACGATGTGATTGACGTTGACGGGCTCGATGGCATTGATGATACCACGGCCACGCCCATCGTTGAAATACCAAAACTGGAAAATGTCAAAGAGGACATCCATCACCAACTCGGTGGTGTAGAGCTTCGCAGTAGTCCAATCAAAAAGGATGACGGCTTGAGCACATCTGTACCAAATCAGCGAACGTTATGGCCACATGAGCACACACCTCCCGTAAATCGTGGCAGTTTGTCTGATATGTTCGTCAGCAATTTTCGGCGCGATCATCGTGAATTGCGCCATTCCATGTCAAATTCGTCAACAATGCGACAGAAGGAAGAGACAATAGCTATGATACGGGGATCGAATTCATGCAGTAAAGACACGCTGTTGTTCATTGATCAACAAAATCATGGTCTGATAGATGATGACTATTTAGGCAACAGATCATTGTGGGTGAGTAAAATTTTTGTTTTTTCTTCGGTTTTCGTAGTGCTTTTATCAAGAGACGTTAGGCTGTCATCTGTTATCGACAACTACAGCAATAATAAACGACAAGCTCTGACTAATAAAGGCATGTTCAAAACAAATGAAGTAAAAGATTTCTGAAATATGCTTGCCGTCTGTCACAGGTTTAAAAATCTTACTTAGTAGAACTTACTTTTCACAACGCAGACGAGAAAATAGTCTTACGTCAGCTTAAGAGCCTTTGTTGTGAAAAAGGTTGTATTGAATTTCATGTCTTGTGACCCTCGCTGACGCTCTAAATTTCCAACTTTTTTCCCTTAATTACAATTTCACCTGTTCGTATCTCAGTATCTCCAAGAGTTAGGACATTTTTCGTTTTTCCTTAACTTTTGACTTCTAATTTCCAAGATACACTTCAAGACGATGTATGCCACTTTTACCTTCCATACAAAGCAGTGTCCTCCTATGTTGACTGTTGAGTCCTATCAAATCGTGAGCATTTAACGTTTCGATACGACGGTTAACGATTCAGACGATTCAAAAGCGATTTTTTTTTGGAAACTACTAAGCTAGGGAAATACCGCAGAACGCTCGTAAAGTTAAAGTATTCCTTTGTTTGTTTTCGTAGACCTGAGATATTTATATTATTAGTAACCTACAAGCGAATTGATAGACATTAGTTGTTTTGTGATTTAAGAAATTTATTTTATGCACAACAGAGCGATCGAATGGGTACGTTCATGAATTTTATATTTACGCACTAGTGCGTAAAGGTAACGTTTGTATAAAAAAAAAGATTTATACATACATGAAATCTTGATCCTAGTTCGAGCCTAAAAGGATGTGTTGCGCATACGACGTGTTGTCAATCTCGGCTTCGCCTTAACACTTGATACCAACCAATTTTCATGACTTCGTGACTTTCCGTGACGTCACTTTCCGCTACTTTCCGTGACGTTTCGTTACGTTTTGTGACTTTTCGTGACTCTCGTTAGTTTCCGTGACTTTACGTACTTTACGAGACTTTCTATGACTTTCGTGATGTGAGTCTCTTTAACTTTCCGTGATTTCACTTGACTTTTCGGATTAGTTTGTCACTTTCCGGATACATTTTTGACCTGTTTCGGCCATGGGCTATGACTTTCCAGTGCTTTTTCCCCTCCGCTTTCCTCATTTTAAGTCACATAAATAATGACAAAAAGGTAGAAGTACTATATGTCGTACCTGGGACTAAAAGTCTCCTTTAGCGTGTCTGAAGGCGAGGCCTGGAATCGTATACGCTAACAAAGACTTTTAGTCCGTGGTACGAATAATATTTTTCATATTCGGATCCTAGGTATGAAAAGAGTTAAAAGTATATCTAAAAGGACAGTTCAGCCCCACCAACTGGGTCTTTTTCAACAGTCAATTAAAAGAAGGGGTTGGAAAAATTAATCGATAAGAATTCAGACTCTTTATTTACTAAAAAAAACATTTTTTTTGTAATTGATTCCAGATATCACCTGTTACGCCACACAAACTGATCACGGTGTCACCAAAAAATTAATATGTAAGTCTTAACATTATCTATTTGTAAATTGTTTACTGTTGTAGAATTATGGAGAATGTCCACATCAAACTATTGTATAAATTTCTATTTAAACTTTGAATGTAAAAATACCTCCTGTTAAAAAAAAACAACCAATTTAATCAAACCAGAAAACACTGGCCATTTCTAATGGAAAGCATCGTTCATTTGCAATAAAATGCAATTTCAAGTGCCAGTTTGAATAAGTTTTACAACCGAAATTCTTTTTTAATTTATTTAAATGAGAAAAAATGATTAATGAAAATACAAAAAACAAATATTTTAAAGATGGATGAATGAAAAAATTATTGCAAACTGTAATATTAGTATAGACAGTACACAGTTGGTTAGTGTGTATAATACAAATAAAGTAAAAACAGTCTTTGATGGGCGATTGCCTTCACTAGAAATTAATTTTTCTTTCTTTTTTTAAAGATTGTCTTGACAAGCGCGTGTATATTGAAATGTAACATTTGTAACCAGCAAGTCAGAAAGAAAATGTTCCTTTTCCTCCTTTACTTTTATTTATTTTATCCTTGCTCGTCTTGCAAACCTTTTAAAATTCCTTACATCGGTGATTTGTTGAACTTTCCTTTCTCTATTAATTTATTTCCTCTTCAGACTGAGAGCGCAAAAACGTTTACATCATCGTACTCCAAATTGAAACCTATGCCATGTATCGTTACACTAACTAGGACTAGAGATATGGGTTCCTAGACTATTGTTTTTAACAGATAGGACGCGGACCTTACAAAAACAGGTCTAGTTTATATCATGTCAGTCAAGGTTGAAGGTTACGCGAAATTACGAACGTCACAGTAAGATGGACAATTAAGCCTCGTTTTCCAGTGTTTAACATTACACTACAAATCGGATCAATGCGATGTTGACAGCTCATCTGATTTTATGAATGGAATTAAGGATTGCCATCAACAAAAAATTTGACATTTGTGGCGAATATTTTCGCGTACGTCGTTGCGGCTAGGGTCAGTTAGCGACGCACAATTTCTTGTGTGTTAACTGTCTATTACAATACCTTTATTTTGGTACGTCTCTACGATACTAAACAAAGGTTCCAGAACAAACATTCCTAGTCTAAGATAGCGTAACAATATATGGCATTGGCTTCGATCCGCCGAGTAGAGAGGTATTGAAATGTTTACTCTTAGTCTCCTAGTCTTACTTGTAATCAATTAATGAATAATAATCAATGATTGACACACTCTTCCTATCCAACTCAATTCCTAAATTAAATTTTTTGTTTTTTTTTTAAGATAAAATTGAGAACAGAGAAATGAGATATACAACAAAGAAAATTTATGATTTTAATTATTATTGTAGAAAAACGAGTAAATATATAAAATGTAGACGATAAGAATTTAATATATTTTTAGACGGTAGTCGGTGCTTCTCAACAAGGCATTTAAATTTTTATTTTATTATTATTATTACATTGATAAACAACACGCACGTGTATTGTGTATAAGTGAGAAAAAAAATTATTTTAGAATTTCAAATCTAAGCTTTAGACAGTCACATATACACTTGTTACCATCGAAATTACAAATTAAAATGGAAATATTTTAGAAATTTTCTTTTTATTATTTTAATTTAATAAGAAACAACAACAGAAACTGTTAATCAATGCCTACAACGAGGCCTAAGAGATCAATCGATTCATGATTCACAAAAATGAATGGAACGATTGACGTCAAGAGTTTTAATAGAAACCAATCAACTTTGGTGAATAAATTTGTCTGCAGGAAATTAAATTCCAAAATCGATTCAAGTCAAATGCTAGCCTATCTGAATGGTAATGTCTTTTCATATCTACAATCGAAGCTTTAAAAAAATGTTTTCTGTACCATAATAGACCGCTGAGATGGTAGAGAAACTGAGCAGGATTCTCCTGCACCTCGTACTATTGGTTTATAGTAGCGATTATAGTAGTGAAAGTTAGTGGAAAATCACATTCCCGTTTTATTTTCAACTGAACTGAAACTGAATAACCTTGCTCCTACTTCCCATTCGTTGAAATCAAACTAAATTGTCCCAGTATCGGTCCTGGCATATACAAAATTTATCTGTTTTCATGCTTGGCTGGTCTTTCTCAACACGACGTTTTTCGAAAACAACAAGAAAAGAAGAAAGTTTTTTTAGGAACTTGGTTCTCTGTGTTCAGGTCCATACGGGGTGGAAATGAAAGTCTCAAAAGTTCGAAAGACGTAGATTTGAGACAGGGAGACTACGTATATTCAATTTTCATTTTTTTAATATGGCTTTCGTTGATATCAGACTAGTGCTGATATGAAATCAATTGCCGTTAATTACCAATTCGTTTACTGAGGAAAAATCACTTTTGCCCGAAGGAAAAACTACGTGAGCAAATCTTGTCGCTTCTATTGGCGCAGATTTTCGTCACCAATAGCAAATACCAACTGTCCCAGTATTTTGCTCGCATAGTTTCCCGCTCGATTTTACCTGACAGTCTTTAAAATGTTTTACTTTTCTTTCAGTTGAAAATAGTAGAAATTGTAATGGTAGCAAATGGTAAAGTATTAAGAGCATGAGTAATATAAGTCCTCAACCTTCGTAGGTGATTGACATTGCCATTACCTTACAACATTAGCAAAACTTTAAGAGGCGACAACACAGTGAAAATGGTAAAAGTATACCGACATTTCAAAACTTTTTTTTTTCGGCAGGGAGGTATGAATATTTATCGTTCATCTTGTAGTGTCATTTGACGACTTGAACTGTTACATATAAATATAAAATGCATCCACACTCATACATTAGAATGAAAAGCCCAACAATTTTACTCTACAATTCTCAGATTGTGCCGAATTTCAATTAAATTTATACATTTTAACCGAACTGCGTTTTAACACGGAATTTTGACCAAAATTGAATAAAATGAAAATTAAACTAGTGAGAAATATAATTAATTAACCAAAAAAGAAAATGTTCGTAGAATATGTTAACGAGTCACCGTAGAGTTACAAATTTAAACAAAATGAAAAAGCAGAATGATAAAAGAACGTTAGCACCACACTGGCAAAGTTAAATTTTAAGTATAAAAGTTTTCAATTATAAAAAATAGAAAAAAAAAACTAAAAAAAATGCGAAACGGAAATTTTGAAAACGTTTTTAGAAAGTTATTTAATGGTATACAGTAGTGGACATTATATACACAACACACACCACACATTCTAACAGGGGCACATATATTTTCAAAATAATTTCTTTTTATTTGCAATAAACCGATAAAAGCATTAGAATTGCTACATCATTTTTCGCACTTTTAAAAAGACAGACTCAATTTTTTCAAAATTGGAAATTTAGAAACAAAACGAAATAATTTATTATAATGTGTAAGCTTACCATGCCAGCTGTATTAACATTGTCAGCGATTTATATTAACATCGTATCATCGACGACTTTTTTATGCGGAGGACCATAGAGTATTTTACTTCGTTATATTGTGCCCCACAGATCAACTGTGCTAACTTTGACACTAAAACAATCATACCACAACTAAAGCTGTGCCAAATGTCCGAAGTAAAACACTCTATTGCTAGCCCATTATGGGAAAGATAAAGTCCAAAAGTGTCAAAGAAAAATAATGAAAAAAAGTCGGGATGTGTGTTCAATTCGCAAGACTGCATATTGTTGAGGGAGGTAGTGTCAATACCAAGAGCTATTTTCAGGAAAACATTTTCCCAAGTTTTTTAACATTTTTCATAAACTTTGGAAAAAACGGAAAGAATTTGCAATTTGTTTTCTCAAAAATAGTCGCTGGTCAATACAAATGCACGAGTCCCTTTTTCCATGCACAAATTTACGTTGATTTACGTAGAAGATGAATTAATTTTGTATAAAAGTTGGGAACGCGCATTTAATGGCATTACTTCCTTATACTGATCAGTCTCGTTCCTTTTGTAGATTTGCATATTGCACACAAAAGATAACCATCAAGTGAACATTTCCATTTTAGACAATGAAAACTCAACTTACACAGAGCGTACACAATGTAAAATATCGTACAAACGAACACATGTCGAGTCGGGTATTCCGGCAATTGTGTCAGGGCTGCTCGTACACTGAGAAAATACCATCCGTTTGTATCCCTTACATGAGTTCGATTGTATAACCATATGTTACACATTACATTTATTGTGCCTTACCGTTCTGTAACAATGATTCCCCAGAGACGAATTTTATTAAAGTAAAAAAATTCAAAGAAGAAAAACCTAAAATGTTTTGAGAAATAAAAATTTGATTTTACTTAACGACAAGTCTTTTGGTCTCTTATCCAAGGTCGGTTTATTCGGCGCTATTTCACATTGAATGGAAAATGGATTTTTCATCATATTTCAAGCAATTATTGGTTATGATACATCTAATAGGCTAGTCAATGATTGAAAATACAAAAAAAATCAATTTTCCATCAACTGAAATGTACCGCCGAATAAACCGACCTTCCAAGGTCGGTTTATTCGGCGCTATTTCACATTGAATGGAAAATGGATTTTTCATCATATTTCAAGCAATTATTGGTTATGATACATCTAATAGGCTAGTCAATGATTGAAAATACAAAAAAAATCAATTTTCCATCAACTGAAATGTACCGCCGAATAAACCGACCTTCCAAGGTCGGTTTATTCGGCGCTATTTCACATTGAATGGAAAATGGATTTTTCATCATATTTCAAGCAATTATTGGTTATGATACATCTAATAGGCTAGTCATCCCTTTCCTTTCTATTTTGGTCAATGAAATCGAACGAAGGTTGTGTAAGAAAAATGCCAACGCTTAAGGTAATGGCTTTTTTATTGTCAAACATTTGTCCATCTTAAAGAATCTTAAAGATCCTCTTTTTCGGATCACGTTTATGTTAATGAACCTAATTGATGGCATCCGGTTGATTGACGATGTTGAAATTTATTAAGCCTTTTAGACGAGATGCCAAAAGCTTAGCGCCTCATACAAAAAATGCTATAGCTGTATTTAGCAGCTATTCTAGATTACCTGGAGACAAAGTTACCTGCTGCAGGTAAGATTTTCAACTGTTTTTTTCAGTGCGTTATAATGGCTGGATGTACACCACTTCCTCGTAGTAAGCTAAAAATGTGCTCGTCGGCCGTAGAATGATATAGGTTGTTTATTTTGCGTTTATCTGTGGACCTGCTGCAGATAAAATGTTGGCTTTTTCGGTAAACTCTCAGAGTTTTGCGAGTCGAAGTAAATAGCATTCGTTAAAAATGTAGGACAGTTAGTGAAAGTGTTTCCATGCAGAGTTGTTGATTATATCTGAAGAAGTAGAAGTAAAAATGACTGACATTCGTGAAAGCCGTCACTAGAAATACGTAAGATGACGGTTCCTAGCTTTTTCCGACAACGAGGCTTTTGAAAATAATAATCTTTGCCTT
Organism: Bradysia coprophila; assembly: GCF_014529535.1. Classification (NCBI taxonomy): domain Eukaryota; kingdom Metazoa; phylum Arthropoda; class Insecta; order Diptera; family Sciaridae; genus Bradysia; species Bradysia coprophila. The sequence goes on along the minus strand of NW_023503608.1, from coordinate 2,547,372 downwards.
CTAATCTTTGGCAATTCTTTTGATATTTCTTTCCAATATTTCTTTCTTTCTTTTTTTTCGTGACTTCTTTTCCGCTTCAAAAAGTTTTCTAGCCCAAATTTAAAAAAGAAATGTTTAATAAAAATGTTAATCCATAAGTCCACTTATGGATGTCACAGCTCTACTCCAGAGTAGATAAAAATGATTTGTTTACGTGGATCAGCTGGTCAAACAGTTGAATGGAAGTAGTTCACATGGATACATGGATACATCGATATAAACAAATTTGTCCTACAGAATAAATGCGAGATTATCATTCTAGGCAGGTAAACATAGCATTACCGACGACTCCCTCATGTCGTTGCCGACGACCATTGCAAGTCCATTATGGCAAACACAAAGTTCATACGGTGTCAGAGAAAAATAATGAAAAAGGTAGGGATGTGTGTTTGATTCGCGAGACTGCATACTGTTGGGGGAGGTAGTGTCAATGGAACTGTTTTCGGGATGTCAATGAAACTGTATGAGTAAGAAAACTGCCAACGCTTAAGGTAATCGCTTTTTTATTTACCTAAAAGACTCGCTTATTTTTACAAACATTTGTCCACCATAAAAATTTCAATTATACAAACGTATATAACGACTCCATAATGCATGCATTTAGCGTCGTTTACGTCCGCCGGCTCTCTTTTTCGGATCACGTTCACCACCGCCAGCTTTCGGTTTCTTACTTTTAGCTGAACGAATTTTACCGCCTTTCTTACTTCGCTTACCACCGCCCTTTTTGCCTTTCTTTTGTTGAGGGTTCGCTTCACGTCTGAAATAGAAAATAAAATCAAAATCAAAAATTGGCTTTCGACGACAAGAGGACATTAACAGGAGTGAGGTTCTATATAAAGCTCAGAGAATAGGTCGGAATCGAACTGATCCGAGAAGATCTCACTCAAAATTCAGATCGGTTTCCACATGTATGATACCGAAATATATTATGTCAGATCAGGTCTGGTGAATCCAAGTCAGTTTCAGAATACCCTAAAATTTGTAGAGCAAATTTTGAGGCTAATCGAAACACGACTTCCGTTCACCAAAACTGAAGTAACAGATTTCGCCTTCAGGTTCGTTGAGATTGAACCTGAAATCTTAAATTCGGGCTCAGATAAGATCTGATCGAATCGTTAGTTCTAGAGTCGGTGGATTCATTAGTTATCCTACGAGTACCACATCGCCATATAAACTTACTCTTCTCTCGCTTCCCGTTTCTGTACGGAAATTGCCTTATCCACGTCCAGTTTCGGTTTTTTATTCAAAACGCTGTTGATCAACTCGAGATTTTGAACATTCTCTGGAACTTCAGTAACGTGCGAGGCCTTACGCTTCGATCCTGGAATGAGCTGAAATTACAAAGCAAGACGTTTTCAATAACCGATCCAGATCTGGGCATTAATTCGACTCACTTCTTTGACACCGATGCCACGAGCGACTTTTTCTTTTGAAAGTTTCTCCTGGAATTTGCCCACCGATGCTGTCGATGATTTGGCTATCGTGGCGGCGGTAAGTAATTCTGTTGCAGACGCTGCCTCTGGTCCCAAATAGCCGGTACGTGGAACTTCAATTTTTTTCGCACGCACAATGTTCTTCATTCGTTGCACCTCGTTCTTGGCCACCTTTTCACTTCGCATGTCCAATTTCTTTTGGAATTGATCTTCCATCGGATCGGCATTCTTAGGCACTTCCAGCACCCAGGTTTTGTCCTTTTCGGCTTGGGCTCGCTTGAATCCATATGTCGGTACCCATTTGCCCAACTCGGTGTCGAATGTTTTTTTGTCTTTTTTCGTCTTCTTGATGCCCTTCTCTTTAGCGAATTTCTCCCATTTGGTCAGCTGTTTTTCGACTGGACATTTCCGTGAACGAGGTAAAATATATGCGGGAGGCGGCAGTTTGGCAACGATACACTCTTCGACACGGTCAGTTTCCAATTCCCAAATTTGATTTAGCAAAATTTGAACGTTGTCTCTCGTTAAGTCCAACAAATACTTTTCCTTGTCCGACCTAATTGGTTGAAGACAACAAATTAATTAGTTACAAAATGCACAGTTTTCGTTTGTTTAACACAGTCTTACTTCAAAACCTTTTCGTCCAATTCATTCGGATCTGTACACATTAATAAACCCAAATCGGTTCTACATTCAATATGTTTTTCCACTTGAATCGATTTAAACTTTTCTAAGTCTTTCTGTTCTTTTTCGAGAACTTCCTTAACAATATCCATGGTTTGTGGTGCGGTAGAAAATGTAAAAACCAGAGTTTTATTTTGTAGTGACTTGAATACAATGTTTTTACACGTGAAGATTGACACATAACCTCAACTACCAAATGTCACCGGTTGCGATGATTTTTCTCCTTCGTAGATCTAGTACAGCACACAAATAGAAAACGAAAAAAGCGTAAAGATTCGAATTTAAACTAATTCAATATTTTTTTAAAACTCTTTTTCTTTCTTAAAACACTCAAGATTCACAGACATCGTAGCAATATCAAAAAACGGAAAAATTGGTTACATTCTTGATCCGACAATCAGATGGGAAAAAACATTATCACAAGCAGAAGAAATAAATACAGAAAAGCGAGAGCATTATCTTAATACGATACCGAAATACAAAGAACGATTTCCGAATGTCAAACATTGGGACGTGATTGGATTATTCTTTGGTGCGAGAGGAATTTACATCAAACATTCAAAAATCAAAATTCAAAAACAAACTTTTGAAGGAATTTTAATTTCAATTCTGAAAGATTCATTGCGAATTTTACATCACCATCTATTAAACTAATAAAGTGATTGAAGAACCAAAAACATCAATCGGAATATTTTCAATAAGTTTTAAATGATACATTATTCTGTGTAGTAAATAGCAACTCCGATAGGAGCAGAACATCTTTAAATAAAGATTTTATCTATCTATCTAAAAATTGGGAATGATACTTTCAAGTAATTTAAGCTTGTTTAATTGGAGGTTACATGTCTATCAATACGGCATGGACTCAGTTCACATACTATAGGGCGACGTTTGCGTACATTCATTTCAGTATAAAACGTCAACTTTCGTTCGAAGAAATGGTACTCATTGAAATTAATTGCGGCTTGCCAACTTTCGGCACCCTGGATTTTACTTAAATAGTCGAGGAATGCCTCCAAATAAAATTATAAAAATCCAAAACTGAATTTTAGATTTTTAGAAATTTATTTGGAGACATTCCACGACTATTTAAGTAAAGTCCAGGGTGCCGAAAGTTGACAAGCCGCAATTATTTTGAATAAGTAAGTAATTTATTTCAAAATGAAATTGAATTTTCTAATTATAAGTGGTAGAAGGTCCGCGTTATATGCAAATTGAAATTTTTATAAGCAAAAAACAATTATTCTACATACGAAATTTGCTTTTTATACTGAACGATGGAAAGTATTGCGCGTTCTATTACATTTTGATTGATTTTGAAAAAAACTACTACTGCGTCCAATGACCTATAGACTGTTATGATCAGAGCGAGAAAACCGAAGACTAGCTATTATAACTTGCCTTGGGGTACTTGTCAAAGTATTTGCTTCTCTTTCAACGTGGTACGTTGAGAGCGAGAGGACAGAAGACCAGTTTATTTTAACTTGCCTTGGGGTACTTGTCAAAATATCTTCTTCTCTTTCATCATAACACTCTATAATTGAAACATCATTTTCGAGTAAATTGGTTCCGATTATGACAAATATGACAAATTCCGCTATTTTGTGACACTCACCAACTGACTGACACAATGAATCATTACGTAGACTATGTAGTCATAACAATATCTTCGTTTTATTTTTATTCGAAAATACCAATCCCGTTATGACGGGGAAGTGTCTTGAAGAGGAACTTTGATTTAAACTTTGAAAAGAACTTGAGGGAGCTGTCAAACGTGTACACAAAAGAATTTCTACTTCATTTGAAACTTCCCGCAAGTTCGAACAAAAGAAAAGACTAGATGGTCTGGGATGCTTAATTGACAGCTAACAGCTGTAATCGGTTCGCTTTTCACTATTTTCGTTCACTTTAACTTTTTAATTAACGAAAGTGAACGAAAATAATGAAAAGCGAACCGATTACAGCTGTCAGCTGTCAATTCAGCCCCCCAGACCATCTAGTCTTTTTTTCAACTTAAGGTCTATTAGCCTTGGACGATATGACATTGGGTGTCACTGCTTATATAATGAAATAGCGATGGACGCTACCTCTCCAACAGTATAGGGCCTTGAAAAAACTTTGACATTCGACCAAACATGTTTGGCCGTATTTACACCTAGTCACCTGGTTTCATACGATCAATATGTACTTATATACCTGGTTTCATTGAAAAAATATTGGCTCAGTGAAAATATAAAAATTCGACATGACTTGTAGTTGCGTTAATGAGCAGTCAAAAATTTTAATTTTACTATTGACACTTGAGGTACAATCTGGCAACATCATTTGCAAAGATCACGATATGATAAAAATATATAAAAAATGACATGACAATCTGTTATCTTTGCTAATGCAGTGCATCTCAAGTGCCAATATATACAATTCTACGAATAACACAATTAACTAGCATGGTATGAATAATATTCACATTGTATCAATGACATTGTCATTGCATTGTATATGCCTCTCCAAACGATTTTATTAGTATTTTTGATCACAACAAAACGCAAAATTTATTTTCAAAATAAGATCATAGAAGTGACACGCTAGTACATTCTCAAAGGCGAAACTGACAGCTTCTATGTTTAAAATTTTCTTTGGCAACACCGGCAACACTGTTCCACTTTGTCCTTCACTTTCATTTTCTGCGATGTTTTCATAAAATTTATTTGTGCGTTGAAATTTTTCCGTTGAAGTTATCGAAGTGATTCGTTTGTTTATTGATAGTCGTTTTTTTGTTATTGTCTGGAAATCTGATATTCCTTTATTGAGACAACACCAAGTACGTGTGGAACGAATAGTTATTGCCGTTTAATTGGCGAACATTAAATTAATCGGATTTCATCACAAAGTCAAATTCATTTTCTAGGTTAGGTTTCCTTTGTCGCTTGGCTAAAATCGAAAATTCCAATACACGACATGTCTTCAGCCGCGCAAGACGATTTAAACAGCCTAACAAACGATCAATTACGATCTCGTTTGCTTGCTGTCGGCCTAGGAAGTATGCCTGTCACAAACTCGACTCGTAATGTTCTGTTGAACAGGCTTCGGAAGACAATTGAAGGTCAAAAGACTGCATCCCGCAGAGAAACGATGCATGTAACAAAGCTTCCAACTGAAGACGAAAAATCGGCATCAAAAACAGCCAAAAAACCTGCCAACCGACGCAATACGATCAATGCTACTCCGATGGCTGTCGAGGATATCGTACCGATAGCTAGACCCAAACAAAACATGAGACGATCAGGACGCATAACGCCTACTTTCGGCGAGAACGGCAATGCTGCATCATCAATTGCCGTTGCGCCATCTGAGATCGATATCGTTGAATTGGATGAAGATCCTGTTCTAGAAGCGTACGTCCCGCCAAGACGCGCAACGCGATCACCATCGCTGGGAAAAAGTCAAACTGTTGTTACGTCATACAAGACCGAGGTAGCAAAACCAATGTTGATCGTTGAAAGTACTGAGGAGGAGGAAGAAGAAGAAGGATATGATGACGAAGAGAATGGAGCTGCAACCACTGTGCAAAACAACATTTATCCAACGTTGCCGACCAATGGATTCAAGAATATCTCGCCGCCGAAAACGTCATCTTATCAATCCGCACTCAGACGCACTACAACGCACACCACCAGTTACGAGCCAACATCGTACCAGCCATCTTTCGAACAAAATTACCGAGACGTACCATTCAAGGCTCCACTGTCGAAACCAATCGTTCCCACTTACACGACATCATCAAGTTCTGGCTTGAACCGACGTTACACAGCCAGTGCATTCTCTTCGACGCAAAGATTCGACGACGACAGTGCCACAGAGCACTCCGACATTGATGCACCATACCTAAGTGACTTCACAAAGCGTCTGTCCCAATTGCGACCGGAGCCGTTGCACCGAAAAATAATTGCTGATGTCAAACATCATCATCAAGCTGACGATTCACTGTGGCAATCGTTTTCGAATTTGGTCATCGCATTCGGACGGAAATTCGGTGTTTTCATTTTGGCTGGAAGTTTATTGATGATTGTTGTCTTTATTTACGTATTTTTTATCATGGCATAATGGACGGCGACGTTATACGTTATAATTCTCATTTAAATGACTATTCGATGAAAAGTGTTTTATATTTTCAAGTGGGGTGGTTGATTCACTAGTTTTTTGTTTAACGGGACATTTTGTTACATTAACTGCTTTTAGTTCATTGTACCATTTTCTGAATATGTAAAAACATTGGCTTGTCAAGTTGTCCATAAATAAAATCTTGTAATTTAACTGAAATTTGCATTTTTGATATTTTAATCAAGTCAGCTGAGTTAAGACTGCGATCTAGACATAGGCTGAAAATCCACTCACTACGATACAAGAGGTAGATCTGCTGTGACCTCAAAAAATTACAGAAATTTAAACATGAAGGGGAGTTAGATTCTTCAACTTCATGATCGATTCGGATTGGTTCAATTGGTTTGAAAGTCAATTAAGTCAATCATTAGGAATTCATGAAGTATCGATGAAACGGTAAAGTACGTGTGACCTTAGATTAATCATACCTAGACAGGAATTACGTACGGTGAAAAGTGGCCCCTACATCAGTTTGTATAATACAGGGATTCCACGCACTCACTTTTCTCACTTTTTTCAACTATTTTCAAAATCTGAAAAAGTGAGGAACTATTTGCTTGATTTCTCACTTTTTTCAACTATTTTCAGACCCTTTACTCACTTTTTTTTAAATCAATTAAAGTAGAGTAGAAAACATGTTAGAATTGTAGAATTTCGCCTGCGGCGCTAGAATATTTTTATTTTAAAAGTTTCTAGGGTAGTATATAGTCCGTTGCAAAAACATTTTACAAGAGTATTCTTTCACTTTAGTATTGTCTAAGATGAACTTACGTATCTCCGCTAAGTATTTGCACCATTGGATGAATATTTTATGCATCAATGCACCTTTTACCTATGGTTTCAACCTTTCTGTTTTAAGTGTCATTTACTCCAATGTGAAAAATAAAGCTTTAAATGGGTCGACCGGCGAAACAGCGGCTTAAATGTAGTTCGACCTGAAAGTTCAAATCTGTACAGGTAATAGGACCTAGATAAAAGAACCTGGTTTGTGTGGTTTCACTCAAACCTGTCAGGTCAAGTTTCAGGTAGCCTCAAACATTCACACAAACTTTCCAGGTAATCTGCTAGGTCAAGTGAAGTTAGATAAAACTTGAAAAACATCAAGAAAAAGTGGCGATATGATGTTACGAGTTCGGGCACAAAAACAAGACTCAAAGAATCGAAAACTGTATAAGTGCATCTCTTTTTAATTTTATTAGAAGGATTGCACAAATAAATTCGTCGAAGTTATAAGTTAGGCGCCTATAAGTTTTAAGTCAGGCTCTTATAAGTTATAGGTAAATTTACAAAACATCTAAAACTTTGATCAACCTCGACATTTTTGATATTTTTTTAAGTTTTTAAAAATTTAGTTGCAATTTATGAGGGGAACATTTTTTTAAATTCCCATACATTTCGCGTCGACAAACTCCAGATTTTTGTGTTACATAATTTATGAGCATGGCTTATAACTTAAAAGCGCTTAATGTATAACTTGCACTAAGTCATTTGCGCAATCCTTCCATTCATCGTAACAAACCTTAGGCTCCAGTATATTGACATGAAACTGAAGGCTGTAGTTTTGTTTATAGCCAGCATCCGGAAGTCTTTATAATAGTGTTAACATCATTTTGAAGATAGATTAAAAAAATAGAATTGACATAAAAATTACCGGAAGAGAACTTCATCCAAGAGGTATAATTCTGAAAACGAAAATTCCGTCGACCTAGCCTTTCCCTAGCCTCAGAAATTTTAACATCCTACGTTTTTAAGACAGTAACAAAAATGCAAAAGGCGTTCAACGTTAAGCCTCTTTCGACAAACGAATTTGTGGTATTTGAGTAACGAACTTTTATGCTTCACATTTTTGTAAATGCTGATTTGTCAGCATAGTAGCAGTCATAAGAGCCGACCTTTTTCTTAAAGTCGGCTAAAGCCTCGGCTTAAGGTGTAGATGACGGTTGTTGAGCTTTAGTGTCTTCAGCAATCCATTAGATATCAACTAGAGGAATCATTTTTTGAAGGTTTTAGCGATCGGGTGCATACAAAGTTAAAAGTTATAGGTCGGGGGTGCATACAAAGTTAAAAGTTATAGGTCGGCTAAGGCCATTTTTTAGGGAAAATACGAAAAAATGGCCTTAGCCGACCAAAAACCTTTAATTTTGTATGCAGCCGATCGCTAAAACCTTCAAAAAATGATTCCTCTAGTTGATATCTAATGGATTGCTGAAGATACTACAGCTCAACAACGTCATCAACACCCCAAGCCGAGGCTTTAGCCGACTTTAAGAAAAAGGTCGGCTTTCATGACTGCATAGGAGTTGGACGTATCCTCCTGCCTCCTCTTCCACACTTGATAAAAGTCTTTGAAAATTCATTGGAGGCAGACTTTCCTTTATTTGAAAATATTTTGCTAAGTCGTTAAAAACTATTTGGTTTGGTGAAATTAAAGTTATCTGCAATTCAATCACCTATGGCTTCATCCCGGAAAAACTGACTCGTAAAATAATCTTTGACTTCTCGTAAAATTGGGTTAAAAAGTTCCTAAAAACTCACTTTTCCACCAACTTTTTCACCAGAAAATCAACTATTTCCAGCAACTATTTTCGTTATTTTTACTCACTTTTCCACTTTTTTACTTCAAATTTTGCGTGGAATCCCTGTAATAGTCATATTTCGTACAACTTTACACCAACATATGTAGGCGTATAATTCGTCTAAGCGTTTGAGCGATTAGAAATCTTCACTAAGCAAAAACTTCCCGAGTAAAAATGAAAGTCTCAAAGGTTCGAAAAGAGACGTCTCACGGTCTCAAATCCTTTGTATTGTGAGACGTGAGACGTCTCTTTTCGAACCTTTCAGACTTTCATTTTTACTCGGGTTAAAAAAAAAATCATCTCGCAATACGGAGTACGAAGGAAGAGTCAGATTTCCGAATGTTCGAGCTTACATTTGATCCATTTACTAATTTTTCAAAATTGAACTGACCTCTTGTCAACATTTTTATTCATGGAAGTGCAAATCGAAAGTTTTGCAAACAAGCATTGTGAAGGTTTGCACGAAATCTGCACAGATGTGGCAAACGCTTGAAAAGGGGAAATTTGCTGCAGAGACGGTACATCAATTCCGAATGGGAATTTACAAAATTACCGCTAATTGACTGTCTTAGTCTGCGTTCTCGTATTTAGAACAATTCCTAAGATTATCTATCTATAGCAACTAATTTCTCAGTTTTAGGTGAAGTTGCAACATGAAAACAATTGGACAATTTGTCATAGGAAAGTAATACAGTCGGAGACTCTGAAATAAGTGACGCATCTTATTTCAACTGTTTCTCAGATGATCTACTCGAACCAACAATTATGTTTTTTTCCATCTTTAAACGGTTTGACACCACTACCACGCACGTGTGTCTAACTATTTCGCTCGTAAAAACGAGGAAGGTAAATAATGAAGAGTTGACCTAGTGGAAAAGTGATCTTGAGTTGTCCTTGTAAATTTCTATGAAGAAAAAAATGATCGGTTAACTCAAAGTATATAAACACTGAAGGTAGCGCAGTCCCTCAGGGAATAGCAAGAAATACGCATCCCGACATTAAGGTGAATTTCGTATGACGCCAATACATATATTTACAGCATGTTGTACGCATGTGTATTGATATACAATAAATTCACCTCAAAGTAGGGATTCGCATGTTTTTGCGGATATGCGCTACCTTCAGTGTTTATATACTTTGGGTTAACTCACCATAATGTCATTGCAAAATTACCATTAAGGCTGCTAATGGTATTATTGGTATCAAAAAACTACTCTATTTGACGTGTAAAATCCTCTATTACCCTGCTAGGTGCTTTGCGTTTACACTTTTGTTTCTATGAGTGATCAGCGGAAACAAAATGAGTCACTTATTTAAAAGTCGTCGACTGTAGCACTTTCGCTGACGATAACAGTTAAATGGTAAAATTGGAGTATCCACCACCAATTTAGCATACCAAAGCACCTAGCAGGGTAATAGAAACAAATAAAGTAGTACTTTAATCGAAGTATGCGAATATTTGCATACCTTTTTTTCATAATGTCATTGAAAAATTACCATTAAGGCTGCTAATGGTATTATTGGTATCAAAAAACTACTCTATTTGACGTGTAAAATCCTCTATTACCCTGCTAGGTGCTTTGAGCATACATATACGCTGAGTGTGTAAATTGTAGACTTGCCCAGGGCACTGAAACATGAGAGTGCGCGGTTTTTTTTGACGTAATTTGTCCCCTTTAAGCTATGAAACTTTGACAGAAAATGTATGAACTAGTTGAACTACCGGAACTACCTCTCAATATTTCACTGCTGCCGAAAAAAGTGACAGAAAGTCCATACATTTTCTGTAAAAATTTCATCTCACGGCTGACTGTATACTTAGCTGTAAGGCCAGATTAAGGCGCCTTGCATGTGCAACGATAGTAAACGCCACAACCTGGTCTTAAGTTTAATATTAGGGCGCACGAAATTTCTCAAATGAAAATTGCTCATAGTGCCAAAAATATCAAAGGATTCCTCTTTACACGCTGAACTATTCTTAATTCATTCAAACGGTCACCTGATTTTGGACGAGGTAAAAATTCATTTTACATGAATGATACTATACAGTGTTTAAAGAGAGCGAAAACCAGTTAAATTTTATTGGGCTCGGGGTCAGCTGTCAAATATTCATCAATGAAAAAAGAAATTGAGAGTTGAGCCCAGTTTAAATTTGTATGTGATTTCTCTCATTTTGACGTGTGACCCCGAGACCAGTTTAAACAAAGTGGTCAAAAATCGCTCTCCTTAAACACTGTATGAGTAGGTCTGAGCAAAGATTCAGATTAATTTGATTGAGTGACGATGTCGATGACTAGCGATAAGAGAAAACGATTTTTCTTTATATTTGAATTTCATATTGATACGTTTATTGTTTTGTAATTAACTATCGCTTTGTTTTTAACAGGTTCTGCAAGGGTAGACAGATATATAAATAAAATATATTTTACAATAGATAAAAATCAAAATATATAAATTAAAACTACGTACTGACACAAAAAATGGCAATATATGATGCAATTATTATAAATTATAATTTAGAATATTTATTTATATATTTCATTTCAGGGAATGTTTTCGTCATTTCTTTAAATTTTTATAATTAATTGCGATTACAATAGAATACATTTTGCTGGCAGGAAGACATTTTAATCATTTTTGAAATAATAAAAAAATTCTAACCGAATTATAAATGACACGTTAATAAAACTGGCCTTACTAAAACAGAAAGCAATCAGTTTTTAATAAAGGACTAAACTTAAATAAAAAGTAAAAATGATAAAAATTGCACTGGCAGCTATCTGAGAGAGCTAATTATTTCGAGTTGTTGTCATTATAAATTTGTTTTAAAATTAATATTACACCGTTAATATGGTTAATTTGTCCAAGGCATAGTTTTGGTAAATTAATTTGGGAAAATTTGCCAAAGTTTACCAAAAGTTACCGAAATTTTCCAAATTAATTTAACAAAAATAAGCCTTGAATTTGTCTAAACTATTTAAATTATACTGAAATCTCTGTCTAGAATATCTATGATACATTTTTGTGTGTAGATTGGTTATTATATTATTGAAGGAGACACCAGGATTTTTGAGAACATTATTTAAAGTGATCAACCCAAGGTGACAGTGTATCGAACGAAAAGAGAACTTTAGAATGTAGTTCGGAAAAGCTCCGTTTCAAAATTCCAAAAAAGTCGCTGAATTCAAAAAATCAAAACAGTGAAGAAAATAACGATAACGTAAGTCTCTTCGCGAGTTTAATTTCCCATTTTATTCTAATCAACGTGTTAGCTAATCGCTGCGTGTTGTTGATCATAAATTTGTCGCTATCGAGCAATCGTAGTCTCAAAGGTTTTCAGTTCTCGAAGACTAACGACAGCTCGTACCTCGTTGAGTAACAATGGCTCAAAGTCCACCGCGTGTTATTTAGGCATGCAGACCATAGAAAAATCACCACTGCTTAAAATGAACTTAATCAATCATTCATTTACAAATAAGCTATCGCGAGAGACTAGGACTAACTTTAATTTAATCAGTCTTAGCTGAGACGAATCATTTTTGGGATGATCACTTTGAATGATAGTTCCAGTTTTTGTTATTCGTTTCGCAAAAGTTCGATATTTTCTAAACATTTTTCAATACAATTTTAGTTTTATGATTCATAAGTGAGATCTTCAGTTAGACTATTTCAGTTCCATTATTGCTACGATATTTTGTAAAGTTTTACAGCTGAAATGAGTTAAACAGGACAGCTGAATAAAATGTAAAAAAGGAAAATTCCGAACTTGGTTCATCTAATTTGCTAGCACTATTTCGTTTGATTACTTATGTATAGGAGCAGAATTAAATGATATCAGATTAAAAGGCGGATGACGGATGACAGTAGGAGTAGATAATTCAGTCTCTTTAGAATAAAATAAATTCTAAAGTCAAAACAATTTGGATCTTATCGGACAAAGTAAATGGATGGTAACACATACTCATCAAATGGAGCAAAAAAGAAGTGGAAAAATCTCAAAGTTGCAGATTGAAGATCGAGCATCTTAAAGAGAGACAGTTATCTACTTCGGGTTCTAGCCACTCACACAACAATCCGTCATCCGACTGTAAGAACAGAGACTCAGATCTTTCCTGTAGACTATCCGACTGAAACTATTGCACATATCATTCGGGTACGCGAGTATTACAATTACCATGATACAGTCGCACTTTACCTTCGCAATGGAAAAATGCATCGAAAATCTCACTGTACCCATGAGTTTTCCACCACGTGCACAGCTGCCGATTCCAAATACAGTCCAAGCGATAAATTAAACTGGGAAATTCATAGCCCAGCAATGTGTAGTAATCCTGATCACCCAAATGGCCCTTAAACCAATACTTTTTCGCGATACGATTCACATTTTCGGCCTTTAAATTTTCTTGGAACAATTTCGAATTTCGAATTTTATCAAAATTGAGCATCACAACGCCGGAATTCAGGCCGGGGTAGCCGTGCTTCTTCTTACGCCGTTTCGATTTCGATTTTGAATTCGGGTAGTATGGATTACCAAAATTCGTGTTCGGATTGAATCTGCGATATTTGTACAGTATGTGTCGATAGACAGGCGTTAGTTCCGGTGCCAGTCCGAACAGATTTTCCGTTGAGAATCTGAAAAAATGGAGAAAAAAGGGAAAATTATGCATCGAAAGAAAAAGTTTGGTGATAGGAGTCGTGGACAGCACAAAACTCACCTTTCAAATTCGTC